>NC_138151.1:2130000-2750000 GCF_964199315.1 Orbicella franksi
ACGTTCGTCATCAGTTTCATGTTAATACTTGTGAGAAGAACAGGTTATGTTTGAGTAATCTTCCAGTATTAAAGATTATAGTTTACGTCTTCCATTTTAGTAGGTGTCAGTGTTTACTAGGCGGAAGATGGAAAAGATAAAAAGTAAAATGATATGATAAATCTTATCTTCTAAGTCAAGAAGTTATTGATACGCAGACCATAAACGGCTTACAAGAAACCAATTTGACAAGCAAATTAAGAATCCAAAAGTACAACTTTTCAGCCGAAGAAAGTGTTAGTAGAATTTACCTCCAGTTTACGACACGAAAACAAAATTATTAGAATTGGGCAACATTTTGCGCCGAAACCGTGTTGCGTGCAATCGAAAGCAGTTTTGTGGCTCACGGTTATAAAGATAACATCTGCAATCAGTCATTAAAAGGGAATTTACCTGCCATAATTTCTTCATTTTCATAGCTTTAAAAAAAAAAAAAAAAAAAAAAAAAAACCAAAAAAGAATGGACTTTCGATTTCACCCGAAGCAAACAACGAAAAAATTTCAACGAAAAGGTTGGCAGCGACAGTAAAGTATGGGTATTTTGAAATAAATTTAAGATAGCTGCAATAAAGCCAATAGGTTGTAGCGCTGTTGTGATCAAGTTGGGGGGACTGACGACTTTCAACATTGTTTTGGAAAGAATATTAAAGAACTCTAAAGACAATACGTGTATCGTCATCGTCGAATACGCATTAAGAAAATTACGGACACAATCAGCCACGAAACTATGCTTCTTCATATTAGAGATAAAACAGAAAACAAGAAGTACTCTTCTTCCATCTTCTAATTCAAATGAGGAATTCAAAAAGTTCTCAATTAAGCGTCATATAGTAATGTCGAAAAGTCAAATATTGTTTATCATCATTTGGAGTTAATGGACTATAAATCGTGGTGAGTTTGGATCAATACCTTAGCTAATGAAACGACGGTGATCAAATTTTACAAAATAACAACGTTCTATTATGCTACGAGCACCAAGGTATGGTAAAGCTGGCCGATATATCCCGCACCACATTCCTTTCGTATAATATCAACCCCCAAATAAATGAGCCTAAATTTAAGAATGGTATTCGATGGGACTATCCACACAAGAAAAAAATTTGTTCAAAATCTCACTTTCTGGAGGAAAAAAAGGAAATCTAGCGTTAATGAAAGCGAACATCGCCAGCGGCTACATGCGTTTTCAAATTAATTCACTGTGGCTCAAGATTGTCTCTTCATGTCAATGTTCCTAGCCTCAGGCTTACTAATATTTCCGTCAATAAAAATTACATGTACATTTCGCAAAAAAAAACCTCGCTCTGCTAGTTTGTTTACAGACGGAATTTGATGTCGTGGTCAGATCTGCTAATAACAATAGCTAGCTAGTTACCGTGAATAGTTCCTTAATTTTACAATATTCACCACATTTAAAACCTCAAGGAGTTGTTTTCGTCTGTTTGTCAATTATATTCCTCTCTTTCTTTATTGAACAGCTTTTCAAACCGTTTAAACTATGTAGGTTTAAAACAGATAATAACACAGAATTGACAATTTACAAATGGACAAAGTACAACAAAACATCGCCACCACAAAATGATGACAAGACAAGAGAAGTACAAGGCGGCCACTTTACCTCGATGAGCTTTTGAGTTTTGCTCCATTTTTCTTCCCAAATGCCCGTCAGTCGCTTCATCAGGTCTTCATTTTCTTGTAGTTTTCTCTCCGCTTTATCAACTCCTAGAGAATTAGGAACATTGTCACTCTGCAACACAAAAAGTTAACATACAGTGTATATTCTCTAAATCTACCTTAATTGTAACAAAACAAGAAATAAAATGATTTACGGAGTGAAATTCTTGTTTCCTTCTTCATGAAATTGATTACGACTATACCTGTTGAAATACTGCATTGGCTAAGATGCGAACAAATCTCATTCTCGGATGACAAATTTGACCAGAATAGCAAATTTCGGTCCCTTAAAGCGATAAACTCGACTCGGTAGCTTAAAAGGATGTACAGGCCTTGCTGACGCCTAGCTATTTAAATTACGTCGTCAAAATGAGGTTATGATACAAGACATATAATGGATAATATAACACGTGACCAACCCTGAGTCGGCATATGGGTGAACGGACAATAAGGGTAGGAAAACAAAATACACAAATGCCGAGTCGACTTTAAGTAGAAGCGGCATCGAGCTAATGATAAACACAGTAAATTCGTACGAGCAGGTCAAAAGAAAAAAAAATCAAAACAAATTTGAGACGGCGTTTAATACGAATAAAAGAAACCCGAGGGTGAGCTTATAAACTGCACAGAGTCAACATGGACAGCAATCTCCATACTAATTACTTTACCTTCCTTCCTTTCAAAGGTACACATGCAGAATAAACGCTTTAGCTTTGCTGCACGTATCGTTGCTTCTCATTTATAATATGGCTAAAACTTCCATACTTTTAAATGTATTTCATTCAAAAAAAAAATCGAGCAAATGTAGCCGCATTATTCGTGCTATTTGCTTTATAGAAATGATTAAAAACGCCTGATTGTAAACCACCTGCTTGGCTGTAGCAGCTGCTGATGGAAATTTTCTCCTTACAAAACACTCGTGAAATAAGCGTGTAAGCTCAAAGCATCGACAACAAAACTTCGCTAACAGATAAGATTGAATTCAGAAAAGAACGCCGTTAGAAACACAGTTGAAAGATGCAGTCAAAACGCAATTGGCCATCGAATTGTTGTACACCTCCGCATTTAAAAGAATAAGATTTTCTTTGTGGGAGTGTAGGAAACATTTTTTTTTTTTTTTTCATGTGGTTGAATCAAATACGAATAAATGCTCGGTGCTAAGCTTGTTCCATAGTTCGTTATTGTTTTCATATTATCAACAAGAACCTTAAAAAGTTTTCTTTTTTATACGGCCCCAAGGTAATTCTCGACAGGAAGCGACTTGAATTAATTAGTCAAGACCACTTAACATGTGTGCATGTTCGCGCCATACGAACCGATCTGCATTACCATGTTAAAGCTTCCAAATCATTTATAATGGTATATTCTTAGCACGCTTTGTTATACAACTACTATTAACGTAAACCTAGAGTTTGGTTAAATACTACAGTGAAAACTTACACCGAATATGTGGCTTCTGTTCTGTACTAAGATGGTACTTTTCTCATACATGAACGAAGAAAGCGAGTGCGACTTGATTGTTATACAAAGATAAATGAATTGTAACTTTAGCGAAAATGTTCTCCAACGGAGGATCTGTTTTGCTCTGGTCATAAAAAGCGAATTCTCACAAAGCAACCGATGTTTTCTGTTTCATTGGTAATAATTATGAGTCAAACGCAGAATCGAACTCAGACTGCATTATGTCGACTTAAACGCTAGTGTAAAATTCAGTTATAAAAATGTTGAGATTCAAAACACATACCTTTAACGTCTCCTTGAGACTGCGTATTTCCAACTGGAGTTCTTTAATCAATTTTACATTAGAATCCTGAAAAAAGACAACGACCAAGATATTGTAGAGAAGGGCAAGTGATCGGGAGATTACTTCACGTTGAACGAAATGAAAAATCCAGGCATGTCTTTCGTATAGTGTCCACAACAGGTCTTCTACCGAAATATTCATTATATACAGATTGACCTTAGAAAATGGCAGAAATCAAATAAAGAAGAAAAAAGAGTGAGGAGTACAGAGAGGAATACGGGCCAAGAGAAATACTAGTACCAAAACAACTCACGGTAAAACAACTGGTATATAAAGTGTCAGCCAATTTCCACAGCAACTCGTTTTGGAAATTGTTCTCTTTATTAGCAAAGATTCCAAGATTAAACGACTGATGAACTGTTTCATTTTGCGTTTTGAAGTTGAGGTTAGTAATCGACCAAAAGATGCCCCAAACATCGTATGACAAGAGGCACCAAAGATTGTGTGACAAGATGCACCAAAGATTGTGTGACAAGATGCACCAAAGATTGTGTGACAAGATGCACCAAAGATTGTGTGACCAAGCTTCCCTACTTTTTTCTTAGACTTCTTTCAGTTCTTTTTTGTTAAAATAATTACATTACACAGAAAAAAGGCTACCTATGTTCACAACACTGAGATTTGGCTTGTATTAAATCTTCCAGGCCCCAATATAACAGAAACAAACTGATTAATCTTTCAATGTGATACATGTATTATCCAAAATTAGAGCGTTAAAGAGCACCATTCATTATTTTCCTGAAGTAGCCCTTCCTCTAAACATGTAAATGCAATAAAGGATTTTGGCTTGTGGCAATTGAGAGTACCATCTTTTAGAATGACGTGAGATGATCTTATTCATGATCCCCCCCAACCCCCCACCCCACCCCACCCCCTAACATCCAGTTTCCTACCTCATTTATTTGGGGAACATTCACAATGTTTTTGGCCTGGTTTGCAAACCTCAAGGTGTTAAGTGTCTCATTATGACATGATGCAGAGGGTGACACAGCTGCTAACATTACAGTTTTACAATTTCCACCAAAGCAGTCCTTCAGTATCCATGTCAGTGCCTAAAACAGGAGGAGAACAGGCAATTAGGAGAAAAGTCACTTAGCCAACATGTGTACTTAGGTGCCAGCAAAGGAACCATTTGCAGTCAGCACTTTGCAAAAAATAATGTCCATGTACTTACAGAGTCCTTGTATGGAACAGTAGCTGCACTGGGACCCAACTCCGAGTCTTGGCTTGCTAATGTTGACATGACTCTTTCTAATGCCATCAGTGATTTGTCAGCATCAGCTGCAGTAGAACAGTTGTCACTGCACTGGAAAAGACAAAGAAGATAAAGCTACAAACACAAAATTTCATAGCCTCAGATCTCCATTTTCTAGAAAGTTCTTGTTACTTTTGGAGTTAAGAGCCACACTGTTACATCGACTATGAAAGACAAGATGGCTACTTTGAGGGGTGGGGGGATCTTTGTTGCTGAAGCAATTGATTACTGCATGAACGGTGTATGCTGTGTTATTTGGCAACTACCATACTATAGTTATCAAGCTGATTGAAGGCAATTAAAGTAAATTAAAGAAATCTGGAACATTCATTTAAAATGCAATCAAACTGAGATGTTGTAGCCTCACGAAGATCACTGCATGTGAAACAGAGAAATACTAATCACTGCTATTTAAGCCTGCGTGTCAACACATCTGACGCCCCAAGCTTCAATGTATAACAGTAGTGAGATCAAACATTTAGGAAAGAGAAAAATCATGATTTATGTGTGAAACATAAGTTCACTCAGCACATTTCAAGAGCTTCATAAGGACAGAAGACACAAAAAAGAAAGAAAGGAATTTTAAATAAAATTAGTTTGCTTCAGTTTGCACATATTTCCTAGGCCAGGAAACCTAACTAGTCAAAAAAAATCCACATATACTGTTTCTTGATTTGTATACTTGACAAAAACTTAATAGATTGGCATGCTTACCTCATTATGGATGCTCTTGCTTCCCACCAAATCCACAAGTTGAATGACACTGACCATTTCACATGGCAAGTCACCCTCAAGACGTGCCTGTATTGTTGAGTGTTGTTATATTTTAATACAGATTTCAGTGCTTTTTAGTTGTAATTAATTGATGTACACTTTAAGTTCTAATTTATGTTAAACTTATTGACCCTCAGCTGTTTGTTACTTGCAAACTAGTTGTTAAGAAATTCATTGGTTTCCATTTTTTTTTTTTTTTTTTTTTTTTTTTACATCCAAGAGAATAATTATCACTTAACTGAACATTCTGAGATATATGGTCTTCCTCCTCCCACAAATGATGGTAACATAAAGTCTAATTAGTTGCTGTTAATATATATTAATACATTTTATTACCTGGGTAAACCTTATGGTAAAAATTGTATGTGAACTACTGGAAAACGAATTGGAAGCCCTGGAACATATTGATCTATGAAGAAAAAGAGAAATTATAAATCAGTTAATAGGCAATTTGCATGATAAAGTCATTTGACTACAACTACCAGAATCCTTCACTTTTTCTGTTTCTTATGCTACATGTATGTAGGGCAATTGTTATTTAAAACCAACTGGGAATTCAAAATTTAAATATAAAGACAACAACAACATGCAAATCTGCTATTGCAGATCAATCAAGTGTAACAGTTGTACAAGTCCACTAATAAAGTGATGTGTTCACACCATGTATTATATCATGTTAGCATTTCATAGCCCAAAGAAAATATGCAAGCTGATTGGTTAAAAAGCATGTTTCTATTAAACAATTAGATTCAGAGCTAATTGTTTCAGTATAAATCTACTAGTTGTTCAGAACTATTTAAATCCTCTTCACAGACACTTTGAAAACGCCAAGAAGCGGCCGTCATTTTGCTAACAAGGGCACTACTCACTATCTATCACAGAATGGTGCAAGTAAAGAGAATTTGCATTATGATGATCAAGATAAACACCTTGTTTTCTTTTTAAAAGAAATAAAAAACATGTTCTCTGTGTTCCTATCGAGTTATAGAAACACTGGTGGAAGTTTGGGAGAACTTGAAAGAGCTGTGGAAACATTCCCCTGTCGGCTTGTGTTCCAACAGAATTTCTCGTTCTCCCAAACTTCCACTCATATTTCTGTAACTGGATAGAAACATGGAACATGTTTTCTATTTCTAAACTACATTTTTATCATATATTTTCTTATTATTAATAGTAATTTATGTTACTTCTGAATATCAACTCACCTGTTCTTCCTTCCTTTGTCAATCAAGCCTATTACTTCATTTATGTCTGTAACAATATGTTTAGTCAGTTTGTCAACATACACACCTAGTTCACGGTGTTCACGAACTACAAAAAAGAAAAGGAAGTAATAAGTAATGCAAGTACATCTATGATAAGAACATCAAACAGAAAAGAAGATAATAAGCATAACCAAATACAACAAGCACCACACAGAAATCTTACATGTACATACATGTATACCTTCACTGACAATGAATTTGCAAACACTTTAATTGCTACTGTTGGACATCTATTACCATGGAATTCATATACTTGAGCCGAGTATCACGTGCACTGAACATACATGTATAGGGCCGAACCCATGCACGACCGTTCCCATGTGGCTTTGATAGCTCAGTTGGTAGAGCATTGCACCGGTAGCGCAAAGGTCATGGGTTCGAATCCCGTTCAGAGCCTGAAATTTCTTCCGGTCATTTTTCCAGTAGTGTTATGGCTGCATTCGCATCTTTCATTCTTTCATTATTTAATAGCTACTGTTGGACATCTATTACCATGGAATTCATATACTTGAGCCGAGTATCATGTCTACTGAACATATAGGGCCAAACCCACACAGGACCACTCTCATGTGGCTTTGATAGCTCAGTTGGTAGAGCATTGCACAAGTAACGCAAAGGTCATGGGTTCGAATCCCGTTCAGACCCTGAAATTTTTTCAGGTCATTTTTCCAGTAGTGTTATGGCTGCATTCACATCTTTCATTCTTTCACTTTAATAAGGTTAGTAATGTAAGTTAGCACTTAATACAGTTATAAGTACCTGCAGGAGTAAGTTTATTACCTAAAATTATGTACCGTGAAGTTATAAATTTAAACAAATTATTTATTGTCATAAACAAACATGATATACCAGAGCTCAACATTGCAACTGCTGGGGTCGACGATGTGACCCTTTATACATGTTATTGCACATATAAACATTTCCTGTTGTTATCATTATCATCGTCATCATCACCATCACCATCATTATCTCTCTTTATGCCAGTAGGCACATACATGTAAGGACTCTTTTTGTTGGTTAAAAGTCGAAGAACTTTTATTACCGTACGTATATAAAGATGGCTTAATACGAAATTTTATATACAGTCAACTCCTCAGTTGAACCTTCAAGGTAACTTGAAAAAGGTTTCAATGAGTTATTGGTAGCTGAGAACAAATGACCAAAAATAAGGAAAAATGGTGTTTAGTGTACAATTGAACCTCTCCATAATAGCCACCTTGGGGACAATACTAATTGTTTTGAGTTGTCACATATTGACAAAAATGGTTAGAGTTATCAAGAGTAAAATTATATAGAAAGTGACCCTAAGGGAAAAGAAAATCTCTTCAAGTTAGCTGGAGGTTTGAGCTATCACGGGTTCAAGTTACCCAGAATAGAATTAGAGTAGTAAATGTATGACGGGAATCCACAAAAAATTGACTCTGGTTTGAGTTAACACAAAAAAATGTTCAAATGTTGTTGTTGATAGTGATCAATGCGCTATTAGCTACACATAGCTAGTTCACAGGCATGCCACTTAAATTGAAAGAAACATGAGGTTGGAGTGAGTGAGGGTTCAAGTTATTGGGAGTCGACTGTATTTATTTTGTTGTTAAAAGGCAAGAAATGAGTTAACATGGTATTACTAGTATCAGCTCATACATGTAATAACTGTGTATTTTGGGTGTCCTCTCAGGCTTGTATTCATGATCAATGACATATTAGCGAAAGAATAAGAATAAGGCAATGTTTAGTAGTAGTGCTGGGTATGACACACCTCTTAATGAGTCCTGCCAGTTCCTTCTCCTTCCCAGTAAATCCTTAACAAATTCTTTGTGTATTTCCAGAAAACTAGAAATTAAAATGAAGCATTTCAATTGGTAAGCTTCAAAACCTTATACAGTGCAAAAGTATGCATGCACTATAAAATGTGGTAAAATGAGTGGTTTCAGAAAGTATCCATACCTATTCCACAGATGACTTTTTGGAATTCAGAGGCCAGGGCAAGGGGGAGGAGGTTCTTTGAAAGTTAGTTACTGATTTTAAGTTTGGTGTCTTCACCCCAGCCTTTTTCTATACCTAGACCTTGTCATTAATGGGAAATGACAGATCATTGATCACAAAAATGCTAGTCTATCATGAAAGATGCAATCATGCAGTGAATTACCTGATCATGACACAGTAAAGCAGGCAAAAACCACAAAGAAAAACAGCAGTTCACACCTGTGATTTATCTAGTAAGTCAGAGAATGTTCATGTGCAGAGTTCACAAAGCGGCAGTAGGTGTAAATCAATCAAGGAATTTACCTTATTTCAGCTCTGAATGACGTGTCATCTTCATATCCAGAAGCCCTTTTGAAAAGACTCTTGCAAATCCAAGAAGTAAGGCCTTCAAATTTATCAGTTCCATACATAACAAAACTTTTACCACTGCCACATGCTCCATAACTAACCACACAAGTATTATAACCACCAAAACATGACGAAAGTACAAACTGTCCAACATCTTCCAAAATCTGAAAAGAATAAAACAACAACAATAATAATGAATTCAAATTGCATTTAAAAAAAATGAATATTATTTATTTAGCGCATTGGACAATTAGTAGAAAATGGCGCTATATAAATGTATATTTATATTTATTTATTTATTTATTTATTTATTTCCTTGTATACATGTAGCTACTTAATTGTTATATCTTACATGTACACTGTACCTCCTCAAGTTTACATTTGTACATGTATTTAGATGTTTACTTATTTATTTATTAATTAATTTATCTATTTATTTATTATTTATTTGTAATAATGTGAGTAAAGAGCTGGATTAGTTGTTCCAATTCTCGGTTTTCACCAGTCATGTGATCAAAACTAAAAATCGTAACCATTCAATAAATAAATTCAAGAATCTGGGATGTGATAGATGACTGCTGTATAAACAACCTCGCCAAGAATCAGGTTTCTGCCGTTTTTCATTCGCCCATTATTCGCGGAAGTGTGTCCCCAAATTTATAGAGCTTTATATGGAGATACCATGTTTGTGCCCTACGGAGGGGCACAAACATGGCGGCCATAAAATAACAAAAACATCTGTCGTTGAGTTTTGCTACTGAAACGAAAATTTTTAGTCTAGAGCTCCGACACATTGAAATAAATGCTTCTTATAGTGCAAGCACCGTTTATTTAGCAAAAACTAAAGCAATAACTCATCTTTTGACCTACGCGACAGTCTTTTCGGGCTGCCATTTTCATGTCACGCAATGCAAAAGCTTGGAGTACTCTATTACAAACAGAAGAACTCTTTTGAGCTAATACATTGTCAAACGTCACGTTCCTATAGGGTCTTTTATCTGATGAAACTAAAACCTCAGAAGGAAAGATAATTTCTAATTTTGGAATATGACTATGTCACATGAAAACCAAGAATACATTTTTGCTACTCAAAGTTTCATGTTTCTCTCAAATCAATCAGCTTCAAATGCTCATCTTGCAGAATTAAATAGATAGATTACAACGTTTAGACCAGAAGCCACATCTGTCTTAGCAACAGCCTTAGCAGCTCAGGGGAGCAATTAACTGCGAAATTTCACAGATCACAACTTCTTCACAACTTCTCAGCAACACCTTAAATAATTGTGCCAGGCTAAGAAAGTCATGGGCTTGCAGAAAAGATGTCGGCCCTACTGTTGTTCATCATTATGCACTGATGTTCAACATGTGAGTGTCTTTCTGAGTTAGATAAGGCTGCCACCATGTTGATCATAACAAAAGTCATCACTAAAAATTTCAATTGCTTTCTTTTAGGAAAGAGTCCTTCTGTCTTTGCCACACATGATGTCCACACCGGTCGCACCTGGTACCGGTGATATTGCAGCCTTTCTTACATTACTTTTATGCCAGGAAGTTCAGAACTGCCAATCAAGTATCAAACAATACTACATGCATTTCCTAAAAATGATAAACTGTAAGCCTGCTGTAAGCAATCTTGTATTTCAGTTTCTCACTGAAATCTGCTTGAGCTCAAGAACCAATTATAATTGGGAGAATTAGCATGTATCAGTTTCAACAGGTTTTGAATGAGGCCCCATCCGCACTACTGCACAGAAATTTGAAAACACAGCTATATTTCTTAAGGGTTAAACCTATCATCCTGACACTAATCTGTCAAGAAAACAGAACTTTTCAAAAACACTCTTCAAACCAGAGGAATTTTAAAATGCCACCTGTGCGTTTTAGTGTAAATGGAAAACACTTTGAAAAAAAGCTTTTCAAAAATGATAACGTCATGATAATCATGTGATTTCCATGGCCAAGTTTTCCTCAAACGCAAATCCAAAATTGCTGCTGACTGTTAAGTTTTCAAACTTCTCAAGTGTAGTGTGGATGGAAAACATAGGATGGATTTCAGAGTGAAAACCAGGTGGGGGAGGGGTACTCCACAAAAAATTGGTAAGGTGTGCTTCCCAAAACAATAGCCTTATTAAGACCAAAATATGACCTGACAAAAATTTGATACCCAATAATTGAAGACCTGACCCTTTAATCATTCACCCTGTTTCAGACCTGCCTTATAAATTATAATTGTAAGGGAATTAATTATTAGTTTCCTTATCCAGACCAATGTTAATGAAAGGCACTGCTTATTAGGTAGGATAGCTTCTTCTAAAAAACATACCCAATTTAAACTAGACTAGAGTGCAAAAACCATACCCTGTTGGGGACAAGAAAGCCAACTTAAAATCCCATATAAGGGAATGCCCCACCCCCCGCCCTGGGTAAAAAACCCCTTTTTCAAATTTTTCGGGCATAACATAGCGTGGACAGGATCTGAGAATATTGCCACACTGAAAGCTACAATATCTATAATTTACACAAATTGTAACATACTTGAAAGGTCATTGTTATAAAGAAAAATGTTAAGGATGTTAACATGCAATAGCAAGTCTATAATCCCACTGAGTATTTTGACAGGTATTTTACAGAAAATGCATATTTTTCCCACATGCGATTACTCGCATAAATGCAAAAGTATATAGTTTATAACCACTACACTCATGTTTTTTTTGTTGTTGTTGTTTTTTCTTTTTAATTTCTTCGACGTACTGTGGTTTTCGAAAGCCCGCTCATCACTGGTCAATGGAACGGGAAAAACAAAAACCAACATGAACCAGTCGCCCGTACACATCGTCCATTCGTTGGTTAAACTGTCATATCCGGTCCACACCTTTTGCTAAAGCGACTAATCGATCAACTTGATGAAAAACACTATTAGAACAGAACAATATTTATTTCGAGATTAAATCACGAAATTCACGGTAGTTTATGTAGTTATGGCAGGATAACTTTTACCGCCATTCAATGTTATCGGTCCTTAGGGTAACTAAAACAAGCTAATTTATTTATAGATCACACCACAATGAACACACTGGGAATTAGTGACAGAAAGGAACTACTTTTCCTCAACCGAGATGTTAAATGTTGTTGTACTGTCTGAAATGAAAAGAATGCGAGATCCAATATTTTTAAGCTTTAAATCTTACCTCTGTGTTCGGTTCGCTGTCTCCATTCGGTTCGCTACAGAACTGTATAAATAAAATTACACCAGAACAATTAGTCGATAAAATTACCACTTTAGTAAATGACTCAAAACGGGATTTTTGTCATTCAAAGAAAAGATTTCTGTCGATAATGAAAATCAGTAGCTTGCTGAACAAGCGACAAATAGAGGCTATGAGATAAATATTCAATATAGCGGTCCAAGATGAGCTCTGGCAAGGAAAGACCTCAAGTGTATCTAATAACTCACCGTGTGATCAAATTTAAATACTTTCTCTTTCTTACTTTCTGGATTGAGCACTCGAACTTCATCGTTTCGTGTCCACACCACCCGTTCCTCGCCATTTTCACGTTCTCTCTCGTTCAAGGGTCTCACTGACACGGCAACTGTAACACTCGATTTAGACGCCATTTCCAGCATGTTGTGGCTCGAATTCTCGCGCCAAAACAATGCACTCATAAAATGCAGAACTTTTGATCACTTGGCTGCGGTGATAAGATGCTTCGGTTGAATGCACGATGTTGCCCAAATAAAATACTTTTCCGGATTTCTCGCTGAATCCTACTGTAAGGTAATGTGGAGCACTGTGGGCCCGCCGCACTGGAATTTGAACATTGCTAAAAATCGGCGAGTAGGATCGGGACTTCCGTCCGGAAATGACGATTTTAATGCGGCATGAGTGACAAGGCCAGGTGGCTAAGCCAAGGGTACATGAGAATGAGGCTGAAAATGCAAGGTTGCAGGTTGCAAGGTTGCAGGTTGCAAAGTCAGCTAAAATCGACATTTCAGTTCCAGTAGCATTCCGGTTAGCGGTAGTGAGCCTGAATAGATGGCTTTCACATTAAGCCTTTATGTGTATTGAGTCGGGAGCCTGGAAGAGTACGGGGCGGAAGGCGGGAGAGGAAGGGGCGGGAAGTGGGAGTTCTAAGAAGGCGGGAATCATTTATTATGAGTTAAAATACTTACAAAAACAAGAACTCAAAATGTTATTTGACTTATTCGATCCTGAAATGCACGGACATTTCTGAACGACTGCTTGCGAACTCCTTGGTGCTTCGTGGGTAAACAAATTACGTAATTACGTAATTACATAGTGACTTACATTTAGCTTATTTTGAGAATTCTAAGCCGACGGAAAAACGAAAATTCGCCCTGAAGCTTACCTCTGGTAAAATTGGAAACCCTTACGAGTAAGAGGCACAAGGCTAAAGTCGAAGGAAAAAAGGAAAAGGAAACGTCTAAGGATTGCGCAGCTAAATGAATAGGATGTGTTTTGTGTCTCCAACCTTTTTCACAGGGGACGGGAGCTAGACATCGTTGCCGAAAAACTTACCTCACGGCAAACTTAGTTGGGCCGCACCCTAAACTGTCAGTGCGCATGCCTAAATTTAAGGGTTCCAGTTCGAAATAAATTTCCTAGAAATGGCGCTTTAAATTCCTCTCTTTAGCTATTGCGACCGGTAAAGGTGAATTCAGGGGCGTAGCTAGGGGGGGTCCTGGGGTGCCCGTGGCCCCCCCCCCTTTTGTAAGCCTCTCTTAAGCAAAAAACCTACAACAGGTGGCGAAAACGACATGACAATCTGGTGAGTACCCTCACTTTGACACAGCGTGATCGCCCGTTTGAAAAATCCTGGCTACGCCCCTGGTTCAACCGTCACACTGAATTGTGAGGCTGACGTTTCGAGCGTTAGCCCCTAGTCAGAGCAAAGGCTATTAGTTATTATTAAAAACTGGATCATTGGGTAATGCAGTTCAAGAGCTTTCATTGGCTTAGCCATCAATGGTAATATAAACAAAAATGCACGGATATTTGTCCCCGGACATTATCTGTTCCGAGAAGTGAACTTGAGGGAATCATAATGTCCAAGGCTAAGACTAATATCCGAGCATATTTTCACCCCAAATGGAGGCTTTTGTGTTTATTATCCTTCAAATATTTTCTCAACACACCCGGTTTTGAAAATTGGGGAATATCACTTGGATATTCCCCAGTTTTAAACATGGATACTATCAGCAATGCTACCTTGTGGGAGACTACAGGGCAACTACCCGTCAAAGAAAAAATTAAGAAAAGAAAGTGGACATGGATCGGACATATACTTAGGAGATCAAACACCTGCATAGCCCGACAAGCACTGGGCTGGAACCCCCAGGGAAGTAGACGGAGAGGAAGACCACGAAACACCTGGAAAAGAGACACAGAAACGACCATCCACTTAAAAGGCTACACCTGGAATCAGATTGAACAGATGGCCAGAGACAGAGGAGGGTGGACGCGTTTTATCTGTGGCCTATCCTCCGAGACGGAGTAATAAAAGGCATCATCATCATCATTCCCCAGTTTTAGCTGGGAAGAATTCAGTCACGTGACGCATTTAGACCAATCACGCTCTAGCGAAAATATTTGATAGATTATGAGAGCCATTATGCCATGCTCTACAAATATCGTAAGCGTACACTTAATTTTTGGGGGCGTTTTTCAATTTTACTCTAGTTTTCTATATTTTGGCGGCGTTATTAATATATCAATCATTCTACTCGCGCTTGGTGGATATGAGACGGTTATACCCGTGTAGTTGTCTAGAGTCGATGAATAGAAGAAACTATACTACACAGAGCTGGTAGTTCTGTGGTCATTGGTAATTCTAGTCTTAGTTAGGGTCTTTCCGTAAAAGCTATTGTCAGAAAGCCACCAAATAAAAAATTATTGCCTCATTATCTCTCTCCTTATATAATATATCTATATGTTATTTTTTACCCTCGTCATTAAACTTGAGAATGACCGAAGAGCGGTTGAAACGTCATTTACTTTTGCCTGTATTTTGTTTCCAGTGAATTGTTTTTTCTTAAGAAACCCTCACTGATAAGAGTGTTTAATATAGAATTTATTAGAGGCGGAGGAGCGAGTGTTATAAGACTGAATGCTGTTAGAATTGATGAACAAATTTGAGATGTTATTGGGTGTCTTTTGATTACGAATGTCATGCATTAAACAACAAATTGATTTAAAATAAAGAAAATTTACAGGTAAAATATCAGCGTCAGTAAAGAAAGGACCATAGTCGCTTCTTCCTACGAAAGATATAAATCTAAGTTGTCTTCTTTAAAGAACCAGAATTTTGTTTATCCTTGCCAATATGAGTGATTTTAGTTTACTTTCTGGAGGCTTCTTCGTCTTCGGATTAGCTTACCCATTACTTCGTACAAAAAAGAGTTCGACCCCTCCATATGGGTGGCAAAACTGGGGTACTAATCACGCATCACGCTAAATTTTTCTATTTAATCACATATCACGGATAATTTTTTCACCAATCACGCTTCACGTAAAAATCGCACATCGTCGATTTTACTTTGTCGACCCTAAAAGGGTCGTTAAAAAGAAGAACTTTGCCGATTCAACCACAAAAATGCATCGGCAAATATGTGACCTCTCACGCGAAAACGTTCCTTACGGTATCCGTTCGAATGGCTGAACGCAAGGCAAGTGAACTAGCCTGCAAACAGGCTCCCAGCGAGGACGGAAAAAAAAATCCGGCGAGGGCTGAAAGAGAAAAAAAAAAAGAATACGGCGAATTGCACTCCCCCTCGTCACCATTCCGCTCTCGGCTCTCCCCGCTCGCCCTTGACCACCCTTTACTAGTTCTTTCTAAACTCCTTAACCCAACCGGGAGCCTGTTCCCAAGCTGCAAGTGAATGGATAATTTGAATAGCGATAGTCAATTTACTTGTTCCAAGAAATCTTAAGACCGCTTGGTTCTACATGAGTTGATAACCACTGAGTATAATGAGTAATGACTCTAGAAACGATTTAATGAAATGCAAACTGTCAAGGTAAATGTGAGGGATTTATGAATGTGGGCTGTGTAGGTTTATGTTGGGAATTAATACGATGAAAGCTGTGTAGGTATATGTGGGGGATAAATGAGATGTGGGCTCTGTAGGTATATGTAGGGGATTAATGAGATGTAAGCTGTGTAGGTATATGTGGGGGATTAATCAGATGTAAGCTGTGTAGGTATATGTGGAGTTCAATGAGGTGTGGGCTGTGTAGGTATATGTGGAGGATTAATGAGATGTAGGCTGTGTAGGTATATGTTGGGGTTTAATGAGATGTAGCTAGGTTTTGTAGGTATATGTGGGGGATTAATGAGATGTAGGATGTGTAGGTATACGTGGGAGATTCATTAGATGTAGGCCGTGTAGGCTGGTATATACTGGGGATTAATGAGATGTAGGATGTGTAGGTACGTATATGTGGGGGATTTATAAAATAAAGGCTCTGTAGGTATATGTGGGGATTAATGAATTGCAGGCTGTGAGGGGATATTGGGGGGATATTTAGGGGGGTAGTTGAGGAAGAATACTTGAATTAACTAGCCGCCCAACCATCCGGGTGGTGTCGCACTTATAAAGCGAAAGAACAAAAGGCTTGGCTGTGAGCCAATGAGAAAGCACTGACGTCATAGCCAAACTGGGCAAACGAGTTTCAGACACCAGCTGGATTTGATTATTCAAAATGGCGGACATAAGGTTATATGCTAATTTGCCAAACATTCTTTATATGCACGCTTATTATGTACTGTAACGACTTTGTAATTTATGCTATACATACAGTTATATATTAAAATACGCATTCATCTTGTGTATCTTGAGTTACAGTGGCCGGATTAAGCATTGATTGATGACGTTCGTTTAAGATTCTCTCTGCCATCTGATATTACATGTTGTAACGAAAGGGTAGTTGAAATTCGTCGACAACGTCAACGCCGCCTAAAGCATCACAACTTTCAATGTTATTCCACAAGATATCATTGTCTCCGCAACATTTAGATTTGAGGTCAATTAAGCAGCGAGATTCCCGAGAACTGGAAGCTATGGAAAGAGAAATGCTGTAATAATTACCTGGCTTATAGCGGGAAAGCCCCGAGTATCAACTCTCCATGTTCAAGGACGTTATATATGTTGATGACGATAGTTTTTAATTGTTCAAAGCCTTAAGCTATACTGAAGAAGGAGATGCAAACGATTGCCGTTTGGTAATGGGGAAGATGAAAAGGTATAACATCGGCGAAGTAACGTAAACGAGATTGTTTCAGCAGGAGGGGAAAACTTCCTACCGAAACGTTCGACAACTTGATTGCTGAATTAAAAAGATTCTTGGCAAAGAGCTGCAATTCATGTGATTTTTTACGGTTTTACACGAACTCTCATCTGCGTTCGACTGGATATGGTCTTGGAATAAAACATGAGCAAAGTACAAAGCAGCCACTTCGGATAACAGACCCCACGTTACACAAGTGTATCGACCTTCCAGCATCCGCGATGCAAATATAGGGATTTTAACAATGACGACGGCGACGCCGAGGCCAACGCCTTGTAAAGTTGAATTTGTCCAAGATGCCTATGGCTCTAAAACCTCGCTCAGGCTAAATATGTAATGACAGCGTTTAATTCTAAATGGAAAAATTAAAAATTAGCAGTTCGACTCATCGTGCGCGTTCGCGGTCATTTTGCGTTGTTGTTTTACAGAGGACGGCTGTGAAATATACAAAGGTTTACTGAATACACTTGTATAGCCTTTGTTTTGCTCATTAAACCTTTTGTTTGGTGGTGCTCATTAACGTCGTGGTTTGCTCCAGAATCCGTCTACACTACGCCGGAGGAATTTAAAAACGCATACAGCTTTATTTCCACAGTTACGCCTACGGTACAGAGTGATCCGTCACGAAAACGGAACTTTTCGAAAACGCTCTGCAAACCGGAGGAAGTTGAAAACGCCGGTTTAGAGTTTTCGCGTGGACGGAAAACATTTTAAAACGGACCTTTTCGAACAAGATAGGATCAGGAGAACCATGTGATTTCCCTGGCCGAGATTTCCTCAAACAAAAGTGTAAAATGACCGCTGATTGTTGCGTTTTTAAATTTCTCCGGTGTAGTGTTGACGACCGTGCCTAAGCTTCCTAGGCTCCTAATGAAGTCAATAATCATAGGGCGTTCTTCAATGAGTCCAAAGAGAAAAATAGCGGAGGAGGTTCCGCGCAAAGGAGAAATGCACCATAAATAAACAGCTTAAACAAAATAAATATTTAGGAGTGGAACTCTTTAAGGACCTCGATCAAGTTTAATATTCGTTATATGTTACTAACTTTATCACGAAGGCTGACCCGGTGGCTAAATAAAGTTTTACCTTAATTATTTTTACTGTTGGATTTATCACAAGGAACCTGGAACACATTTAAGAAAAACTCTTGTTATCCATTAGTAAGAGACCATCTGTGTGGGATTCACTTACCCAAAAGGAAATTCATGGCATCCAGATCTTGGATATACAAATTATTATCGAATACCAGGCTATGTGATTCGCATATACCGAAAAGGAAATTCATGACACCCAGATCTAAGGCGTACAACGACAAGCCGCTTGTTTTGTTAAGCGTTTTTATTGTTTCCCTATAACTCAATCGGGAGCCTGTTCACAGGCTAAGTTGGCAGAGATCGTGTATACGAATTGGGAAGACGTCTACGGCACCTTTGCCATGCTCTAATATACAGGCAATATTTGTGTGAAAGCTTTACACCTCCAAATCCTTTTCCGTGTGGCAACGTTTTTATGTCTGTAAAGGATATAACGTGGCTTTTGAATTCAGTTAGGTCTTTATGACGACCGGTACCTTCATTAAGTGGCACCGACAAACGTTTCCCTTGTGTAGTTTCTCGTTGCTTACACGACTGTCTTCTCGAGCGGTATCAAACAAGACCAAACTCTAACGTGTGTTATCGTTTCAGCCCTTTTGGACGAAATTAGTTCAGACCTTTTATACGATAGCCTGATTCGGATATGGTGTGTCACATTCTCTTGGTCTGATGCACTGCCAAAAATGATCGGTCGACGAAATGGACAAAAATAACACTGAAGGTCATAGCCTTGTGCAAAGTTGAACTATTTTCAATTGACTTATTCCTATAATTTGCATCACAATTGATTGGACCTATCGCACCATGAGATCCACGAAGATCAAAGACATCAGAGGTCAAGAAAAGGACAAAAAAGACCAGAAAATGGTGTCGCGTCTGCCACGATTTGATGATCTTTTCTAAGACTGTATTTACTATTTACTTTGAATGAATGCTATCCTTTTAGTTCAAAGAACGTTCACTTATCACGAAAATCTAATTGATAAATCACGCATTATGTGCTTGTAAAAGAGCAAATCAAGCATCACGTTATAATATCCTGTCACGCGTCACGCGGTTAATTTGGTCTCAATCACGCATCACGCTGCTAATTTTGTGTCGAATCTTCTTCTGAGTGATGACAGAAAAATGGCCTATGTTCAATAGACTGCTTTCATATTTTAGATCACGCCACTACCAGCTTTCAACTCAAGATAAAGGAGGCTATCCATATTCAAAAAGAACTACCTTGCCTCAATCAGCAATTACACCATGTAAATCTAAAATTATCCTTTTAATTTACACCTTTTCACGTTCTGTTGTTACTATTTGTCTTAATTAGCATTTTTGTCTACTTATTATTCAACTTGCTTTGTAATCATTCATTCAACTGAAGATGACAGAAGTTCTGTCGAAACATGTCTTTTAAACTTAAAAAATTGGTCGTTTTCCTTAAAATCTTTACGTGTCTGCTGCTATCTAGACCTTAAGTTACTTATCATAGCCAAAGTAGCTAACGAAGTAAAAACTATTCACAGGAAGTGGTCTAACTTAAAACTTCCCAACACGTCTAACTTTACGATCAAACGGCAAAAAAAAACTATTTAGCTTTGTGAAACTTTTGCGATGCTTGACTTGAGGTCTTGACGAGCAGTCCGCCACTAAATCCTAGAAAAAGGAGAGAGTCTGATATTAATGCAAGAGAATAAAAGATGCATAAATAGGTTTTATTGATTAAAGTGAACAATTTAAGTTATGGGAGAGAAATTTTCTAATGTGACTGTCTATCCATAAGTGTGCGTTGTTGTAGTAGCAAAATTCGCTGCCTTTGAAAAGTTACTTTCCACCAGTAATGCATGGCCTTTATATCAATCACAGGATGCCATGTGTAGTTAAGCGAGATCTTGAGAGCGCGTCTTATTTTCTATTTCACAGTGGGAGTGTGTGAAATACAGGTAGTTGTTAAAGAAAAGAGAAGATCTATCATAGCCATCATCACATGGCCATTTTAGGGAAGAAAACATTCTAAGGGAAGATAACATTCTAAAACCAACATTATACATGTGATGCAAAAGTCGGCTGCGTTACCTCAAAATATAATATTTTTTGTGTGTTACCATGAACTTACATCAAGTGATAAACAAAGTTGGTTAGAAATCCGCCGATCCCATCCTTGCAACTGCTTTCGTCAGCTTTTGCGTATGTCTCGTACGCTTTCCCCAAAGTATCATCTGTCCAGCACTCACCATAGTTTTGCAGCGCGAAATACTCTATTTTCATATCACGTGCAACAAACGCGCATTGCATGATGGTAGCTTCAGGATTTGCAGCATTTTTCTGACTCACAAAAGACGCATACTTTCTCTTCACGAGCCTCTTGGAACCTTTGTTTTCTTTGTAGCATCCAACAGCACTAAACTTGGGGATGTCCTCTAAAAATAAAATGAGCAAGGAAATTATTTGTTGTACGTAAAATTTCCAAGCCACTGTCACATCAGCTTAAGGAGGCCCGGACACGGGTTTGTAGACCCTAATGTTTTCCCCCTAACAATTTACTTTTGAGAGCTTGTAAAACTAACAGGACAAAACTTGCAAATACGAATTTCCTTGTCTTGAAAGCTTGGTTGAGAAAGATCTCATTGCCGGGAATTGCCGGTACATCCGGTCTTTTGAAATGCAATCATCGCTGCTGACACTATATCAATAGAATGGTCATCAGTTTCGGTAACTGCACTCTACTCAGCATTTAAAGTAACATAAAGTCCCAAGATTTTAGCGTTTTTCAATGTTTATGTCATCGATCAACTCTTGTTAAAGAAAAGATTGTCAATTAATTACGTCTTTTTTTACTCTTTACCATTGGTGAACCTTTGACAACTCATTACATACAAGTTGACGAGCATAACAAAACATATAATCTTATGTAATTTTGTTTGCCTAGAAGATTTGATTTGAGGACGTGCTGTATGACGACATAATAAGGAACAGCACTTTGTAAACTGTGGACCGACACTTGCCTGCAGTAGAGTGGCGGTTAAATAAAAGAATCCGTATTTAATCTGCTTGACCGACCGTTACATGTTGGTTTCACACAGCACACCGCGCGTACATTATAGTTTTGATTGTATAACCACTGAGACAACAACTCTCATCTGATTCGCCGCCTTGAACATAACTCACGTCTGCACTACACATACTGAGTCCAAACGTTTCTGTTAGAGGGTAAATGGGCCCCAAAAGTACTCTATTTGAAAGAAGCTCTTATCAAGAATGGCAATGTTTTGCTGACAAATTGACCCGTGAAACGAAAGCTGAATAATATTTAATTATACATTGACTGAAACCTTTATTTTTGTTGAAGTAGTAGGTTGCACCTTGAAAAAAAGACCACAACATAATATTCTTATTCAGTTTCTTGAGCATCTGAGGTAAACTGAGGGGGTTGAGGTGGGTCAAAATTAGCAAATTTCTTAATAAATATTTTGCGAGTATTTTAAACCAACAATAATTCAGACAATCTTCGTCACAATTGCTGAAACACTTCAGTTTTCGCACAACGTTATCCTCCCCTTACCTCTGAGCAATATCAATGAAACACGTTGACCCGATCCCTTAATGCGTGTTCCAGTTTTTTGACTTTACAGTGGAGAAAAAAATTACTTGACAAGTATTTAGTGGCTGTTGTGTTTATCATTTCAACTAAATGCGACGGATATTGCAGGGTTAAAGTAGGAACCAAAGTTGAGCACTTTTTACTAAAGGTTTAATTTATTAGTTTAATTTATTAGTTAAATTGAATTCCTTACCAAAGGTGTAAGCGTACATGGCGCCGCTAAGTCCAATGCCCTGCTTACACTTGTTGGCTCCCATCCCTCCTCCCGCATAGTAACGTTGACTGATATCTTCTCCAGAGAGACACAATCCGTTATTTCCAAGTGTGAAATGTTTGTATTCCTTATCAAATGCCAGTTCGGCGCATTTCTCCACAGTGGCGTCCGCTGCCTTCCAATCTAAATCATTCCTGAAGTCGCCAAGGACTGAAAGGCTTTTAGAGTATTTGAAGCAGGCGATTTGCCTGAACGAAGGTACTGGGAATGAGATAAACGTATTAATGAATGATCGATTGAATGAATTAATGAATGAATTAATGAATTAATCCTAGGTCAGAAAATGAGGAAATTGTAAAAAAGTATCATAGTTATGTAAATACTGTTGCCTAGCGTGTGTCTCACAGGCAAAATTTCTCGTGTAGCTCATTCACGTGCTTGGAGAATGTCGGCCAACAACACAATTATGAGGGTGGTAAACCTTTACAATTTTCAATTTATGAAATGTTTGCTCCGTTATGTAGTTTACATTTGTTAGTATTTAACAAATTTTCGCCGAAGGCGAAGTGAACATAGGTGAATATTCACCAATTCTCACTGAGCCTGAGGCGGATAATTGTTTAATACAATATCAGAGCTGAACAAAGAGAATAACGGAGTAAAACATAAAAGCACCTATGCAGCTGTTGTTCTAATAACAAGCTTACATGTACATCGATGTTGTGAATCAATTTACTCATCGATTTCGGCAGTAAAACAAACAAGCGAAACACTACGAAAAATAAATTCATCCGATACCTTTGTTTTATCGTTGTTGACTTCATTCACAGTTAACGTTGTCATTATCGTCTAAGAATGAGTAGCCTGAAGAACAGGCGGATTAGCGGGGCAGAGAGCAAAACGCTAGAACGAAACGTGATACACGAGCGCGGAGCACGACCAGGAGCGCGAATTTCATCCCAAACTTTGTGGCTTTTTTGCTGTTACTGGGACGGCATTGGCCGTATTTTCTTGTGTAGACAGCTCACTGAATCGCTTTTTTTTTTCCCTTTCTTTTCTTTTTTTTTTTTCACCCATTTTCTCGCCGGCAAAACTTGGCTTCCCGCAAAAAATTTTACGCCGAACGACATTTGCCGCATTCATTTCCATATAAGGTCAAATGCAGGTATAACGGCTGATAACCGAGATACAGTGAACCAATCAGAAAACCAGAACTGAATTATCCGAGGTTGAGAATTTAATAAAACATCATATCGGAAGCCATGTTCCGATTATGGCTCCTAGTCATACCAGGAGTCGCTCAACCAATCAGATTTCTGGAAACTCTTTGTTCAGCTTTGTTTAGCTAACTGCTAATTTTAGTTAACTTTTCCCCATTTTCAAGATAAAAAACAGAACACTGTTTTCTTTTTTTTTTTTTTTTTTCCTGGACAACTTGCTTATGGACAGGATGAAATTAATTCCATGCTTCTCGAACTATGCATTAGCCAATAAGTTATGGTGATGAACACAACTTTACAAAACTTAGGGGGTAGTTAAACATTAACTATTAACATTAAATGTTAATAATGTAAATTCTTAATATTCAATTTTAAACTTTGTAAATTTTTAAATCTTTAATACTGTAATTAATTTTAGACTCCTTTCCCAGTTTGTTTATTCATTTTAATTGACGTATTTTTATCTTTTTTATTCCTTTTGTAACTGAAAAGCCCCTTTGGGGAGTTGCAAATAAAGTATGTATGTATGTATGTAACTATTGTGGCCTCCAAAAGCTCATTCTTGACCGCGAAGACCACCTTAACGAGAACAAACACGTAAGCATTGCCCGGTTTACCTTGGCAGTTGACTCCGCTGTAGTCGCTGGTGCATTTGCAGTGGTATTTTGTTATATCTTTGACATCGTTTGCACAAATTGCTCCATTCAAACAAGGTTGGCTGTCACACGGAAAGGTTTGAACTAGACAATAAATTTTAAACAAACCCGTCATGGTTAAACAACTTTTTTTTTTAAGTTGGTCTTATCTTCTTTAATCCTATTAAACTAGATTCTCCCCCCCCCCCCCCCCTTCGGGAACAAATGTTTAAAAATTCAGTAGCAGGCATTACAATGCAAAAGCCTTGTGACTTTTGGACATTGTCCAAAAGCTGGTTTGATTTCCTTTAAGTGCAAACTATGACGTTCCCTCTTGATATTCTGTTCACCTAGGAGCCATAATCTGGGCTCCTGATTCAACGGCTAAACTTCTTAAAACATACTTTGCAAGAATTACACTGTTATAGAATATATTTTAAAATTTTACTTTTAACTTTTAAAGCACTAAATGTTATGGCACCAGCTGATATTAGCGATTTAATTAATTGAGGCACTATTCTATCACATCCAGCAGCGAAAATGAAAAAAGTCTTTTGGTGATAGATCTTTTAGTGTAGCTGCGCTCCCAGCAAGCCTGCGCAATATTGATTCTATTTTAACTTTTAAATCTTGTCTTAAAACATATCTTTTTAAGTTAACTTTTAGCCTTTATCGTTTAAATTACTTCGTTATTGTTAAATTTAGTTTATGTACATATTGCACTTTTGATCATTGACTGTTAAAAAGCGCAATATAAATTAATAAGTTATTGTTGTTGTTATTATTATTATTGATATTGTTATTATCATTATTATTATTATTATTATTATTATTATTATTAACTCATATGCTCATTATAAGAAAACTTAATACTAATTAAGTACCATTGAAACAATCATTGAAAAATACTGATATGAACGACTCGGAATTGAAATCCAATGAGGATTATGTATTTTGTACATAATAAAGAAATCTTAGATTTGTACATAAATCTTAGATTTGAACGTCTATACGATTGAGATAAGACTGCTATCCATGCTGATAGTTTTTCTCTATCATCTATTCCTTATAGAAAACGCTAACTGTATGCTGTCCCCAAATAAAGGACAGAGACAACAATATTATATTGATGGAATTTGGGGAAGTAATAAAGTTTAAAAACAGAGTTATCGGTTAAGAGTAGTTCTGTTTAGTTCAACACGTTCATTTTTATGCTAACCTTCACAGTTTTTACCGATGAACATCTCTTGACATTCACATGTGTACTGTAGTTTATCATCCTTGTTCACGACACAAAACCCATTGTTCTGGCACGGATCACTATCGCAACCAGTAGGATATGGATACGAAGGCTGCAGACGATACACAAAGTTTGCTAACACTTTGCCAACTCCACCAACACAATTTTCCGATTTTCCATACTTGTTGTACGTCTTCGCAATGTCTTTACTGGTCCAACATTCCACTTCATTCTGCACAGCGAAAAACTCGTAGCTCATGTCCCGAGCTAAGGTAGAACAGTACACAACGGTTGCCTTCGGGTCTGAGTTGCTATAGAAACTGGCGTATTTGACTTTCAACAACTTCGCCCCCTTGCTTTTTTCAACAAAACAACCTTGAGCAACAAATTTTGGTACATGTTCTAAAAAAGAATTGAGATTTATCGTGAGACTTATGTAGCATTGACAACATCCGTCATGCAACTCCTATCTGTAATAGGACTGCATGCTGTTGAATGTGACAAATAACTGGATGGTCATAAGAATTCAGAGGAGTTGCAACTTGGATTGGACTATGGGGGAGGCTCCGCCCGAAAGAGGTCCTTTTTCAAGCTGGAAGTATGTCAAAGGTGCTTGAGGTTTTCACGAGTTTAAATTTAGAAAAGAGTAAGAAAAACCTATCATTTAGTTATTTAGAAGGGCCTTTGAAAATTTCTCGTACAGGCATATTAGTGGCTAAGGAGGTTCAAAGAACACGAAGACCTTTTTTGAGCTTAAAATTGACAGTTGGGGGATTTTTTTTTTAGAGTAGAAATTTTCTGGTGGACCTGGTTTGGGTAGAAGGATTTCTGCAGGACATTTCTAAGGTTCGATGAAAGTGTCCTGTAGGTATTTGAAAGGGGGAACATTTCTAAGTAAGGTATATGAAAGGCTTACTGTTCCTGTCAAAAATAATATATATTAGGGGAAGGTATTGGACCTCTGTGCAGAGCCTCCCCTTTTAACAATTTGTTGCGCCCCCCCCCCCCTACCCCCACGCCTCCGCGCATTGGAAGAGGTCTTACTGATTATTATATTTGTTATAAGATTTCTTTGTGATTGGCCATGAGCTTGTAGAATTTGTCTTTAGTGTTTAACACTCAGTGCAAATTAACGAGCACGTAACGTAACTAAGAGAATTTTATTGACTGTTTTATTTATTGCATATTTTGTGGCCAATAATTGGTGTTTTTTGTTTTTAAACTATGACCGAGTGGCTGGTATTTTCTAAATTATTAAATATCGACAATGGAACTGACTTAATATTTTGGTTTAATACCGTTTTGTTAACAGTGAACCAAAACCACGCTTGCGCAACACTAAGTTTTTTCGTAGTCAGTCACTGGGTTATAGCAACCAGATACAAAGAACGGACAACATTTCCAAACTATTCCAGTCATTCCAAGATAGTTCAATGCTTTCAATCTCTCTTTTTTATTAAATATGTAGCCGGAATTTACGCTTCCTCTTACCGGAAGCTGTTCCAGAATGGACACAAGTACCAATTTGTTTTTTAACTTCAAAGCTTCAAACATAAATATACCCTTCTTGGCCTATGTTGAGCTAGAATAAACTTCAGTGGGTAGTTTACCTATCATTATCACTAATTTAATACTGTATATGGCGAACAACGTCTTTGATACTATTACAGTGGTATTTATTGACTCACCAAAGGTATAAACATCGATTGAAGACTTGCTTCCAATACCATCCTTGCAGTTTTGTGGTTTGGTGCCTTTTTTCACGAAGTACTCTTTCTCAGCATGCTCACTTGACAGGCAATTGCCGTTAAGGCCCAGAGCAAAATGACTGTAACCCTTCTGGAATGCTAGCTCACCGCATTCCTTAATGTACGTTTTAACTTTCGCTGGATCAAAATCATTTTTGTGATTGGCAAGAACGTCTTTCAATATTGATTTAGAAAACCCAAAGCAACCAATTTCGATGTAAGATGGGACTAGAATAGGAAAAAAAAGGAACTCTAATTATGCATGGCTCTAGTCTTGACCCCGGGCCAATCTTTCAAAAGTTTAAAATGTTTTATGTCTATACCATTAGTCTTGTTCAGTAAAGCGGCATTTTTTTGAGAAGTGTCGTTTCTTGGTTGACTCTGTGAGCTTCTCAGAGCAGACTGTGCTTAAGCACACCGCTGGCATTTAACTAAATAACTGGATGACCTCCGTAACTTAGGGGTCTGAAAGTCCCTTACTGCATATATGGATATAGGAAGCTACACTGATGTTACTGAAAGAAAGCTCAAACTAAGTTCTCAGCTGGTTCTTTTTTATTACCTTGGCAATTCTTTCCAAAGTAACCGTCTGTACAATCGCAGTGGTACACGGATATATCCATTTCATCATTTCTACAGGTTCCTCCATTAAAACAAGGTTTGACATCGCAGGGAAATATCCGAACTGAGAATTAAGTTCAGAGATACCAATTAATTATTAATTATGATTATATCACAGTTCATAAATAATTGTCTCTTTTTTAATATTACTAATGCTTACTACTGCTATTTCTATTTCAATGCTTAGATATTAAAACTGGTAAAGCTGAGTTTTGATCACACGAGTTACACGAGTTGAACGAGTCGTAGTACCAGCGCTCATTCTGGTTGGTCATCTCCATTGCCTTTCAGGAGTATGCAAGCCTCCTGAAGGGAACGCTTGTCAATTGCAGATTACCTAAGATAAGTTATTTCTAAATTATTTAATATTCAGAAAGAATGATTTCAAGAAGACAATCCGAAGACAGTCGTGGAACCCGATCTTTGAGATCAGTAGGTCTTTCACTTTCATGATACCTGGTACCTATAGCTGAAGGAGTGTTCAGTAGCTTGTTTATATATACCAGGTTTAATATTTACCCACCTTGGCAGTTGGCTCCTTTGAACCAATCTCCACAGCGACACTCGTATAACTCAGGAGTTTGGGGGTCACTTTCACAATATCCACCGTTGAGACAAGGATCACTATCACAAGCAGTCAGTTGCACTGTTGGCAAAATTGAAAAAAAATAACAACGTAACGATAGAGCAGTCGTTCTGGGCCCTGCAACTCCTTTGGATAAATTACAGTCTCTAAGTCAGGTACCAAATTGGGGTAGGTTATGCAACTAACGTCCCTAGGTGAGAGGGAAATTAGTCCACGGCTTGTTAGAGAATGTAGATAAGTTCAACAGACAAATCATTTTTAAACCTTTAAACCTTTTTAAGTGAGAAAGAACAAACCAGAACTTTCAACTGACAGACTCAACTCCTCGGAGTGGGTTTCATGTGCGGATATCCACTGGTCCGCTTAAAAAAACATAACACGAGGCACTGGCTGAGAGGTAGTGCAAGAGTAAAAGGTCTCAGGCGCTCAAAGCACAATACGAGTGACTGATCCACGCTACATCTCAAGACGTTGATCCTCGCGCGTATGAATACCGTTACCACCAGGACGAACACCCAAATGAAACTTGGGACGATCTATTGTAGAGCCATTTTCCTCGGTTTCAAACTTGATATTTATATGAAAGCAACCGTTTTAATATGCATGATAATGGTTGCACATAGGGAATCAAATGTAAAGGAATGACAGGAATCTGGTTTTGTAACAATTATCACCTTCACAGTTTTTGCCAGTGAACCACGTTTTACATTGACAGTGATACTCTGCGATGTTGTTGGCGTCATTGCTGCAAACAGCTCCATTTTGGCACGGCTTTGAATCACAGGGGAAAATCTGAGCTAAAAGAAGGAGGAAAATGTATGTGTAAATTTCCTGCCGTTTTCACTTATATCCACGCGGTGGTTAATTTTCCCAATGTTACTCCAAAAGCTAATTTTAAAAATAAGCTCAGCCTTCTTATAATCAAGGAGCACCTTTATAACTATCTATCCCTAACTCATATCTTAAAGATTTGACATTCAAAGCGTTATAATCGAAGATACACTGGGGATGTCTAGAAGTAAACTGATTTCTTTTGTTGCCGTAATTTTGATCAAGTGAATAAAATACGAATCTTTGCTATTCCACGTGAGCCTTCATTTTTCTAAATGTTGCTGAGACAAGCATTTAACATGATTTAACGAAATTTTTCTATTTTCAACTTGTTATCGGAAATACGACGAAATGGATGACAAACTATCGGTATTAAAGTCAAGTTGAATTACTCGGCCTTTAAACATTTAACATAAAGAACTTTAAACATAAAGACCTCACGCGAAATGGACGACGTCACGGAAGAAGAGCTTTCAACTGCGATTTTGTTATTAAATATCTATAGATTTATACGTTCCGCTTCCCAAAGCTCTTACCGTATTTAAGACCAAAATCTATGATTTTCCCTATCTTATTTATGACCTGACCGAAAATGTGATACACTATTTAAGACCTGACCCTTAAGTTATTACCCTGGAGTTCATACCTGTCTTATCGATACCCTATTCATGACCAAAACGACTAAAAACCATATCCTTTGGGACCGCACATACCTATATAGCCCATTGATGTACACCCTCCCACCCGCTCCCGGGGCTTGTATCGTGGCATTACCGCCTCAAAACCTGGAGACAGTTTTGCGCTTGATAGCATAAGCATTGACGACTCTTGTTTCTCTTTGCTGATCCTGTAGATCGGAACTTGCATGGCTTTAATATATATTTCAATAATTTCAACACTGTCTTGCAGGAATTACCTACATATCTACTGATAGCATGGGATTTTCATTTTAGCAATCTCTTTTTAAACTTACTTTCACAGTTTGTTCCTTTAAACCAATCATGACAGTAGCATTTGTACCAGGAAGGATCCACTTTATTGCTCAGGCAGTATCCTCGATCCTTACAAGGTTCTTCGTCGCACTTAGTTTTCTTTACTGTAAAATAAAGTAAGTGTCAATTTGTATAACAAAGAGCTGATCTAATGGCATACTCAAATCACTACCCATAACTCAGTATCCTTTAGCTACCTTTGTTTCTGATAGAAGTTCAATTATACGTCTCCGTGAGACGGACAGTACATAACGCATTCGTAGAAACTAGATCAATTAACATACTACGGAAAAAGCCCCCAAATTGTATAAAACTGAGCTTACTTTCACAGTATCTTCCCGTCAACCACCTTGTACACTGACAGAAAAAATTTGTTGGATCATTTGGATCGTCAATACAGGTAGCGTGGTTATGACAAGGACTACTACTGCATGGAAGGATGTTCTCTGAAAGCAAATGAAAGAAGACATGATTAAAGTTTGGACACAAGCGTGTTTGAGAGTGAGTGGTGTAAACTCTGGGGGGTTAGCCTTGGCAGCTGGCCAGATTTTGCGTGCAAGTGTTTTGGCGACTTAATTACACCCTTTTCTCCCTACGGCAGCAGAGGCAGAAAGCACTTATGATGGATAGCAGCAAGACACCGCGATCCACAGAATACATTTACAAGTTAAATAATAAGCACAATATTTATACGAAAATGATACGAATGTTTATTGATAGTCATACGAAGAAGGTGCACGCAGAATGGATGGCTGTATATATTAGAGTTACGAGTACCGACCATAAAAAACAACAGAGATCTATTTAAAGAAATAGATCTTGATAGTATTTTAAGAGTAAAAACAAAAAAACAAAAAAATGACGAGCGTCTTGATCCTCAGACATGGTTCATTACTGAGACATTAGTTCATTACGGGATACTCTTACATTTGCTCAGGTCAAACAAGGGCGTGTCTGGCTAGATAACGGCTCCAAAATAAGAACGGAACAAACCAGTCATATAACGTCCTATCATGTCAGGTCAGTCAAATCTTCCTTCTGCTCTGAAATGGCTGATTTAATTTAATCTCGTAATGATTGGTAGTTTTGCAGATTTAAGTGTTAAGTAATTCATCATCCAGGTAACAGGGACAGGACTCGTGCCCAAAAAATCATAGAGTACCCCTCCACCCAACCTAGATCTTGATGTTGATGCTTGTCTGTCTGTTGAAAAGATAACTGGGAAAATTTGCATGTATTCAGGAACCTTTTTCTTTTCATACGATCTTACAGACCTTTCTCATTGCATTTCACTCAAGGATATATGTAAAGGTTTCTTATGGGACAGCACTTCTTTTCCAATGCGGAACCGCTAGTCTCCACATGTATATTTATTGCACGTAAAGTATATCAAAATAGGAAGCCTCTTTTTAATTTGCAAGCATTTTCAGTGTTGATCCAAACAAAACTGTCGACCCACAAATATGTGTTCGAGCCCACAAGGGCTTTCTTTCCCTTTGTTACCTTTTCAATCAGGAAGCAAAAGTGTAAACAAAAGACAGGGTAAAAATCATTTAAGCTTATGAAAATCAAGTATTTGGGAATTTCTTTTCAAGTTTATGTGCATTTCACATCCCACTCAGAGTTCAGATCAATGTACTAAAATAAACAAGACAAGTACAAAGAACGCAACTTTAATCTAAACCTAACTCGATGTCGGTTGAACGTGGATAACTCAACATGAAAAACTTTTAAGTTTTGATCAATGTCTACACCTTAGTGAGTGAGTGAGTGAATGAGTGAGTGACAGATTTGCATATCGAAGTCCCCCGCAACAAACCCGTTTCTACCCTTCGCACATCCACGAATTTATATAGAGTAGATTTATCGTTACTTTGCTCTACTTACTCTCACAGTGTTTCCCTTTGTACCATTCAGTACACTTGCAATCATATGCTAGTGACGATTCTGAATCACGTTGGCAAGTTCCTCCGTTGTGACAAGGATTACTATCGCAAGGGTCAATCTCCACTGTCCACAAACGAACAAAAACGACACAACATTGATAACAATCACGATCAGTTCAATTACTTAGTTATATCGAGGGTAAAAAAAAATGGATCCGTAATCAGAGGTTATACCTGACTTATAAGCATTGGCAAAGTAAGCAACTGAATCTACGTGACTGAACCACTGATAGATGATTCTGTAAATAACGCACAGAGCAGAAATTGAAATGCGAATCCCGCTATCTACAAATGTAGCTAGTTTCTTTAAACGGTCGGTTTGTTGTAACCACAGAATAACCAACTCTTTTTTTAATTTCTCGAGGAACATTTCCAATCAAGTGCACTGAACGTTGTGGTCAATTATGAGCAGAAAATTACCCAGAACAATTTGTGAGTGTATATGCGAAAAATGATTAGGCATACCTTCGCAATTGCTGCCTTTAAATCCTTCTAAGCAATCACACTTGTAGCTTTTAGGTGGCCGCTCAATACAGACTGCGCCATTCTCACAAGGGCTTGTCGGGTAGCATTGGTACTTTCCATCTGAAAATAGTTGGCATCAGTCTCATTCTACTTACACCTCATGTTATAGGTCAGCACTGGTGAATGTCCCTAGCCTGTTCCATTATCTTGAATTATCAGTTTTACAACGGGCGGTTTCATCAAGCAAGATCAATTAGTTCTTAGTGACGTCATTTCATTGAAGCTACCTTGACGTAGATTGCGAATACGGCAGGAGTGGCTTAAGGAACGCTACTTAATACTTGCCGTTTAGACATATTCTCTCACTGTCACAATCTTGCTTGTCTGCTGGCTTTTCTAGAATGGAACATTGTTGCTCTGGGACTCTAGTAGGTCTTCCATCCTCATCAATCAGAATGCAGCTAACTTTACGCTGTCGAAAGCCAGGACCGCATGGAGTGGAACACTACGGGAGAGAAGCATAAATGTCTACATCAACTTTTATTTTTGGTAATAAAAAAAAATTGCAACTTGTATAAAATACTTTTTACGACTTAAATAATTAAGTTGTATTCTTACCGCTGACCACTGTGACTCAATTTTCCATTCTGCCTTGCAAAGGATCTTGTTGCAAATTTTAGAGAGCTGGCTAACACCCGGGCGCTTATTTGAGTCACAGTGAGAGGGAGATATTTCCTGGTACTGGACAAAGCTGATCCTTTGGTGACACGTCATTCTTCTTGTCTGAACACCAGTCCCGCAAGTTTTGGAACAAGGAGTCCAACTGGTTACCTTCCATCTAAATTGTAAATGAAATGATTTGTTATCACATAGTTACAGTACATAATCAGGAGATGTAGAAAGTTCTTGAAGATGTAGATTAAGACCTGATTATAAAAATAGCTTTTAGTAACAAATGAAAAATTAGAATTAATGTGTTAAAGAACACGTACTCTGCGGGACAAGGCTGCTGGTTACATTCGTGTTCATCAATTGGCCGCTGGCTTTGATCGCAGGCCTGGTCACTGGCAGGTGAGCCGTCTTCCATTAGAACACAGTGAATCTTTCGCCTTTGAATACCTAGCAAAAGTAACAGAGGTAACTAAAAGAGGTAATTAATAATAATAATAATAATATTGATAATGATGATGGTGGTGATAATGATGATACTGATGATGATGATGATGATAGATTTCTATAGCGCCCTTTCTCCTCGATTCAAGGGTGTTATTTACAAAATACAACTCGGTTTTCTTTCTTGTGACGTCTCAGCCAGGTCTGAGGTGAAGAAGGGTGGTGCGTGTATTCCAAGAATGAAGGCCAGCGTTTCCTCATTATTCTCTGTTATCTTTTATTTTATGCGCGAGAGGGCTGCAGCTAGTGCCGAGTAATCGTATCTGACGCCATTTCTTGTTTGGAAATGCTGACGGTGTTCTAGGGTTCATTGTAACTTTAGACACGCTGGGAACTGCTTACCCCTCGCGCATGTAGCTGAACACGCTGACCAATCTCCAACAATCCATCTGTACTGAAGTTTTATATGATGGTTAACATGATAAAAAAGGTCGTACTCAACACCAGTGTTCTCTCCATACACCGCTATAAACTGTTTTGAAAGAACAAATAATTTAATAGTTGTATTATGTAAGCACTATGCAATTACCGTTACCGTTGTAGCTATCTCTTTATTTATACCAAAAGAGAAATAAAACACAATTTAAAGAGAAAAATTAAGATTCGAGACGACAATTTCCCTATTGATGATGCAACCTATAGTCCTGTGTATTGTTTCTGTTCCTGTCATTTTAATTAAGCTATTCGAGACGGTATTAATTATGATTTCAGTAAGGCTATTTCAAAATGAGGCTTCAAATTCTTTCACAGATATGAATTGAAAATAGTTAGAGTCCCGACGCTCTGTTTTCTTTGGCCAACTGCTAAGAGCAGATTTTTTTTAATCATATAATTTTTAGTGTAATTGTAACATAAACTTAGTCAAACGTTTGTGAATGAGGCGAAGACCGATGATTGATTCATACGCAGTAGTGATTTTCATTTACCGAAGCCATTAGTTGATGTGTAAAAGTGAAAAGTAAAGGTGTACTCGAGATCTGATTGGCTAAGCAGTCAATAGAGGGGTGGCGGTTACGTTTTTCTTTTTGCTTTTGTTATTCTAGCATTGTCAGTTTTTTCCCCATATTTAGTATCAGCAGATGCTATCTTCCTCCTTTCCATTTGCTTTTACAGTTGACTTGTACCTTACATGCCAGAGGTCGAGCTCCGTCAACATGTTTGAAATTATGGGAACCCGTACGGAATAGCCACAAGAGGTTAGGGTTTATGGTCACGGTTAGTATCTCAGTATCTCTTCCACGTGTTAAGTAAAATCATTGTCTTGTAATGGATTTTTGCTACTGGCCTGTTGAGAACAACTGCTTTTTAGCTAATGCAGTAACAAATGGGCGACTTCACAATTGTATACTATACTAAAAGATATTTCTCTGATAAATGAATCTTCTACAGTAAGCAATAACTATATTTCTGTATAGAAAACTTCTCATTAAGAACGGATCAAGTTACATCGATCATCCTCCAAACTGAGATATATTTTACTTGTGTGATCCTTACCATGATTTTAAGTTTTGCAGTGGTTGGCCCAGTTATTTGTAGTGTATCAGCGTATCGTTTCTTCTTGTTTGAGTAGAAGATGGTAGCTCCAGCGTAGCTAAGCTTGACATTTGCGCTTTTATCAGGATCGATCACAAAGTCGCCGTCCTTTGACTTAACACCTAAAAATTAATGATATTGTTTTTTGCAGAAAACATTCTTGGTTGAAAGGGTCATAACATAATGAGTAGATTGCAGCAGTTCCAAATGAAAACTGTCTTGTTATACAGTAGCCTCAATTTCAGTCGTCTCTCTCGAAAAGGGATCGGCTTTAATTATGCAAAATGTAAAACGATATTTTGTCACGGTGACTCAGTTTATGAGGAAAAAAAAAAGAGCAAAAGAGCTCTAGTAAACGGACATAAAATGCATGAGATTATAAACGATTGCCTGCAATATTCTGAACTGTATTCATTTGCTTCAGTTTACATTACGGCTCAAAATAATTCACTGCTGGAACGAACACAATCTTGATCTGAAACTGGGAACCAGTTGAGGTCAGGGTAAGCATCAGGGTTAAGCTTAGCTTGTTGACAAGACAATTCTTACGTTTGAAACTCTTTTCATGTTCATAATCAAGAAAGGACGTTAAACGATAACAATTCTTGCCACGAAAGAACAGAAAAATACTATCTCTTTTTTTTTTTTCAGTTGTTTGCGCAAAGCCTATATACATGTAATTTACCCCATCAAGCTTCCTTCCCAGGTCTTAATAAACGCTAACAATTAATGTCAAATCTATTTATTCACCTATCTTGTTGTAGGTTGCCGATTTTTCTACAAACTTGGCCTTCATTGTTCCAGGGGGAAGCTCAACAATCAGATCTGCATTCTGCTTTCCTTCAAAGGAATAAATAGATCATGTCAATAGTCCTGTTTTAACTTCAATTTAAGGTGTCGCGATAACGTTATTCCTAAACCATACCCGTTGCATGTCCGATCAGCTTCTCACGAATTCACCCTTGGTCGGATATTTATTGGAAAGACAATAAGGTTTCGCACAATTTGTGTTTTAAGCAGTAGATATTTCCAGAGAAACGATGCACAAAAAGTTTAAATCGGAAACATTTGAATCTGACACGGACCAGATTTGCTATAAAGCTTATAATTTCCAGTTACAAGTGCTATTTTGCTGGTAAAAACTGATTCAAAATAACACTTTGAAACCTTTAAACTTTTAATTGAATTTTAACTTTATTTTATTTTCTTATTGAGAGTTGCAAGAATTGCTTGCCCCCGCAACTAGTTATAGAGCTAGCCGAGGCGAGGAAGAAAGAAAAAAAGTAATGAGAATTTACAACAAAATCTCAAAATCTGAAATCTGAGTAATAAATTTGCACATACATAAGAAACTAGAGTACTATTATTAATAAACTATGTTAGTTTAGAGAACTTCTGTATCAAGGAGTACTTTCCTTATTTTACTTCGGAATTTAGATTTCATTAGTAATTTCACTGAATGTGGGATGGAATTCCAGAATGAGACAAATTCTTGCCAAGGATTTTCTCATCTTCTCTGTTCTTGAAACCCAGTCTTCAGAAAGCCTCGATTTTTAGATAAAAATGGGGTGGACATAAGGCATCCGTATTGCGACAATAAGAAGCCAGTGACCTCTGCCCATGGCACTATTTAGACGATGAGGATTTTTCTGTAATTACCAGAATCCACTTTCTTTTCTCTTTGTCATCTTATTAAGGGCAAATTTAAACGCCACTGTAGTTTCAGGTTATTATCAGAATTTACTTTTTTCGCGTTTATTACGTAAACGTACTAAACGAGAAGTAGCTCTGTTGGTCTTCGAGGACATCTTCAGAAATTGTGCTATTGGGCAGCAATGACGTCAAGCCGTTACCTTAATGATATTACTGATTTCGCTGGTTTGATCTTTTAAGCAGACATAATTTGTTAAATGACTACCTTTGTAGACCCTTTTGTAGTAACACTCAAAATCAGTTTAGATTACCAGTTTCCTTCCATTGTCTGTTGTATACACCTTTCACATGTTTGCACGAGTTTCCATTCCCCCCACACACTCCACATCTATCAATTTTTTCATCTGATTCCAAAACCTGATTGCAGCCAGCAGTCTGAAATAATAAAAAAAAATTAAATGGCCTTTTAAGTTCATCTCTCTACATATGTGTTTTGTTAATAGGAAATCACCAAATTTACTAAAGTTGGTGACGAAAATCAAAGTTTTTTCAGCCAATGGTGTTGTTGTTGTTTGTTTCAACTTAATGTGATGATGTACGTCATTGCTCCTTGAAAACTGTCTCGATATGCAAACAGCAAAACCAATTTTAGTGTTTTAAAGCAAACAGTTATAGCCCTCGGTCTATATTAGATACGTCAAAAAGTCTAAAATTTACGTTATTTGATTGTTCTCATACTTGTAACCCATTAAGTAATTCTATCATCACATAACGGTAATGCAAAATATTCAAATACGCTACCTTACAAACGCCTCTGATGCAGACATCAAAAATAGAGGGGTCTTTTTTGCATCTGGTGCCGTCTGCAACGATTCCATATCCTTGTGCCGTGTTCCCCAGTTTACAATACAAGCTGCATGGATCTGCTCATTACAAGAAACGTTGCAGGGACAGAAAATTACACGAAGTCACAACTTCTCCTTCTCAGCAAATCACCAACAAATACGTAACACACTCAGGGAAGGGGGTGGTGGCTCCATGGCCACATCCCCACTTTTGGTGGGAGGGGGAAAAAGTGGATGGTTGTGGTTCCAAGGGCCATATACGTACTTTCAGTGAGAAAAGAGGAGTTGTGGAAATGGTATTCAGAGTTTCAATCAACCAGCAATTACAACCTTGAGGAAATATCCACCTTTTGACTTAGGGTGTAGTCTCCTTCGTAGACGCTATTTGGGCTCCTCAAGTAATCTTTTCCCTTCATGAACGTCTGCCGAAACCAAAAGCATATTCCTTTCCTTTTGTTCGTAAAGTTCAATGGGAGATCACAAGAAAATTATTTAGGAGCCAATCGGCGCTGGGTCACTGTGCAATAAGAAGCAAATCATAAACTGACCAGGCTCCCTTGAAGCAATAAGTATAGCATGGCATACTGTAGCGTGTAACGTCGAATTCAACTGAACTACTAACTGTCTAACAAACTAAATACACAATTATTCTAATCCAGTCTGAGGAGGCTCGCAGACGTACGAACACCTAATCTTTTTTACTGCGAAATACACTATAGTTTCTCGAGGAAGATTTAAACGAAATATCGTGAATGTCCTACACACTCGTTGAAATGCCACATTCGTATTTTGGTGTCTTGCGATCGTTTTCCAAGTTCCAGGCTAGCAGACTTCCCGTAGGCTGTCAGATTTTGCCAGGAACTAGCCAAACGAATGTCTGCGCGCGAAGAAGTCCTTCTTTTTCTTTACGAAATAATCTGTAGCTTCTCGCTGATAAGGATTTATATCGACGGTTTTAATGTCTAAACACTCGTTGAAAAGTCGCGCTGATATCCATCTCCTGCAAGTTTCTTGCAAAAGTTCTCCGGGTCCCAAGTTCGTTGCCTTGATCGAGAAGTGCGCTGATTGGGCTACATAAATAGCCCCGTGTTTCAGAAGACGTGTTTCCAATTTGCGCAACTTGAACGAGCCCAAAGAACGTCTGCTTAGGAAGTTATTTAGGGTGTGGTTAACAAATTGAAGTGCTGATCGGTTTCCCAGCCACCATGGAGAACAGATGTTTCAAGAAAAACACTCTTTGTATGCCTCTGTACGTGCAATGGTCTCAAGATAACTTCCTAAATGATCTCAGTAAGGTAATAGGAGACAATCAAGCCTCGGAGAGGGATGGTTTTTAAAAAAGAATACGGGAAGCTTTGTACAGATTCAACAGAGCCTGTATCGACCACATGTGCAAACGTAATCATAACGGATGTTCCATATCCAGCAATACTCACTTCCGTAGTAAAATGCAGATGACCCAGGTCCTCTTGCTTTCACACACTGTTCATTACGGTAACTAGTTACCGAGGTTCCAGGGCAAGCCTGTGACAAAAGCAATGAGCATTTTCAAATGCATTGTTTCCTGGTCAGGATTTGTACTGAGCCCACAGGAGAGTACAATTTTTTCGCAAATTGCCTCCTCCCCTGTTCCTTTTTTTTGCAGGCTTTCTAGCTTGCAATCCGTTAAATTATGATCGTAAACTCTGATTATATGTGTATGGTCGTATTGGGTGCTGGCTGGTTTAGCCTGGTGCAACATTGTTTTCTTCTATTAAAGGTGCATCCAGTCTTCCTTATGAATGAGTTCAAGCAGATAAAGACACTGCATTTAAAATAAAAGGGATGTAAATATACATCACAGAAAGGAAGGAGCAGTACTTATCAATTGTTTTATATTTATTGAAAACAAAAACAGAATTCACACATACCTGAATGCTACAAATTCTCCAATGTCCTGTTGGTTTTCCCTCGCATGTTTTCCCTCCGTTCGATGGCCTTTATGATTGAAAATTATATGTAGAAAAGATAATGATACCTTTTTCACACCAACTAGACACGTGAAAAGCCACGGAAACAACAATAATATGGTGACACGCTACCGCATTTGGTTACAGGTAAATACCAATAGTTGATAAATAGAATATCGACAAGGGTTACTGTCCACATGATTGGTTGTGATACACAGATGATGTATATTTGACTGATATACGATACTTATTTAGGACAATTGAGAAAATAATGCATACAACCAAAGTCGAAAATAGGGAAAGTGTTTAATCTACTTAGTTACTGAACAAGGGCACTCATGGTGTCAATAAATTACTGAGAAGGTCCTTCGCAGCTCAGTTAAAAGTCAAATCTAGAGGAAAAGACCAAATTTCATGAAATGTGTGATATATATGGGTTATTGACTAAGTGTGAGGTCAAGATGGCTGGATATTGACCAAGTTCTTTTTTTTGCGAGTTTATGGACCGAGACGGAGTCGAGGTCCATAAACTCGCAAAAAAAGAGCGAGGCCAATATTCAGCCATCTTGACCGAACAAGCTTGGTCAATAAAGGATTTATTATATGCCTTTCGGGGAAATTTTTCTTGCGGGAACGGCGGGTAGTCCCGAGCGGGCAAGATAGCCCCATCTTGCCCGCTCGGGTAGCCAATCACAGCGCAGGATTTGATTCATCTTGCCCGCTCGCGGAGCTTGCCATACAATAAATGTGATTATTTAAGTGGCATGTAAACACATACGGTGGGTTTGTGCATGTTCGTTTTCTGTGTTGTACTCCTCCACCACACGTTCGAGAACAGGATGTAAAGTTCGACCACTCGCTCCACCAGCCATTTATATGAGGACGTCCATTGTCAACACATTCTCCTTTAATGCACCACTGCGGGGATTTAACCACGTTATTTTAGTAATTCATTTATTAGTCAATTCATTAGTTAATTAATTTAATTTTTTCGCGTACCAAAACCTAACAATTCTGTAATGTATATAATATATGAATTATGAAATGAGAAAACAAATCCCGGAAAGAAAAAGAAAATCTGCACGCCGATTGGTTGAGAGCTGCAATGATCGTTTAACGCAACGAAAGGCATTTTCGAAAGCTCTGAGCAATTGTAGTGACTTTTTCAATAAACAAAGACCAGAGGGTTTTGAAATATCAATTGGAAATCTAAGAAATTTCAAGTTTGTCAACTTCATAAAATAAAAAGTGATCTTTCACGCCTTCAGGAGCGCGTGATGTTGCTTTATATTTGGCTACAATTCGTCGGTAAAGTTTCAATGTTCTTGTAATGAGGAAATTGACTACCAGGTCTAAAATACGCCCTCTCGTACTTCCACGAAGGTTAAATTTGACATAACATGTATTCTCTATTTGAAAATGGAATTGGAAACAGTCTGTTCAAAGTGCCAATTTTCGATGGAAAAGCTAATTTTTAATTGTTTTTCCTTTCCTTTCCTAATTTTAGCTCTTGTTTTTCCTTTTGCATAGAGTGTAATACTGACGTTAAAAAAGTCAGTTTACCTGTCTGCTTCCACAGGGAGTTCCATCTGCGATAGGGGCAGTTTGACTAAAGCATGAGTATCCGTCCAATGTACACCACAAGCTACCGCAGTCAGTCTGCAATGAAAGGGTAAGACAACTTGAAGATAACTGAATGAGGTATGAAAATTTGCACTTGTAGAATAACTATTCAATAGCAATGCAAACAATGATTACCCTTTTTTGGTAGCACTGTCTGTGGTTCTTTCCATACTGCAAGGCACATTGATCGTCTGCACTCATGATTTCGCCAGGAAACCTCTCTAATTGTTTCCCCTGGTTGAACTTTTTAAGATCAATCAACTTTGTTGTATCACGTGCAGTCCTGACTCCTAGTGTGTCAAATTTTATGTTGCCGGGAATACTTCTCGGTTTTATTTCCTTATAAACCACTGTTGCTTCGTTTTGGGCTTTGTCATTTAAACACGATGATCTGTCACTACTGTAAAACACATAAAAATTGCTCATTAGGTATAAATAAGGGAAACGCTAGTTAAAATAACTCCTTTCTTCTCTTCCCATTCTTCTTACTTCAGGAAATCTTGAATGATTTCGCTACTGCACGGAGACCAAGTTTCAGCAGATCGACCCCCTGGGAGTGCGGGTGCCATAATGTAGGTACCCTCTGGACAGTCGGCCCTGCTTCCATCGTGAGGCACACCCATGCTAGAGGGAACAAGAAGGAAACTCATTTATGTCGTTATTGCTACATTATTTTTGCTGTTGTATTGATGACAACTGAAAGAACTGGAAGAACATTTTTTAAGAGACAAGCTACAAACCATGGCCTTTTGTAACAGTGTGTCGTCATTATCAAATACAAATTTATGCGGTTGACTGTAGTTAACGTATTCATTGTTTTCACTTGACGTCATTAAATTCTGATATCAAAAATCTAGCTTGGGATCTCGTGAGTTTATATATTTATTGGCTTTACGACCTCCAAAATATAGATCTTCGTGCGAGTTTTTAGTTCAATAGCGCCCTTCTGTTTGCCAGTGCAGTATTTATAAATTAAAGTTTTCACACCACATGATGGCCGCGGGAAGGCTGTCACGTACCTCGAAAAGAGTGATTCATCCTGGTATTTTTAGCGAAGTCAACACTTGAGCACTTAATAATTTAGCAGTTCAAACAACTCATGTTTTAGCAGTTTGAACACTTAATATTTGGTAGTTTCCACACTTCATGTTTTAGCAGTTTCAACGCTTCAATTTTTGGCAGTTTGAACGTACACTCTATGTTTTAGCAGATTGAGTACTTAAGAGCAGCTTCGTCTAAATATCAACTAGACTTGGAAATAGCGAAAAAATCGAATTTATTCCAACTCGCCCAGAATGAAGCCCTACGGGTACTAGTTACAAAAATATTGTTTTAAGCTCGATAAATCAAAAAATTTTTTTTTCCGCAATTTTTTCGTTTCGATGCCCCAAATCGGCCAAAATCCATCGAAAATGAGCGGCATATTCAGAGGCTCGTAAACTCAAAAGTAAAAATCTTCATTACAATCTGATTACACGTCGTATTTGTACTTCCTTTCTTGTCTATTTAGAGCTAAATAGATTGTGATTTGATTGGAACAAAAATATTTGATGAATTTTCTAAATTAACGACCCAAGACAGCTTTACAAGAGGTCTACATTTAGCTTATTTTCAAATGCTAAAAAGGCGTTCTGGTACACGGCTTTTCCCAAAACGCCTAGTTTGGTCTGAAAGAGCATTGTTTCTTCTTCAAATTAGTGAAATAAAATTTTGGGGTAAATAAAATCGCGAGCGCTGAGATAGCGAACTAAATGCAGCACTTCTTCCTGAAAACGTGACCTTTGACCCAAGTGTAACGAAACCGATTACTGCAAGAAAACCCGGAAGAAAAGCAAACGCTTCGTTATTTTGAAACAATTTCTAGGGATATCTCTCCGAAACCATGATTGCAAGAAACTATTTCCAGATATGAAATCTTACAGGATGAAGGAAGGAGCTAAAGGGTGCATTTTGACACAATAACTTTGTTTGCTGAGAATTGAATTGAAGTCAATTCCAGTGAAATTTGCAAACTTGAAGTATGTTAGCCGATACTTACCTGAATATTTATATTTATAGAAGAGTCGTCTTCTTGGATTAACCTTCAAAAGAAGCAGGATCCAGATTTGAAAACCTCTAAAAGAAGAAATGTTTAATGTTCCGTGACCTGCCCGCTGCTATAAATTCCATGCAGATGCCAACCGCATGTTTGTCGTAAAACCAACTGAACTCCACTGACAGTTTCCATGTGCAACCCCAAAATAGACAATCCCCAAAAATGTAAAGTGAAATTGGCTGTCTTCAAGAACAATTAGAAGCTAGAGTCAAGTTCCATTACGTTTTAAAAGTGCTTGATTTTACTTTGTTCACTCAGTAGTTACTGTCACTTTCGAATACTGTGTAGTATCGGTCACGCCAAAACACTGCAGACCGTGCAGACTGAGTAAGTTTCCCGTACAAAGTCTCGTACGCGTTTGTCTTTTGAATCAAGAGTCAAATATTGCGCTTGTGCAGCCTTTGGATAAATGACAAACTTTCAGATATATTTAACGCTATTTTGTAACTAGACCCAAAAAAAGGAGTCACAATGAAAAGCCCAAACAAGTGTCTGCAGTCTGCACGGTCTGCACTGTTTTGACGTGACCGATTCGCGGTATTCGAACGTGAGAGTAGTGAACAAAGTCGACGCACACAAATAAAATCAAGCACTTTTTAAAGGTAATGAAACTTGACTCTAGCTTCTAACTGTTCATGAAGACAGCCAATTTCACTTTACATTTTTGGGGATTGTTTATTTTGGGGTTGCACATAGAAACTGTCAGTGGAGTTCAGTTGGTTTTACGACAAACATGCAGTTGGCATCTGCATGGAATTTATAGCAGCGGGCAGGTCACGGAACATTAAACATTTCTTCTTTTAGAGGTTTCCAGATCTGGGTCCACCTTCTTTTGAAGGTTAATCCAAGAAGACGACTCTTCTATAAATATAAATATTCAGGTAAGTATCGGCTAACATACTTCAAGTTTGCAAATTTCACTGGAATTGACTTCAATTCAATTCTCAGCAAACAAAGTTATTGTGTCAAAATGCACCCTTTAGCTCCTTCCTTCACCCTGTAAGATTTCATATCTGGAAATAGTTTCTTGCAATCATGGTTTCGGAGAGATATCCCTAGAAATTGTTTCAAAATAACGAAGCGTTTGCTTTTCTTCCGGGTTTTCTTGCAGTAATCGGTTTCGTTACACTTGGGTCAAAGGTCACGTTTTCAGGAAGAAGTGCTGCATTTAGTTCGCTATCTCAGCGCTCGCGATTTTATTTGCCCAAAAATTTTATTTCACTAATTTGAAGAAGAAACAATGCTCTTTCAGACCAAACTAGGCGTTTTGGGAAAAGCCGTGTACCAGAACGCCTTTTTAGCATTTGAAAATAGGCTAAATGTAGACCTCTTGTAAAGCTGTCTTGGGTCGTTAATTTAGAAAATTCATCAAATATTTTTGTTCCAATCAAATCACAATCTATTTAGCTCTAAATAGACAAGAAAGGAAGTACAAATACGACGTGTAATCAGATTGTAATGAAGATTTTTACTTTTGAGTTTACGAGCCTCTGAATATGCCGCTCATTTTCGATGGATTTTGGCCGATTTGGGGCATCGAAACGAAAAAATTGCGGAAAAAAAAAAAAAAAATTTTTGATTTATCGAGCTTAAAACAATATTTTTGTAACTAGTACCCGTAGGGCTTCATTCTGGGCGAGTTGGAAGAAATTCGATTTTTTCGCTATTTCCAAGTCTAGTTGATATTTAGACGAAGCTGCTCTTAATATTTTGGTAGTTTGAACACTTAATATTTTAGCACTTTAAACACTTCATGTTTTAGCAGTTTGAACAGTTCATGATTTAGCAGTTTGAACACTTCATGTTTTAGTAGTTGGAACACTGACTTAATAATTTAGCAGCTTGAGCGCTTGATTTTTTAGCAGTTTGAACACTTCCTGTTTTAGCAGTTTGAATACTTCATGTTTTAGTAGTTTTAACGCTTCATGTTTTAGTAGTTTGAATACTTCATATTTCTTTAGGGTTTCTTTAGGAAAAGTGTTCATATGGATGTTTATTCCTTTGAGAATCTGATCGCTTTAAGAGGTAAAAATAAATTCCAGATGTTTTCATTGATTTCCGGCCGCCAAATATAGCGTTTCTAGACTGAACTTTATAATTTTTTGAGAACTGGGTTAACTGAAGCACGGAATATCCGACAGACCTGAGATTCGGAGATAAAATTCTTAAATTCTTTTATTCAATGATTTTAATTTTGCTTTTCCATAACTTGGCAATAAAAACAAACAATATCGAAAATTTGTATGAAAAACGCGAACAATGCGTGTTTTTTTTATCCAGCCAACTGTAATTTTTTGCAAATAAAGTCCATTTGATGAGTGGCAGTGCTTTTAGAAAACGAAATGATCAAAACAACAGAATGAAGCTATGTTTGACTAGTAGCCAGCGTCATTTTGATCAGTTCAGTTTCGAGCCGTTTAAAACTCGGCCCAAGACCCTTAAACTCAGTCCAACATACGTAGCGCAAGGCATATGGAAATTGCCCTCACGTTTTGCGAGAATTAAGCTAAAAGCAAAAGAAATGCATCAAGACAGAGAAAAACTTACAGCGATTGTACAAGTGCTAGGGGGTGTAAACGTTTCGTTAGAAACAAACTAATATTATTCTATTAAAGAAAAAGATATCTTTACAGCTGTGAAGCGTCTGGAGCACTTGTAAAGGAACTTTGAAAAAATAAACTTTTAATTCATTTGTTATGTTACTAAATTTGCACCATCTGAACGTCAGGAAAGAGTTAGACATACTTGTGACCAGTTTCGTGAGCGATTACGAGCGCAGTTTGTAGGCCCACCATATTGTTAACGTTTCCAGCCACTATCTTGCACATGCTCCTGAGAGAAGCGAGTCCTGAATCATAAAGAAGAGATAAAGTACTAACCGAAAACTACATGCAAGGCGGAATTGAATTGTGCATGAAAAACTGAGAGCAACATTCAGATACGCATAGAGGGAAGGAAGTGAAGAAGGCTCAATGTAAATGAAGGCTGCTAATAAATACAGCGAAGAAAATTTAACTGGCATATAATTATATGACAGAAAAAATGTCTCCTTACCGCCGACTCCACTTCTCATGCTGAGCGAAAGGATAAGAAAACAAAACAAGGTCAGTCTAAGAATTTCTGTTCAAATGTTCAAAATGTTCAAAATGTTCAAATGTTGTTGTTTAAAGTGGTCAATGCACTTAACTACATCTAGCTAGTTGACAGGCATGCCACTTAAACTGAAAGAAACAAATATATCAACTGATTATCATAGGCTTAAAAATCCCAACTGGCCTGAAGCAGACCAGTTGGCTATTCACAAGCATGACCAAGGAGTTGAACAAAAGTCTACCGAGAAACAACTCCAGCTTAGTGGTCAGAGCGGGACTTGAACCCGCGACCTCCGGATTTCAGGTCCAGCGCTTTAACCGCTCGGCCACGCTGACTCCTTACAAGCGTAAGAATAGCTTTTGTGCTTTCTGCTTATATCTGTGAAATGGCAAGGGACAGACTACCTGATTTATCTCTTCCCTCTTGTCAAATTCTTCTTCACCTCCTCTCCGACTGATACTCACAATACATGTAGATGTGTAGAGCGCGACCGCACACGGTATGAGTACCACATTTTTTTTAAAAAAAAAGGTTTAAAGCTCAAGGCGTGCCTTGCTTCCTGTTTCGTTCAGTCGACCACATCTTCAGTTTATGAATTTTTTATGCAGCGTTTTCTACAATTTTGTCATCAATATGAATGATTCTAAATCAGAGAACGTAAGCTTTGTTTCAGGTTTAATTTCTGTGCTTATCGTCGTTTTGACAGAAGAAGGTCACTCTTCCAACGGATTGAGCGAGATGTTTTCGTGGGTGCTTATTCGAACTGACGATTTTTTTTCAAGAAGGCATGCGCCACTGACCGCCCTTTTTGTCCTCTCAAGGCAATGTGAGTAAGTCGGCTTCGGCCGAGATGGCTGTGGTCGCTCGGCACCCGGGTTGGAAAGGCGTATAGAGTGGTCTGTTGCAAAAGCTCTCCCTGTTATTTTATGAAAGTTCCTCTCTTCATGAGGTCTATCACATCGCAAGAACCTCCAAACAAGAGTGCTGCATCCGACTCATCTCGTTCTCAAACTGTAAAGAAAACCCCGTATCCATCTAATCAGGGTGAACGTTCCTATGCAACAGTGGAAGATGTTGAGCTCTCTTCAGAACTTCTAGACCTTACCACCAAAGCTTCTACTAAGCCACTGACCAAGGCGAAATGGAAGGAGTTATCAGCCAATTCTCCCACCGGCATGCGGGAACCCACTATGGAGGCAGGCATGAAGGAAGAAATCCGAAAATCAAACGCCGTTCGGAAGACCGAAGATGTCTTTGTCTTTGACGATGGTCTTGCTGAGAAGCAGAGGCCCATTATCACAGTGGCAGGGCCAATACTATCAGCGCTGATGCACCTGGACTCACCCCCTGACGAGGAAGGGGAAAATGGAATTATCCTGATGTCATGCGGGAAATGTTAGAAGACGCTTTTGCCATGCTAGGTAACGTAGGATAGGATAGGGGATAGGAAGCCTTTATTTCAACACGATGAATTTTAAAGCTAGAAGCTCGTGGGGTCGTGTATAAAAACGTCATTGTACGTCTGAATGTTTGGCGGCAACGACACTTTTCAGAATGCTGATCTAGGGAAACAGGCATTGCGCAAGGACCTACTAACAGATAAACATTTTTTTCGCACATCAGTTACACGACACACTTTCACGACAAGGCATCAAACTCCAAACGGATTTGTAAGCCAAAGGAAGGCAACAAGCCACAGGGTCATCCTTTGGTGACCAAACCCCGTTTAGGCGGGGACAGCAGGCTAGGGCAGGCTGAAAAGGAAAATGACACTAGTCTGGAGGGTCAGGGGCTAAATACAGCAGAACCATCTGCGTATCTCCTCTCACTCCTACACAATCAAACGGCAAACCGACAATGAACTTTCCTAACGAATCGGAAGCTTTTTTCGATAGACAAATGGATTCTTCAAGCTGTTTCGGAATACAAGATACCCTTTGTCATGACACCATGTCAGTGGCGAGCTCCACCAACGGTGGTCCAGGAGGGGCAGTAGGCAGAACTGATGAGAGAGGCAATTCAGTCTCTCATGTCCAAGGGGGCAGTTTCCAGAGTACATCCTTGCCCACGGCGGTTCGTTTAAACACCTTCTGCTGGAGAGGGGATCAAGCACAGGGGAGTTTCGTTCTGTGATCAACTTGAACGTAATAAAAAGATTTCTCCCCTAAGGAGAAGCTCACAATAAAGGGGCTCGCTACTGCCCGCTCTCTCCTCTGCCAGGGCGATTATATGATGAAGCTCGACTTCAAGGTCAAGGGTTACTACGCAGTCCCGATACACCAGGAATCGAAGAGATATCTCCGCTTCCAACATTTGAATTCCGTTGCCACTTCACCAGCCACTCCACTCCGAATGCTTCTACTTCTGTCGCAGTGCATGCGGATGACTTTTGAAGACTATTCTGGTAGCAACGGACTGGTAATCGGCAGAGATCAAACGACAATGGGGGAGTTTGCCAGGGCATTACTTATGTGTCATTACAGTTTACTGGAGGTCAGGATTTACTGGACTCCTCATGCTACAGTTAGCGGAACAGTTATTAAAGCTACTGCATGTTCAAGATTTTGGATACTTTATCCAGCAACCCTTATAGTTCGCACATGTATTGCGAGTATTAATCGGAGAGAAGGTGAACAAAAAACATTATTTCCCCGGAAGGAAGATACTTACCTGCCGGGGAAATAAAGTTCTTCCAACTTCCTTGTAGACTGATACCAGCAATACTGTTCCCCAACCAGAGTCGGATCAGACTTCTCCCCTCCTTATTACTGTCTTTTGTGACCTTCGCACTACTCTCTCAGAGAAGCAAGGAACGTCTTAAACTTTTCTAAAAATGTGGTTCAGCTCTGCACCTGTATTGCTCGTATCAATCTACGAGGAAGTCCGAAGAACTACATCTCCCCGTCAGGTAAGTAAGTACCTGCCCTTCGGGGAAATATTATTTCTTGATGTAGATAAGGTAACGCTGTAGCTTTTCGATCGCTTTCACCATTTACATTCAGTTAATTTCCCTAATTTTTTCGTAAAAAATATCGAGTGCAGAGCTATTTTTCAATATTTGACTGAAAGGCATGAAAGGATTTCTAATTTCGGGCATTCTACCCCAGTTCCCTTTTCCTGTTTGGTTATTTACCTGTATATAAGGGAACATACGTCAAAATGATCGGGACTAGCATCGTCTGGGTTGTTAATAGATCTTAAATAACTTGCCAACTTCTTCATCCATAACATTTTGGTATCTGTGTATTCTACTTCTAAAACCTGAGGAAGTTGAAGATATCAAACATTAAAACTGACAGTAAAACGGGCACCAACATTAAACGGGAACAGTCACAATAACACTAATGTATTATTGTAACGGTAACACGATATAAACCGTGACAGTAATGATGACAATAATTATGAGCTATAACTATAGATTCCAATCCTAACCATGCAATTAGCACAAGGAAAGTAGTAAACCGTTCAGCGGCTTACCTTTTTGTCGATTACAATTATTCCCGAAACTACGTAAGAGATACGAATATCTCCAATGCTCGGATCCATTAGGAGACCTGAAATCTACAACAAACATGCAGAATATCAAAATGTTGAAAATTTAGCAACGTGATGTTCACTGGATAAAAGTCATAAAAGACAAGAGGAACAAAAAGAGCTCCAGAAATTTAACAAATCGAATGTGGTTTAGCGTTGTCTGTACTCTTATCGACAATGATATGCGTCATGACAGTGATGACGATTAAGTCTAAAATCTGAATGACACCAGTTGATAGCTCTTGATCAAACTTTTCTCTACGTTTTTTAAAGTTTAAGTCATAAGGAGGTTAATTTCCAGTTAATAGCCAGTGACAGCGCATAACTGCTAAACTACTAATCTTCTTAACAGCTAATCTGGACACTCCCCAGCCACTTTCAAGATATTTTAATGGGCAAGGGACGTCAATATTCAACACTAACAAAGTTAATCCGGGCAGGCTCTTGCTATATTTCTTACTATATTTCCCAACAAAAGAAGGAACTGTTGAGGGTCGCGATTTTCTCTCTCTAGACTGGCTGCTGTATCAGCTTCGAGCATCAGGAATGCCTCCATTGTTTTGAGTTTCATCTTTTCTTTCTTAACTTCGTCCGATTTGTTATTGGTGCTCATCAAATCTGCAAAACAAGAGCTTCTTTGAAATAGTATGATGCTATAAAACGAATTTTATTTAGGGCTTGTATGTGTCCCGAAAGTGGTACCTTTTTAGGCTGAAGAAACATGAAAATGTAGGAATTTCACGAGCTGAGGTAACGAAATTCATTTAGGTATTGAAATGTCCTTTCAAAATATCGGCCACAAACATATCTAACGGTTGACTCTCTTTTATGCGCTTTTATCTTACGTTCGCTCGCACGTATTTTGAACGAACTTTTGGCTCATAGACGTTGCCTGTCTAGATAAATGATTGATTGATTGATTGATTGATTGGCTGATTGGCTGATTGACTGATTGACTGATTGACTGATTGACTGATTGACTGATTGACTGATTGACTGACTGATTGACTGATTGACTGATTGACTGATTGACTGACTGACTGATTGACTGACTGACTGATTGACTGACTGACTGATTGACTGACTGACTGACTGATTGACTGACTGACTGATTGACTGACTGACTGACTGATTGACTGACTGACTGATTGACTGACTGACTGATTGACTGACTGACTGATTGACTGACTGACTGATTGACTGACTGACTGATTGACTGACTGACTGATTGACTGACTGACTGATTGACTGACTGACTGATTGACTGACTGACTGATTGACTGACTGACTGATTGACTGACTGACTGATTGACTGACTGACTGATTGACTGACTGACTGATTGACTGACTGACTGATTGACTGACTGACTGATTGACTGACTGACTGATTGACTGACTGACTGATTGACTGACTGACTGATTGACTGACTGACTGATTGACTGACTGACTGATTGACTGACTGACTGACTGATTGACTGATTGACTGATTGACTGAATCATGCAGTCATGTAAGCTTTATAAGGAGCTAACCAATGCAAGATTCTAGACAAAGGATGTTGTGTGCCTACCGTGGGCTTGGGAAGGGGGAGTCATTTACATGGAAGGTAAATGAAAGGGCCATATTGTCTGTCAAAAATCGATGTATAAATGGTCAGGTTTTGGAACTTGGGGCGTAGCCTTTTCGTATAAAACTTTGTCGGGCAATCGCCTGGGCTATGTTTTATTTTAGCCGAAGACTGTGACTTGTTCGTTCAAACCCTACGTAGCGTCTTACCTTTAAGTTCACATAACAATGGCTACAAACGTATTACGAGAATCTGATTTAAGTTTAGGATCTTGGCAATAATGTTGAAACTTCTTGATACGTCTTTGATGTTTATTGTAATTTATTTGGAAAGTTCCAGAGTTGCGTGATTCAGCATATCGAAAGTAATGAATATATACCGTACAATTCTGAAAGTAGCGATCTCTCCTAAAATAACGTTAATTTTTTACTTTCATATTGAATCCGGAAAATAACGGTCCCTCCGAAAGTAACGACCCACTCGAAAGTAGCGGCCAGGTGAAGATTACTACTCGACTGCAATAAAAAACCGAATTATATTTGATGTAATATTTGATATAACGTTTCAATCAGTATTAGTTACATTGCGATATAATATCACCATACCTTTCTTCCTACAGTACCAAAAATGGGGCCGTTATTTGTTTATACAGTCTGCTTTGTTTATGTTGGTAGTTGTTTAGTAATAGACATGAACAGAATTTTTTATTGTGTTACATGTCCGCTTTGTCTGAAACGACTGTTACCGTACAAACGTTTTTTAACCATAACGGCTGCCCGAAAGACGGCTACCCGAACGTAACGGCCCGTTTTGCCTCCTAAATCCGAAAGTTCGTAACGGGGGCCGTTACTTTCGGAATTCTACGGTAATTTGCTAAAAAAGGTAACAAGGTGGGGAAAGTGAAATTGCGACGAATAAGTGGGCAGGCTGTTAAGGTGTGAGCGAAGAGGATCGACCGTAAAAGAGGATCGATCAAAAAGAGGAAAGGAGGAAAAAGAGAGACCAAGAATGAAAAAAAAAAAAAAAAAAAAAAATTAAGGAAAAAGATGTACATAGCGGCAGTTTCTTCGATGCAGAAGGTATGCATAAATCAATCGAGTTAGAAAGTTGACAATGAACGATGATGCCATTCGAGAGGTTGCCGGAGGCAAATTTCTATTTCTTTGGTTTACAGAAGAATAATGGATATTTATAAACCTCGACTCCTCGTCAGTTGCTAAGGCATTAAGCCAGCAATGAACTGTTGAGTTAATCTTTATTGCATTCTCACCATTTGCTCATTTTTTTAACAGTAGAGAGATTGATTTAATATGGAATGAATAGCAGTATTAAACCAGTGTAGTTGCTCGTTTTGTTCTCGGGGTTTCGCTCTTGCAGTCAGTTTCCTTATTTTCTGGGATGTTCTCAGCACGTAGCAAACGAAACTTGTAATCATCGTTTATCGCATCAAAGACTGCCATACCGATATGCCCCACCCTCTCCACTCCCCCAAAATACCCATCTCCCATACGCACCAAATAGAAATATAATTCCTACCTGTTTTTGATGTTTGGTCATCAACGTGAATCTGAAGAGACCTCTTGTAAATTAAATGAGGTGTCGCTTTTTGTCCATTGGGAGCTGCCCTCTTTGCAAGATGAGTCGGTAGTGGGTGTATGAACAAAGTATCACTTGATAGTTTTAGCATCCCAGTCTAGGGTGATTTAAAAATGAAAATAAAACTAATAGTTTTGATACAATGTTCAAGTAAGGATTTTAAAACTTTTAATACGACACATGGACTGTGTCACCCATTAGTATATGAGTTATGGAAAACTGATCGTTTAAGTTAATGTAAAGTTTATCACAATTCTTTTCTAAACGTTCGCACTTTAAAAAGTGCACTGGCATTGAAGTTTTGATGGAAATTGTTGCATACAGTGTATGTACATACCAGTCCTCCTTCATTGCTAACTGCAACCATTGAATGTGGATCGGACACCACGTGACCAAGATAGTATGTGTTTTTGGGCACGCTAGCATGTGACACTGTGCCATCAGTACGCCTCGTCTCCATGATGAGGTTACGTGACATCAACTTTCGGTTCAATGTAAGGTTCAAGTCCAGTTCTCTACCAAATGCAGGGACTTTATAAAACACGTTTTCGCGTAGTTCATCCGTTCGTCGCTGACGTTGGTCATGAATTGGAAGACCTCTTTCATCTAGCTGGTACGGACTAGTTACATCATACTCTGGAACTGCAGCAGAAACAGGGAAAACAGAGTTAAAATGGTTGTTTACCATTTGGTGCAAATGGTGAGCAAAAATGCCTGAAAGTAAATTTCGTTCAGATTGGTCATTTACCATTTACTTAAAAACCTCCAATTTACAGGAAGAAACTAGGACGAGCTCGGCCGGATCATAATTCCAAGGTGCAGTGGCGGTGAAGAATTGCAAATAGTAAGCACATTTTCCACTTGAATAATTCGTTGAAAAAAATTTAGGACTTCCTTTCAAGAAGTTCCGTTTAATTTAAACATTTCCCGGTCAGTCCAGCCAAAATTGTCTTACATTAACATTGTAACCGAAATTTCGGGAATTTTTGGGTAAATGGTAAACAACCAATTTATGACTAGGCCGGGTGTAGAAAACCTTTTTCAGGGCTCGATAAAAGACTAGATATTCTTTAAGGTCTTGGACAAAACAGGGTTCTCAAAATATCATCAGAAAGAATGCAAACCACATCACACAAGAAAATAAATCAAGCAATGAATATTCAGTAATAAGAAAAGCGAGTCGATGGAAAAATAACCGTCTTGAAGAATCTAGCATTAGTGAATCTAACTAAAAGAGAACCATATTATTCAAGTTACTTTCTGCGACTTTGATCATTGCCCCAGGCATGATCTCGATCACTCTGAAGCACATTCATAGAATGTTAGAGAGATAGACATCTCACTTCCTAAAAATTTGAACTATGAAACTTCGGGGAAATGAACGACAATGGAAACTATCTTCATTACCACTTTAGCGCGAATTAAACCGGTTTTCCTACCTTGTAAATGATTATCAACGCCGAAAAAGTAATTCAGGTCGTTTTCTGTCATATGATGGTGAAGGGACTGTATGGGAAACAATCATGCATCAGAAATGAATGAAAAAAAACAATAGATTAATAACCTAAATCAAGAACATATCTAGTAGTTCTTAGTGTTTAAGTAGAAGCTACTATTATACGGAATTCTCTATTCTGATTAGGCTCACTTTCAGGCGCGCGTCGTATTTCTGCTGCAGAAGCTGGATCACATTTTATTGGACAATGTACTTAAATGGCGTGTTCACTTGTTAGCTGTGCTTGTATAGTTATTATGAATAATTGTACGACTTTCTTTGGGGTTTATCGTACTGGGTAACTTTGATATCTCGCTTTTGAAAAAAATTCACAGATGACTCCGTTTCTGACAATATTCGCTCGCCTTACTTGAGTGTAAAACGTTTCTTAGATAAAACTGGCAATCTTTGATCTCTTTACACTTTATTTAACCTGTTTCTTTTCTCTCTCTCTGGGCAAAACTAGAAGGGAGGCTGGTATTACATGGAAAATTACAGTCTTTCCATCGTAAAGCAATTGATGTACATGTACTTACGTTATGGCGCATCGTCCTTGCACAAGCTATGGATTATAAGTTAAAATATCAGTGAGAAAACAGTGATATTTACGACATTCTAAAAACGTATTGGAAGAGAAAATTTCAGTTAGACCCTAGATAAAAACGGTAAATATAGCAAATGTGTTAAATAAGAGCATTACTCAGGCACATTATACGTTTACGTAAAATTGTGAATTGTTTCCAGTCGACTCTCTGGCTGCCACTACTTCGATTGTCACTTGCTTAAAGGTTTGGTTTGGGACTTACGTCATTCCCAAGAGCTCTGCTGCTGCAGTTTTACAAACAATCAAAATAACATACATGATACGTGCGATTTACCCTGAGGTTTAGGTGTAATGTCATGCCAGGGTCGTGGGGGTTTAAGTGAAAACTTTCTTGTTTTCGTAGCATATGATGTATTAAAATAAATGGTCAAATGATTGTTTTACAAGAAAACATGTTTACCTACATGTATTTTTATGCATATGATGCTCCCTCAAACCCAAGCTCCTAAAAATTGCGTTAGTAAGATAGCAACAATGCCAGGATTACTGTAACTGGTTTCTTGGTCTCTTACCCTCACAAAACAATGCTGTTAGGAGAATCATGAACAAGGCCAGCGACTCAGTGAGCTTCATCCTAAAACTAAAGATTGCATAAAGTTGAAGTTATGTATAAATGTTAGATAAAGTCACTTTTAATTTATAAGAGCGATAAAAGATGTCTTGCCTCATTATCTAGCCCTCTCAAATGTATCAGGGGCAATTTTGATCAGTCAGCCGGTTGAACAATTTTTATCCCCGGAACAGCATTCATCATTTAAGCTCGTTCTGTACGTTCCGCCCCTAATAAACCCTAAATTATTGAAATTCATGAGAAACTATTTTTTTATGTATTTGAGTTACTCACGTGCTTTTTTATCGATCGAGATATTCTCTCCGCGCAAAGAAGATTTTTACCAGTTAGGAACCTGCCGTCAGTGAAGGAATTTCTCTTGATCGGTCGATAATCGACTCTGATAAGCAATTGCAACCCAGTGTGTTTAAATACCCCCTCGTCCCGTGAGTCTCCAGAGCAGGAGACTCCCGTTTTGTTTACTTAAATTATTATTATTTTTTTTTACATTAGTCAGGAAATATCAAAGCAGTTCTTAACTCTACTATTGAAAATGTCCTATAAGCCCTGAGAGACTTAAATTACTCACGTCTTTTTCAGTTCTGTCGACTTAGTAATTCGAAAAATTCATAGTTTTAAGAAAGTTTGACCGTCAGGCAATTTTTATTGATTGAAGACTTTGTGTCATTCGAAAGATTTCATTGGTCGAGTATAGACACTAAACAATCATAATTTATAACTGTCCGCTTGTCAAAGAACTCTTTCTTTGTGTACTTAGTTACTTACGCCAATCTTTGGATGAAATTCCGACAGCTACATGCCAGCTTGCCGGGACAGGGTTACTGAAAATTGAACTATTTGACTGTCGAAGGAACCTAAACAGCCTGTATACGCAAATCTAGAAAATACACTTTGGAACAAGGTCAAAATTTCATTTAGATTTATGCACTACTAAGCTCGTTTTGCCTCATCTGTACCTTATAAGAAACACGTTACATAAGACATGAACACGCTAGGACAAAAATAAGAAATAGATCTATCTTCGCTTTTACTTATATAATTGTGTAACGACAAATAAATGCTTATCAAGAGAAAAAAATAAAGAGCAAAGCAATTTCAAATCCATAGGGGCGAATCTAGGGCGTGAAAAAATGGATCAAGGGTCGTCGACATGCAGAAAATCCTTTTGCATCCAAACAAGTAACATTTTATCAGTTGCGCGATTTTTTTTTTTTTATTTCACCATTCCATCACAAAAACGGGGTGAGTAGAATAATAAAATTTCTACTGTGTAGGTTAGGAAATAGATTATATAACATGCTATCCTCTCCTCAGTTTGCATGCAAAATTATCCGCAAGTTATCTCCTACAGTTATCGATTTACAACGCAACAAAGTTCAAATAGATGTTAAACACATGCACAAAAGTTAAAAATTTAAAACTGTCAAAGAATCTTCAGTGCTTACTCTCTTTGCTACACCAGAGCAGATGTTTGGTTTCCCCTCGGTTTTCAGAGAGGATAGGGTTTCATTAATCTTCTGGGCGGACAATTTTGTAGTGACCGAGCAAACGTTGGATTCCTTACCTTATCAGTTTTTTCGTTGATGATACGCACAGCTTTATTCTCAGGCTGCCAACCGAGTCTTGTTTACAAAGCATCTATTACCACGGAAGTAAGATTGCAGAATGTTTGCTTAGGTCTCGGTTAAACTGTAAACACCTTGGGCATAAAAATATTGCATTTGAAAAAAATGTTTGTTTTAGTAAAGATAAGTGTAAACATGTTTTCAGGATCCGAAAATTCTGTTGACATTGCTGCACCAGGTGGAACATTACTTGCTAGGAACACCGACTTTCAGGGGTGAAAACGTGACTTTATACTAAAAAGACGCTCGTGCGTCAGATGCGAGTATTCCTTCGACATGAAGCAAAAACACATTGATGGACTCGTTACCTCTCTAACTGTGGTTTTGACAGCTATTTTATAAAAACAGGAAGACTAAATATTAAACACGATGTCTGTATTATCAGAAACAACAGATTTCTAAATTGTTACATGCTCACTAGTAAATAAAGCGAGCAGAACCCTGCCAAGTTTAGCTATACAGTTTATGTACAGTCTCAGTCAAGCTAAGTGAATTGGACTTTTTATGCAAATATTATATCTCAAAGCAAGAATTAGAGGAAAGTTCAAACAAAGGAAAACTGTTGTGAGCAAATATTGATTGAACTCAAAATAAACGTGATAAGATATTGACAAGACATACTTAGGCATAGTGGTAACAACAACGTTTCAGCCTTCCGAACGGATAAGCGAATAAGCAGACTGCTGAAAAAACAGCAACCTCTAGGTAAATTAGACTTGTCTCATTTTAAAATTGTGTAGGTTAAAGACTTGTCTCATTTTAAAATTGTATAGGTTAAAGAAGCCTATATTTGAAAGCCTCAAGAAAGGCTGGAAATTAAGCAGTCGCAATCACGATTATAAGACTACAGTCAAGTAAGCTTGCAATCCGCTCTAACTAATTAACAAATAAAGAAGCCTAAGCCGTTTATTACACTGTGATAAAACACGAGGGGCATTTGATAACACGAGGGAAATGTAGAAAACACGAGCCGCAGGCGAGTGTTTTCTACATTTCTCGAGTGTTCTCAAATGTCCGGAGTGTTTTATCAGAGTTTCTTTATTTGTTTTATGATATAGAGGTAATGTGGCGAAAAACAATAAAACAAGCTTTTTCTATGTTTTATACTCTAATAAAACATGGATTTTTGACCAATCAGAGCGCGTGCAGGGTCCTGTCGATATTCATGATAAACTGTGATAAATCACTTGTAAAGCCAGAAGCCTTTTTGCCCCATATCGCTTTCATTAAATGTGCAGTTCATGGTGATATCAAATTAAGATTTGAATGAAGGAAACGTTATCCAAGCCTTTCTTTTTCGTGCGTTTAACGGCAACCGAAAAAGCAAACAGAATTTTTGTAGTGAATAATACACAGAGGTTAAACAGGAATCATTTAAATATTTCTTTACTTCCATCTTTGTATTCTATAGGCGAGAAAAAGTTATCCATCGATTGGTAAATTAGTATCTCACGTTAACGGGTAAGATGATAAATCGCAAGAAATTCTAAATTATGATTTTCACTTGGCCATCATTTAAAATAATTACAATAACAAAACCAACTATCGTCAAAATATGTGAATAGAAAAGACCTGAGCACACTATTGTATGTATTTGAAGAAAATAAACAACAAACCCAATGCAATGTTCCCAGTGTTTATAATTTCTCTTTTTACTTATTAAGGTGGCTGACAACAGTTAATTGCTGCAATAATGGCATCAAACAAATGACTGCTTATGCCGTTGCTGTGGTAACCTGTTGAGTATCTTGAATTGTTTCCACAAAACGCTATGTAATTACTTTTGCGTGATTACATTGGATTACTTTTACCTTGTTTGCTTTTCTGATAAGGCAGACCGACATTTGTAAATCCTGTAAATTGTACATTGGCATCTCGGCCATTTTCAGCAGGAGTTTTGAAATTACCAACACCATAAGCGATCATAGTTTACTTTCTAAATAACCATCGATCACGATATAAGGGCAAAAAAAAAAAAAAAGAAAAAAAGAAAAAAAAAAGAAAAGTTGTAGAATATTAACTCAAATCTTCGTTGAATGGACGTTCACTTCAAATTTATCAAAGCCAATGTGGAAAATTTTAACGTTTACACGTACCGGCCGTAAACAGATGACTCTTTCTGCCCATATGACCAGGATAGCTCTACTACGTCAAATGCTGCGAAGTTTTTTTATGAGATGTCGGCCGAGTGACAGCCTGGTTCTCGTCACCGACCTATTTTATGCAGCTATAAATTTTAAGAATTTTGCTGTTTTTATTATTGTTATTATTATTATTATTATTATTATTATTATTGTTGTTATTATCGTTTTTCAGTGACTGTCACGGATGTGTTTCTGTCTGATGGTACTGCCATGTCAATAAATTTACAGGTTTTCGTTTTGTGGTCTTTAATCACTGTATCGGGTCTGTTGGCTGTTATTTTCCTGTCTGTGTGTATTGGCATGTCCCATAATATCGTGACATCCTCGTTTCTTTAGGTTTTTGTGTTCTTCCAGCACTTTTTAGTATTGTTATTGTTATTGTTATTGTTATTGTTATTGTTATTGCTATTGCTATTGCTATTGCTATTGCTATTGCTATTATTGTTATTGTTATTGTTATTGCTATTGCTATTATTGTTATTGTTATTGTTATTGCTATTGCTATTGCTATTGCTATTATTGTTATTGTTATTGTTATTGCTATTGTTATTGCTATTGCTATTATTGTTATTGTTATTGTTATTGTTATTGCTATTGCTATTATTGCTATTATTGCTATTGTTATTGCTATTGTTATTGCTATTGCTATTATTGTTATTGTTATTGTTATTGTTATTGCTATTGCTATTATTGCTATTATTGCTATTGTTATTGTTATTGTTATTGCTATTGCTATTGCTATTGTTATTGTTACTGTTATTGTTATTTTATGATTATTATTATTATTACTATTATTATTATCAATATTATTTCTTAAAACATAAGCAGGCGAATATTAACGTTAAAAGCCGACATTTCTGCGTCATCGTGACACCATTCTCAAGGCAAAGTGAATAAATAACGCGAAGATTTGATTTATATAGTCTCTACGAATTAGCATAATAACAAGGATCACAAGTTCTTCAAGTGAATACTTTTGCGCGAATTGAGTCCGTTTGCACGTTTAGGGATGGTTTAAGTTTTCTTATAAAAAGCATCCAACGAATGCTTCTAACGAATTTGATTGCCTGATATATAAATCAAATCTTCGCATTATTTATTCACTTTGCCTTGAGAATGGTGTCACGATGACGCCGAAACGTCGGCTTTTAACGTTAATATTCGCCTGCTTATGTTTTAATCATTATTATTATTACTATTGTTATTATTATACAGCAGTATAATATTGTACCTACACGAAAAAAGAAATTAAATAAAAATAACCCACGAGCGAAGCAAGAACCGCACTTGACCCATGGCCGCGCAGTTAAAAAACAATGCCCTATAAGCATCGTTAAAACCATTAAAAAAAAGAAAATAAATACCACGTTTCATCATCTTTAAAGTTCATTTCTTTATTTTGAAACGATTATATTCTTTCTCAACTGAGATAACATTCCTTGTTTGCTTCATCAGTGTCAATGATGAGTACGTTGCAATTCCTAAGCCATCACGCCTGCAATAAAAGAAAAAAAGATGGCAGTTTACAGCCTTTGTAATACGTCTGTATTTCATTTATTATGACTAGGCACAATTTTTAAAAAAGATCACGATGTTTTTCGATGTGTAATGCATGTTTTGGTATCACTCAACGTGAGTCATACCAAAACATGCTTTACGTCAGCTACAAAGGGCATTTGTAAAACCGTTTGACCTTATAAGAACCCAAGAAAGCATGCTCCATTAACTATAATTACATTCAAAGATAAATAACAAAGAAAGAAAGTGTGAATAATAACAATGGCTAAAGCGTAAGTGCTGAATTGACGTAATTGAATTGTTGATAGAATAAGGCTCTTCCCAGTTAACGTGTTTAACCTTCTTGGGTTTGAGTCTAAATCTCGAGGAGACAAATTACGGCGAAATTTTATCTGTCTTGGTTGCGTTTCGCCCAAGGAGATAAACACACCGTAGCAATATAGTGTTTTGTAGGCATCCCGTGATGCTGTTGTTGTTGCTCGTGGAAGCCATGATATACAGGGCATGTAGTTTGTTATTTAAGTAAACTTAGTTGTCTTAGGTCGGAACTCAGTTTACAAATCCTAACCATCAGACCACTCGCAACAGTTCTGATCCCAGAGCGAAACATAATTTAACTATTAAGATGATGGTAGAGGTTACGTAATAAGGAGATTCCCTAAAACAAGATATACGTTAAGCAACGAGAGAGCTAGACCAGTATAACTTGACTAGCTTACCTCAATAAAATTCATAGACGTAGAAAGTGTTAACTTTCCCGACGTTGTTCCAGCAATCTGTTGATGGTCCATGCAAATTATATGTATCCTTTGCTTTGTTTCCAGTCCAGCATTCTCCGTAGAACTGGATACCAAACACTTTGTTCTCAGGATAGTTGTCGTGGATGAATTGTGCACATTTTTCAATGATCTCGCTGATTTTGGTCCAATCAATATTTGAACGAAAACTTTTCACAAAATTCTGGATAGCGTGTGGTTCACCGTCATTAAAGCAGCCAAGACCTCTATACTTAAACAATGGCGCGGGAGCTGCAAACGGTAAATTATTCATTATAATTTTGAAATTGTTATGTAAACACATAATCGAAATACCAACTATTGTATGCGCTGCGAAGGGAACGCGCTGCTGTCAGTTTTACGGGGTAACGACATTGTATCCTCTTTCTTAGGAGATGGAAAAAATGAAAATATGGCAGACTGGTGGTTTTGCTTCGGATATGTTGAGACATATCGCGACAAATAACGTGGCAAAAAATAATACAAATAAAAATATATCAGGAACATAACATGAATGCAGCACATCAATCTCAATGTATGGAAAAAACACGATCCTCCTTATGGTGAGAAAGCTATTTAGGATGGGTTTCCATGTCTCTAGGTGATCGAAATTGTTAAATATTCATATCCCAAGGTGGTTTTTCGCAAAAAATTCGATTCCATCGAGAATATTTCGGTACATTTTATTTTTACGCGAGAGGTCTGCACCAACATTACTATCAGAGATTAAGTGAGGTGTTAAACAATGGGATTGGGCAAGTTACGCCTCCGAAAAATTTGGAACATTGACCATGCCTTAAAGCTAGTCCGTTTCAAAACATGCCGCTTATTGCATGTTGCATAAAATGCCAAACACTACTTATTATGCTACAGAGTTTACCTTCATAACTTATCCCATTAATTTAATTAGCACAAAATATATTTCTCTGTTATGTGAATATAAATCCAGAATAAATTATAATAATGATTTACAATTACAGTCGACTCCCGATAACTCGACCCTTCTGGGGAAATAGTAAAAGGTTCGAGTTATCGGGAGTTCGAGTTATCGAGGGTAAAATTATACAGATAATGGCCTGAAGGGAAATGAAAATTACTTCGAGTTAGCGGGGGGTTCGAGTTTGCAAGGGTTCAAGTTATCGGGAGTCAACTGTACATCCGAACAATGAGTATCTTACTTGGACAAAGCTCCATATTGCACTTCATTGCGGTCGGTGGCTTAGTAGCATAATAACAGAGAATCTCAGGAGCTATCACCAACTTTCCTTTGTCATTTAGTCGCTTACAAACGAGATTGCGGCTCTTAAATCCTCCGCCACACGTTGATGAGCACTGGAATGTCAAAAAGTAAAACTGTGAAAAATAATTCTACGCCAAATTTAACATCTTTTAATCTGTGTGGAGTTAAGACAGACTGCTAGTTTTGTCTTAATTGTCTCCTATCTTTTGATCAGTTTAATCTGCCATAAATAGCTTCCAAATTGGAATGAAAAGTTCGAAGAGTCATTTAAGGTGTCTCAATAATGTTGTTGTTATTTTTCTGAACCGTAGCATTTGCAATCAGCTTTATACCAGTCTTACCTTGATCGTATCGGTTGTTGGAAATAGATTCAATTTTCTTGTCATGTACTTCTTTTAGGATAAACAGTAGAAACAGATTTTTTTTCTATTCCCGCAAACTAGATTGTAAATTTTAGTAATGTCACTCCTGCTATAACATTTGGGCAATTATCGATTTCGAGCATTTTTTTAAACGCCTTGAAAATTGCTACATAACATATTTTTGTAACATTCAACACCATCTTGATAGTGCAAAGAGTCTTACTAGTAAGTTTTATTAACATTGATTCTCTGAAACCCTTTGAAATTTCACCAGAGGGCATTTGAACGCCGAGGTAAAATAGGGAAAACGACAGCGCGGTAAATTGCAACGTAATTTATCTATCACCGCGGGAATGTAGTACACTTTGAATATTTAGCATAATATTATAATTCGTAAAATTGTGACGCAACGTTTTCGTAGGTTAAAGAGTCTTCCTTACTGCTAAATTTTAGATCGTCGGTTGGCTACAAAATAAATCGTTTCTATTTTCTATTATCTGAGCTTTCTAAATTAACCAAATACGACGTGTCGTTTTCAGATTTTTGAAAAAGCGCTAAAAATTGCTCCCCCGCCCCCCCAAATAAATCAAGCTAGTATAGGAGTAATGTTATGAAAAACTCTCGCCCTCAAGATCTCGCAAAAAAAAAGAAAATAATAATAATTATAATAAAAAAACTTTTATGCCATAAAAACGTAGCTTCAACAGACGTTTTGGTGTTAGATATATTTTGATGCAATTCCATCAAAATAGGGTTCATCTGTCCGTCAATTTAGTATTGCTGATATTATGCCGGTAATTATAATGGTTTAAAAAACTTGTGTAATTGTCGAAATCAAACGTGCTGCAGTACTTTTATTTCTTGAGTATTACATGTTCTATGTGCCATAGTTTGATATATTTATTCAAAAATATGGCTCTTGCAAAATTCAAGTTTCTAGTTCATCGTTTCCATGGAAAGAGTGCCTTTTTAAAAGTACATTATACCAAATGTTATTCTATTTTCTCAACTACCAGTATAATCGATTCCAATGGTTGACTCGGGCTGCGTCCTCGTCAGCTATGACGTGATAGAAATCTCGAAGTCATGATCTAATCTTTAGTGTAAGTTCCACATCCATCTGACTAAAGAAAGAGTGATGAAAAACTGATTGAAAATGTTGGGAATTTATCAGAAAAAAAAACCTTACCGATGCTCCAGTGAAATTACTTGCCCATTTTTGCCTTTTCAAGCGATAACCATATGGAAATTATTAAGACAAACTTTTTAAATACACTGTAAATCAGCACCACCGATGATCTTACCTGTGACCAGGCGGTTGCCTTCCATTCCACGTGACAAATGATCTCATTACAGCTTCTTTTCGTACCTCCCGAAGGCTTGTCACCACTACAAGAAGAGTCCGGCAGGATCTCAAACTTGGTTTGCGAAATCTTTCGGCGACAGCGAATTTGACGCTTTTGCACTCCTTTGCCGCAAGTTCTGGAGCAAGAACTCCATTCTGATATGTACCAACTTTAAGAAAGAAAAAAACAAGGTTAGGTTAAATTGCATGCAGGTGGATGAGTAATCTTGGTCTAGATACTGGAGGCGTGCATTGTTAAGAAGAAATGCAGTCCTTCCAGTTTTATTCTGTCCCCTCCACACATTATTTTAAATTTGCCTACATATAAGCCCCTATTCGAGCGTATCTCGGATTTGAAACCTTATATTAGCAACGGTTAGTAATTAGCTTAGTCACAAGATTAGTATTTCGTTAAAAAACTGTTCAGGTCTGTCGAGTCAATAAACCAGGCAAGAAATGGGTTTGAAACATCATGTTAAGGTAACCCTAAGAACTAGAAGAAATATGCAAAACAACAACAACAAAAAAGCTTGCGGAAAAACTATACTGCACGAACTAATTACGCCACTGATCACCGGGAAACTGACGTCCATCGGGAAAAGCCATGTTTGTCCTGGTTCAACAGCTATCTAACCGGTATGCTTCGGCCACAGACATCGGTATTGGCTGGCGGCGTTTCGATCATGGGTTAATCAATCATTACATACACAGTTATTCATATGTCAACGTTCCTCCAAGCTACTTGTACTTAGGAATAGCAAAAAGAGGTGGTCAAGAAATCTTGAAGCTAGTGTTGCAGGGGTTAAATTGCCTTTAGTTCGGAAAAACTCCATGAGGAGAAAGAAAACCGTTGAGCTTACACAGGCTGGCATGGATGGGTGTTGCACGACCTTTCTACTGCTGGTTTTCTTGACTTCTGTAAACACAGCTTATGTCCAACGTAAGATCCATCATCGATTCTTGTACATTCCACTGTTCGCCTCTCCTTACCTTGAAAATCATCACAAATAAAAAAAAATATATAATGTTTATATAAATTATAAATAGGCAGGTACGTGACAAATTTTTTAAACTGAAAGAAAATAATTTTTTATATACACCAGAAATCGGGTGGAAACAATGAGATCAGCAATTTGTTAAAACTTTATTTTTATAAATGACGGTTGTTTTTAATCCTCTTTTAGCTTGTTATATTTTGGGGACGAGGTTGCATCTCCTGCGGGTGGGACGGAATCATGATGTGTATCATTCTGCTTTGACGGTTAACTGTCCTCAGCTTTACTGGGCTCAGTACATATTTCTTGAAATACGCATTTTTGTGATGATTTGTGATAAATGAGATACGCTATTTATTGATTAAACCGGCTTTGGGCCTTTGCCTTCAGCCATTTTATTAAGTCTCTCAATATTTGCGTTTTTATGGGCGCCCAGTAAACGAGCGTGGATAATGCAGCCCAATGTTTTTTTACGAGTTTCAGCTTAAATGGGAAAGAAAAAGGACATAAATCATGCATTTGAAAACACTCTTCAACTTCTTTAGACGGTCATCATAATCATCATCATCATCATCAAAATCAAATCTTTATTTTCTCATAATGATAAATAAAATAATATAATAAAACTTAATTATATATTTAGAGTTAGAATGATTAACTGAATTAAGTTATTTTAGAGCTCTGTACGTTGGCGCTGGACCTGAAGGCTAATGCCAGCCTTGCATATTACGACTTAACGAATAGACCTGGCCTTATCTCAAAAACTACCTTGATTATTTTAGAAAAATCTTCGTTTACCTGTGGCACATTTCCTTGAGCATTTACCCCAAGATGTTATGTTCCACTGAACATCCTCGACTCCAACACTAGAAATCAAAGTCGGATCATAGAACTCGTACCACACTCCCGTCTTTGGGTAGCCAGGAACAAACTACAGAATGGAAAGACATATTTAGAGTTTTAGAAAATAATGTTGCTGTAATGTCCCCGTGTTGCTGTTTGGCGTAACATCACATTTACAATTGCACCGTTCACATTACACGTGTCTTTAACGGCTCATAACAGCACATAAGCGGATTGTAAAGCAAATCCACGATCAGCTCTACAACACCCAATTTTTAAAATGAGGTAAGACAATCTTACCTAGACTCTACCTCATGCCCCCTATCAATATTGTATGAATTTAGAACTACATACATTGAAAGAGAGGTCTGAGGTGGACAGAATCAAGGGTTCTTTTTCCCATTTTCACTCTATCGCGTTCTTTCAAGATAGATGTGATTCTAGGGTTTGTTTAAGCAATGTTGCAGGTGGCTCTAGTTTTTAATTTCTGTCATTCAGGAGGAATTTCATGTACGACATTCAGAAATCATCAAAAAAAAAAAAAATCATTGTTAATGTCATTTGTCCTCAGCATGATTCCTTCACATGAGCCTTTATTGCAAGCCGGTTTTAGACTAGTTCAGGTATATCCTCCCTCCTCCATTTGATATTTTACATCACAATTGTGAATTCATCACTTTCCGTATCACTTACCACTATTGTTAGTTTTTCAGTAGTTGGCCCTGGAATGTAAACCGTGTTTATGTCGATGTCCTTTTCGTGATAGTAGTGGATCTCAGTTCCTGCCGCGTAAACCGTTTTGCTCCATGTAGGTATCGGTATCACATACCTATCGTCTTTGTCCTTGATACCTAATATATTTATCACATTTCTAAATGAAATTACAGTTACTAAGTCGTATATTGCAGGAAATGAATTTAACTCTATATATTAATCAATCAATAATTCAATCAATCTACCAATCTACCAATCCACCAAACAGTAACTAAACAAATACAATACAATGTATAGAGAGGAGCCGCATCAGCCTTAGCTGGTTTTCATTCGGTCGAAGTGAAATTTGTTCCAACGGAGCAAGGTGCGAATCAACAACAAACTCAACTCACATACATGTATGCAACCAGGTCGGAATCAAACGCGGCCCAAATTGGTCCTTAAACAGGTGTATTCTTACATTTACAAAACGTATGCCTGAAAATTCCAGTTTAGAAACATTTCCCCATTTAAAGCGTTTAATCTTCTTATTTTCTTTAAACAAAGTTTGAGTCCTTGCTTACCAAGCAGGTTTTGGTCTGGTGTGTCTTGTTCCACATACACTGAAGTGGACCCAATAGGAACTTCGAAAATCGTGCAAGCCACATTTGGTCCTAGACGTCCAAGAGAAATCAAAAAATGATTGGCTTGTTAAACAAGAACTGGAAGTTTCAGTTTTGTTAAGTTTCCCTTTTAAACAAATGGAAGCATACTGTTATAAATACTTGTAAATTGTGTCAACTAAATTTACTGTCAATTTCACGTAGCAAAAGCGCCGTATTGTCTCACAGTGCAGATGGTGTATATCAAGTTTATCAATACTATCGGAGCCAGTCTTACGCATAATCACTTGGACACTTACCAAATCCGGGACATTTGTCGTTCCAATTCCTTTCGACAAACTTGCATTTTGAACTGTCACCTCCACAGACTCCACATCGATCACGCTTTAGCCCAGAATCCAGCCCGTTATCACAGCCTACATGCTGTTTCAAAATACACAGGGCGGGGAATTTCAAGATTAAAGACATTCAAAACTATAACAAATTATTCTTAGTGGCTTGTTGAATATATATCATTTTTCTACCTACTGTAACAGACTAAACCAATGCAGGATATTATACTGTAAATTAATTTAGGTGTTAGTTTCTCGTAAAGAAACTGTTAGGCTGCGCCAATGGGCAAGTAGAAGACCTAGCTACTATCAATGAAATTGATTAATGTAAATAAACCGCCGTGGGGAAGTTATTGAAACTGAGGAGGGTTAGCTCTTTGATCAGAGGAAGGGCTAACGCTCAAGCCATCAGTTTTACTGATTAGCCTCCAACGGCGGTTAATTTACCTTTATCAACTTCAAGCTGATAAATAGCTAAGAATTACTAGATAGGTTTCTCTGGAGTCCAGGATCAACTCCTGCTTTTATTTTTGTTATTTGTCTTTAAAATGTGTCATTGGGTGGGTGATGCACTTATTTTCCTAAATAATTTTGAAATCAAAGTTAAATATTGTCATATAAATAATAATAATAATAATAATAATAATAATAATAAACTTTTTTGGGGCGCATTAAAAAAAAATTCAATGCGCTTACATTGCTATAAAAAATAAATATCAGTATTTCCACTGTATCAGATGGTAAAAATGTAAAATTAAAGTCGAGTCGTGTCAAGAATTTTCTAATAGTTCCCTTTGAAAGGACATTACTAGGGTCTAATATGCTTTAACCCTTTCCTCACCACGGTAAAAATATCCTAATTTATAATAATTAAAAGCAATTTCCAATTTCCCGATAGAAAGATACAGTTTCTTTAATATCTAACCCCTTGATTTTGTTTCTCCAGTTTTCTTTTAGAAAGTTTTTCTTTGTAAAAATTAAGAGAGTGAGGTGTTAAGTATCTTTCGCCTTTGAAAGGGTAATTTCACTTCTCGTGACATCCCAAAATACTTCTTGTGGTGCTAATAAAACTAGAAAAACCTTTTCAATTAACAATTTCTGTTTGACCCAGCAATTCAGTATTAAAATGACCAAACTGTATTGTGCTGATGACATATTGTTGCGCCTTTCACCACAGCGAGAACTTCTGAGGTTAAAAGTTTGTCCCAGACTGTGCGCCAAAACTCAACCTATATTTAAGACAGAAGGAAAAAGAGACAAAAAAATATCGTAAATCATCTTACCCTGCACTTTCCCTGGATACAGACGTCTTTAATTGTGGGATCATTGGTACACCTTGTCCCATCCTTCACGGGTCGATGTTGAGGATAAGCAAACTTTCCCTTACGGCAAGTTAATAAGCACTCATCTGAGAAAGAGTAGGCAATATTTGTTAGACATATACAGGCAAAAACTAACGATAGACAAATCCGACGTTTCGGCGACATCTTGGCGCCATTGTCAAGGGAAACTAATTAAATATGCGATTTCAAGAGGAACTAAGAGTTCAGAGTTTCTAATTTGTATAAGTTAGACAAAGACTTTAGCGCGAACTGAGTCTGATTGTCTTGAAATCGCATATTTAATTAGTTTCCCTTGACAATGGCGCCAAGATGTCGCCGAAACGTCGGATTTCTCTATCGTTAGTTTTTGCCTGTATATGTTTATCTAAATCATTGTGTTGATTAATATTTGTTAGAATTTTTATGAATAACAAAGTCTCAGAATCTATGCATTGCAATTGCAGGTCTTGCCTTCATACGAAGTCTCAACGGGCAGTTCTGCCAACAGCAAAAAACTTAGCTTACATATCTTTAAAACATCCGATTTCCATTAACCTCAATTGTTCACTTTAGTTATTTTCTAAGGCACATACAGCATTGTAGCTCTAGCCTCAAATCAAGTGGCCCATTTAAAGATGAAGCATATAGTTGCTTCACCACTGCCAATATAATTATTGTAACAAAACATACTTTTCTGAGCCCAGCCCAGCAATTAAAGGATGAAGTGGTTTGTTGAAACAGCGATAAAACAAGTTTGAATGAACTAAATATTTAGAGGAAGAAACTGCAAGAGGGAATACCCCTGCTTCTTTTATGGAATGCAGCGCTTTCTAATGCTGCCAAACATTATCTACATGTACATAATATGAAAACTATACATATCTTAAATAAAGTAACGTTAAAAATGCTCTTGTACCTGAGGTGAGATATTCTGAATAGTCGGGATCAATCTCTTCGCACTGGAGTTGACGAAAGGACTTTGAACCAGCAGGACATGGCTGTTGTAGGATAATAACGTGAGTTAGTTTTTAATACATTGTTAGACTGATCCGCCTTGCATAGTTTAGCTATTTGAGGATCTGTCCGATGTGATATTTACCATGCGATTATACAGCCGTGGCAGAATACCAATAAGGACGATGATAGGGAGGCGTACTCTCCAACCCAGATCCCCTACGGCCAAGCGTCAAGCAGAGTGAGATTTGGATATGAGATTAAGCGACAGCAGAAATACAACAACAAAACTGCAACACCAGTAACAAAACTAACTGACCTTTGGGTTGCAGATTCTCCAGTGCCCTTCAGCTGGGCCTATACAATTCTTTCCACCATTCTTTGGTCTTTACATGAAAATGAAGGAACGATTCGACGGATGGATCGATAAATGAATGAATGAAAGAACGTTTGAGTGAATCAACAATGAATCAACAGTCAATCAATCAATCAATCAATCAGTCAGTCAGTTAATCATTCAATCAGTCAATCAACAGTCAATCAATAATTCAATCAATCAGTCAATCAATTAGCCAATCAACAAGTCAATTAGTCAGTCAGTCAGTCAATCAGTCAGTCAGTCAGTCAGTCAATAAACCATTCAATCGACTAACCACCCAATGAATTAATCAATCCATCAATTAATCAATTAGTCAAGAGATCGACCGATCGAGCGAGCAGGCGGCAAAGCAAGCAAGCAATTAAGTGATCTGTGCCTCGGAATTGTTTATATTTACGTGATAAGAACGTTTTAAAAAGAAATGAAACGGTTTAACAAGGCCAACAACAGTATCAAGCACATTTCACTAGTTATACTTTGACGGATCAATACGTACACTTCTTAATATAACAATGGTCATAACACAAATGCTCAATTATTGGTGTAGAAGATTTGGTCATCGTATCTTCATAGCATAATAGGTCACCATAGTAACATTTCATCCTGTTAAAGGCACTCTTCCTTTTATCTTTAAGTCCTCGTAACTAAAAAACGTACTTGGTGACCCCCATGTTTATTATCGAATTGTGGCATGGTCACAGAGCTCGATTCTTAAGTTAAAACAACTTAAAGCTAAAGTTGAGGGTGTTTTAACAGGTGAGACTGTTGTTATGGTTGTCTGTTATACGAAACATTGACCGAGACTTGTCTACCAATGATTGGAGATTTGTGTGTTCATACTGATATTGTAGGGTCGTCCGACAAAGGGTGTCAGTACTGATCCATCAAAGAATAAGTGATAGAAATAACTGGAAACTGTTTTCAGCCACCCTTAATCCGCCACAAATCTTACACTGGATTCGTGCAAGTTCTTGTCCTAGACTGAACACCTCCACCACAGGGTCGGGTACACTTTGCAAACACTGACCAGTTGCTCCAGCGACCATTGATAACGCGTGATCCATCGTCTGTACATTGACCATTTATACACCACTGAAAAACAAACACAGGAGTACTTAGGGATGTAATGTTCATCAGAAACAGTAGATACTCATACAGTTGTACTGCACCTAAAGTTAACATGACTTCACTGTGACTGCATCAACAGCCATTTTATAGTTAGATTATATGAAGAAAGAAACGGACAAAGAAACGGCCGCCTATTTCTTAACAAGCGCACACTGTTACGTTACTGACTATCTGCAACAGAAGAAATAGTAAATAGCGTAGCCAATCTGAGAACGACATTCGCGATAGAACGGTAGTAGAGTTATACTAATACTGAACAGATACACGTCAGCATGGAATCTAATTGTTAAAGAGCCAAACGTTTCGATTAGCGTTTAACTTGGCTTGTCGCATAACTATCGCCATCGGTCCATTGTTTGACATCGTTTAGTTTAATGTAAATTGGGTTTAGTTTACTTTAATTTGGTTGTTTGATTACCTAAAACACGAAACGAAGAAGAGAAAAGCAGTATATCTGATGACTGCGTGATTTCATTGTTTATGCTCACTATTAAGAGTGTTCTCGGTTACGTCTATACGATAAATTAAGCATATTTAAGGATGTTCGCGCCCAAAATGCTCCCACATACAGATTTTTTTAAAACTTGCCACTCAGAAAGGTAATGATCTACTTTTGCCAAAAAGGCAAAAAAAAATGGGGGGTCATCGACTTCGTCTTAGAGAGAACATGCCCGGAAGAACACCCTAAATCTTAAAAAATCGGGCTTCGTTAGCGAATAAGGCTACAGTGTCTGTAAGCCCCAAAATATTGCAATTAGATCTTTAAAGTGAAATGTTCCCTGCCAAATATTGTTTAAGTGGACGTATTAAGTGAATTTAGTCAACTGGTGAGGTTCCTTAAAGAACAAGTTCGCATTTAGCGACCATAGTTTCACGCGCCTTGCAGCCACAAGATGGCGGGATTCGATGTCCCGTGAACAGAAATCTTGATTTTTTTTTTTTTTACTTCCCACATTGATTTTTTGTTCATTTTTGGAAAATGTGGAGATAATTGTAAATAAATCTGTTTCTGGAAAGAAAAGTAGGGATCACCGAACGTCCAAGATCGTTATATCCAAGTAAAGCTATAGCAAAGGTCATCTGCCCTATTTTAGTAATTAGCGCGCATGCTCGACGCATGACGTGGCGTGTGAATTTGCGTGCGCAATAAGGATGCGCAGTAACAACTAGCACGAGCGTCCTTAAGGTGCGCAGTTCAACGTAAATGTTCTTCAGCCAGTACACATTAGCTACATTTAACACACTTACATTTCACCTGTTATTTTGCCTGTAAGATTGAAATATGTGCAATCAGGAGCCATAATCAGGGACGGAGACCGTTAGTCGGGATCCGCGCTCACCTGTGATGTGGGACAATTTTGCTATTTTAAGAATAAATTGCGCCACCCTGATGACATATATCCACCCGGATCCACGCGCAAGTCTTGGGTTCTCTTTTGGATGTTGTCATGTTAGCGTTGACGTTTTCGTACATTTTTTGTTCTGAGCTAATGGAAAAGGTGAGTTTTTCGGGGTTGAAAACAAGACTTTAATTTCGCTGCGCTGTGAATGAATAGCATCTGCTCGCGCTAGTTGTACGCGTAAGCTTTTGCATTTCTTCTGACTTATGAATATAGCTTTATAAGAAAACTCTCTACATGTACTCTGGAATCCGGTTAATTTATGAGTTTCTAAGATCAATGCTTAATCATAACCATTGTTATTCTTATTGTTTCTGCTTGTTTGACGCGTTTATGAAACGTTTTGGAAGGAAAGTCCGACGCGTACAAGTAGCTCATTTGCATGGTGCAGCGCGTGCACTTTCAAGTCCGAGACGGTGTTTTCAATCCTCCGTAGGAAAAAAGATGGCGACTGGTACATTTACCCATAGGTCTTAGCGAGCGAAAGCCTTAACAACTTTCATAAAAACGCACAGAAGAGTTACAAAATCTTCAAACCTAGCATACACAATGTCCTTCGTACAGGGACAAATATTGTAAAAATTTGGCTTTCTTTGTGCCTTGCAGGCTGTGTTAAGTTCGCAAGGTATTGTGGTAAAATGTACAGCCGCCATTTTTTTTCCTACGGTGGATTTTCAACAAATTTTGACAAAGATTTCTTTCGTTCTCTTTTGTGCTGAGACAGACTACGAGTAGTCCCTCTTTCGTTTAGTTCGTCGAACGAGACCGTAACTAAACCGCGAGGAAAAAAGGCCGCGTGAAATAGAGTGTAGTAATGTAAAAGCAGTAGTAAATTGAAACCAGTTACCAGCTATCACCAAATCTTCGACCACTTTGGCACAATTTCGTTCTCGTTTGAAAGGTGTGGAGTTTACAGGGTGCCAGTGTATAAACTGTATTTTCTAACTCAAATTTTTAATATTAGGATTAGTTGCTCTTAGGAATATTTTATATTTTTATTGTGATTTTATCTTAGCGAAAATTGAAATTGTAAGTAGTAACGTTATTGTAAATAGTCGTGCGTTTTTTGTCATGAGCCCCTGGCTCGGGAGATTTGGCAACCACTCCCTACGTTTACAACTCAAAATAAATTTACCTTACCTTACCTTACCTTAACTTACCTTACCTTAAAAGAAGCAACGGAACACAATTTGGTCAGTTATAAGGGGGACATACTTAAATTCGACACTGTCTGTACTTCACTCGAATTCGAGCAGTTTACGAACGAAATACTTAAGCAAAATTCCAACAGACATAAACGTAATGAGTTGTGGGCCAAAAGCATAAAATTTCAGACGACATTTCCCCTGCGCGACATCCGCAAAAATGCTCGCAGCATGTACGCGCGTGTGCCCCACGCGATGGCTTAAGTTGTAAAAATAACAAAATTGTCCCATATCATAGGGACAGTCCCAATACTAGAAATGGCGCGCGCTTACGGTCTCCTTCCCCGATTATGGCTCCTGGTACAACTAAAAGATCAAAGTATGCTTACATGTCTATCTCCACATCTGGTTCCATCAACAGGAGATGTCGGAGAGAAATAACACTTCTGGCCATCTTCCGTACATCCCAATGCTTGACAAGACGTCTTCAAAAAAATTAAAATAATATTAATAATAACGATTAAGTTTTTTTAGTTTCGTTCTGAATTTCATAGCTAATAATCTCGTGTAGAAAAACTGTTTCACTCACCAAGCGTTGCGGGCATGCGTAGAAGCGGTCGCCGAAAGCCATCTCGCACTGTTCATCTCTATTAATGACTTGTCCTGGAAGTTTGCCGTAAAACTCTTTTGCATCTTGTATAACTTCAGATATTGGGGGGATGTCATCTAGGCAGTTTGATCTCTGGCTTTGAGGGCAAATAAATGGATTACAAACCCATTCATCGCAAGAATTCTTTGTCAACGTCTTTGATTACCTCACAAATCCCAGTGCGACATCATTTATAGGGAAGAATGTCAACCAAGAACATATGTTTGAGCAATTACATGCCTGTTCAGTTAATACACTGAATAATCCAAATCAAAGTGGCTATGAACTACTCAACTTGGAAAATTGATCGTCTGTAAACAGTGACAATTTTGATGCCACTGACTTGAAGTTTTAGTCCGTAGGTTAAATTAAAGTTAAAGCCCACTGGCAAAACGCAACAGTAAGAGAATACACGAGGAGATGCAACACTATTGGAAACATTCATGAAGTTGTTGGTGATCCTCGTCCGAGTCACTTATAAAGAAAGTACGGCTTCTTGTCCGATCAGCAAAACAATTATAATCGGATTCTCATTTTCATTCCTACTTTTTTCGCTCTTTATTTCCCAAGCGATATCAGTGATTTTTTCTTTCTTTGTTACCTTTTGACAGGAAATTAATTATCCAACGTAGAGTCATAATACGACAAGGACCGCGCTGCTTCTCGTCCGCTCAACAAAATTAAGCCCTTTTCGCCGGGGTTCCTGCTTGGATGGATTCCAAAATACGGAAGCCCCGTGTTGTAATAACTTCTGTTTTTTTTTCTTTTTTTTTCTTCTCTTTCCAAGGCGATATTAGTGACTGTGTAACTCCCAATCTTGTTTAATGTCTTTTTTTTCTATTTATCAACTATTTTGTTCAAATCATTTCGCCATGTCTGTATTCATCTTTGAAGCATTTATTTCAATACTGTATAAATAATAGCGAAACACGTCGTTTGAATTCTCCTCGATTCTCTTGTCTGTTGATCGTCCAAAACTTTTAATCACGGCTTAAATCATAATTCGAAAATTCATACAGATCTTCAGTTTTGTGATCTTCAATATCTCCTCATTTTTCGGCAATCGAGTACTGTTAAACCTGCACAAGCGGACACCTGCGGGAAATAAGCTAGTTATATAATTAGCTTCTATTTATAAAAACGTTTGTGCGAAAGTCTATTCAATGTAGATTATTTCTGCGTTAATATATTTAGTACTTGCGTCAGAAATTCAACGAATATCTTAATTGACACGATGTTTGAAACTCAGGGGAGGGGGGGGGGGAATCCTCTATGAAAAGGTCGGAGATTCCCGTCGTCTCGGGTACAAATCAAGGTTTCTGGTCTCACTTAGGGTGTTGATGACGAAACCTCACCATTCTTAGCTGTCAAAGTGTCCATTAGGGTGCACTCGAAGCAATGATAATAATAAAAGAAACGCTCTCATTTGTTTTCCGCTGATCTCTCGAGTACGCGAGGCGGGTCTACAAGTGCGCGCAGGATCCTTTCTTGAACAGTGGCTAGGAATCGAACCTGTTCCGTCTTAAGTGATATCTTTTAGGGGTCTAATGAAGCACGAGTAACGATCACATTAGTCTTCTTTAGGAGTTCAATTCAAATTTTCAATTCCAAATGTCTAGCAGGAAGTGACCCAGTGAAGGAGTTATGGAGTGAAATCGTCCCACCACTACAAGTTAAAAAATAAAAATATTTTCCAAGTTAAAAAGGCAGCTGTTGAGGTATTAAAACTGATTTTCTTTTGCACTTTGGGGAAATGAAAAACCACAATCCATGTCATGTCTAACTTTTGTGGTGTTAGTGTACCTCAAGAAGTCCTGAAAACGTTCCCGGCTACACGCAGACCATTTCATGGATCCAGGTCCGATTGGTATTGTCGATGCCATTAAATTGATATGATTCGCACAGCCGCTGGAGGAACCATCATGCCCAACGCCCATCCTTTGTCATGAAATTTAATCAATCGACAGATATGTCATGAGTATAAGGTGTCTTAAATTCATGGAAGAAAAATAAAAAATAAAAATGTTCTTTTAATGTTTAAACATGAAATTAAAACAGGAAACTGAAGAAGGCCGGGAACTAACAGGGGATGTTGAGAACCCAGCAAGGGAGCGGTATCTGATATAGGGAGGGCAAGTGTAATAACATTCAGCTCCGCTTTCTTTCATTTTTGAGGAAACGGGAAATAACTTACGTATGAGCGAGTTCATGAGTCAGGACTAAAGCGCTTCCAAGACCAATGTCGTTAGAAAGAGCAGCGCCAAAGACATCTCTGCAAGTGGATCCTAAGCTGGCAATCCCTGAAGGTTGAAATGATGCCTTTTTTAGAAGTCTGTATGACAACTCCACGTTGTTTTCGATAACTTCGTGAAGAAACGAAATGTGGAAGGGTAAACTGAGTTTAAATAATCATTGATATGAGTATGTTTTATTGTGAAGGAGCGTCCAGTTCTTACTGCGTACAACTTTTCGTTTCTGGCAGATATATCGTCAATCAACGCTGTAATAGGCACGACTCTTTATTGTATGTTTTGATAACAGTACGACACAGAAGGATAACACGTGACTATCTAGAGTCCTGTAATGCTCAAATCGAAAACATAACAAATTGGTTATTTATGTCTATTTCGCTTTAATTACCCACTTTGTGGTAATAAATGATCCGTCTAGTAGCCTAATGCTATCAGCGGATCAGCTGACATTTATATCAATCTTTTAACTTCAATTGCAATTAAGTCTGAAATTGTGTAAATTAACAAGGAGAATGCGTAAACTAACCTCCAGAGCTCCTATAGAAGACGAAGAAAAAAGAGAAATTAAATTACATATTAAACTGATTATCGAGATAACATGACATTATAACTTGTGTGACCATGTATGTACGGCTAAGGGATATTGAGTTAATAAAGCTCTAAACTGAGTTGTGTTATGTATCTTCTCCGCAGACTTTACTCACCTTCTTGTAATGAGAACGACGGCATCAGCATGATCAGGATCGCTGTCTGAATGTGGAAAATTTTCTTTCGCCCAGGACTCCATTGCCTTGATACGCTCTGTTCTCGATGAACTTGAATCATATCCAAACTGACTCAGAAAAAAGTAAAAATGTCTGACTGGCTTACATGCAGACTGGCTGACTGGCTGACTGGCCGACTGGCCGACTGGCCGACTGGCCGACTGGCCGACTGGCCGACTGGCCGACTGGCCGACTGGCCGACTGGCCGACTGGCCGACTGGCCGACTGGCCGACTGGCCGACTGGCCGACTGGCCGACTGGCCGACTGGCCGACTGGCCGACTGGCCGACTGGCCGACTGGCCGACTGGCCGACTGGCCGACTGGCCGACTGGCCGACTGGCCGACTGGCCGACTGGCCGACTGGCCGACTGGCCGACTGGCCGACTGGCCGACTGGCCGACTGGCCGACTGGCCGACTGGCCGACTGGCCGACTGGCCGACTGGCCGACTGGCCGACTGGCCGACTGGCCGACTGGCCGACTGGCCGACTGGCCGACTGGCCGACTGGCCGACTGGCCGACTGGCCGACTGGCCGACTGGCCGACTGGCCGACTGGCCGACTGGCCGACTGGCTGACTGGCTGACTGGCTGCCTGGCTGCCTGGCTGACTGGCTGCCTGGCTGCCTGACTAAATAAATGAATGAACGATTTTATACCCCATCTTTCTTCAGAACCAGTCCAACAATCACCGGTGTGATCTTAATAGAACCAATACTGCTGTCGTGGTATAGTTGTGTAGCCTTTGGTATATAAACAAATTTATGTGTCAGTGCTGTATACGTGGGAATTAAACAAATGTAAAAAATGTAGGTTTTATTCTGCAGGCGGAGATGTTTCCTTCCGGCCGGTCTGCCTGTTCAAATTTCGGCAGAACTTAGAGGTTAGGCGTTAGGGACGCGTTAGATCAGTCACAACAATGTAATATTTGACTACATTGGTATTTAACCATAAATTGTCAAACAAGAGTTACAAAAGTAAAAGAAAGATCATAGAATTTTAATCCGAAAAGGGCGTGGGCTGTTAGTTTGTTACTCGCATTTCTACTTGAAAAATAAGTAATGACTCCAAGACGTATCTGTAAAACCATCGGAAAAGTTGTAAATATCTACATCCCTGAAAGGGAAATGATGGTAGCAATATACACTGCTCATGGTCTCGCAAAGGTTCATCGTGGACTTCAATTTCAGAATGGTCGGTTTGAAGCACTTAGCATTAATTTCACATTTGTACATATCTTCCTGTTTTACCAGAGAAACCCAGATATCACTCGCTGAAATGTCGCATCGGTTCTTCCATGTTAGCGGCCAAGATTCATAACGTGACATGCTTCCCACTTAACCTTCCCTTCAACTTGGAAAATGTATGAACTGTCGAAAAAAAAAGCTTACGTACAATGTGAGCGATTGCCAGTAAGTGAAAAGTCATCTCGTCTTCACCGTAACCTGAAATCGCAAAGTTGTCTGCTACTAAGGCCATTTCCAAGTATTTATGTGGGGCATCACGTTTTTGCCTTCGGTGCCGGTTTGGCTTCGCTCTTTTAATGCGATGTTCACCATCTTCTAAATTGAAAAAGTAAAAACACTCGTTTAAATACAGCTGTTTAATTTCTGCAGTTATACCGTGGACTCGTTAGTGAGAAAAACAACAACAAAAACAACAGCTAACAAAACTGAAGAGTTTGTACCTGAAATATGGTAAGTGGACGAAAGATCTTCAATTGATCGTCGATAGATGACGTGAGGTTGTCCAGCATTGAACTTAATGCTTCTAATAACGTGGGACGGAAGTGGGTTTATATAAAATGTGTCGTTGAGAGTCCGAATCATCCCTGCCTACGAAAGAACGACAGAAATGTATCCCAGTTGAATGTAAATAGTAAACTAAACAATAAGATTATTCGCTCTCGATTTCTACCGCGTGATAGTTGACGAGGGCTGCGCGCTCGTCAACTATCACGCGATAGAAATCGAGAGCGAATAATCTAATTGTTTTAGTATAAATCTACTAGTTGTTCAAAACTTTATCTACATCCTATTCACAGACACTTCGAAAACGCCAAGAAGCGGCCTTCATTTTGTCAACAAGCGCACACAGATACGCCACTCACTATCCATCACAGAATAGATAGTGAGTAGCGTAGCCAATCAGTCACAGAACGGCATTCGTGATAGAACGTTAGTAGATTTTTACTAAAATTGAATAGAATTTGCTAGCATTGTGCTTAAAGGATACTTGTAAATATTTCTTAAACATGTAGCAGGTTGTAGATGCAACATTTGTTACTTATTAGGGTAAATTCTTCTTTGTTTAAATAGAAAACTTGACTCTGCTTTGTATGTACTAAGTTGGACATTTTGCTTAGACTGATCGGTCTCGTAACCATACCAGTCGTTAAACAGAAATACATCAAAAGTTAAAATTGATTCAGAAAAACCACTGAGACCATTACAGTAAACACTTTGTTTCCGATGAATTAATAATGTTGAAAGCAGCTAACAACAAACACCGTCTGTTAAACTAATGAATGAATACTGTTTCCTTACCAAACCGTTGTTCTCATTTATAGCAACCAGTGACCCTGGATCGGACGTCACGTGACCGGTGTAATATACGCCACGTGGAATCTCCTTATACGTCGAACTACCGTTGATATGTACCGTCTGAACTAAGGCTGCCGATGTTATAAAAGGTCTAGCTTTCGTGAGATTCATGTGAATTGATCTTCCAAACGCTTCCACTTTGAAAAACCAAAAGTTTGCTTCATGTGCATTTCTACGCGTTCTTGTTTGGGTTCGGAGAGAGTAACCAACCAAATTCCCAAATTCATCTGCCTGGTAGGGCGATATAACCTCATATTCTGGGACTGAGAAATAGAAAGTTCGTTTTAGTAGGACCACACAGCTGATTGGCTACTGAGCTATCCGAGGTGTAACTGATTAGGAGTAACGATGTGGTATTTACTCCATGTTGCCTAGTTTGTTTTGACTCTGTTCACAATATTAAAAAAAGCGATAGCATAGAGAGAAGTTCTTAGAAGTGTTTCGAGTGTTTCGTGATATCCGCAGAAGAATCGATCCCTAAAGAAGAAGAAGAATAAGGACTTTATCATCGCGTCAATTACAGTTATCAGTTGGGTATCCCCACTGCTAATAGGGGACACCTATAGCTATAGCTAGAGCTATCTAAAAATAATATACAGAAAAGTCCTAAAAGAGAAATTAAAATTATGGGTTACAAAGGTAACAGCAACTACATCCATCTAGGATGTTGCCTAGATCTAGCCTCCTTACGGGGGTCTTAAACTGCTTGAATGAAACTGTGTTGATTACGGTATTCCATCCTTTTTAAATTTAGAACTTGAGATTGTTTCTAGCGAGTATGATACGAAATTGGACAATCAACGGAAGAAAATCTTAACTGTGGCATTTGATAGAAGCTATGCAAGCATCCCATCATATATATCGTTACTGGCGTAAAGTGTCAGCAGCTGTCGAGCATTATTGGAATAATAGGAATATGTATAATATTACCTCAATATATATGCCGTCGTTGAAATTTAACACCAAATCCGTCGACATTTACTACGAACTGTTATTTTTTATGAATGATCGGTTTAATAAATGGAACGATTAATTGACGCCGTCCTACAACACGAGACAATTCGGGCAAAGAACCACCCAGTGTTGATAGATCAGTGATAGAAAAAGTGCATACCTGTACATACAAGGAAAAAAAAATAGCCAAACAAAATGTCTTCATTCCCTAGGAAACCACGAGGGGGGATTCCGTTCATTGTGTGCCGCAACTTTCAGAATATCCGCACGTATACATAACATAATAAAATATAGAAAAAGCCCATTTAAAAATAAAGATGGGCAGTTAGTTCAACACCTTGCTCTCGTGGGTCAACTCCAAATGTTCTCTGTATGTCTTTATCTTCCATGCGATGATGCAAATCATTAAACTGCAAAATATAGCAATATTCTTATTAGAACATGTCAGTAGAATAGAATCATGTGGCCACCGACATCAGCAGGCATGATACTAAAATTTATATCACCATCTGCTTTGTGTAAGAGCCGTTACTATGTCAGCAAATTTACAATTACACTTTTAACCGAACTTGTTAGTTAAAGTTAGAGTATATATCGTTTGAATCTAATCGAAAAAATAGCACAGGCATTGACATTTCTTTATCACTGTCCACTTTTAACAAGCGTTATTACTGATCTTTGAGTAACACAGACACTGAAGGGTGGACATAACATTACCTGTTGTCTGGAAAATGGAGTGCTTACAACCAGTCCTAAGCCAAGGGAAACAACAGCAAACGAATTAAGTATACTACGTAAGGTTTAAAAAAACTCACTTCAATATGACTGGGAGTGATGATATTGCTACTAAAACGCATTGAGCACTGGGTCGCTTTAATTGTTTTTACACCTGCGAGAGCTTTGTGAATTAGAGGTGTCCTTAGTCACTGAAGTGGAGGGTATTGTTTTGTTTTGTTTTGTTTCTTTTTTTGCACGAAGTATGTTTTTCTCGGTAGGGTCCAAAACATCCAACCTATACTGAGCCTACTGCTGCAATGTTTCCCGAGCTGCTTCTTGATCTATTCTCAATAAACTTCAAACTAGACCGGCTGTTTACTAACTGTGAGGTCAGAATCTAATGACAAGCAGTCATCATACACGGACTTCGACGCATTCGATGAAAATATCACTTACAAGTAATGAGCTTTAATCGCTGCTTAATTTAGTTATTACATTACATTAAATTACATTTTTTCTGTTTAACATTTCTTTACGATAGACATGTTAAAGTTGCACTTATTCGTAAATTCAGAGATTATCTCTCGAAGTTCTTTTAAAATAATGTAACAATCCTGTTTAGACAATGTTCAGTTAATCGAATTATAGAATTATATTATTGGTCTTATTTCTTTTAGACCTGTAGAATGAACGCAGATCTGATCAGTCGTTGAAAGGGCTCAAACACAAATTATATGCGTATAAACTGATCAAGGTTATAATAGCCATGGTTTAAATATGCAATTTGTGATATAGTGGAAAGATATACATGTACATGACAAAACATGGTAATGCTACGGGAGTAATACGGTAAAATGTTTTTGTACGTGACTCACCTACGAAGAAATTACACATGCAGTAAACAACAAAGAGCATCGTGAAATCTGGAGACGACGAAAGTAATCTATTAAAGAAAAACAGCAGTTGAGAATAAAGAAATGCTTAGGCCGTGGCGTGTTCCCGAAAAAAAACAAAAATCAAAAACAAAAAAAGAATTGCAATCAACTTTAAAGTTGTAATTAAATTACCCTTTTAAGGGAGATATAATTGTCCTTGTAGACTGACTCCTAGAGTAGCGCAGAGGGTTTTAATTTCCAGTACTTTACCTCTTTTTCCATAATTTCCTTTTGTTTTTATACGGTTGACATAACTATATATGAACAGCTGTTGGATCTTGAATGTCAAAGTAACAATGTTACAGCAAACAGATTTTTTGTTTTACATATCACCCTTGAATTGTTTTCCAAGCTTTTTCCGGTAATTACTAGAACTGACATGCTTCCATTCAATATACAATGAGAAGATTTGTCAGGGAACTGGTATCTTTGTGTACTGTATTAATGGATATATGTAAACTTTACATGTGGTTTTTATTTTAACGGATGCAATAATGAAAAAAAGGGTAGGAAGTGTGCCATCGGCGCGAGTTTGGATTTCTTTCCGTCTTTGTTTGGAAAACAACAGTTATACTTATGTTCTAAACTATTTCCTCTCTTGACTAATTACTTCTGTTTTTTTTTTTTTTTTTTCATCGCGAGTTCCTCATTACCTGCAGTAAAGGATTTTGTTGATTTTTGCTGTACAGCGTTTTATAATATAATAAATGTGACAAATTCTTCTCAAAAAATTGTTCGTGGCAAGTCTGACGTGGCGTTTGGTCTCGGCCAACAGACTCTTCAAGGACCTTTCAGAATCTTACAGTAAATTCGTCGAGCATCGGGCACAAACTCCTGTTCGCGAATTCAAGATGTTAGCAGTCTGACCCTCTATGGGGAAAATTTCCTACCGTACGTTCACGAGTTCATTTATCCAATAAATGTGACAAATACTTGGGGAAAATTCTTATTCTTATTTTCATGTCACAGAATCACATTCAATAAACTGACAGAGCCACTTAAAGTCTCTCAATACATTGTGCGGAAATTCTTCGGGAAGATAGGGCTAGCCCTAGTGATGGAGCGAGAAGTATGTAAGTGAAATAAAAGCTACATCTTATCGTCACCTGCTTGTCGTATCAGCTACCAAGTACACCTTTGTCAAGTGGCAAAATGTCTCAAATGCTTGCCGGTTTCTATTAGCGGGGGCTTTTAAATGTTGATTCTTAACTGACAGTACGCCCCAAAATGGCTTTCAGTTTGCAGAGCACTGACAATACACAGTGGGAGCTATTGTTCCAGAACAACAGTGGCACGTAGAAACTAAGAGGGAAAGGATGTTTTATAGTACAAGCGGAAAAAAGAGTCTTAGTAGTTACACTTACAACGTATTTGGACAGAACAATTCAAAAAGAAGGCAAAAACGTTGTATGACATGGCGTTCCCGACTGAAAAAATGTTATGGAGGTAACAAATCCTAAGAAGGTTAAATATTTTTTGTTTGCCTTAATGGCTCTGTTAGAACTTATTCTAGCATAAATTTAGAGGGAGCACCAGCAGAGCAAGCCCAGTTTAACAACAGTATATTCTTTTGTACTTAAAGAGGAAGCGTGTAACAGTAAAAAAAAAAAAAAAAAAGAAAAAAAAACAGCAAATGTTTGGCCTTCTTAATTAAGTAAAAATAAAATAAAGGGTACAGCGCCCCTATATATATCATCAGTCACTTTCAACTGAGGGCAAAATTTCGTACTACTTACTTCTCGCTGTTAGGGTGGCTTGGTTTCCATACTAGCGCCATTATTTCTCCATCAGCTGGACTCTACAGTGGTTTAAAACGTCCATTCGCCAGCTCTTCAATTTATTCAGACGTCCATTGCCAGTTACGAACAACTTACGATTTAAAAGGTATTGATCGGTGAGTTTCATATCTAACGAGTTATCTAATATCGGTGAGTTTCATATCTAACGAGTTATCTAATATCGGTGAGTTTCATATCTATTCATATCTAAGAATTAGCGAACTAAATTATAGGCTTTGATTGTGATTCACACAAGAAGAGAGTTTTTAAGTGTCTTGCTTGCATACACTAGTTTTACCCTTAGTTTCATCCATCCGCAAGTATATTTTCATCTCTCCGCCTACTTTTGTTTAAGCTCGTGTCATTATTTTAACGTGCAAGTAACAAGGGAGAACATCTGACCGGTTCCTCGTTGTTTTGATGCCCCGATACAAGTAACGGCCACTAATTCAAATTTAATTCCCATCGCGGAAGAATCTTTGAGACGCGGCTCTTTCTTTCGATGAAGCTGCTAGTCATTTATTGTCAACGTTCTCTAGACTGTGAAATTAAAACTTTTTTTTTACTTTTTTTTTTTTTTGAAATTTTTGGAGAATCCTGCACGATTTAAGCTGAAGAAAGTCACCAAACATCGTTCTCGAAATAATTATTCTTACTAGTATTTGCTAAAGTTTTTTTGAAAGAAATAAAAGCGGAGATAAGCGTCGACCCGGATTAGCCCCTTGGCTCGTATGTAGAATTTACTTTCTGAAAGAAAAATAATTGGACCTAACCCAACTAAAGAACCAATTCGAGAAATTCTTAAATATAATTTTTATTATATTTTAGCATAGAAGTTGTGGGTTCAACAAAAATGCTCAAGATAAGTTTTGATATAACAGAGTGGACACTCAATATAAAATTTTAGTAGGAATTTTTTTTATTTTTTGCTATTTTGAAACACATTGACAGTCTTTGTGACAATGCCGAATTGTGAATGTTAATCCATGTGGCCAGGTTAATTGTCAATGGAGAAATGAAAAATTGACAACCGCAACCTAACTTCTGTCCTACTTAAATAACATCCTCCCCTATAAAAAAAAACAACTGGTCATTTTAGGCTCGAATTACTTGGGATGGAAAGCGGACGGATCCCTCATGGGTTACCTCTTCCCCCTTTGCTACGCAAAACTAAGAGCAATTTGTAAAACCCTGGGACATACGCGTAACAATGCACCCCTCCCCACCTCGAGATACAAGATGGGTGGGGTGGATGGATCCCCCTTGGGTTGCTTCTTCCCCTTTTGCTGCGGAAAACAAAGAGTAGATTGTAAAGCCCTAGAACGTATGCATTATCTTGCTCCAACTCCTACCCCACCCCGAAGGACAAGAGGGGTGTTGCGGATGAAATACCCCTTTTATTTTCGTTGTGACAAGACTTGGCCTAATTTTTCGCATTTAATAAGTAGTCCCTTGCCTGCTCTACAAGAAGAGATATTGTTGGTCATGACGATATGTGGTGTCAAATGACGTCATGAACACTGCATCTTGGATCCGCAGTTTTGGATCTCACTATTTCCTCACAAGGTCAAAAAATAAGGAAACTTGATGGAAAATTATATCAAAATGATAATGGAATGATTATGTAATGCTGCAGGAAATCTGTCAAATAAGACGAAATTTGCCTTGATCGTCATATCCAAATACAGTTGCCAAAGCAATTTCGAATGACGCAAGAATAGAAAAATCGACAAATCCAAACTTGGACAAGGGAATAATGAAATGCTAATTTTAAAACGTTTCAGGCTCACAAACATTCTGAGAAACCTCTGGGATCTCGCTCAAGACTTTTTGTTCCGGAAGCCTCTAAATTCCTCTGTGAAGGCGTGATAGGTTCTATGAATTCTCGATGCTATAAGTTTTGTTCTACTGATATTATCAAACTAAAACTAGCGTATACTAGAAGTTGCCACGGTTACTTTACAAAATTGCAGACCAAAATTAAATCTGAAACCTCACCGAGTTTTCTCGTTCACAATTTATAGCATGAATGTAATATACGAACTATGAGGAACTGTCCTATTTAGAATCTCACATTTCGCTATGGCTGACGTCACATTTGAATAATTTGTATATGGAGGTATGGAGTTGGCAATGTCTTTCAAACTATCAGTAATAATGAAATGCAGCTTTCAGTCACTGATTTTGTTCTGTGAGATAAAGTGTAAGTCCTTAAGATCAGTAAAATGAAAGGCTGAAAATCTCTGAAAATAATAATGTTAACGATCTAGGAAAACATCTCCTAGAAATGTGTAAATCTTTAGATTTAAGAATATTGAATGGAATATGCAAAGGTGACTCGCTCGGAAAAATTGCTTTTCACGGAAATCAAGGTTGCAGTACGGTTGATTACATAATTGTTAGTCATGAAATTCTGCACCTTTTCGAAACGTTTGTTGTTCGAGAGCCATCACTTTTTTCAGACCATTGCCAGCTACTAAGTTGGATAAAAATTGACTCATCATTGTTAAATAGCAAAGATACAAGTAACGAAGGTGAATTCTTCAACCTTCCTAGACAATTTAAGTGGACAGAAGATTCTAAAGACTCATTCACTTCTGCGCTACAATCCGATGAAATTAACAAGTTGATTCATGACTTTGAAATTTTTAACTTTGATCATGTAGGAGACGTTAACGAAATAGTAGATAAATTCATAAAAATATTAGAAACTGCTGCCAAACATTCGTTACCATTGGTAACAGTGAACAAGAACTCCGAAAAAAGGCACTCTCAAATTTGGTTTGATAGCGACTGCAGTAATGTAAGAAAACTTTTAAGCCGCCTTTCACATAAAACCCATAAAAATCCTTTCGACGAGCAATCTCGACTTGAATATCTGTCTGCGAGAAGACAGTACAAACAGTTATTACGACATAAAAAACTCAAATATCGGGATAACAAAATTGATGAACTCATTAAAACTAGAACCTCAAGCGGGTTTTGGACCAATTTAAGATCTTTATCGGCTCAGAAAAAAGCTTCACCTGACTCGAATGTTCGTTTGCGCAAGCTATACAATCATTTTCAACAATTACATTCGGCACCAAATGCCGATAATCTCTGTGAGAAACAAGATGAAATTATCAAGAAGTTAAAAGACAGAGAAACAATCCTGTCACAATTTGCTGAATTAGATCAACCTTTTTCTGAGGATGAAGTTAAACATTCTATAAAAATGCTCAAAAATAAGAAAACTGCTGGCCTTGACCGAATAAGGAGTGAAATGTTAAAATGTGGAATTCCTTATCTGACTACCTCTTTAACAAAATTATTTAATTTCCTACTCAATAAAGGAATCTATCCAGATAATTGGTCTACTGGACTAACAAGTCCTATTTTCAAATCAGGGGATAAGTCTAATCCATCGAATTATAGAGGCATTTGTGTCACTCGCTGTTTGGGTAAATTATTCTCGGCTGTCTTAAATAAAAGATTTCTCTCTTATCTTAAAAATCACAATTTATTACATTACTCTCAAACTGGTTTCCTTAACGGTTTCAGAACAACCGACCATATCTTTTCCCTAAAAACACTAGTTGACAAACATGTAAAACATACAAAGAAAGGCAAATTATTTTGCTGCTTCATAGATTTTCAAAAAGCATTTTACTCTATCTGGCATAATGGGTTATTACACAAGTTATTACACAATAAAATAGGAGGACAGTTTTATCGTTTAATCACTGATATGTGTTCAAAAACTAAATGCGCTTTAAAAAACGGAAACAAAAGAAGTTCCTTCTTTAATTACAACAGAGGAGTGCGACAAGGATGTATTCTTTCACCATTGCTATTTAATTTATATCTAGATGAATTTCCACGCATACTAGAATCCTCAACTAGTACAGATCTAATTATTTTACCAAATGGGTCTCCTTTCAATTGTTTATTTTATGCAGATGATCTCATATTAATATCAAGCAGTACTGCTGGTCTTCAAAACCAACTTAATACCCTCCAAAATTATAGCGAGAAATGGTCATTAAATATTAATCTAAAAAAGACGCAAACCCTAATTTTCCTACTACAAAATCGTAAATCAACACGTGACAAATTCTCCTTCTTTCTGAATGGAACTCCAATTGCCAAGGCTTCACAGTACACCTACCTTGGCGTTACTTTTAGCACTGATGGAAGTTTCTCAAACTCTAAAAAGACTTTAGTTGAGAAGGCTAGAAGATCTATTTTCGCATCCAAGCGTTATCTTGATTTCAATAAACTTCCTATCAATATGTGTAATAAACTATTTGATACACTATTTCAACCTATACTTTTATACGGATCCGAAATCTGGGGAGCATATGATAGCATAAACCTCAAAAAATGGGAAAAAGACCCTGTGGAAAGACTTCATACACAGTTTTACAAATATTACCTCGGTCTCAACAGAAGAGTACCAAATATTGCTGCTCGAAACGAAACAGGACGGTTGTCATTAAAATGTAATATTCTTTCAAGAATTATTAAATTTGGGCTACATCTTATCTCTCTCCCAGAAGATAGCGTTGCCAAACAATTCCTCAATATTTCCAATCAACTAGCAAATGAAGCAAAGTCCTCTTTCATGTTAACAGTCAATGAAATCATCAAATATTATCTAGATGATCGAAACCATCCGCATAATATAAACACACACAATTACAGTGAACAAATCATTAAACATAATTTACAAACACTAAAATGTCACATCTCAAATGATATGAAAAGACACAAAATGGAGATAATTCGGTCTAACAGAAAGTTGAATTTCTACTCAAGTTTTAAAAGAGATGTAAGCAAATCTGAGTAACTAGAACAAGTGAAGAACCTCAAACACAGACAAGCTTTGGGAAAACTCCGATCTGGTAATCATAATCTTAGAATTGAATCTGGGCGACACTGTACTCCTAAATTACCTGAAACTCTTAGAATTTGCCAGTACTGCTGTTCTAACCAAATTGAGAATGAAATGCATTTCTTGTGAAGGTGAATTAATCAACATGACACGAGCGTGGGACAAAGAAAAATTCTGAGTCCCCGACAGGAATCGAACCCATGACCTCCCGAACACCGGGCGGGCGCTCTATCCACTGAGCTACAAGAACTCATGGAGAGCAAGGTCATTTAACTGAGTTCATATATGATAGGTGCCCTGCATACTGCTAGGATCAACGCTATCGAATTAGGCTAAATTTTAAATATTAAGTAAAACTCTGGACCTGTTTCTTGACGGGTAACTATCGCAACTCCAGGTGCAAAGTATTTGGCGGTATTGTATGTTGATAACTTAAATATAACCATCCATGCTATCCCGACTCACATACAGGAATTAAGATCAAAATTTTCCTGCCGTGAAGAGAAGCATCACCCCTATTATATTTTTAGGAGGCAGCGTGGCCAACAACATTTTTACCCTACCAAACGCGCTATCCGATTTTATCATATAGACTCAAGCGCTTAACTGGAAAATATACCACTCGTAAAATTCCTACGAATTTACATCCGGGACCGTAGTGGCGTATTTTCCTCATCCTGACTAGTGTGGATGTTGATGACGGCATTTCGCGCCATTGCATTGTACGGCTGCCAAACGCCTGTTGAAAGAGGGCGAGCGATACGGGATCGAGTTGAAATCGCTGAAGCCGACATAAAATCGTTGACTTAGGAGCACTAAAATGACAAAAATGCCAAAATGAAGAAAGAACTTCATGTGGCTTAAAAATATTCAAAGGTGTTTCTTCAAAGTAAACCAAAGGAGAGATATTCAAGAAATTTCAGCCGCCGAGCTACAATTCACACACGGTTTGTGCCTTCGACTCGCTTCTGTAGTTTTTGTTGACGTAACAAGAAACACATTACACGTTGGCTCAAAGATATGAATTTTATGTTCTCGGGGCAAAAACAATAAGTCACTCGTTCTCTACGCTCACCCGTGAGACATTGTTTTTGCCACTCGAACATAAAATTCATATCTTCTCGCCACCGTGTAATATCTCGTGTATCCGAAGTCACAGAGCTTTACATGTACGAGGCACTTTGAAAGAAATGGGATAGCGTTTGAGCGCTTTGCTCCATTTTTTGAATCAAACAAAGAAATGACCCGTCACATCGCGTGTAATTTCTGTTTTACCGGTTTTACAGTAAAGTAGTCCTAACTTGTGTTTTGCAGTTAAAGAAACCTGCTGCTTGCGCATCTAGGATGCCTTGAGTTAAACATGAAGCTTTCTAGTATAAGCTACTCCTTTTTATGTGATGTAAGGTCGTTTTTAGTTTCAATTTTTTCCCGTTTGTTTAAAGTTTACTCCTTGTCAAATATCCCCACTTAAGTCTTCCTTCGCCCTTGCTGTAATGACTTTTGATATCACTTTCGGGTCCGGCTTCGGGAAGTCCTTTCTTTCTTTCTCACGCCCATAGATTAAGATCTCTGAGAAAGCTTCTATGAAATACAACCCGGTGACTTAATGACACCTGATACCATCTTAAGGTTTTGTTCTGTTATCGTGTCTTCATCTTAATGATACCAGTTCTTCTAAAAAGGTTGGAGCTATTTTGAACATCGGGGCTTTATTTTCCTGGTGATTCAATATATATAAATAAAATAAATAGAACGTAAAAGATCTTTTTTTCACATTTTTGAACATTGCAAAATAATATAGTCTTCTAATGTCCGTTTCTCTTTTTATCGCTTAAAGGAAAATACATTTCGTGTCAAAAATTGAAATGGTTTTGATTTATTTCGTTGTTAGATCCGGACTGTTGTAGTAACTCTAGGGAAGATAAGACAACCCTGCAGACTAAAAACACTTAACTTCATTTATTAACTGGACTTTTGTTTTACCAGTAATGATAATTGCATGGTGACGTCATTTGTGTGATAAATACTTCTCAATAATACATCCAATTTTTATAGTAGTGTAGACTACAAGGGACATCTTGCTCTTAAGCCGTCTTTAGCAAAAGGGTTAAATGACCCGTCGTATATAACGGCGGTGATATCTTTGATTCTTATAATTACTTGACAAAACTACGGGTAATATTACTGATTATTCTTTAGCGACGTGAAGTCTAAAACAGATCCCTAAGCGATATTTTTGTATTAAGGCAAGGTTATGAAACATCAAATCAATGGCTCTATTTATCAAAAAAATACGTTTCAGCTGAGAATTGAAAATTTTTTAGAAAACACTATGCCATTTTGAAACTAACCGAGATATTTTGGTCAGGTGCGAATGCTGAATACAAAAGGGGAAAACGTTTTGCCTTTGAATAGTGATTAATGTAACAGTCAGAGATTAATATATTGAAACAAGAAGACGTTTTGGAACTTTGTAAAACAAAATTTCTTTGAAAATAGTTTGTTTTAGATATAAAACAAACCTGACATTTAGATCTCAATTTCATTATGTTATGAGAACCTTGCAAATGCTGGCACCTGTTCATTAAAGAATTGTAAATCGAGGAAGTGATTTAAATAGAGAAACTCATTTGCTTTTATTCACTTGAAGCAGACAGTTGCCCCGAACTTTTCATCCGACATTAATGCCTTATTCTGTCACTTGGTAGGTTTCTTGTCTTGGCACGTTTCTAAAAAGGTAAGTTTTAGACCTTCAACTTAATATTAACTTCCTAGTTTTATTCCCTCTGTTGTTTTCTAACCTGAACAAAAGTGTGTAAATTTTGATGTTAAAATGCCTATAACGCACTAGTCTGAGAAACCCGCTTTAACTTGTCGGTCAGTTCCTTCTCAGATCCATACAAACTTTGAAATTGAAAGCAATTAGTCAAAGTCAACTCCCCGAGAAGATTCTTTTGTTCATCATTGATGCTTTCTATTCTCGTGAGCTGTCCACTCGACTGTTCACAGATATCTGCATACATTATGTTGTTACAATCCAGTTTATGTTTAGTAATAAGTCATTTCATATTTTCCAAGAAGCTCTTTCTGAGGGCTGGCGCAGAACTAGAAAGCAATTTTGAACTTTTCTTTCCAAAAATGTTCGGGCTGATATTTGGAAGAGATTTTCCGTCTTAAATCTTTGGGCTTCCCCTAAGAACACATCACAGTAAAAGTTTCTGAACATAGCAATATGGCAGAACTATATACATTTCAAAATAAGCTCTGAAAAAGCACCTTACAAAATGAAGAATCGATATCTTTCCTTAATATTCCGCTATTACACCCTTTCACCTTATTAAGTCAGAAGAGAACGCGTTGAATATGAGCCCGTATTGCACTGTAGAGTCGTCTTTTGTTTTCATCCGCATGTGTCTTTTGCGATAGATACGATTTTCGGAAGTTACAGGATGTATTCTTAAAACTAAAAGTAGAAATACCAGAAAATAACATAACATAGGCGATATAATTGCTTGTATTTTACTCACACTTTTGGAGCTCGGAGAACATTGAATAAGATGTATTTATAAACAACATATGAAAATAAACCCACGGGATCATATTTAAACAGAAAGACATCATTATCAAGTGAGTATATTCTGTGAAGCTGTATAAAGGTGTAATTAATCCTGGACTGTATCTCACTCAGGAGAGGTATCATTTTCTTGGATTTAAAATACCCACAATTTAAATCGATTAGATTATCAGTCTAACATCGCTGGATCTTTTTTTTAATTTTTTTTATTTGTTATCTTGCACAGGATGGCAGCCATTCCAAAACTACTCTTGATTCTCTGGTTCTTTCCAGGAGGTAAAGTGATTTTTGCTTTTATGGAGTTCGCTAACTAACCGTCAGGGTTTTCAAATGGCCTACTTGGGAGCAGGTAGATTTATATGCGGTATTTAACAAAAAAAAAATTATTTGATTATGAAACGCTGAAATCCCAGTGTCATTTAATTGCGAGACGTTTCCTGTTACTCAACAGTCTGCACTCTACTTGTCTAACTGTAAGTGATATTTTACAGTACAGTATTTTGGTGGACAGGGAAGTGGTGGTGAAAAGGATGTTATATTCACATGCTGTAACTCCTTAGAGCGCTTCCTAAAAGCGTAGTAAAACGTTTGAGAATCCTGTCACTGGAGAATCCTGACTTTGGGTAAACATTTCAAAATCCATCTGTAATTGTCATAAGCATTATAAAAATAAAACAAACATTACATCAAGTTCCGAGTAGTATATATATAAAAAATAGCAACACCTAAACATCAGTTTGAAAATGTGCACTATATTTGTTGGAAAGATGCTTTCATGCCACTCATTCTTACAACATTTTATCGACTGTACTTAAACTGATGTATTCTCAATACATACAGTTTGTATTTCGTTTTGAGCTCGCACACTCGTCAGACAGCGACAGAACAGTGACTGAAACACAAACGAACAGGCAAGGAATGTTTTTATTCACATTTCTTCGTATTTTCAGCGTAGTATTTCTACAGTACAATCACGAAAAATGTGAACCTAATAAACATTATCATCAATATAACTGAAAATAAGATCGATTGGAACATTTGTCAGGGCAAAGCAAGAGCAAAATACTCACGTTTTCGATACGACGGCAAGTCGGGTAAAATGAGGTCCTCGGCGAGGCGAGCACTGCTGATAGATGAGTCGAGAGTTCTCGTGCGCATGCGCGGTTGAATAAATTTCCTTTGGGAGCCGTCCTAGCTCGTCCCCCCCCCCCCCCCCTCCCTGGTATCTTAACGTCTCTATGAATAAGATCGATAACGGAAAAGGTTTCTTAAGGGCATTCACTGTGGTAGTTAACTCAACCTTACACGGCATTGAAAATTGGTTTTCGGGCTATTTGAAAACATGCTCTATACAGTTTTGAAACTCATTTAGCCGTAGATAAAAGTTTAGGAATTATCAGTCACGTGACCAGAATCATCTCTGAGTAAACCAATCAGAACGCATAAAAAGCAATATTCACTCGTTTGTATATATTAAGGCTGATTAACAATATTGACAACAAGAATTCTGAAAATCTTAAATATAAATGTTGTCTTTAATATCTTTAAAAGAAGCTGTATGTCTAATCTGACATTGTATAGTCGACTTTTTACTTTAAGTCATTTTTAATCACTGTATAGATAGTATTTCTCCTCTTTTCCATTTTACGCATGTGCCTCTTTTTTTCTTTTTTTTTTTTTACCAACAGTTCAAGCTGGAACTATCCCAGGGAAGGTGAGTTGTCTATTAAACAAAAAAATAAGGTTTAAATCACTAATATTCAATAGCATCTTGTCAACAAAAAGATAATGCATTATTATATTTCTGCATCTGTTTTTTTTTTTTTTTTTTTTTTTTTCAGTCCTCTCAACTGCTTCACCATAAGATGACCAAAACAGAATTAGAAAACTTTTTTGGAAGTGATGATCTCTCACAAGGTAACAGTTGTTTTAATACCGGGACAAAACGACATTTAACTTTCAAAAGAATGACATTGAATGTTTTTACGTAATCATAAATACGTATTTTCGTACGTATTTTTTTTCAGCGAATAAGTGACCAAGCACCCTTCTGTGATCTCCTTTCTCTTCAACGTCTTCTTGGATCCCTCTTCATCTTTCTCTCATTGTAGTTGGTGCCTAATGAAGTCTTCATCTCTCTTTTCATGGTGCTTCGTCAGCTATTCCTTACCCCCACTCCCCTCCACCCCCTTTTGCTTCCCGTGTAGGTTCCATCATAGCGCCCGCATTATTATGCCGGTGTTTGGCTTCCAAAGAGTTCGTACCGGCTGGTGCCATCGTCTTCTCTTGTCCTGTTGCTTTCAACGGAAAACCAGTGAATTTTAGATTTATTTGGAGGCTCTTAGTGTTTACGAAAGTCTGCATCCTGTTTTATGTGGCTCCGGTTGTCCTTAAGGCTTCAACGACGTATATGAACACTGATCTGACAGGTGACTTGTTTAGTCCATCCACTGCAATAGTATTGTTCTTTAAAGTAGAACAACAGTTTACCTCGATTATTCAATGTTATCAGTGACAGCAACTTCGACTAAATGTACGCAAACAATGTTATTGTTGCATATCATGATCCCGGCGCGAATATTGCATCGATATACTCATCGCGCCAATGCGTCTCTTGACTAGAGTTCTGCCGATTTCTCTCGTTCAGAGTTAAAACTCCTTTTCTCTTTATTTTTTTTAGTTCCTGACTACGATATCACTGAGCTGTATCCATCTCCAGAGGAAAATAAAGGTGACCGCGAAACGAGAAGTATCCGAAAAGATGATCAGTCAAAAGAAAAGTTCTATAAGATGAAGATTTTCGACGAAGAGCTTCCTCTGAAACTTTCGTTAAACGATAAGCTCGTGTCACCTTACATGATGGTAGAAGTTCAGCGAGGTGATGGGACTACCGACTATCATCCAGCCCCTGAAAATAATTTTTATCTCGGAAAGGTGACATCTGACCCCGAATCTATGGTCGCTGTACGCGACGCGGAAGGAATGGTGAGAGCTAGAACATTGCTTCGTACTTAACAAGATAAATTGAGGACCATAACACCTGCGTCTTATATTCAGCCACCAAGAGAAAACATAATAGAACGTTCTAGAAATGGCACGGTATATTATGGCATAATTGATAATCCATAATGGGGATTAGACCATACACACTAGATAACACTGAAAAAAGATGCTTTCCCAGTTCAGAGACGGAATATTTCATGATAGGAATACAAATACATACACTATCTTTTTTTTCTTGGCAATATGGAAAGCTACAATCTCGTGCAATCTCTCTTTCTCTCTCTTAAGGGTTGCAATGGCAATTTATACGACTCTGCATTGCATTTTAAGTTATGGCACTAGCAGTTGCTTTGAAAGCACACCTCATTTTATTGTAATTCAAGTCAATGTTCATTTTATTCATCTAGCATGGAGTGATCCGGCGTTCTGCTGAAACTTTGTACGTCCATCCGCTGCCGACTCATCTAGCAGAACACGTCGGACACAGGCAGTTACAAAAGCCGCATATTGTCGTCAAGAGGTCCATGAAGAGCTCTTCAGGTAACGGCACCAAAATAAACAGCTATTACAGCTCGTGGAATTCTAATAAAAATTTTATTTCCTGCTTTCTGACTGTATTCTTAATAGGTCGAACCCTAGATGTACTTTTGTACTTTCACCGTATTGATTATTATTATGACAAAGTAAAGAAATAAATATGTTTTGAAGATCAAAGGAATCCATCCAAGAGGGAAGCGCGCTCAGCTGGAACATCAAATAAATACTTGGAGGTTGCCCTTTTAACAGATGATTTCACAGCTGCGAAATATGGCGAGTCCAAAATATCAACATTTATGCTCACCTTAGGGAACATTGTAAGTGTTTTGCGTTGATAATATGCCATGATTTTAAAGGTATTCTACGCTGTTAGGTTGATGAATCACTAAGAAAATAACTGAAAAACAAGGCAACTGCGACGTAATACGTCCTATATTTTTGCGTCTAAGCTGCACAGTGCTCTGGAATGAATACTGCAGAATACGGGGACCAATTAAACTAATTTTTGACTATAAGTGTAATCTTGGATTTCACTTTCTTTATGGCGTCTGACAAATTATTGCATGTCATTTGCCTTGACCTGTATAATTCCTAGGTTGGGGAAAACTTCAATGTAAGGTAAAGTTGCAAGACATGTCACGACAGAAACGGCTGGCATGGTCAGTTTCAAACTTCAATAACTTTATTTTTATTTTGCCTGGTAAGACGCCTTAATTAAAACAAAATTATTATCACTATTTTAGAAGAGAAATCACCCTCCACTGTCACGCACTGTCTTTGTTAATTACATGCAAACGCGCGCCCTACTTACAAGAACACGATTCCTTGATAAATTGGACATTGGCATAAATTACAACACCCTACTCGATGTTTTTAAACTGTTGTGTATGAACCCTTAAATCTTAAATCGTCTCTCACTATGTCTGCTTCAGGTTGCAGGAATGTTCCAAGATGTCAGTATTGGTGAAACAAAAGTTACTTACGTTATCAAACGTGTTGCAGTTTTGAATTCAACTAAAGTAAGTTGACTTATGCAGAGGGCTTCACAATGCACGCACGTTCTGAACATCACAAGATGAACACAAGGGAAACCCGTATTTGTTATTAGATAAAAACACGCCTTACCGAGGAATTGTTTCCCTGAACTTGGAAAAGTTTTAAGTAATATACTCTGTCGATTGTTTGATATGTGTCTCTTAATCGAGATAATGAGAAAACGGAGAAGTAGAATTACAAAAGTCTACGCTAAGATCACGTTAGCCGTTATTACTTGCTTTGTCTTGGCTTGAAAAAGGAAGAGGTTTGTCTGAGCCAAATGTCCTTCTTTTAACTACACAGCTCTGATAAACTTTCCTGTGACCACTAGATTGATAAAAATGGCATGTAACGTGCTAAGCCGAGTGCTATTTACAAAAACCCCTTTTACATAATAATAGAAACTGACCGTTGATTACTTACGGGTTACAGAACTTCAATTATTCAATGTTTTTACTCATTTATATTGTCCAAAATCACATAACCTTTGATTTAAAGTGCCTTCTAATCTCCAATATAACATTTGATTGCTTTTTTTTTTTTTATCAGCTTGGGTTAAAAAATCTGAATAAAGACTCTCTACTTAAGATAATCAACGAATGGACAAAAAATAACCATCACCTGGGACATGCTGATGTCTCTTCATATGTTTCCATGTAAGTCAAAATGCAGACAATTGTAGGTTGGCACTTTCGAACGGTATATGATTTTTATAGTGTATGGAAAAAAAAATTCTGTACATAGGGTTCAGAGCCACCTTAAATTTTTAAAACTTTAAGCTGGCTCTAAACCCTATGTACATAATTTTTTTAAATTTTGTCAAAAGTTAGGTCTTATCATGCCTATTAAAATTTGATAAGATAACTTTATTTCACCGTGCCGTTTTGAATTGTATGTCCCTGAAGCTGTAATTAAGGGTGTTGCCTTGGTAACCTATTGTGTAACGAAAATGATGACAACGTGTTAACCAATGACTGGGCAGTATTTTGATACCATAATTGTAGCATCAGTTGACAGAGTGGTTATAATGACCCATCAAAATCTAACCGCCGCAAAGTGTTTTTAGCCACCTTTAGCCACCTTAGCTTTGCCTACCTTTTGTGTCGCCTGAGGCAGTACTATTGCAGTAGCCTCCTGTGTGACAAATCGATAGCTACCTGTGAGCTCTATACAGATGGGTTTGTGGTGACATTTGATCAGAACATTCTCCGTAATCTTCTCAAACATTTGTTGGGAAAAGCATTTAACTTGTTTTAATTCCGCTCACTGATTTTCCATCGTTCCACTCCTTGTATCAAAAACGAAAGCCCTTTACTTCTTAAATTTGGTCTTTCTGATTTGCTGATTTGATGCCCCTATTTTTTTATGTGTCAAATTTAGATCGTGCTTTCCCAACTATACTTCTTTTAGTATCAGCTGCTGATGTTTCCTCGCCATCATTTTCTGAACCTGGATAGACAATTTTGCTTACATTATCTAGGTTATCAACCTCTAAAGTTAACTGGCTCTACGATCTCAGTAGCTTTCACCGCATCACTTTCGTTTTTATTTGCAATCCTGTCTCTCCGTGATATTTCACCTAGCTCACTTTTGCATTTGCTTGGTGGTTGTTGTCCAGATTATTTGATACCGCGCTTCCTATGATTAACCTTCCTCGTTCAATCAGTAACCATCAAGAAACGGAAAGCTGATATTATAAATTTTTGTCTCCCATCGGTTTTATTTCAAACCAGTCTGCGTAATCGCTTTCAAATTTTCTTGGATGAGATTCTGTATAATTGCCTTCTCTGTCCGACTAGTTGGGTGATACTAAAACAATTAGACCCTTCGCCCTCAAGGGCCACGGGTCAATAGCCCATTCGGCCTCACCTCATGGGCTATTGACCCGTAGCCCTTGCGGGCTACGGGTCTAATTGTTAATTAACACATAAGTAAAGTTATCAGTATGATATTGCAGTGAATTACCAGATTTTTACACAACGATTATAAAAGGACCTTGTTTCGGAAGTTGTCAGCACATGTAAGATATGTTACATTTTATTTAACACCTCGTTTGCATGTCAGTTCCCTCTTTATGGACTCTTTATATATATATCGTCGTTTCAGTTTTGTATTTTATTCCTTCCTTACAGATTACTTGCAAATACTGGTGAGTGTTTCATTGTCATCATCCTCAGAATAATCTTTTTTCTCAGGAACATATAAAGTCAAAGTGCTGTACTACCGAAATGGCACGATAAAAGTCTCTTCCTACGCATTAAAAATAAAGACAAATTTTAAGCTTTTCTGAACTTTTCTATTAAATCGAGAATCAGTGTACTTTTAAAAGCGTTAGTAATTGGTAGCAGAGCTCCGGCGGCCCGAAGGGTTCGGGCCACCAGGCGGAGCACCATAACTATAGGAAGAGAAGCACATGCATGGATAGAAATAGAAAACCATACAACTATTTTTTCATGGTCATCATAGCTAGCGGCATGGGTCGCGGGCGAGTGCGCCCTACGAAAACCGACGACGACTTCGCGCAACATAGCGCCATATTCCAGCTAATAGGTCGACCAAGTCCGTCCTTGGTTTATGGCGTGCATCTTTGATATTGGGCATCCGTGTTATGGTCAATTGACACCTGTCAAATGAACCCGCTGACCAGTATTACGTGACCATATCGCGGGCTCAAATTTAGAGCTCTTGCATCGTGGTCACGTAGGGTTTTTTAAAAGTTGACCGCTGACCAAGTTTGGGTTTCGATTGGATTGCGGGCTCAAGCCAGGTTAACTTTTTGTACTCAGGGCTGGGCTTTTCGGAAGCCGGTTAACGCTAACCCAGGAATAAAAGTTAACTGGACTGTAAATTTTTCTTGTGTAAAAATGTTTTTCACTGCTTATGTTTTGTGTAGTTTGAGGTTATTCAAACTCAAAAGAGAAGGCCAAACAATATAAACAGAAAACCTCATCGCAAAGTTGCAAAACCCAAATCAAATTTCTCGCTTATCCTGGGTTAGCTTAATCGGGCTTTGAAAAACCCGGCCCAGGAGCTCCGCTTTTTAGGCTTGGCTAAATCTATATGTTATGATAATTATTTTCTTTTGTGTTTTGGTCATAGTTTTGTTGTGTTTTAATACGTACGTACTTACATACATACAAATGTTTCTTAGTTTTAATTGGTTAGTAGCCTTCATGGTTTCTGGAATTTAAAATCCCTTTCTGTGAATGCAGTCTTTACTGGTGAAAAAAATGGCCCTACTTCAATGGCTTTACTATTAATGAACAAGTGACATCAGGACAGTTCAGTGGTCTCCCGCCTGATAAATTTAGATGTTAGATGCACAAGCCATATGCAAGGTTAAAGGGAAGAACAATTTTATTTATTGTATGATCTAGCAGTGCTCTCGCTAATTTTCATGGTTATTTAGCTAAGTTCTGTTTTAACTCGGACAGGGAGGGCAGGCCTTGATACAATGTGCAAAAGACCACATGGTGCCACCAACATTAACGGTGACGTCGGGTTGCAAACTGCTGGAATGATCGCTCACGAAACTGGTCACAAGTGAGTCCTTTGTCATAATTAGCATTTCTAGATAGACTGTTTTCGTGCAGTTGTCTAGCCCGATTGACGCTTTAGCCATTTTACAGCTATCAGTTTGTTCTCCAGATCTCACTCCACTTTCAATTCTCACTTGCTTTCACTGTATGGTCTTACCAAGGACGAACAGTGTATCGTGTGATGATTTGGTAGGAACTGTCATTTGATTGCGATCTCGTTCAAGGGTTAACACTGCAATTGTCAGTTATTAGATAGCCTTATCCAGACTAACTAATGTCTGTGTACAGCAAAGATTGGAAACTCAAACACACACTCACACTTTATTTCAATTGAAGTTACACAATTAATACAATTGTAAATCGATCCTCTGGTAACATTGGGAGGTGGATCAGTTATTATCAGATTACTAAAAAAAATAACAAACAACTAGAGAGGCAAAGAAAATATTGACATTACTTTTAAATTAGTTCTACGCTAGATAACTTATTAAAAGTACATACGACGTGAAAAGAATAACTAATATATACTAATAAACTTCACAGGAACACACTATTTCATATCCTACCTTTGTTTCCTTTTTTCTAGTATGGGTCTTAAGCACGATGGTGACAACCAGTGCCAGGGGGGTAGGTACATTATGTCTAGCTACCTCCCCAGTGGTATGGATGCCATGAGATGGTCGACCTGTAGTCAAGAAAAAATTCAAACATTTCTCAGGTAGTCACGCCATCTTACAAACTATTTTGATGACAAAGCGAAGTATTCGCTTTGAGTTAGTTATTTAACATCATCATAGTTAATTATCACAGTGCCCTTGGTGATAAATTAGAATTGAACCAAACGGAATTCATAATAAACCCTATTCAGATCAAACTTTTTGATCTTCTTCGACCGAGATGAGGGGGGAGGGGGGAGGGGGGAGGGCGGAATCTGACTCTGTTCCTCCGTAACTCCAACAATGCATGTATATAGTTCGTCCAACAGTGTTCCCTTTGAGGTAAGGAACGTGCACGAGAAAATGACGTCGTTTAACTTAAGATTATGTCCTGATATCGTAACAGCCACCATCTTGGAAATCGTTAGAAACACTAAAAATGACGTAAAAGTTTTCAAAATCAGCGAATGTAAAACGTAAATGTAAAACGTATTGTACAAAAGCAAAATTTTGTTAATAAAAAGAAGAAAATTCCACATTTTGAATTTTTTTTTTAAATACAGTTGCCGTGGAAACATGAAGTTCTGGGCAAAATGAAAAAATATGAATTTCAGGCAAAGTCATGAAGTATAGCAGTCTTCACAAAAGATTCAAACGTTTAAAAAGTCCGAATTCCCCCCTCAGTCAAAAAAAGGAGCCAAGATATCAGTAAATTTTAATAATGCTTTGAATTAGTTGATAATAATGCTACAACTGAAAGCGGGCTCACTAAGATATTGTTATGGGACAGGCAATCAATTTTAGTCAAGTAAAATGAATGAATTCAACATAAAATGGGATTTAAATCGAAGCTGAAACTTTGAATTAGATTACGAACTAATTGTTCCTAAGACATAAAGTTCCCATTCGTTGTGTCTATACTGCAAGATGGTAAAAGAAAAAAAAAGTTAATGTAAATCTTATTTTCATACACTTAGCTATACAAGCACTAAGCTTAGCTAGTTTACGGGCATGCCACTGAAACAAAGGAAACAAACATTTCAAATTTCGATGGTTTGGGTTTCAGGGGTTTTAATATTAACGATGTTAAATTTTACATCCATCATCGAGTTAAATTTGGAAGTTGCTTCTATAGAATAAAAGGTAATCACGTACTTTTTTAATATCCAATTTACAGTAGTATCCGTTCGAAGTGCTTGGATAACGAGCCACCCGCTTCGGACGTTCTCTCCACTCCTTCTCCTGACGTGGTTTTATCTCGACTGCCCGGCGAGATTGTAGACGGCGACACGCAATGTAAACATCAATTTGGGAAGTCATATTGGCGCTGGACCCAAGAGCTGGTAATGAACTATGCGAAACGCACAGATTTTTCTTCTAAGTAAACCAGTAAAACATAAACAAGCGAATATTAAAGTTAAGAGCCGACGTTCGGCATCATCGTGACACCTTTCTCAAGGCAAAGTGAATAACTTAATGGGAAGATTTGATTTTGACAGTTTATAAAATAATACATCATTGAAGTTAATTTGAAGCCGATTAGTTATAAAAAGTTCCACAAAAGGTTTACGAAAAGATTTCAAAATTATGTCAAATTAACTGTTAAATTTAAAGCTAAGAAGGATTCTAGCTTTTATGAGTGAATGACGGTAAGAACTGAAGAATATTTTTAGAAAATTGGCCACAAGGACCCAAAACCCGCTGTCATTTTTGTGAATCTTGTAAATCATGTAAATGAACGTCGAAGAAACTTGCTCAAAATTATAATTTCCGAGTCTTTGAAATATACACCATTCTTCATTCCATTCCTTTTGAGAAATTTTAATCTCCATGGCAAGTTAAAGAAGTATTCCTCGCTTTTAAAAATAACAATCTGGTAAGTCATCACCTTAGAATTTTTAAAGAAGAACTTCGTTTCTGTTAACAGACTTAAACTGCGGCGAAGTCGTTCGTGTATGACATAAATGAAAGCTCAACTGTGATTTTATGAAACTTTGATTAGCGTTCATCGAAAACTCTTCTATATTCCACAAATATGAAATCATAAACCTAAAAAACAATGACTAAACCATCTCTGGCAAAAATCAGTCACAAGATTTGCCGCCCAATCGGTCAGCTTTTTGAGCTACTTGATTGGGCTATTTTAGACTTTTTACTCTAATTATTCCGGCCTCAATTTGTTCATGATGAGCTACAGATTAAAATAATAACGTGCCTTGACTGAGGAAGGACCATTGTTTGCAGATTATCCTAAGAACGATTCACAGCGATTTAAATGCCTGTGTAGCGAGAACCTCAAAGGGTGTGAGATTTCGCGTCCTCGATAAGCGAAATCTTTAAGCTTCCAGTACAATAACCGTCTTCCACAGATTTCTACCTTTATACTACATTTTTCCAAGAACTAACCAGGTATACTTCAATTAGTTATCTAAGCCTGCCAACTGACGAAGTTTTAGCCAAATTGACTTTTTGACCATGGCCACGATTACTTTGATTTTTACTGACATTTTAAAATATTTTTATTGTAATTCTAATTGTCTAATTTAATTTTCGTAGCTCTCTCTCCGTGACAATTATAGGGGCGAAATTATCTTTGGGGCAATGTAAAGTTCAGTCAATTACTTTCTGTTTGCAAGGGTACATGCTCTAGGAATAAATTTAGCTTGAGATGGATTCAATTTAAGCTATATATTACGAGGGGAGATTTCGAAACTTCCTTCCTTTGTTGTAACAGTTTTTCTTTTCCTTTTAAGAGTAATTGTGCCGTTTTGTACTGTACACCTGATGGGTATTCCCGCGAGAGTATCAATACTCCTGTTGCAGATGGAACAGCATGCGGGCCAAGGGATGTATGTTACACTCTTTACATATAAGCGAAAGAATCACTGTATTTTGTCTCAATTTCTGTTTTGAAATATCCTATTTTAGTAGAATTCTGCGAGCATACTATCTTCTGAAATGCTGCATTGTGATTGGCTAATCTTTCGCTCGTTTCAGTGTCCTGGGTACAGTGGTTGTAGTTGAATAAAATAGCGACGTTTTATCCTTTCGCAAAGAGTGGAGTGGAGAAGAGTGGAGAAGACTAAAAGAGGGACATTCAATTCATTTTAGTCCACTCGTTTACTTGGAGAAATAACTGGCTGTTATCCTAATCCAGCGCAGGCTACTGCCAGCGGTAACTAATGGCAGCTTCCTAAGTGGAAGTGTGAAACACTAGTAGATACCAGACCGTCGTCGTTAAAAAGCTGTTATTTATCGTTGTGATGGTAGTCTAGGGTTTGCAGACATAAAACAGGAGTTATTTGAGAAGCTACACAGATCGTCTTAGGTTATATAACTCTTCTCCTCATTTGCAGTTTGAATTATATGGTGCCTCTGACAGGTTAAATGTTTTTGCTGTGCAGGAAACTAAAAAACGTGGTTTATCGTTTCGATCGAGTTATATGTAGATCAAAAAGCCTTCGAAGAAGCGAAAGCCATGTATTATACTGTCATAAGTTGTATTTTTGGCTCGTGTTGTTTATCGTATGCTCATACATGCCAGTTGTGTTTTCTGAAAGCAAAAAACAAGGGGGGAGGGTGGGTTGTTATTTGCTAGACGAACACTTTGTTTTCAGTCTTGGCTGACAGCTAGTTTGTTTTTTATTCTTGGTCAGTGGTGCATTAAGGGAAAATGCCAAGATAATGGACGTCCACGTGTTGATGGAGGCTGGAGCAAGTGGTCAGGCTACACCCCATGTACTCTCACCTGTGGGGGTGGGGTACAGTACAGAAAAAGAACGTGCACTAATCCAGCGTAAGTCAGTAAACAGCTTTAGATTACTAAATGTATAACTTGTTCGCTATGGACTGAATTAAAACAAACATAAAATAAGCTGTAGAATTACATGAAGAATGAGAAACGGATATGAAAGGTGACTAAGCCTGATATTTTCCGCCATCATGCCAATACTTTAATTTGAATTTGTAATTCAGTGAATTTGTCATGTAAATAAGGATATTCAAACAATGTACATATTAGTTTTTCTAGTTATCTCTGCTATTTATTTATTATTTTAACATTGATGCTGAAAAATCCTTTTCAGGGATTCTCAACAAAGTGTATGTACGTTATATAATGCGAATATTTCTGCTGCATGTGTTTTCCATCAGACCTAAGTATGGAGGCAAAAGCTGTCAAGGATCAAATATAGGTCACTGGCGGACCTGCAACTTTATGGTAAGCTAACGTCCGTCCGAAGTAGACTACATTATACTAATACTAATAATAATAATACTAATAATAATAATAATAATACCAGTTATCATTGGAGCACTTGGAGCTATCAAAAAGGGATTAGAAACTTATCTTGGAAGAATTCCCGGCCAATTAAGCATCAGTAAACTACAAAAGATAACCTTGCTAGGTACAGCACACATTTTGAGGAGGGTGCTATCAAGCTAAAAACTGGCTATCCCCTGGTGCCCCAGGACCATGGTTTGGTCTCGGCCCTAAGGACTCTAAGCAAACATTACGTGAGGACGATAATAATAATAATAATAATAATAATAATAATAATAATTACAAATATGGGTTATTGACCAAGCGTGAGGTCAAGATGGCTAGATATTGGCCAAGTTCCTCGACTCCGTCTCGGTCCATAAACTCGCAAAAAAAGAACGAGCAAAATACCCAGGCATCTTGACCAAACAAGCGTGGTCAATAACGGATTTATTATATGGCTTTCGGGGAAATTTTTCTTGCGGGACGCGCCGGGTAGTCCCGAGCGGGCAAGATAGCTCCATCTTGCCCGCGCGGGTAGCCAACCGCAGCGCAGCATTTGATTCATCTTGCCCGCTCACGGAACTAGCCATAAAATAAGAAATAATAATATTATAACAACGCTATGAAAATAAGTTTCCCCGCGACATTTTCTGTTTGTACTGTGATCACTGTTATTTTTAAAGAGCTCGGATAAATCGGCAATCTCCACCATCAGTTTCTAAACCCACCACGTCCCGACCTATATATAATAAAGTTGTCATGGCCATGTATTAAATGGATTTGTTTCTTTTTTAAAGCAATGCGTCAACGCGACATCCACGTACAGGCAAATGCAGTGTATGGCATTTGATGCAAGTTTTGTTCCCTTTTACAGAAAATCAGGCAAGATCTTTGACTGTGAATACTAATAACTAGGTATTAGGAAATTCATGATATTGACAAAGCCCAATCATACTGATGATTACGAAAGAAGTCCTGTCTCCTAACGTTGAGATTCTTTAGATTTACATTCAACTACAAGATATATAGGTATACATATATAAATAACAGGAGCAAAGAGCTGGATTAGTTGGTCCAAGACATTTGTTTGCTACTCAGAATTTCATGCTTCTTCTGAAGCAATCATTGGGCAACTGCGTGACAAAAACGGCTACAGGGAAAGATATTTGAAAAAAATCACAGCACATGATAGGTGTGGCACGTGGCGCGTCAAATGAGATGCTATAGCTAATTAGGTGATGACACTTTTCAGCAAAAGTTTCCTGGAGTGTCTAAAATAAAATATTTCTCCAACAAGCACAAATTACATTTCTTTGCAACGTTCGAATAAGATCTAGCTTCTTTTACCTTACGCCATTGGATGCTTTACTCAATGAAAGAACGGCCATCGCAGATTATCAATATTCCGATCTGGTCTTTCAGGCTCCATATATGCTTGCTAAGCTCTGTGGCGTTTTTATACCTTTCCTTTCAAAATGAGTATATATTATTTCTGTTTCGTAGTTTAATCACAAAGTCCGAAATATGTCGAAATAGTTGTTTGTGTAATGACTTCAGCCTGGTATCGTACTTTCCACGTTGCAGTTGCCATTCATGGAGCACATGTCTGGTTTCCGTACGTCAGCTACAATATTTTTCTTATCTTTGTCAGGATTTGCAGATTTGATGATTACAGCCTTGTCGAGAACAAATATAATTGATTTGACGTTATTCATGCAGCTCAAGCTTAATTTAAGAGTGTCTATATTATATATTTGAGTGAAGATTGTTTACCAACAATGCCCTTGAAGGACAGATCCAAAAGGATACTGCACGCTTACACTCACAGAAAATTGCAGTTTGTGTGGTGGGAGCAAACAGCGAACGTCCTCACATGTCAAACACATTAATATTAACATAAATATAAGTTTTCTATCTGTAGCAAATTCTACTGATGCTGTCAGGCCACTTAGCAATGTTTCGGTTTTATTTTCTCAGGTTTATTTCATTCTTAATTTCTTAAACTTCATTTTATCATGCTAAGCAGATCCCTGTGGACTAAACTGCCGGGTTGGAATTTTACTGCATGAGAAAGGACGTGTTAAAGATGGAACTCGAGTAACGAAGACGATGGAGGACCTAGATGTTTGCATAAAAGGGAAACCTGAGGTGAGGCTACTTTGGAATCACATCACAAGTTGAAGAAAAGGATCTCTGCAATGTTCTGAGTGAGCCCATATTTTTTCAAAACCTCTCTTGACGAGAAAAGACACAAAGATATACGTCTATCAATATAAAGATATCAAAGATATAAGTCTATCATTTGCTGTTGAGATGAACTTCTCAAACTCATTGATAATTTATCAAGTTTAAACAAAGAAAAACATGACCATGACTGTGGTTGAATATATGATTTTACGATTATATCTCGCCGTTTTCTCCGTAGTTTTAGTTTCAATTGAGAAGATATATCAAACATTCAAGTTCGTCAAAAATACTCCGTTGCGTGTTATATTTTAAACTCTCTTCTAGAGTAAATGCGAAATGTGGTCAAACACGGTCTCCAAGTTTGATACATTTAATTTACGTACATTTAACTTGTACTGTTGTTAATCAAATGTATTTAATACCATTCCCTAGGTTGTGGGCTGCGATCATTTGTTGCATTCGAGAAAAATAGCGGATCGTTGTGGTGTATGCGACGGAAAGGCCGACTCTTGTACTTACGAGATCAGCAGCTTTACAGGAAAGATCGCGAGTAAGTCAACGGTAGCTCCTTCAGCAAAGAATTGATTGTTTTCTTATGATTAAACACATGCACACCCTTTATACCTCTTTTTCCATACAATACCTTTTAACAAACTCCTTTTGGGCTTTTGGCTAGTCTATATCTCTGTTAATATTCCAAGATGCACGTACTATTTAGGGACCGTCGAGATATTCACTTGTTCGCCGCTTAACTTCAACTGGACGTTTAGGGAGGAGTTAGGGGGTAACGTAGTCAATGCTTGGACGTCAGCGCGGGGCACGTTTGACCAATAGCATCTTGATTACGGGACGCAACAAAAACTGAGGAAATTGCATGTGCGGTCGCGACAAAGCCGGTTGAATAGACTTTACAAACATCGGGGGGCCTTGTACTGACAATTATGGTTCTCTCCTCTAAAATCCAAAACGTTATAAGAAGACACGCAGATGTTTTGAGAAATCAAGAAGGAGAAAGATTTATTTGATTAATAAAAAATGTTTCTTTTGATTTGAAAAACAACACATTTGAAAGACAACAAGTTTCGTTAGTAACGTACGTTGTACGACTGGAATGCTGTGACTCGTGGGGCAGCAAACTTACAAGTGGACGTTAAAAGTAAGGAGGTCAAGTAGGCATTCAATGGGGAACAGGTTAACGTGTCCACGACCCCTAACATGGAAGTTAAATTAATTTCTTTGCAGATATCCGCGAGTCAGCTTTGATAACAGAACTGCCTCCTGGAACATCTTACGCCTATTTCGAAAAAAGAGCTAGGAAAACATACAACGTAATAGGTCAGTAATACTAGAGGGTGGGAAAGTTAAACCGCAAGCTAAGACGACAGATGGGACAAATTGTATCACCAAAACTAATTGAAAAATACTTATTAAGCAAAACTGACACTTGCATGTTATTACTCAAAGTAACCTTTTATTCAACAATTAGATTCTGAGTTCGGAATTTCTATCACGCGATAGATGACGAGGGCCCGAGTCAACTATTACGCACAGAAATCGAGAGCGAATAATCTAATTGTTTTAGGATAAATCTATTACTCGCCCAAAACTTAAATCTTCTTCACAGAAAAAAAGGGGCCGTCAGTTTGTCACTGACGAGGGCACGCTACTGGGCTACTCACTATCTACAGCAGAATAGATAGTGACTAGCGTAACCAATCAGAGAACGACATTCGTGATGGAACGCTAGTAGATTTACTCTAAATAACTAACAGTATATTCTCAATAAAAATGTGACCTAAAATACTCATAAAATATGTGCTTTAGAAAATTATCAGTTGTGTTCAAAACAAATGCAAACTGTCTTGTTAAATATTCCTTGGGTATGGTATCTATCTCTGGGAATCTTTCTTTTACAAAGCTTACCTTCTGGAATTTTTAACAATGCATTTCGTTGTTATGTAGGTATTCAGGATGTGTATGGAAAATACCTCATCAATGTCCCTTATGTCTATTCTAAAACTATTACATACGCTGGAGCTAAGATTATCTACAAGCACCAGAGCACGAAATATAAAGATGTACTTGAGATACGTGGACCAACCAATGAAGCACTCAGAGTCGTGGTAGGATACTGATGTTTTTTTAATTAAATTCGTTAAAAATTACAAATTAGGGATGCTACCCAGTCAGTTAGTTTATCGCCGGGAAAGTGAAATCTGGACTACTAGGACCAAGGCATTTTAAGTTCAGTTTATTAAACTACTCAGCTACCCTTTCTCCTAACTACGTCACTTACTATAGCTGAAATTTAATTTATAACACTTTTGTCACTATCCCACTCGCCCACTCGGTCAAATTCTCAATGATTTATGCATGGTGAAATCAAATATCGTAGAGTGCATCGTAAATTTGTGTAGGTGCCACAACCGTGATTTAAAATTAATATATCTGTTTGTTCTTAATTAGTTTCTACGGGTAAATGAAGAGAATCAAGGTGTAGACTATGCGATAAAAAGGCCCCTCCTACCTGGTGAATCTTTGAATCTTTCCTACAAATGGATGAATATGACGGATTGGTCTGACTGTTCCAAAGATTGTGCAGGAGGTAAAAGTTATCTACACCAGACTTAATACAGTTTAATATCTTTATGGTGTCGGATTAAAGTAAAAAGGTGCTGGTGCCAGTGGTTTTGGAGGGTTGGACGCAGGGTCCATGTGAAGTCGATAGGCGGACTTGTGTTTTAAGAGTAAGGGCTACGCAAGAATGGCGCATTTTTTTCAAATTTGTTAGTCAGTTAAATTTTTTGTACTAATTCTTTACTAGCTAATCAGTGTTATGGCTTAAAGCTGCAAAATCTTAAGAAACGTAACTGTCTTTTGTCTTGGATGAGTTAGTGGGTCTGAACGCGGTCGTTTCCTATCCTACACAAAACAGATATTTACAAGTAGCGCTGGCGATCCTATTGATTGAAAAAATATGTTCCATCGCAATATACTACGAACAACGTTTTTCTTTATTGTTGTTTGCGAGATTGATGTATCAAGTGTGGTCTTAAATCTTTTCTGGCATTTAATACTCCTCGAACTCAAGAATTTTAAATAACTTTGTCGTTATTCCTCATTCTAATCTGGTAAAAATGGTTGTGACATTAGTACAAGAATAACTTACCCCTTTGCAGTAATACCTGTGTAACATCACTACCAATCATACCATTCAGCGATAGGTTAAATTTAATATAGGTATACTACTATAATAGGGATTTGCTTCTTAAATTTACTAACAATTCATCTCGTTACTTTAAAAGGAAAGGAGTATTTCATTAGTCATCACCAATGAAGGTTTCCAAAGTCGCGAATTTCCGATTTTCGTTAAAAAAGAACTTATTTAGCTTTATTTCACTTCTGGTCGTGTTTTCTTGTGTCTACACTCCATGATATGGTTGTTTGGGAGCAGAGCATATCAAACTAGTCTCGTGTCAAATCATTTCATTCAGAAGAGAATGTGACATTTGTCCTATTTGATCGATCCCCCTTGTTTTGTTTCTTCAGGTGTTCAAGAGCGAGACGTCCGTTGTGTTTTAACAAGCGATAGAACTGTCGTATCTGATGAAGCCTGTGACTTATTAACCAAGCCACCAAGCTCTCGGGAATGCCACATGCAAGTCTGTGCACCCATGTACGTAATAAGAATTTCTTTAACTGACTTTAGTTCATAAACTTTCCAGCAAATAAACGACAATTTTAGAAAAAGTAGAAGAAGAAACGGAGATAACCGCAGACCTACTGGGCCAGATATTTAGCGCGATCTCATTGTTTAAAGTAAAGAAACATGTTCTATCGCGATATGATACGCGGGAAGCTATGCTTTACATGTAATTTTTTGGGAGATGGATGCATCAAGCGTGGTCTTGAGGTCTTTGTGGGTTTTAATTCTCACCTAACTCAACTATTTTGAATGAGCCCGGGCAAATGACATGTAGAAGTAACTTGTACCAGAATAGTCACTAGGGTACCATTACGTATAGGTCTAACGGGCCCTAAATATTGATATCCTTTAGCATGTGGGTTGTAAGGTATCTGAGAAATTTCATCAAAAATGAACTCTTCAGTTCCAGGTGGTACGTTACAAACTGGTCACCTTGTTCTAAGACTTGCGGCCGTGGAAGTCGGACACGAAATGTCATTTGCAGACAAGAAGTTTCCTCTACGGAGACCATAGACGTACCAGAGTCTCAGTGTTCAGCAGAAACTAAGCCGAGTCTTGCTTCAGTTAGCGAAGTCTGTAATGAAATACTTTGTCCTGCTGAGTGGATTGTTAACTCGAGCTGGTCCATGGTAAGGGCACAGAAGCCCAAAACTGGGTAAATCAATTTTCTTTACTAAAGCTAGGTCGCTAATGAAAAAAATATCACTTTAAACATTGGTAACCCGGCTACGCGGGTCGCTGGAAGACTATCACAGCAAGGTAGTTTTGGTAATATGAAAGGTGAATTGATCAACCGAAAGGAATCGAACCCATGACCTCCCGAGCACCGGGCGGGCGCTCTATCCTCTGAGCTACGTTAACTCATGGAGAGCAATGCTGACTGAGTTCAGATGTGACAGGCGTCCTGCATACTACTAGGATCACCACTGTCGAGCTATTCGCATTGGTTATGTTGAATTGAATGCTTTTCATAAATTTGATCATATCAGTTTAGATGATACATCGACCAACATAAAGTCTTTCATCCTATTCCAATTAGTTTGTTAAGAGCTTCTCCTAGAGAGACCGGAGAAGACTTGAAAATGACGGCTGGCCGAGTTTTCTAAAAATCCACGCACAAAGTCCTCATGCAGACTTTATGTGAAATGCCAAAGTTTCAGCTTGTTTTCCACCCGAGTTGTGGAAATCTGACCCATGGGGGTCCTGTGAGGTTAATTTTCGATCAACATCGAAGCACTTTACAACAACTCCTGCACAAAGTAAGAGGCAATTCCAAACAAAACTAAAGTCATCTAAGTGAAGCCAAATGCTTACGCTTTTATAGGTATAAATATTGGCTCGAAAGAATATTTCTCTTGGTTATACTATTAATCAGAATGTTGGCCTCCTCTGTCATTTCAAGTATCACCTGTGCCTTAATGATTACTAACATGGTAATTAAGTAATCAAAAGTTCATGTGACAGATGTTGATGGAGTTAATATATACCTTCTCCTCTCCTCGCAAGTGTTCGACCTCGTGTGGTGCCGGCATCATGACACGTCAAGTGGTCTGTCAACAAACTGCTGAGAACGGTATAACATCAACTGTATCGGAATTGGCATGTGCTTACGTCCGCAATAAACCAGTCACTGAAATATTGTGCAGCGTAAACATACCATGCCATGTTAACGCGAATATTGAAGGTATGGATATCAAGTACTCTCAGGGGCACGCAACGACCGTTTTCTCTCTAATGCTGTTAGATGCTGTTTTAGGCTATCTGGAGTACTTTTAAAGCTCTGTAGGTTAATTTTAGGTTGCACTAAAAAAATTTTATCTGTTCGGATATTCTAGGGGAACTTGAGTATTCTCGAATTTATTAGGGCTTTTTTGTCCATTTCCCGAAAACCTTAGGTCTTATCGCCTTTCCGAAAATGATAGCTGACCTTTTTTCGGTACTCAAAACGACATTTTCAACAGTCCGAAAACAACAGACATTAAATTTCTCATATCACGAAAGTTCGAGGTGCCAATTCTCTCAAGAAAATCAGAGGGGATTAAAGGCCTTCCGAACAGATAATTTACCGAAACGATCCGTTGGGTGCCCCTGTACTCTATAAAACCAATACAGATCTAGACAATCGCGAATTTAATTCGCTGGTAAAATATAAGTTCATTTTTTACTAGGCGTCGTCTTCGGCGCGTCGTCGTCTTTGCTTTACCCAATTTACTCAGCTATAAATTAAAATTTTAGTTTTAATGAACGATATTGTTGTTGAACGGCGATATTTTTTATGACGTAATGCTTTCGTCTTAGTTTCAGCTGCGTGATTTTATTACAGGTATGATCTGTAGTCCAGATCCTTGCCAGAATGGTGGAACTTGTAATGGTAACTCGGTGGATAGCCCATGTTTATGCCTAACCGGTTTTACTGGTTCCTTTTGCGAAGGTAAAATATTTAAGTGGAAACCATCTAGCTAAAGCTTAAGAATGAGACAATTCTACTCGCTTTTCTAAGTTTGCGAACGAATTTCTATAAATCCCTTGCATAGTAACATCCAAACAGCATCGAATCCGCGTTTGAAGTTATATGTTACCAAGACAGAATGAAGGATTAGAGAGTTGATATCCAACAAACATTAAGCCCCGGCCATACGATCGCAACATTTCAACGCAACATGTACATATCGCAACATTGTTGGGCGCAACATGTTGTCCGCGTTTGGCCACCCTGTTGCGACATGTTGCGACATATTGGTTGTTGCAATATGTTGCGACAAACTGTTGCGATCGTTTGGCCGGGGCTTTAAGCTTTATGATCTTATTCCTACGGTTATCTCTGTCAAGTTATTTTGAGATCACTCACGCCTTTAGAAATTAAATCTAAGGAAGGTCGAGAAATAGTCAATCTGTGTGATACTCACGAGGACAGCTCAACCGGCTGAATACGCATTTTCATCTTCCACGAAATCATCTACGTTACGCGCTTTGTACAATATCCGCTGTGGGGACTAAATACAACATCTAAAAATAACTAGAGGAAGCTTACCTTGTGATTGCCTTGCCCCTATTGGGGATTGACTCTCCTCCCCTTCAGCCTCTCTTGACGTTATGCAGTTATTTCTCATTCTCAGTACTTTACTTTTTAGCTAGCTGTATCGAGTGCTAATTTGTAGAGGTATTGAACATTAGTGCGTGTCTTAATATGTGGGTTATAATAGTAAGAATTTGTTTTATTTTATCGTCTTATAGTGAAGCTCAACCCGTGTGACAGTAGCCCCTGCGCAAAAGAAGAAATTTGTACTCCTGAAATAAATTCACCTCTTGGATACACTTGTCAAGGTAGTCAGAATACGCAAGATTGCTATGTTCTGAGCAAAGTATTTATTTCATGGGAAGAAAACAAAAAAAAAATGCTAGGTTCCAGGCAAACGTCTTTAACGCAAACACGTTCGGTTACAATTTTTTTGAGTCATATGAGATATCATCAGAGTTTTGAGGAATCGCTTCATGGGATTGTAGGATCGTGGCAGTCTCTGGGTTCTTTATTTATTTTTCTGAGTCTACGAAGAATCACCCAAAGGGTTAGGAGATAGTCAGCTACCGTCAAACGTCAAACGTCACCCCGAAGTAAAAAATAAGACTAATCAGCTCCCCTCATTGGTGGAAAAGAAAGAAAATTAATTTGGCAGAAACATGCTCAAAACTCTCTTTTTTTTTTCGTTTAGAGCGCGTTTATCCTTGTGACAGCAGTCCATGTTACAATGATGGGACATGTGTAAACGACCTTCAAAATGTTTCAAAGTACCACTGTCAGTGCCGTCCCTGGTTGACTGGGAGTAATTGTGAAGGTGGGCTATAAGCTTTTAGTATGACAGACTGCAGATATGCAAGGCAAATGACAGTGAATGCTAAATTACGAATAAACTTTATGAACAGCTTCACCAAAAATATTCTAAGCTGTTAATGGGAGCAGGTCAACACTGAGTAATGTTACAGGTTAATGATATATATTGAAGTTAAGGCTTAGTTACAAGATAACAACACAGTTGTCCTAGAGATTATGGCCTCGAATACCTAATTGTTCCTTATTATGGCCTGGTGTGTCCTGAAGCACAGATTAATGGTTCTGGTTTTACATACAGTGTATTGTTTTTCCCCACTTAGAATACTTATTAACAGCCACCAAAGCATGTATCTGCGGTACTCTTCATTTACACCAACAAAATAATCATAACTTTTGCTGGTTCGACTCCTAAATTTGATCACTAAATTACAATTACTTTTTCTTTCTCCTGGAAGTTTTGACGAGTGCGTGTGAAAGTAATCCGTGCGTCAACAATGGTTATTGCAGTAGTGATTTAGCTGTTGATCCATCTCAGTACAAATGCGCTTGCAGTGCTTGGTTCACTGGCAAAAATTGTGAAGGTGAGAGTAAATAATTGTTCTTAAATGAACCATTTTCGTAAACGTTTTCATTTCTATTAATCTATTTACTGATTCGTTTTTCATTTCTACATGCTCTTAAAATACTAATTACCTATTATTGTGCATATGGCATTTTGACACGTATGACATGTATACATGATATGTATATGGAATTTTGTACGAAGTGGGCAGCTCTCATTCAAACCTCCTACCCACACCAAAAAGAAAAGAGAAACTAAATGTAATACAATATTGTGCAGCGTTGTTTCCATGCGGGAATAAACTAAACCAACGGTAATGTCTACTTCGAACACAGGAAGACCAAGCTTAGTATGTGACTGCTGTGACTAAAGGTTATCAAATGAGCGCTTTATAGACTTTGTATGGGAAATTTACTTAAGGCCAACTAAATAAAGCTATAAATGTACAAATAAACTTCACTCACCTCAACATAGGGTTGTCTTTGTACCTTTGATGCAATTTGGGTACAAATTATGTCCATTTTAGACGGGTTTGAAGCTTACGAAAGTTTCCGATGTCGTTTGTTGGGGTCTCTTTCCATAAAGCGAAGCTGGTGTTTCGAATTGAACAAGGAGATAGCAGAATATAATATGATCGCGATTACGCTCCAACGGCCATAGTCGCCAAAAGAGGCGAGTGCGTGGAGGGATATTACTGACATTCATGAAACATCTCAGCCTAAAATCGCGGTGCGGTCGCCGTGACGAGTTGATGTGGATGGTGAATTTATTTGGCCTTATGGCTGTGGTGTCTTAAGGCGATTCTGTACGTTGCTTTGTGATGTGGGAGCGAGGCCTAGGTCGCACCGAGTCACCGGCATTGCTTCGCTTTATGAACAAGGCCCACACTTTCAATTAAAGTCCAGTTGTGAAAGAGTGCTTGCTTGTTATTATTCCATGCAGTTCAAATCTTTCCATGCGACAGCAAACCGTGTCTTAATGGCGGAACATGCAGTAATGATCCTCACATTATATCAAAGTATCACTGCCAATGTCCAAATTGGTTCATAGGTGACAGATGTCAAGGTAACCCTTTTTTTTTTTTTTTTGATGCTCTTTTAAATTACCCTAAGATAAATATATCTATATACACTAAACCCCTTACAACACTAGCAAAAAAAAGCTAACTACAGGTAAAGTGATGCAATATTATTTTATAAAGTGCAAACACAAAGAAGGCAAAGACCTTTCCATGTTCTTGCACTTGACTTTGCATTCCGTGTCATTAACCATCTGCATCTGCATCAAGCCACGCGTTACCAGTCGGTGACTTTGCTACCTCAAGTTCTTTGCTACTGTCTCACACTTGCAAACATCGATGGAGCAGATACTCAGTTATCTCAGAGACTCTCAGTAGAATCACCTATTTTACAACAAAGCTACTACTGCGTTCAGCTTTCGCGTTGGATATTCGTTTATAAAAATGTCAATTTTAGCAGGAAAGAAGGGGTGAATTTTTGCAAAAGACGTCAGGGCATCTACCGCACTCCACTACTCTCTAATTAAAGCTAGCTAAACTGACATAAATTGAACCTCAGATGTTTTTCTTTATTACATGCATCATATTCACTGATCGAAAGAAATTGAACTTCTTGCATTTCTTTAGTTGCACAAACCATATGTGATGTTGACAATCCATGCGTTAACGGCGGAACTTGTAACAGCACTTCCGATAACCCCGCACAATACTCGTGTGAATGTGGCGATTGGTTCACTGGAAAAGACTGTGAAGGTAATTTAAAACTTACCCAACTAGTATTTTGATTGGTCTGTTTTCCCTTGTCCTTTTGAGTGAGCATATCAGTTTAAGACCGTTGTAATTTGAAATGCTTGGGCTGGTTTCTAAAGCATAAGATAACAGTTAAATCAATTTATGAAAAAAAGAAACACGCTAATTATTAATCAGTATAAACAAAATTCCTTACAAAGATAGAAATTTTTTTTTTATTTCAGTTCGAATCTTTCCATGTGACAGTAAGCCTTGTGTTAATGGAGGGACTTGTACAAATGATGACGTAGATGTTTCATTATATCACTGCCACTGCACAGGCGGATACAGCGGCAAAAACTGCCAAGGTATGTTTCCTCTATGAACTGTTTACATGATGCGGTCATGCTTTGTTATCTAAAACAATTGTTTATTGCATTATTTTTTTCGTTTAGGGCAATGGTAAGAATCGTACGGTGAGATGCATATCTCCCCATTCTTGGCCCCAGCCCCTTGTCTTTCTTGACAGGGTGCCGCCCCTCATGCGCAAAACAGAAGAGCTCTGGGGTCGAGAATGATATCACCCCGTCAAATAATCATGATGGCTGGCAATAAATAAATATACAAGACTGGTTAACTAACTTTCGGAAAAACACAGAAAATCGATTCTATAATACGTTGACTTAGTATAATTAACACAATTATCATGTTAGTTTACGAGAAAGTTTGGGGCGGATATGTTAGTTTTCTAGTTTATTTCAGTAAGTTTGTCCCGAAACTAAAGATTATGATCATGAGAACTAGCTCACAAAGCTGTACGTGATCTCTTTATAGTGGCAGAAATGTGGTAGTGAAAAACAATTTTTCTCGTTTTTCTCTTTCCCTTTAGTTCCTTCTTTCACGAGAATCGCCTGCTTCAATATTGGAAGCAATCTTCTACCCGATGTGCTCGGTGACTTTAAAAATCTAGTCAAACAGGGTAGGTCTAAAGAATCAATCAGCGCATGCGCTGAGTTGGCCTTTGGTAGAAGCTACAAGTTCTTTGCACTAGGATTTAATGGCATATGTCGGTCAGGGCCGAATGCACGGCAACAGTACCACATCAAAGGCTCGACCAAAGAAATTAACTGTCCGAATGGCATCGGCATCGACAAACGTATCGCTGTCTTCACTTTTGGTAAGTTCGCCTCTAGAAACATGAACTGTGATATTCAGTTACTAGATATTAGGTAACAACAGCAACAACAATACACGTTTTATTACCAAAATACAAGAACTCTTAGTTGCGATGAAAAGATAATTGAAACAGAAAATTAGGTCAATTCACCCTGAATAACTAAAAGCTTAAATTCGTCAACTTGTTGTTTTGCGTATATTCAATATTCCTGGGCGAGGGGGGGTGGAGGCATTTCGGAGAGGAAAATGGTACCAATTTGACTATCCCAATTGGTACCCAAGTAGTACAATTTTTATGGGCTGATATGGACCCACGGTTTTAAATGTGTTTAATTGTGGGCTGAAAAAGATTGTTCATAAGGCCAAACTGTGCTCAAGGACTCGACAATAGACTGGATCAGACTTCGAGTACCCGTGGCACAATTGGCGCTATGAACAGAAACAGGTCAGCGTACCGCCATTGATTTTCCTCTTTTTTAACTCCTCGTATAGAATTGCTTCCAGAACGGAATCCTCTGGGTTGCTTTAAAGAGAGAAAAAATGACCGAGTACTTAAGATCAAGTTCGGGAGTTTTGAGAGCTCGTACAACGCGTCAGATCCAAAAGCGACAGTAGTCAAATGTGCGCACCTCGCGCGCGACATGGACTACGAATACTTTGCCGTTCAGGACTTTGGTGACTGTTGGACAGATCCAAAAATAGTTGGCAGCTATGACAAGTATGGGAAGGCCCTTCCAGAAAAGTGTGCGGGAGGGGTGGGTGCATCCTACACTAACTTCATGTATCGACTGAGGCCTGCATTCACTGGTCCAAACGTGTGCGACACTTCGCCGTGCAAGAACGGAGGAACATGTGTGGTGCATTTCAACGATCCTGATAGATACTACTGTGAGTGCGGCGACTGGTTCACTGGAGATAATTGTGGTGGTAAGTAAAAAGCAGCTTTTGCAGAACACATCCACGCTGAGTTTTACTCTAAGTGTGCTGTTGAAATGTACTTAATTCTACAATCCGATCAAATGCCAGCTTACTGCTTAAATTTCAAACGCTTTAGTTTCGATCGTTTTTAATGCTGTTATGGACATGAATATTAACTGAGTTACTGTGTTACTTAAGGCTGGTTTTCACTAGTGACGGAATTGAATGGGATCAGATCAACTTTTTTCTGATTCCGCGTACCATTGCGCGTCGCTCATGATCCAGTGAAAACTAGATTGTCGGAGTCGGAAGAACCAACCAATCTCAATGCTACATCTCAGGACTTGTGATTAGTTTATTCTTGGGCTTTCTTGGGTTTAAGATCCTGGAGAGTAAGAATCAAATAAATTATATCATCGAGAAAACTGTGAGAGCAGGTTGATTTGTAACAACTCTCGCTGATACTTCCAGGATAAATTTTTCTTTTATTTTTACAGTTCAAATTTACCCATGTGACGGCAGTCCCTGCCAAAATGGCGCCACTTGCAGTAATGATGCTAACGACATTTCCAAGTACAAGTGTCAGTGCCGAGACTGGTTTACTGGAGTAGACTGTGAAGGTAATCAATCAAAGAAAACGTACAACCTCTCATGATAATGAGCAAAGGTGTTAGTTACTAAAGAAACTATTGGTCTGCGTCGACGAGCAAGTCAAGCACTTAGTTATTTGTCAACTTAAAGGTTGTAGAAGAAAATTAACCACCGTGTGTATGTATATATGTATATATGTATATATATATATATATATATATATATATATATATATATATATATATATGTAGCGAGATCGTGAAGCTGACACTTTGATTAGTAAAGGCTGGAAACGTCAGCTTCACAAACTCGCTACGTACGGCGGTTAATGGACCTTTTACCAATGTCGGGGCAATATCAACAATTCTTCGTAGTGTTATATAAACATCAAATTACCTTGATAGATCAATTAATCATGCCGAATTTAGTTTATTATTTAGTAAATTTGTCAATTTACGTAAGAATCCGTTACAATTTCATAAAAATACAGGACCCCAATTTTGGCAATTTTTGCAAACAAACGTACGCCAGGGAGGCAAGTGTTACCCCGGATTCCCTTGGAGATGATTCCAGGACATTATTTTCAGTCCAAGGAATTACAATTCACTGGTCTATTTAAAAACGACAGCTTTATTTTCTCATTATAAATATAAATACTAACAATTACTGAACAAATATTTTGAATGTCACAAGTTGTTGGAGTGAAGGTTTATCCCACAAAGGAGACCAAGCTAGTTTTTCCAGTGTAACAAAACTCTTATATGTAACAGCGTTATCTTTTGATTTCCCTGTTAGTTGCTCAAACAATCTGTGATACTGATAGCCCCTGTTTGAATGGTGGACATTGTTCAAGTAATACAAGCAGCCCGACACACTACACTTGTGACTGTGGAGATTGGTTTCAAAGCAAAAATTGTGAAGGTATCGTTTTTGTTTTTCTCACTTATACTGAGGTTCCATCAAGGCCGAAGGTAGCTCATTTGAAAAACTGCAAAAAATTGAAAAAACCGCGACCTAAACAACCCTCTAAAAATCAATTAATGTGACCAGTAACTAAACACCTGTCTGTACCGCCGTTATAGACGTTATATGTAGCATGAAGCGACAAGGAGTACTTCTACTGCCCCTGTATGGGGTGCTATAATCGCAGGGTTACCCTCAGCATTAAATTTGGCAGCACTCATTTATACACCTATGCTGGGTTGATCGAAAGCCAGTAAACGTTAACCCAGGATTAAAAGTTAGCCGAAATATCATTTTTTTCTTGTATAAAAATGTTTTTCAATTCTTATGTTTTGTGTACTTTGAGATTATTCAAGCTAAAAACTGAAAGACAACAATATTAGAAGAAGACCTAACGGGAAAAAAAATGCAAAACTGAAATCAAAATTCTCAACCCAGCCCTGGGTCGAAATACGTGCTGTGAGTGTCTTGCCCAGAAACACAGCACAATGTTCACGGCCAGGGCTCGAACCCGAACTGCTCAAGAGAGGTGAACAAAGGCTAATTTAGATGTTTAGAAGGCAATACATTGACTCTGATGAAACAAATCCGCTAAATCCTGACATTTTAAACCTCATAATCTGCACTTCTTTGTGTTTGCAGTTCAAATCTACCCTTGCGACAGTAAGCCTTGTGTTAACGGAGCCACCTGCAATAATGATGACCAAGATGTTTCATTATATCACTGCCACTGCACTGGCGACTACAGTGGTAAAAATTGTCAAGGTACGAAAGTTTTCTAGCGGGGAAACTTGTCAAAAGAAAAGAGCAACATAATTAAAGAGATACACTTTGTTATAGGAAATCAACACTCGCGTTAATAAAGGTAAACTGATTAACATGAATCGAAAGAAAAATAACTGCAATACGACGGAAATTAACGCGAAAGAAGTGTAAAATCTCAAAATCAGGGAAATTAACGCAAATTATTTCACAAGGAAGCATACTTTTTTCAAAGAGAAGAGGAAAAAATTTTATAATACATTTAATTAATATTCATTTTACATTTATTTTTAACTCTATTGTAATAAAAATCCGAAATTCTAGTAATGATCTCGGTATTGCCCCAAAACGTACGTAGCGGTTAAGCGAAGATTTATGACCAAGCCATTCATAAAATGGTATAACGTTGTATCAAAAATTTGGGACGTGAAAAATGGAAATGAAGGTCGCGGAAATTAACGCCCCACTTAATCAATGACGCTGAAATTACCGTGACCAAAAATAATCCCCGCTAAAATTAACGCAAATCATTAACGTTAATTACATGAAGCGTTAATTTCTTATAATATAATAAAATAATTAACATGCTACATTGTAGTTTCTTTTGGCCCTTTTTCCTATAAACTTCCTGACACTAAAGTGTATTTGGAAAGGCTCCACACTTTATTCTAGTAATATACGGCCTTTCTGCGGTTCATTTTGTTGTCAAAACAACCTTTTTGAAATGTATGCGTCTGGGAAGCTTTTGACACAGTGCTCTTAGAGGTTGTCAGCCATGACGTCATTTACTGTTTTGTTTGTTTGCTCGTTTTTTTTTTTTTCTTTTTTTTCTTTTTTTGTTTTTTTGTTTGTTTGTTTGTTTGTTTTGTTGTTGTTGTTGTTGTTGTTGTTGTTGTTTTTTATCAAGAGGGATGAGTAGCAGTAGGTAAAGGTAAAGTGTGCATACGAGCCAAGTGGCCCATCAGGCCGGAGCTTATCCCGGTTTCTGCAGCATGAAGCGACTAGGAGTATTTCTACTCCCCCCTGGATGGGATGCTAGTCCATCGCAGGGTTACCTCCAGCATTACGTTCGCCGGTACTCATTTATACACCTGGGTGGAGAGAGGCACTGTGAGAGTGAAGTGTCTTGCCCAAGAACACAACACAATATTCCCGGCCAGGGTTCGAACCCGGACCGCTCGATCCGGAGACGAGCGCACTAACCATGAAGCCACAGCGCCTCCCAAAGTAGCAGTAGGCATGGATTAATTATTCTTTAGGCTACAGCTACATTGTCGATATGGGATTATCAAGGAAGAATATCTCTTGTTTTACTCTTTCTAAAAGTATAAGAGACAGACCTACAATAACTACAGGTATACTTGAATAGAAAATCAAAAGTAAGAGCAGAAAAACAAACGAAGTTAGAGGTAATCGGATAATCGTTTTTCAAGCTGGACTTGGTGAGTGTCTATTAACGCTTGAATATCTCAGACAAACTACTTGTAACTAATGAGCCAAACACATATTTTCGATTTAACGATTGCATGATGTTTCCTTTGACATCTTAATACACATTCCACTCGTTTAACCATGAAATATTTCCCTCTTTGCTTTTCCAGTGCCTTCTTTCAGCAAAATCGCTTGTTTTGACACATCAAGCAAATTACTGCCCGATGTACTCGGAGATTTCAGGGACCTTGTCAAAGATAATATATTTCAACAGGCTATCAGTGCATGTGCTGAATTGGCGTTTGATAAAAGCTACAAGTTCTTCGCATTAGGATATCATGGTATATGTCGGTCAGGGCCGAATGCACGGCAACAGTATCACAGCAAAAGCTCCGTTAGTGATAAGAACTGTCCGAATGGCATCGGCATCGACAAACGTATTGAGGTCTACACTTTTGGTAAGTCCCATTTGTAGACTGCATTCAAAACTTATTTTATACCATACCATGATAGAAAGCAGTTTTTAATGCCTTCCAATCTCTGTCAACTTTATTTACATGTTATGCGTGTTAAGAACTTCGGAACAAATGTAAATGATCTCACTTTCAGAGATATATCAGGCAGTTTATATTTGATCGGTTATACGGCTATTGATTTTTCTCTCTTCTAATTCTTCGTATAGAATTGCTTCCAAAACGGAATCCTCTGGGTTGCTTTAGAGAGAGAAAAATTGACCGACTACTTAAGATTAAGTTCGGGAGTTTTGAGAGCTCGTACAACGCATCAGATCCACACACGACAGTAGTCAAATGCGCGCACCTGGCGCGCGACAAGGACTACGAATATTTTGCCGTTCAAGACTTTGCTGACTGCTGGACAGATACGAAAATAGTTGACAACTATAACAGATTAGGGAAGGCTCTTCCAGGAAAGTGTGTGGGAGGAGTGGGTGCATCCCACACTAACTTCGTATATCGACTGAGGCCTGCATTTACTGGTCCAAACGTGTGCGACACTTCACCGTGCAAGAATGGAGGAACATGTGTGGTGCATTTCAACGACCCCGATAGATACTACTGTGAGTGCGGCGACTGGTTTATTGGAGAAAACTGTGATGGTAAGTACCACAACCGACCGCTATAAGTGCTATATGTGCCTCGCTGCTCTTCAGTCCGTTATGGTAAACATTTAATAAGATTCTTAGGCTCGTATCTCTGGTCAAAACTGCACCCATGATAGGCAGCGAACAATTTTAAAATAACACTAGTCAAAGAGACCTTACTGTTTTCATTGAGGGCACGGGCACAAAGTGTGTTAGCTTGATGATTTTATATACGTATTCTCACAAATACTTTTAAAAATACTTGCAAACTGATTGATAAGTTTTACGTTTTACGTTCTTAACTTTCGATAATTTTAGTCTGTGCGCAAATTTATAACCCTTCTTTATTTATTTTTATTACTATATTATTTTATTATTTTTATGTCTACGATTAGTTATTTAAGCTAAATACTCAGACACTTAAATATTGTTCATTCATTCTTTCCTTCATCCATCCACTCATTCATTCATTCATTCATTCATTCATTCATTCGTTCATTCATACATTCATTCATATGGATCCAACTAAGGCGCGCGAGAAAGCCGAAATCTTAACCTTTGTCTTGAATGCCTGCCGACATTCTGTTTCCACCACTGACATTAGTACATTTCGAATCACGAAAACGGTGTTTCTTCCATACTTTGACATTAGCTACCACAAAGCTGGACTGAAACAAATGCGATCACAAGCAATACTGAAACTAAATTTTTACGCGCTGCATTTGCATGTGCCGCGTGCAAACCCAAAATGCACGCAATACTATGAACACACATTAACGACTATTTAAGTACCCCCCCCCCGCCCCAAACAAAAAAAGAAAAACAAGTACTCAACGTTCTTTTTGCAACTAGTCCAGTTAACTGTTTACTAACGTTTTTTTTTTCTGTTCCTGGCAAAAAAAGTTTTTCAAGCTAATTAGGCTGACAATACTTTTTTCTGCACGCTAAAAACGGAAGTCTTTAGATTACATGCTAACAAGTTAGGCCGTGATGCAGATTTTGCTGAGTGTAGGATATAAGAGGTTCTTCATCAACGTCCTTCAACAGTATGAGCTATTATTTTTTGCATCTTTTACAGTTCAAATCTACCCATGTGACAGCAATCCCTGCCAAAATGGCGCAACTTGCAATAATGATGCTAACGACATTTCCAGATACAAGTGTCAGTGCCGAGACTGGTTTACTGGAGTAAACTGTGAAGGTAATCAGTCAATGAAAAACAACCTATCATGATAATGAATAGGAAAGAAACAGCAGCAAACAAACAATGCATGATGACAAGCAAGATAGTTATCTGTTGTCAGTGACACCACTACTGTTATTTATCTGCCGGTTATTTTTATTAACATTACCAGCAATATAATTGCATGCCAATATCTGCTTTACTGTGTTGTCATCGTTTGCATATCTCTTTGAATTGCACCATTTATGAGCCCTGGAACCTCTGAATTTCCAGAAGTTGATTTCCCATACTCTTATACACAAAAGTTGCATTTGATTCTCTACCACGAACGCCGTAACTTTGATTAGTTTACTTTCCTAACACACTGGAAAAAAAAAAGATAAAAAGCTTATTTTGACTCAGCGACTGATACATTTACGCAGAACACTTGCTTTAGGTCAGAAAATAAGGCCTTATGATGACATGTTCCTGTTTAGGCCAAAATAAAACCACTGAATATTATCACTGTAATTAAAAATTTTCAAAATCTTTGGAACAAGGAGTGAAATATTCCTTTGTGATTTACCTGTGTAAAAATGTGTGAATTGTGTTGTTTAACTTGTTTTACAAGGATTTCCAGCCCTGCGAAAAACCGTTTTTGAACACGTGTAAAATTGTGTGAATTCCAGAGTCGTGATATGGACGACGTAATGTTTGAAATCATTTTTGACCCTTTCACTGAAATTAAGTTGTTGGTGTATGATCTTTTCAGTCGGAAGTCTTCAGCAATCTTTGGTTATAATCGAAAATCTTCGGTAATCTTCGGAAATTTTCATATTCGGAAACGTTCATGTGGCCTTAGAACAACTTTTGGAGAATATTCGGAGATCTACAAAAAGTGGTTAGAAACAGTCGAAAAATCGTCAGAAACGTCGTTATGAGTGTGTTTATATTGGTAATAAGCAAAATAATAAATGGTTACCTTTAGATATGGAATTCCTCTTCTCGGGTCAACTAAATATCTCACTCAATCACTGTGTTCACTCGTGCGATGATATCGAGTTGAACACTCGAAGATAAATTCCATGGCCATATCTACGCTCGTCCATGAATTATTCTCTGTATCGTCTTCTTTCCTTGTTAGTTGCACAAACAATCTGTGATACTGATAAGCCATGTTTGAACGGTGGATATTGTTCAAGTAATACAAGCAGCCCGACACACTACACTTGTGACTGTGGAGATTGGTTTAGCGGCACAAATTGTGAAGGTATTATCATTTTTTACTTGCTGAGTTTCGTTCTTGAGCGCCTTTAGTTCTCTTTAATCAACTCTCTAAAAATCATCCTTTATGACCAGTGGCAAACAACTGGCTCAACCACGCTTGCTCCAAGCTCTGTGGTTATAGACCCGTCAGCATAATTCATCTTCTCCGCTCAGTTATGATCCCTTCAAAATACTGTGGATTTCCTCTCCCTCTTCCACAATCTCCTCGATCATTATTTCTTCACGTAACTTTGTTGTTTTAAAAAGAAACAATCCTTTGAAATGCCCCTCCCCCAGTTAATCATCCATGAACTTCAAGTCGTGTATTGCGCACATTAGTTGCAAACTCAGTGCCAACTCTGAAGAAGTAAATCCACGAAAGGCAGTTTTAACTTCATGAAGTGCACTTTATTCTGTGTTTTCAGTTCAACACTACCCTTGTGATAGTAAGCCTTGTGTTAATGGAGCCACCTGTAGTAATGATAAAGAAGATGTTTCATTATATCACTGCCATTGCACTGACGACTACAGTGGTAAAAACTGTCAAGGTACGAAATGCGTGTTATTTTTTTCTGTCATCTTTTCTTTTATTACACTTTTCAAGCTTCCATAACAATGAAATATTTTTATCTTTACTTTCCCAGTGCCCTCTTTCAGCACAATCGCTTGTTTTGAAACATCAAGCAGTTTACTACCCGATGTACTCGGTAATTTTAAGGACTCCGTCAAAGAAAATAAAATTCAACAGGCTATCAGTGCATGCGCCGAGTTGGCCTTTGATAAGAGCTACAAGTTCTTCGCTCTTGGATATCATGGTATATGTCGGTCAGGGCCGAATGCACGACAGCAGTATCACAGCAAACGCTCCCTTAGTGATAAGAACTGTCCGAATGGCATCGGTATCGACAAACGTATTGAGGTCTACACTTTTGGTAAGCTCACTCTTGGTAGCATTTCCTAAAAGCATTGGCAATTTAGTTGATGCCACGCCATGATGGAGAGAACTTTTCTATCCATTTCCTGCTCTTTGATCCTTATTTAGACGGTAAGAGAAATAGAGAAATTCAGTACAGATATATCTTCATAGTTAATTGAGGTGAGATGTAGTCAAGCAGAAAAACGTTGCTCTTGACGACATCAAACAAGCCTGATACGCCGGTGAGGTGAACCGAACAAAGTATGATTAGGTATTTACCGTACACAAATTCGACTATCAAAATCGGCACCATATCAAGTCTGTGACTTGATATCGCAGGATTTCAGGACAGTAGGCACACCTACTAATGACCAGTTTCGAATTTGGGTACATCAAAAGTACGAGCCATGGTTCGAGTTTTGACTATAGCCGACGGTAATAAAGGACATTAGACACGGCTCCTGATTAGTTGATTACGAATTTGGGTTGAGTATTGAATCACAGAAAATTGAGGCCTATCGTCTCTGTGTTTCTTCCTCCCCTAGAACTTCTTCCAGCTGTTAATCCTCTGGGGTGTTTTCTGGAGAAAAAAAATAACCGACTACTTAACAAGAAGTTCGAGAGTTTCACGAGCTCCTACAACGCGTCAGATCCACACGCGACGGTAGTCAAATGTGCGCACCTCGCGCGCGACATGGACTACGAATACTTTGCCGTTCAGAACCTTGGTGAGTGTTGGACAGATACAAAAATAGTTGAAAGCTATAACAAGTATGGGAAGGCCCTTCCAGGAAAGTGTGTTGGAGGGGTGGGTGCATCCTACACTAACTTCATGTATCGACTGAGGCCTGCATTTACTGGTCCAAACGTGTGCGACACTTCACCGTGCAAGAACGGAGGAACATGTGTGGTGCATTTCAACGATCCTGATAGATACTACTGTGAGTGCGGCGACTGGTTCATTGGAGATAACTGTGAAGGTAGGTAAAAAGCTATTGTTTTTGTAACAAATTCAATTTATTGGTTAAATTGATTTTTTTTCTTCCTTGAAAGTGCAGGAAGTCTTTTTGAGACAAAAACATTTTATTGTTAATAGCTAATTAGGCTGACTAAGTTTCTTTATGCATACTGAAAACAGAGATCTTTGGATTACAAACCAATAAGTCAGGGCATGATACAGATTTTGCTGACGGTACGATGTACTGCAAGAGATTCACAACATGCTTCCTTCAACAATATGAGCATATTTTTTTTATCTCTTGCAGCTCAAATCTACCCATGTGACAGCAATCCCTGCCAAAATGGCGCCACTTGCAAAAATGACGCTGACGATATATCCAAATACAAGTGTGAATGCCGAGACTGGTTCACTGGGATAAATTGTGAAGGTAATCAATCAAACAAAAACAACATATTGTAACAATGAGTAGAAAGAAAGTGGTAATGATCTGATTTCACGACATGGAATCTTTAGTATTAGTTACCCGTAACATCATTAATGCCATTTGTCTTTCATTATTGACTTTACTAGCATTATACCCGAATGTCTGACGGAATAAATCATTAATCACTTAACTCGGAAATTATTTAACATAAATCGCAAGATTTATAATTTCCTTCGACGTAACGTCTGAATGCACACAAATTGATTATTTCCCTCATTTTCACGAACAAAAAGTTGCCTATGATTGTATACCTCAAAGGCCACTCCGTTGATAAGTTTGCTTCCCTAATATATTGCAATAAAACGTCGGTCACTTAATGACTGATAAAGTGACGCAGAAATCTTCTTTAAAGTCAGATGTATGCACAGTAAGGCAGTAATTAACAATTATTTAACGAAGATTGGCGAATTACCGAGGTAAAGTAGAGGTGAATATTCCCAATGTTTGCTAAGCCTTCCACTAAATATTCAGAGGTGAATATAAAGAACCAAAAAATACCGCACTAAAACATAAAAAATAATGGACAGAGTCGTTCGCTGCATACACGTATGTGGAGGTAGTTTTAATAATAGTACCGGTATCGATTGTCATGTTAATTAATTGACAGGTCGATTCAGGTTGTAAAATAAACGAAAGAAACAGTAGGAAAAAGAAATTCACCCAGTACCTTTGTTCATCGTTGCTTACTAAAATGAGTCTAAATATGAGTTGTTTCAGTTTGAAGAAAAATAAATGTCGGCCGGTCGACACGGTTTGTACTGGCTGTCCATTTACGAAATCACAACCTTTACCATTCTCAAAAGCCTTGAATACCAATACTTGAAAACATTTTTGGCCCAAAACCACTGGTAATCTTTTTTTTTTCTTTTTTAATTTCCCATGATTTCAATGTCCTGGACTTGGTGCCATGTCTTTCTAATAAATGAAAATTTCATTCAGCAACTTCCGCCATGCTTACTTCTAGATGGCAAAACAGGCGCAGCTTAGTTATATTTACCCAGCGAGGTGAAGATAGCGTCAGACGCCGAACTTTTCGACAGAAAGTCCTCTTCTTGAGTTCACCTCTGAAAATTGTGCTAAAAGTAGCATGTTCCCGTTCCGGTCAAAAAACCCTGAATACTGACAACATTAAAAGATGTCAATGAACGAAGCAATTACAAAACTATGTAACCTTCTGTTTTCCCTGTTAGTTGCCCAAACAATCTGCGATACTGATAACCCATGTTTGAATGGTGGACATTGTTCAAGTAATACAAGCAGCCCGACACACTACACATGTGATTGTGGAGATTGGTTTAAAGGCACAAATTGTGAAGGTATCTCTCTTTTTGCTTACTGTGTTTCGATCCTTGCCGTAGTTAGTTCCTTTTGAAAGATCGCGAACCGAATAGTTGAAGCTATCAGCTCTCTGAAAATCACATCATCATCATCATCATCATCATCATCATCATTTATTTACCACGTAAACAATCACAAAAGATATTGACAATACTCAAAAAGCGGCGAGGAGACCTCCAAAAAAACCCACCAAGCTTATAACGGAGGCCACCTCAGAAGTTAATGTATTGATAACTTTAAGTTCTGCCGGCGCGGCATGACCAATTCACTGTTTTCTAAATAAAAATCAGCCATCAAGACTAGTGAGAAAACTAATGGCTCTAACCCTAATCCCTGACGCAAGATGGTTATAGACTCCGTCAGAATAAGCATTTCTGTCCTGTTAGTTATGGTACCCCTAACACACTACACATCGCCTTAGCTTCTTCCCATCATTATCATTGTCATTGTCATTATTTACAAGAATAGCAGGCACTAGTTGATCATCATGAAACAGACAGCTGACAAGCAGGACACATGATTAGGAGTGCAGGGCGTCCAGAGGGGTGCTCGTGACGTGATAATCCCTTGGGGAGTGACGTCATTCTTCCCTTTGGAAGATGACATCATCGGGATGGAGAGGCGTATGGAGAGGTGCTAGGGTGTTGATGATATTTTTTTTTTTTTTTTACCGTGGAGTGAAGTAATTGCCTCGACATTATAGGGAAAAGAGGCTAAAAATTAAATAGATTGGACGATATCTTTCATCTATGAACTTCAAGTCCTCTATTCGTCAGTTTTTAAAAATTCATAAAGTGCACCACTTTTGTGTTTTCAGTTCAAATCTACCCTTGTGACAGTAAGCCGTGTGTTAATGGAGCCACCTGTAGTAATGATGACCAAGATGTTTCATTATATCACTGCCACTGCACTGAAGGCTACATTGGTAAAAACTGTCAAGGTACTCAAAAAGATAACAGCCACAAAATACAGAGACTTGAAATAGTTAAGATGCTATGTTCTCTTAGCCATTGTTCCTGGTAACCTCCCATATACTTGCTGAGAACCTCCTCGCTGTCTTGAAATATCTCATTTCTGTGGTTCATTTTGTTGTTAAAACAACCCTTTTGAAATGTTTGTAAAAGATTCCAAATCTCTGAAAAGCTGATGGAACTGCGTCGACTAAGGCCTCGTCCACACGTATCTGGATATTTTTGAATCCGCAACTTTTTCTTTCCGGATACGGCTTCCGTCCAGACGCATCCGGCGAATTCGGCAGCGAATCCGGATATTTTTGAATCCGCTCTCCATAGCGGAAAAAAATAAGTCTGCAACGAATTCGATAACGTGTGGACGGTGAATCCGGATATTTTCGAATCCGATTACGCAGCAGAACTGCGTCCAGTCTCTTCCCGAACAATAAAGCAATATGGCGGCACAACGTGTAGGCCTAGTTTCTCTATAGTGAATCCGGATACAATAGGATGCGTGTGGACAGGCGAATTCGATTTGAATACGCTATATGTGGACGGGAAAAGTGTTGAATCCGGAAAGAAAAAGTTGCGGATTCAAAAGTATCCGGATGCGTGTGGATGGGGCCTAAATATTGTCTAGGTTGCAACACTGTCGGGAGGCGGGGGGAGGGGTAATCAACAAAGGAAAACCTCTTTTCACACTCACTGAAAACTATTAATAATAACCTCTTAATGGCTGGTCGCAGGGGAAACAGTGAGTTTTGTTTCGTTGAGACAATACTCGTTATAAACCTACACTAAATAGACGAATCTCAGGCGAGAATCAAAAAGTACAACGAAGAAAATAAAAAAATAAACGACGTCAGAAGCAATCGGACAAGATCAGAGTATTCAAAACTGAACTCAGTAAGTGATAATGCTTGAATCTATCAAGCAAAAACTATTTGTTACTAATGAGGCAAACGCATAAAGACTTTCTCCACTTTATTATATCTCTCAGTTAGTACGCGCGCTGTGATTGGCCAATTTAGCGGGTCGTATTCTATTGTACGGCCCGCTAACATTTAAAGCTGCTTTTGTTGCCAAAATGTTTCGGGACTTATCGCCAGAGTGTTGTTTACTTTTATAGCAAGTAAAAGTTTAAAACTTTCTTTTTTTTCTGCAACTGTGTACTAACACGAGTTAAGAGTCTAACGACGATTTCAAATTGACTCGTTTTGCTTTCGAGGTGATTCAGAAATTTGAACCCGTTCCGCGTGAATAGAAATTGTTCCCGAACCCGGCAGACACAGAACAGAGATATCACAAATATCTTACTAACCTCGTCTTCTCGTTCCTTACTGTAAGTTACGGATCCTCGTTTTCTCCCCCTCGATTTATGGCCCGCGGGCTTCGCACTTGAGCCATAAATCCATGGGGAAAAAACTCTGTCCTTAACTTACAGTGCGGCGCTCGGACTGGGTTAGTAAGAGGTGTGTATTGTCACATTGAAGCAATCTTGAAGAATACAATCAAGTTTTATTTTTCATTTTTTTACAACGAAATATTTCCCTCTTTACTTTCCCAAGCCATTAAAACTTTACTGTTCCAAGCCATTCATAAAATTCCTTTACTTGTTCGGTATGGCATGGTATCGACAATTTGGGGAGTACAAAATGGATATGCATATGAAGGTCGCAAAAATTAGAGAGTAACCAAGGAGGTATGTGCCTTTTTTACACTGTCAAAAACCATAAGAGAGTCGCCGTAAACCTATAATAATTACATGCAGGTATTTTAGGATTGCACGATGTTTTCTTTTTCATCTTAACATACATTCCACTCGTCTAACCATGAATTATTTCCTCTTTACCTTCCCAGTGCCTTCTTTCAGTAAAATCGCTTGTTTTGAAACATCAAGCAAATTACTACCCGATGTACTCGGTGATTTCAGGAATCTTGTCAAAGACAATAAGATTCAACAGACTATCAGTGCATGCGCCGAGTTGGCCTTTGATAAGAGCTACAAGTTCTTCGCTCTTGGATATCATGGTATATGTCGGTCGGGACCGAATGCACGGCAACAGTATTACAGCAAACGCTCCGTTAGTGATGAGAACTGTCCGAATGGCATCGGTATCGACAAACGTATTGAGGTCTACACTTTTGGTAAGTTCAAACACGCGAACATCTCTTAAAAATAAGCTCTTGATGAAAATAATTAATAATTAATTAATAAGAAAGAAATTTTCAGTCTAATTCTCTATTAAGATGTAAAGAAAATAAAGAAGTTTAGTACAGACATATTTTTATTGTTTACCGTTCGGCAGCACGTCAGGCGAGTTAAATTTGGTAAAGTTTTATTCGAGTTTTGGCGAATCGTAGTCGAGAAAAAATATCCTTGATCGTCATGACACCAAACAAGCCTGGTATGTCGGAAAGGTGTACCAGAGAAGGTAAGATAAGATATTCACTGCACCCAACCACAAATTCCAGTGCCATATCAGGTCAGATATCGCAAAAATGCAGCACAGTAAGCAAAGTTTCTGATTGGCTGATTACGAATTTGGGTACAGTAATTTATCATGCCAAATTGAAGCCTATTGAATTTGCGTTTTTTTTTTTTTTCTTTCTTTAGAAATTCTTCCCAATGTGAATCCCCTGGGATGTTTTATAGAGAAAAAAAATAACCGAGTACTTGAGATCAAGTTCGGGAGTTTTGCGAGCTCGTACAACGCGTCAAATCCACACGCGACAGTAGTCAAATGTGCGCACCTCGCGCGCGACAAGGACTACGAATACTTTGCCGTTCAGGACTTTGGTGACTGTTGGACAGATACAAAAATAGTTGACAGCTATGACAAGTATGGGAAGGCCCTTCCAGGAAAGTGTGTGGGAGGAGTGGGTGCATCCTATACCAACTTTGTGTATCGACTGAGGCCTGCATCCTCTGACCAAAACGTGTGCGACACTTCACCGTGCAAGAACGGAGGAACATGTGTGGTGCATTTCAACGATCCTGACAGATACTACTGTGAGTGCGGCGACTGGTTCACTGGAGATAATTGTGATGGTAGGTAAAAAGCTGTTGTTTTGCAGCATGTCGACATTAACTACTTACTGTCTATGCTGTTGGTATCTGCTGTTTATGCTTTGTGGAAGAAAGCTCTATTCGGTGAAAACTATATTTAAATAATTTAGAATGCAGGTAGTAATTTCTACACTTGCCAAAACCTTTTTATTTTCAATAGCTAACTAACTCTGGGTTAGCATTTGTAATGCACAAAGCTCAGACCGAAATTGCTATAAAATCAATGTAATGAGCTAAAGCTTACACTAGCAAAGGACATCTTTTGATAATATGCCGATAAGTTAAGCCATGATGCAGATTCTGGTGGTGTAGAAATTTACAACTCGGTTCTTTTATATACCTCCCTTCCCCCCTCACCACCTCCACAGTATGAGCAATTAATCATTATTGATGAGCCGGTTTTTCTTTCATTATTTGCAGTTCAAATCTACCCATGTGACAGCAATCCCTGCCAAAATGGCGCCACTTGTAATAATGATGCTAACGGCATTTCCAAATACAAGTGTCAATGTAAAGACTGGTTTACTGGGATAAACTGTGAAGGTAATAAAACAAATTAATACAATATCTGAATGTCCAAATGATATTTGTCACGAATCTTCTTTTCAAGAACACAAATTGCCTAGAATTCACTATCACCAAGGCCGCAAGTTTGATTACATAGTACATTACAGTAAGACTTTGAAACTTATTTCCCAAACCAATGATAAAGTAGTGCAGAAAACCTGTTTAACATCTGACAGTAAGGCCGTGTAACGGCATTTTCCTGTTCAGGCCAAAATAAAACAAGCAAATACTAAACAATAACTCTGAAATGTCGAGTATTAAAACTGTCAAAAAACGTGAACAAACTATTCCGTCTTAATAATTTTAACCCGTTTAAGAATGTTATCTTTTGATTTCCCTATTAGTTGCTCAAACAATCTGCGATACTGATAAGCCATGTTTGAACGGTGGATATTGTTCAAGTAGTACTAGCAGCCCGACACACTACACTTGTGACTGTGGAAATTGGTTTACAGGCATAAATTGTGAAGGTATTGTGTTTCTTTTTCTCATTTACTGAAGTTCAATGAAGACCGCAGTTAGTTCCGTTTGGAAGATTTTAGACACATTGCAGGTTTACCTATGACCCGCACCCTTAAAATCAAGCAATAAAACCAGTGAAACAGCACTTGGTTTTATCGCACTTTGCACCACCCTCCTGGTACCTCTCAGTTTTACCTTCATAACGTTCACCTCTTTTGTGTTTTCAGTTCAAATCTACCCTTGTGACAGTAAGCCTTGTGTTAACGGAGCCACCTGTAGTAATAATGACCAAGATGTTTCATTATATCACTGCCACTGCACTGAAGGCTACAGTGGTAAAAACTGTCAAGGTACGAAATTTTTTACGCCTGGAGAATGGTCAAAAGAAAATATCGATAATATTTTATGAGAATATCAAATAATTACGAGTACTGTACTTTCAAATAACAATAACAACGTTTTATTTACTCTAGACACTCAATACACATTTGCAAAGACTACTATGCTTTTTTCACAATAAAATGTGCATTCCTGTGGTTTATTTTGTCACCGTAACAGCCTGTTTGAACTGAATGTAAAACAATCATAGTGTTTGAAAATCTTTTGAAATTGTGATCTGTAGTAGTCGTCGATTGAAGAGTTAACTTGGACAACGTCATCAACCAGCGAGAACGTTATTGCTTCTTGATATGTTTGAGCGGAGGTATAGGGATGGGTACCCGGGGATGGCTAGCGGTTGGCAGGGACTATAAGTATTTCATAGGCCGCAGCATTGTTAATATTGGGTAACATGGGTGGAATATGCTGATTTCACTATACTATAATTGATAGCCGTCATAAAACTAAAGATCTATAAAGCTATATCGAAAACTGTAAACAATGAGCGAAGAGAGAAGGAAGCGTTTTATTTTTAAATCACGGTATCTACTAACGCTTGAGAGTATAAGGCAAGGTTTTATCAATAACTTACTTTATAATGAAGCACAGGCATAAAGAATTGCTCAACTCTGATCGTGAAACTAATATATGATGTATTTATAAGTTTTAAAATACAGTCAGTTTTTTTCCTAAATCTCAACAATTTTTTTTTTCATAACCCATCAAGCCTAAATAGCTAATGATTTATGCTGTTTTCGATGGTTTGATAATATACTAATGCTTGCTATATTCCCTGTCATCTGTCCCCTAATTATATTTTCCGCTCTACCAACGATGAATATTTTCCCCCTTACTATAAACCTATAATAATTACATGCAGTTATTTTAAGATTGCGTGATGTTTTCTTTTTCATCTTAACATACATTCCACTCGTCTAACCATGAATTATTTCCTCTCTACTTTCGCAGTGCCTTCTTTCAGTAAAATCGCCTGTTTTGAAACATCAAGCAAATTACTACCCGATGTACTCGGAGATTTCAGGGACCTCGTCAAAGACAATAAATTTCAACAGGCTATCAGCACATGTGCTGAGTTGGCGTATGATAAAAGCTACAAGTTCTTCGCTCTTGGATATCATGGTATATGTCGGTCAGGGCCGAATGCACGGCAACAGTATCACAGCAAAGGCTCCGTTAGTGATAAGAACTGTCCGAATGGCATCGGTATCGACAAACGTATTGAAGTCTACACTTTTGGTAAGTTCTCTCTTTTGAATTGTTGTCATAGCATGGTAATTGAAAACAAACTTATTAGCAAAACAATCTCTACAACAGAGCAATTGTTATGTTGGAAGTGTCTAAATGTAATCGCATATAGGAGAAGTGGGGTGGGGAAGGGGCTATTTTCAAAAGAGTTTTTTTTTCTGGGTGGGTTTATAGTTGTCTCAACAAATGTGTTTTTGTTTTTTTCGATTTGTAATCAAATATGCTTATATGAGTCATTGTTTTCTCTCTACAGAACTCCTTCCGAAACTGAATACCTTGGGATGTTTTGTGGAAAAGAAACGAAAATTGCGACTACTCAACATCAAGTTCGGGAGTTTTGCGAGCTCGTACAGCCCGTCAGATCCACACGCGACGGTAGTCAAATGCGCGCACCTCGCGCGCGACATGGACTACGAATACTTCGCCGTTCAGAACCTTGGTGACTGCTGGACGGATAAAGAAATAGTTGACAACTATGACAAGCATGGGAAGGCCCTTCCACAAAACTGCGTGGGAGGGGTGGGCGCATCGTACACCAACTTCGTATATCGAAGAAGGCCGGAGTCTTCAGTGAGTACTTCAAGAAGCCACATTTGAGTTTTAATGTCTTGATTTCTGGAAATCACTGGAAAACTCGTTTTCCTGTGTAAATTGGGGGACTCAAAAATACAAAAATAAGGATTACCCTACCCAAGACAGCACAATTAAGCTAGAATATATTACCAGGACAGCAGTGGCAACAGTCGCAAACTAATAAACAACAACAATAACAACAACAATAATAATAACAATAGTAATAATAATAACAATAATTATAATATTTTTAAAATGATATTAATTTTATTATCTTAAGGTTTGTTTGTTTCTCTCAGGTGCAGTAAAGAAGTAAACTTACGATGACAAAGGATACGATAGCTCTGATATCAATTGATAGAACACTATTGACCTTCATTACATTGAGAATTAGTTTAAACGGACGGAAAACGTATAAACTTGTATTAAGGGAAATTAAAACAAACAAAATGTAACACAATGCTGTTGAATGAGATAATAATTTTTCGAGAAACGGGATGGATTAATTCTTCCTGGGAGGTACTCCCTAAAGTCATTGATGGGGGTGCGCGACCCTTGTAACCTGTACCTTATTTCAGATCAAAATCTGTGATTTTCCATACGCTACTTCAGAACTGAGCGAAAACTCGGTACCCCGTTTCATACCTTTAAAATTAGTACGGGTCTCTAATATACGACCACAGCTAACCAGAATTGGTTTCTATCTGCGTAAATATTTGAGAAACGTTACAAATTTGCCTATAGAGAAAAGTCTGTACACGAGCCAAGTGGCCCATCAGGCCGGAGCTTATCCCGGTTTCCGTCGCATAAAGCGACTAGGAGTATTTCTGCTCCCCCTGGATGAGATGCTAGTCCATCGCAGGGTTACCCTCAGCATTAAGTTCGCCGGTACTCATTTATACACCTGGGTAGAGTGAGGCACTGTAAAAGTAAAGAGTCTTGCCCAAGTACACAACACAATGTCCCCGGCCAGGGCTCGAACCGGGACAAATTTGCCTATAGTGATGCAAAAAATACAGTTCCTTGTAAATGAAATACCCAAGGCTAAGCCACAATAAAAAAGATACTTACCGTAGTTTAGAAAAAATGGTAAAAATGTATACCTTTTTAAGACCAAAACCGCTCAAAAATCATACTCTTTGGGGCCCCACATACCTATATGGCCTATGTAAGGGAGTACTTCTACCCCCGCCGGGTTAAAACCCGTACCCAGACTGGCTTTATGTATTTGCAACATTCCTTCTTTTCACATGTAGAGCTCCGTATTCAAGACGTTCTTAAATAATTACTAGGTATCCTTTAAAATTTGGAAGTCGAAAAGATAGCAAGAGATTTGCGAGCATGAGTACCGCGTGATAAACGACATCTGATGGGTTTCAATTCAATAAAGATCGTAACCGGATTCACTTATCGCAAAAGGTCTATTAGTCATGCAGGATACGAGTTATTACCGTTGGAAATAACAGAGTTTTTTTTTATTTCTATATAGAGACGTCGCCATTTGACCTAGTCTATAAATCCGATGTTAAAACTTTCGGAGCACTCAGGGAGTTTCCAAGTGTACTGAATCTAATAACGTAGCCTATGCCTTAATGTTATTTGGTTATTTATCTGTTTATTTGACAAAGCGTACACCATAGAGATTTCATTTTATTATGATATTTTCTACACCTTGGCTATTTGCCCACGATCTCTACTAACTAAAGCAATTTACCTACACCTGTTTAAAAAAATATTTTTTTGGATTCATCCTTGTTAATCTGCAGCTCTCAGCTCATATCATTCCTAGGGCAAGGGGCATCGTTTGTGCTTTTATTTGTTGTTTTGTTTGGCCGATCACAAAGACCCTTCTAACCCGGTCATGTCGCCGCCCCAACTCAACACAAAATAGAGGGTCTGTGCCACACTCTTATTATGCAAAATTTTCAGAAGTAATTTAAATAAACTAAAAATGAACACGCTGCATCGCTTCGCTTCCTCAAGGCTGTACTATCGACATGGCGTGTCAGAACCTAGGCAGTGAGTATACCAAGCCAGCTTATGCGTTTTGAAAAAGAAATTTGAGATAAGACTGTTGCATTAATCAAGCCGCCTTTTGATAAACGCACGAATAAGGGTTTCAATGCTTTATAATTTGGACAGAAATTTTCTTGTGTGACTAATGTTGTAAAGTTAAAGAATAATACTACTCCATCTAACTTCTAAACTTGAATGCACGTAGTAAACTTTTAATCAGCTAAACCTTAAGGTCTCTGGCTTCATCATCCGAAGAAACACCTATAGTTCCACCCCTAATCATGTTAGAAAATTCGTCGGAAAAGGATCTCTATTATATAATATGATTGTTTCCGTATGCTGTTGCCGGTCTCGCCACTGGTATAAGTAACCAAATATATGTATCAATTCAACATTGAATTTAAACTTTGAGTATTTCGCCTTTTTAGTGACTCCGCCGTGATACAAACGTTTAACCCTTCCTGTATCTCCAAATCATTCTGCAGTTTTTGAAAGGATCTTACTCGATCGAGAATCCTTTAAAGCAACACAGGTTTTCCTTGGAATAGTCTGGCAATTAGGACCTTTCTCTTAAATTTGAAGTCTTAGGCGTATCTCAATTAACACTTCACGGCTGGCCACAAGGTAAACATTGTTTTTTTATTTCTCAAGGATCTCGATGGAAAGAAAATCAACTGGTTTCCATAAAGGATTACTGTTTAAGTGATTTATGCGTAACAGTATGCTTTTACACTCTGGCGTCATAGATTCTGCATGTTTCCGCTCAAAGACTTTTTGGGAAGAAACAGTTTGATTGTTAGATGTCATGTGATGTTGAATTACAGCGTGCGTTGTAGAGAAAACATAATAACAAGGATAAGGATGTATTTGATTTTAATGGTAATATTTAATAGACAGCTAGCTTAACAAACGGGGGAGATAATATATCATACTTGTTTTCATTTTATTTGGACACCTGTTTCAAAACAAAGCACACTAGGGCGTCGTCTGCCATAGTTCTTTCATCTTAAATTAAAACTGGGCATGGCAGACTATTCCACAGCTTAATTTCTTTGCTTTTTTTATCCTCGCTATCAGAGATGTTATTACTAAATTAACATATAAATTTCGTCCAAGCCGTTACTAAAGTTTATTGTCTTTTTTATCTACTCTGCTCTGTAACTGCACGAAACACTTAAGTAGTCACTTCTGTTATTTACTCCATTTTTCCATCCATATCACTATCACAAGAAAATCTTTTGCAACTGAGTGAAATGAGCTCGGCGACGATATATCAATGAGATACTTATTTACATTTTGCTTTTTGATTGAACTTTTTTTTAATTCAATAGTAACATATTAGCAGGAGTAGCTCCCTTAACGGTTTTAAAATAAGGTTTAAGACTCCCATTAGCGCAGTGCACCACAACATTTGAAATTGAAATGTAACTGTATGTTTTAAAAGGCTTGGTGTTTATGAGAGCTTTCATCTAAGGAAAAAAATAGAAATTTATCAAAACACTAAAAGCATGTGTTCGTCTATTATGATCGTCCGGGTGAGGATAGTCCTGAAAAGGATTTCAGCAGGCTATTAATCTCACCAGGATCACGGTGGAACTTATCACCGATAATGACAGTCCTTTTCAGATTTACGCCACCCCGAAAATCACACTACAGGCACTAACTAACCACTGATACTCCTAAACACTCTTTGTAAACATGTAGACTCTTATTCTGAGTCTCTCTCATCCGCAGGCTGAAAATTTTATTTATCTGAGACTAAATATATTGTTACTTCATTCTTGGATCTCAGAATATAGTATAATCATATGTCAATCTAGTAAACACATGTAACCGTGATAAAGAATACCTATTTGAAATACTTTTCAATGATTTTATTGCATGAAATAAAATTCTATCAAAGTTCAAACAAGAGTTATTACAAGTGTCATTTTGCCGATCTCAGTTTCAATATCCTTATAAAAAAAATTTTACAAACCAAAAAAAGAAGAGTGTACAGTAGGTTACATCTGAAGAAACTGTTTTTCCGAAGGCGGGATCCTTAATAATTAACTATTTTCACGACTGCAGATACATGTATTCGATTTCATTGTAATATAGTCGTTTTGCCATAATGTATGCCAAAAGCAAATCAGAATATGATTGCTTCTGCATATGCGCCGACCTGTACTTTTGTAAGTATTTAATTAAATATTAATAGCGAAATAATATTATGGGGATCTTTTTAAAAAATCTCAACTGAGCTTGCTGGATCTCCTGCCTTATCAAGTATTATCTGATTGTATTGTAAATGATTGTAATGTAAATGATTGTAATGAATGATAGAAGGCGAATAAAGGAATAAGTAAACTAGCAGCCAATAGAGCGGTTATTATGGTTTCAGTTTTTCCTCATCTTTGCGTTTTCCAAGCATGCGGCTAAATGCTATGATAGCCGTCGCATCACACGGAGCAAGTTTAATGAGACACCGTGCACGAAGTGCGTTCGCGCGATTAATCCAGCAAAACGTCAGTTTTTTAAAAAAAAAAATAGATGTAGGTCTATGAACAAAACTAAGAAACTGCGAAATAACATTTAAAAATTACATCTATTTAATAACAGAATGGCATAAAAAAGCTAGTTTTTTTGTCTTTAGCGAGAGATCTGGATTAAGTCCGTCATCTCATGTAAAACATTCACTCTTAGTAGCTTTTAAAGATAGGAACTTAATCTACAAATAAATATACAATTCAGTTGCTAAGACAAAGGGGCGGATATCTGTTGAACTGAAGTGTCAAGAAACATAATTAGGATGGTATTGAAAATAAAAATACACGATCAAACCCTGTATACACGATCAAACTTTATATATGAAAAACCTTTTGATATTAATAAAGCTTGAAATCCCTCACATGCATTATTCCCTCCGTAGCAATGCGGAGAAACTCGACAAGTGTTCAGTTGAATTTCATAAATTGTCTCATAGGAGGAGAGTTCGTCTTCGTCCAGCCAACCAAATATAACACGGCCGGGAGAATTAGATATTGTCAGGTTTATTAACAAAAACGTGTCTCAGTGAAGCCCGCCTCTGCCGGAAATTTAGGATTCACCCCATTTTAACAAAAAAACATTTACAATTCACTTAGTTCTCTTAACACTAACCTTGACAATGGGAACAATTCGAAGTGTCTTTTGTGAAACCAGACACAAGCATAAAAGAATAATAGTACTCACAGCTGTTGTAGACAGGTAGATTTGTAAGGGTCGTTTGCTTATCTTCACGTATTATTCATAAATTCAGATTTGTCACCATGGTGAAGATAATTAAAGCTCAACTTAATAAGATTCTTCGACGAGAAATTTACTCTATTTTATAAGAAATTATCGTTCTTTGTTTCGTTCGTTGCTCGGTAGGGTAGTTTTTGTTCTCAAACATTGACATGTAAATGATGTTTGGATTACAATTCAGGTTTAATTGCTTTTTGTAGACTTAAACACCACACTTCATTTTAACAACCGCTTTCGAGACCGTGTCTTCAAACGGCTTCTTTATCACTGTTTCTGCCACAGGAGATAACGGGCGGACCAAAACTGTTTTTCTTCTTCTAAAATTCCTCAGTAAAAGATAGAAGACTTAAAACTATCACCGATGAATGTTACTGTTTGTTTTGAAGCTTGTTTTTCTGCCCTCATTAATTTGCGGTTAGCAATCAAACTATCAGTTGAGGCTTTTTAATCTTTTGAAAAAGCTATCAGCTTTTTTCCGTTTTGGTAATAAAGTTAATTTAGAATGCTTACCGGCAGTTGAAATATGACAGTCAAGCCTTAGATTGTTATCATGACTGCTTGCACAAAATCTGCCGTCTGGCTGTTAGTAATTATTATAAAAGGTTTCGCTTTAAAGCTCTGGTCTAAGAAGAGAACTGAAACTTTAGAGTGAAGACCAAGCACAGGTAAAACACTATTATCATCTTAGAACTTGCTGAGCCCAAAGGTTATCTATGTTTTTATTCCTCGGGTTGATATTGTTCTTAAGATATATATTTTACTACGTTTGTTTGGTAGCTTACTAAGAATTCCCCATTCACTTAAATTTCATTTCATAAGATCATGATACTTAATTTTTGTAACTGTACAAAACGCGACTGCAGCTAGGGTTTCTCGGTAAAATATTAAGCAACTGGGAATATTGCTTCAGTTCCATCTGTATGATACGCTGTGAACTGATAGCCAATTATATTTCACTTTTTCGTTAGCGAGATTAGTTAAGATTTCGGAAAGCATATCAATCGAAGGAACTTATCGATACAATATGCGGTCAACTGTCCGTGAAGCGTTTCAGAAAGTCGACATTTTTTCAACTTTATCAATTATTATCACGTCTTAATGTTACTTACAAGGTTTTGCATCATCACTGGAAAGAATTCGCGAATGAAGGAATGCAATTATTGTCTCATAGTAAACAGTATTCTTAAAAATATAGATATTGGATATCGTACAATGTCGATGTTATAGTTGATTATTTTGGCGATAATTCTTGTCATCTGAAACGGTCGTATCCTTATGATTACCATCCAACTGAATTCACTGGGTGTAATAAATTGAGCAAAATTTTTCTTGGAAGTCAGACCTAGAATTTAAAGGTATTTTATTAGCGGTTTATTTTATTGTTATACATTTTTATATTTTGATTTGTCTCATTACACGGTTAAATTAGCTCAAAGGGCCCATAGCTATGCCAATCAATATTTGGACCGATCAGTGCTTCCCTGTCTCCGCTAGGTTATATTGTAGTTTAATATTTTACGCTTCTAAAATCAATAATTGCATGTAAAAGGCAATACTTCCCCTCTTCCAACTTCCTTTTCCTTCAGCTTTTCTTTGAACTCGTCTGACCTGTTTGACACTAAGTCGGCCTGCCATCAGAGTACAATGCGCGCTTGACGTTTACGGTGTTTTACCCGGCAGTCTGAGACAAGGAATTTCCTCTCTAAACATTTTCAGTCGTCTAATGTACTCTTATAACCAAGTTTGCTTGGAACCATGCTGGGAACACAGTGACCCTTGGTGTTGTTGTACGGACCTCGTGGTTATCGCGCCGATGCCGTCTTAATAAAGCCATCGCGCTTGGCTTACACTGGGAAGCAAGTATTAAAAAGAAAATTTCAAGTCATTTATTACATAATTTCCACATATTTCAGAGTTAGATATATCTGAAGTGATTCGTGTCTGTTTTGTATTGTGTTGCTGTAAGTTCAGATTCCTTCTCCGCATTTTTTTTATAAATGTGACAAGTCCTGATCAGTGGGAAGTTCAAAGGAAGCGAATAAATTTTTGTTTGCAAAATCCATTTGAGAACTCCAGAGCGCGATTTTAAATGATTTTGTTGTCCATTCCATCGAAAAAGCAAGAAGGCCTAGTGTATCGTTTTAATGGAAACCACAAGAAGAGATGCACTGTAGACACGCAATCAATGTGCAGTTAATCCGTGGTTACAAAAGGTGCGTACAAACCGAACGGAAAATATGTGGGTCGTTCTTATTGAGATCACGTGGTTTCAGGCAATTTGCCAAACTTCATTAACATATTGCTGCTTATTACCTGGATTATTCCAGAGTTAAATTCGTCATCACATTTGACATTGAGAGACCTCAGAGGGAGATTGCTTTATATTTCAAACTTCAAATAGTCACTTATTTTAATGAGTCCTTGTTAACGTGATGGTTTCAATCAGGAGAGCGAAAATTTACAGTTTACTGAGAAAATTACAAGCATTTCTTTTTCCCAGGTTCAGTGAAGCCCCGCCCTACGCACACCTGCTTAATACGGACACCCACTTAAAACGGGCAGTTTTCTTTGTCCCGACAACTTAAAAGCTCATATATTTTCTCTTAAATTAGCCCGCTTAATACGGACACCCGGATAATGAGGACATTTTATCATGCCCCTTTGTTGTCCATATCAACGGGGTTCCACTGTACTACTAGTACTACCTAATTATGAATTTTTTTGCCGATGTTGTAGGAAAACGTAAATCTAAGGCCAAAGATCACTCAATGATTCGTCCATCTCTCCCCCTTCCCCCCTTACTACTTACCTCTCCTGTCCCCCCTGTGTGCCTTCGTTGTTCCTTCCTTCCTCCCTCCATTATTTCCTTGTTTGTTTGATTGTTTGTTCGTACATTTGTTAGAGCTGTTGTTGTTGTTTTTTGCTGGAACGAAAACAACAACCCGCAACAAAAACCCCATGAAAAGCAAGATATATGCATGTGTATTAATGGAGATGTTTTTCGTTTGTTTGCAGCGAACTTGCCTTGGAAACTGGACCATGAATTTTTTGACCAGCCTCTGTCTATTGATTTGTCTCACGATTTGTGATGGTAAGCTTTTATTTTCTGATCCTTGCCAAAACGAATAACGAGGCATGAACAATCATTCCCTTACGCCAATGGAGACTGCAGTGAATTGAGTTTTGAGACCTCTATGGTTGTAGCACATGTTAGTTGTTCGGACATACGTCAAAATCCTTTCTGTTTTGCGCACAGTTAGAAACAAATCAAGAACACCTAACAAATAACTGTTGGGACAGTAATAAGGCCCTTAATAATTTTGTGGAAACCGTATACTTTTAGAAACATACAGTCCAAGAAGTTTTAGTCGGATTGTAAAATTCAATTTAAAGATAAGCATGGGGAAATTACAGTCACCGAAGAACAGTATAATGCGTCAGATGAATTAGTTTCAATACTTAAGTTAGTTATTTAAATCCAGTCCTATACAACTATCTAGTAATATATTTATGTTTGAGTCACAGGAACTTATGTGAGGTCAGGGGCAGAGGACAACCAGGGTGTGGCTGCTCAATTCAAACGGGTATGGACAAGATACTTTCTTTTTTTCTTTAGATTAAACGGTCTTTCAGACTTGATTTTCGACTATTTTGTATGAGAATTCAAATACATGCTCGAGAAACTCAGAATCAGATGGCTTGTTTTATATGTCTTCTCTTTTCCTCCAAATTATGTATACATGAGTTAAAACGTGTGGAACTTGTTGGAAGCAATTACATTTCCTTTCCTCGTAGGACAACATTCATCTACGCATGAAAAGGCATGAACTTGAACAATACTTCGGTGCAAGCTCACCTGAGGAAGGTAACTATAATGTGACTTCAAGCAGTGCTCATCGTGCAGTGCTGTGTAGTGTAGCACGGCGTGGCTTAGTGTAAGACAGTGTCATTTATATGCGTGACGTTTTTTCACACAGTACCAGAATACGAAGTCATTTCTCCCATTCAAGTTGACAAAGCCAACAGGTTTCTTTCGCACAATCTTAACATTCACGCGAGGCAGAAAAGACACGCAGAAGAACCACATGTCTGGTACTATAATGTCAAAGCTTTTGGTATGTCACTGCATCTAAACCTTACTAAGAACGAAGAACTCATGTCACCATGGCTGACTGTTGAGCGACACGAGAATGGAACAGTTACTAGCGAGGATCCACCGCACAATACCTTCTTCAATGGTCACGTGAATTCGCAACCTGGGTCTTCGGTTGCCGTTGGTAATAAAAACGGACTGGTGAGTCCCGGATAAAATAAGATTTTCCGTGAAACAGGCGCCATATAGTTATATTCAAACTAAGTTTTCACAACTTTTCACCCTCGGAACCCACCGAATTAGACCAGTAGACCAAAAATATTGACGTGCCCTTTTGTGTATTTTTGTAAGCGTGCTGACCGAAACTGTTAAGAGCGCGTGATAGCACGTGCACGTGAATTCGAACACGTTCAAGTAAACTCCACTCGAAAAGAATTCTCGTGCACGTGATACTTTTTTTGAACAAGAATTTTTGTCTTTACTGTTTGCTGCTAGTTAGTTCACGAAGAAAGCTTGTTGTAAACTTGTTCAGAGAATTTTGAGGTGAGCGTAGACGTGGTGCGTAGAAAAACGCATATTGAGCCTAAAATGATAAGTCCCTGTGAACTCTTAGGCGAAAGATTCGAAAAGGGCAAGAAATAAAACGTGGAGTTTTACAACTAGGGATGATCAACACCAAGTTAGGCGACTAAGAAGGGTATGTCTTCGTATCCAAGTAATCATTGATCACTTGGACAAGAAGACAAGTAAATTTTTAATGTTTCAGATTTTATAACTTGTAAATGACGTAAATCTTTGTATTTTAGGAATACACGTACGAATTTTGAACGAGCTTTTATAGCTCTTCGACGTGACGTGTTCAAATAAAGGATTGTTTTTGTATTGTTGATGACGGACGTGTTATTTTTGTCCCTTCAGATGGGGATGATTCAACTGATGGACCAGACGCTCTTCCTTCAGCCACTCGCCAGCCATCTTGTATCTGACAGCAATGCTAAAGTAAACAACCACTTAATATACAGACGTTCAGTTGGCGAGAACACAGGAAACCAATATGAAGGTATTGAAATGAAAAACAAGTGACTTTTATAAAGGCTGGGTTAAAGTTCAGGATAGATCGGATTTTGAAAATTCTAACATGGTGTCGAGGTCTAAGGTACCAAAACGAAAGAAGCCACATTGAGGTGAAGGGATGATGAAATAAATCCTTTTAAATCATTGAAGTGTACTTAACTGACTACCAAAGGACATACATGTACGTGTCCAGTTACAAGCAGTCAGCTACTAAAACGTTGCGAATGAGCAGCTGTAACTGGGTACTGCTGTGATCGCGCTCCACTTACCGAGCCAAGCGAGGCGAGCCAATCAGAATCAATAATGTTCCGATTGATATGACTAGCGAAAGGATAGAGCCTTTGTTTATTACAAGACTTTGTTAGATAAGAGGGCCAATAACTAAGATCAACCAATAAGATCAGTTGTTCAAATTCCGGTCCAATATTCTCTAAGTATGGACCGGGCAGGCACTGTCCCGAATGACCCGCGCGATTACTATTGAATTATTTTCTGGTAGTTTTATGGCTTACGTTTCTGAAAGAACTTGCGTCCACATGAAAGATTCCTTTTGTTTTTCTTCCAACTCTCCAACAAAAAGTACTGTCAAGACCTCGGGCCGATTTTCTCCTAGTGCGGTCCTCGCGCTTGGTTAACAAGATATATCTGTACACCACAAACACCATACCTTTGCCTTCCAGTAGCAGTAAATCACACCTAACAACATCCTTCAATGTCTTCATTAATAGGTTTACCATCTGAGAAAACAATCAAACAAAATGACGATGATGATGACGATAATAGTCATAAGTTTATGGAGATTACTCTAGTTGCTGACAAAGACACAATACTCCACCACGGTGACGATACCGCGACACACTTGCTCATGCTCGCAAACTTGGTAAGTTTATGTCAATCGCCGTCCTGTTGGATTGCTGTTGACAAAACATACTGCGCTGACCACGAGATGGTGTGTTATCCGGAGGATAACGCTATCCACCATTTGAACATTAGAAGCCGAAAAAAAAAAAAATAGCCTCATCGCTGGTTACTGAAGCCGGGCTGTTAACAAGAAGCTGAAAAAAAAAACACACCACCTCCAACAGAGCAAAATGTTTTCCAATTTTGTCAGCGTCACAATAAACAAAGATAAAACGATCTACATTTTGCCATCTGGCTGAGTAATAAAACATGCCTAGTTTTTTGATCTTCAGATATCTTTCGGTTCCTGCGGCAGGTTAAATGATGGTTCAAAAAATTTCAACCACGTTGTCAAAAATAGAGTGAGTTTCTGTTAACACTCATAAGTTCTCTCGAGCCCCAAGTCTTGATTTGTTTGTTTGTTTGTTTGTTTGTTTGTTTTTGCACAGTATATCGTTTTAGTTTAGAAATTGATCAAAGTCTCACCAAAGATGCCATGATATGCAGAAAACTGCAAAGTGAGTGCTCACGTCAACGCTGGTGGCATCTAAAATAAGACAACCCCGTGGGGTGTAAGTAATAAGACAACGCAATCGGGAAAGTGATATCGTATCATTCCCCGGGAAGTGAAATCGGGTCGGCTTTATCACATCGATAACCACGCTTAATCCATAATCCCACCGTCCCCGCCGTCCCCCCCCCCCCCCCACCCCTCGTCAACGCCCCTCCATTTTTCTATTCAACAATTAGGTCATGAGATCGCAAAAGTTGACGAGGGCGCAGCCAAAGTAAACTATCAAGAATAGAAATCGAAAGGGGATAATCGTATTGTTTTAGTATAAATCTACTAGTCTCGTTCAAAACTTTATCTAAATGCTCTTTACAGATACTTCAAAATCACAAAGAAGTGTCTGCCAGTTTGTTAACAAGCTGACACTGCTTGGCTACGTGATGTCTACCACAGAATAGATACTGAGTAGCGTAGCCAATCAGAGAACGGCATTCGGGATAGAACGCTAGTAGATTTATATCGAGAGGTGATTACGCGATAGAAATCTTGAGCTCATAATCTAATAGTAAAATCGGTTACAGATTTTAGCACAATCCTTCTTATTGGGTGTAAACAAATATGATATCAGAGCCTTCACAGTGCTGTACAATGATGAGTAATCACGCTAATCTTGTGTTGCAGGTGAACGCTATGTATCATCATGATTCTATCGGCAAGAAGAAAATCACCATCTCAGTTGTGCAGGTTAAGCTTGTCAAAGATGGAGTAAGTCGAAATTTTAGTTGCTCCAGAAACAAAAATAAGACATAAATGGTGGAAACATATCTAGGGCAGTGTAACTTGTTGTATGTTACTAACGTCCTCCGTATTTCTTTTATTGTTGAACCTCTCATCTCAATATAACTCCTAACTGCTAGAATTTAAATCAATACCTTCAGGTCCGTGTTAGGACAGGCTTGTTTGGTTTTGTATTACTTTTGAAATTCTTTTTTTTTTTTAGCGTTAAATGGGCTAGGCCACGTAAACCCGAGATGTTCTGTTAGGTTCTGACAGAAATAATCAAATAGAATTTCGATAAGCTTTAAAGGAGACTCAAACATGGCTCATCATAATTTATACTAGCGACAAACGCCTACGGAATAAAATAGTGAAAGCCCTACAGGGCCATTGTATAACCTGTTGCCTACCACCTGCGCTCTCCAAATTGATTGATACAGGCCACGTTCTACCACGCGTTAGGACAGATCGTTTAAAATAACTTTATTTAATTGCCCTCTTCATTTTAATTGCCCATTGTGTGTATTTTTACTTTCTGTTAAGCCTTTTTTATTGTAACAGTTCAAAGGGATGTTTTGAATCTTAGTTCTTAATAAAGACCATTATTATATAGCTGAATTCATTTTGTTTTTGTGTGCGGTGACGATTTCACGTTCAGTAGTACAATTCATCACTAGTTTGGATTTGGATCAGTGTTCAGAAACAAGAACAATTCTGACCTCCCAAACACCTGGTTTACAATTCGCTTTTTATTCCCAGCTTGACTATAATCAGAATTCTGGGAACCCAACAAAGCTTTCAGCTCTTAGGAACTGGGCAAAAAGTGTCAATATTCCAACATCAGATTCAAATCCCAATCACCCTGACGTCATAGCATTAATTTCCCGGTAAGATATATGTTAATTAACTGCTATTACCCAGGTGGCTTCTAGGCTCCCATAGGTTGTGCTGGCATAATCTTTGGCATTATTCGTCAATACGAGCATAATTTTCAACGATTTTCCAAAATTTCGTCCGCGGCAGCGAGTGCATACAGTGAGGTACATGTGTTTGCCAGTTTCTTATTTGTTGCATAGTTATTCTTACCAAATTTAAAGTAAAAAGTAATAGCATATTTTCTGCATTTTTTGCTATAATGAGCATAATTTACAAAAGCTAGCATAGTCATTAGCATAATTTTAGAAATATACGAGCACTACTTTTACGACCACAATCTATCGAGCCTAGTCGCTTCCTTCTTCTAAGACTGTGAAGATCTGAAGTTCTGCATATGTAAATATATGTATTTCCTAATCAAACATAAGGTGTAGTAAACCTCTTAAGCACTTTGAAATGTTTGAATTATTGCTGAATATGGGACTTTCTCTTCCCCACCCCTTCCCTCCCCCCCCCCTCCCCCAACAGGTTTGTGTTTGACAGCTTTTACCTTCATTTTTTCACTGTCTTGCTGTTAGTTCTCTGATTATTTGCAAAATGTTTCTTTGGTGCCTTTTCACTGCTCCTTGCCTGTAAGTAATAAATCTGTAGACCTGGCTGCCTGCCCTGTTAACTCTCTAGTTATTTCAGGTAGCCAGGCCCATAACTTTATTTTAAATATACAACCTTGTAAAAATATTTCTGTCAGTCTAAGGGGTAATAAAGTTTGTTGTTGTTGTAACGTGTGTTTTGTGCTAATTTCGTCTTTTATTTTTTCTTACAGGGGAAGCATTGGAGGTAATTATTTTAGCTTCTGCTAAAGCTGAAAATGTTTTAGAAGATTATTTAAGTTTCTTAGCAGGGCCTTCCCCTACCTGAACACAACAATCGTATGTTTATTTTCTTAATTTTCTTCTTTTAATTTCAGGCTTGGCAGATTATAATACAATATGTCACAAAAACAAAATGAGCTTCGCGGTCAATGCTGATGGCATGGGATTCGGAACTGCTTTTATTCTCGCTCATGAAACTGGACACACGTGAGTTAAAGCACTGTAAACGGGAATAACAGTGTGAGGTCTTTGTGAATGTGCAGAGCTAGAAGTTGATACTGACATATATATCGAGACAATCTGTATCATGTTTCATTAAACTCCTAATTTAACACTCCAGCTGTTCCCAAAAGAGCATAAGTTGGGATAATAACTTTAATAACTCTAACATTTTTACTCCTTTGTATACCTTTGCCTTATAAGGCAATAGAGAACTTTCATGGTTTATTTCTTGATTTTTCTAGATGCCTTCCAGGGAGGATAAATGCTCCTTTGATCCCTTTAATTTAATTGTATTGCTTCCTGAATTTATGTGTCACTTAAGTTCGTTTTATTTAAGTAGAAAGTTACCTTGTCACCTCAAATTAATCCCAAAAATAGTCCTTGCGCCATTTAAGCTAATGATTAAGTTCCTTGTCCCTGTAATTAGAAAGCCTGGGAAACTTTCATTAGTAGCCGATTATATCTATCTGTATTCTCAAAAACATAGCCACAGAATTTGACATGTCACTGATAATCTTGATACAATTCTGTCTTAGAGCTAGCTTTCGACACGCAGGTCTCAAATAAAAGGAAATAACTGTCCTGTATGCCTTTCGAGGCCAGAAAGACTAAATTCACGTTTTTTTCTGTACAATTTAATTAAGAGTGTGAAAGGTGAATTGATCAACAAGACACGAGCTTGGGACAAAGAAAAAATCTGACTCCCGAAAGGAATCGAACCGATGATCTCACGAACACCGGGCGGGCGCTCTATCCACTGAACTACGAGAACTCATGAAGAGAAACTTGGTCACTTAACAGAGTTCATATGTGTTCATGAGCGTGTTTTCAACATGAAATGGAGGTCTAAATCAAAACAAACGTACACTTATCAAAGTCCTTGCGGATAGCTGATCTATAGGTCTGCATTGTCCTAAATGGACTGAACAAGAGCTTCCCGGACATCGAGAACTGACTAAACTTCAAGATTAAACTTCAAGCAAACTGGGCCATAAATCTGAACAACCGAAAACTCCACATGTTTTCGGCGTCAATCATCGACCGGAAAACCACACATTGAATTCCCTCCGCGCTAGCGAATCACAGACAGCTCTGATTGTTAGCTATTCTGAAAACGTCTAAAATTGATAAAACAATGAAATATTACTCACATCAGCGCTCGATGATTCTGACTTGACTCTGTTCGTGGAAATGTTTTCCTCGTAAATAACAATGACCCGAATGTATTTGGTTTCATCGAGTACCCTTTCCATCACTACAACATTTTTTTTTTCGAGGTCTTGGGCCAGATCAAAGTTCAGGCCAAATATCGCCAACAGCAGCTAGAAATATCTTTTCAGTTTGACGTCTAAGCCGTAATTGGTGTGGCAGCTCTTTGCTGTCCAAAGCAAGCACAGCATTATCGCCACATTGCAAATTGCTTAATTAAGGGGATAAACGGCGACCCGTTAAATCTCAGGGCCGTTTCATGTACGACAATGGACGCCGCTAACCACCAAATCGTTAGACTTGTACCTTCACTGGACTTTATGATGTTCCCGGGAAGTCTTAAATAAATGAACCATGCAACAAGCAGTTCTCTACATTTCAGGCTAGATAAGCTTTACAAACTACTGCGTTAAGGAAGCAGAAAAAATTCAACAAAAAATATCAGGTTACATGAATGAAGGGGTTCTATACGGGTATGTTTTTGGAAAATCAGTCAGACAAATTTCTGCGATTAGAGGACATTTACGTTGTGATTTTGAAGTGCCACATGTGATTCAATCCTGGTCTTAGTTATATGCTTTGTTTTTACTCGTAAGGCTTGGCTTGAACCATGATGGGGGCTCAGCGAACTGTCCAAATTATCAATATATCATGTCTACATCCGTACCTGGTGGAAAAAGGGCGGGAACGTGGTCTCCTTGCTCTAGGCAGAGGATTGAAGTTCTGTTAAGGTAACTAAAATGCTGTCGACTGTTTTTCGTTAATTTAACAAGCAATATAATATTATTTGATGCTAGGAGGTGTGAATTGTAATACATGCTCAGAAATCGGATTCAATACAGTGATTAAAAGAATGAAAAAAAGAAAAAAATCTCAAAGAAAGAAAAATAGTATGAATAATAAATACAAACAACTTTCAATTTCTCATCACGTGCACACAGGAACTTTGGGGAATTTGGGAAAAAAATAAAGTACGTAAAAGACAAAAATTCGAAGCCAGGGTCTGTTGTGATCGCTGGTGCGCTAAATGTCTGACAAAAAGCATAACTTTCCGGTATTACAAGTATTACCGGATAGCAAACAGGAATGTGCCTCGAAGTCATAGCTCCCTCTTACTAATTAAAACTAGTAACAGAGAAAAAATATACAATTTTATTCAATCGTCCTTTGTTTAAATCTGATCATTTGATTTGATCCTCTGTTTCCATTTAATTTGCTAGAAGCGGTGCATCCAGTTGTTTTGACGAGGTACAGCTTAAGCGCAGACCTTCTTATATGAAGGTCTTTAAGAAAGATCTCCCAGGAAGATTTATCACGGCAGATGAACAGTGTAAACAGCAATATGGAAAGGGAAACCGGCATTGTATACATAAGCAGGTAACAAAAACAAAATATAATTGGGTTTATATCGCATCAGGAAGAGCTTTGAAGTAACAAGGTTACGAATTTTATTACAGCTTGGTTTTCAGTAGTTCAAGAGTATAAAAACAAATACAGTAGAATCCCGATAACTCTAACTCGGATAACTCGAATTCCCCGCTAGCTAACTCGAACCAAGTCCTATTTTCCTTAGATTTGACCCCACTTTTCAGTCGTTTTTGCTCGGTTAGCTCTAACTCGGATAACTCGAATTCCCCGCTAACTCGAACTAAATTTCGTTTCCCTTGATAAAAATTTAACCCAATAAGTCGAATTCTGGTTCATGTAACTCACCAGGGATGTCATTCCATTAGCTTTTGTTGTCCTGTAGCCGGTAAAAACACTCAAAACTAACACCACAGCAATTTGATGTTAATCAGTGCAACCGACCGCTCACATATATGACAGTCATTTCCCGATGTTATGAGTCATACTGGATGCAGTGCCTTTAGCTGTCACGGTATACCGAAGTGCTGAAAAATCAGCAAACTATCAATTATTAGCATGGCAAGTTGGATATTCAATTGACCCCGATAACTCGAACCCCCGCCAACTCGAACTGTTTTTCGTTTCCCTCCAGAGTTCGAGTTACTGGGGTTCACCTTTAAGTAAAGTCTACATACGAGCCAAGTGGCCCATCACGCCCGAGATTATCCCGGTTTCCTTAGCATGAAGTGACTTGGAGTATATCTACTCTCCCCTAGATGGAATGCTAGTCCATTGCAGGGTTTACTCCTCATCATTAAATTCGCCGTTACCTCTTTGTAACGGCGAATTACTGCGAGAGTAAAGTGTCTTGCTCAGAAACACAATGTCCCCGGCCAGGGCTAGAACCCGGACCGCTCGATCTGGTGTCGAGTGCACTAACCATGAGGCCACCGCTCTACAAGTCAATTCTTGCTATTCTTTTATTTATTTATGTCTTCCTTGTCTTTTTATTTTCAGTCTGACTGTGGGGCGTTGTTCTGTACAGCCAACGGATATTCGTGCTATAGCAAAGTTGCTCGTCCTCTTGATGGAACGTATTGTGCAACAAGACACGTGAGACTCTTTAAATGCTTTAAACATTTATAATTAACGTCCGCCATCAGTTAACTCCCCAACAACAAAGACAACAGAAATACCTACAGTTTTCAATTTACAACTATGTCTGAATGATTGCCATGGTGGAAAATTACCAAGTTCTCGTGTACAGGCAGCTTTAAATTCTCAGAGATCACGGTAATGTTTGTCTTAAAAATTTGTGTGCATCCTCCAGTCAGCAGTCTGCTTGGCATTGACTTTGTGCTTGACATAAGGTCGATCAGGGCGGACACCTCCTAAGCTAAAGAGGAAACAGGTGGCTTGTCAGATCTTACCTGATCTGTCATGACTGAACTTACTAGGACAGCTAGAAAAAGGCTTAGGAATATTCGTCTTACAAAGAGTTCACTGTCTACTAAGGAGATACATGGCCGCGGCAAGGTCTAACACAGTCACGTTTCTTTTACAGTGGTGCATAAGCGGTGAGTGTGTTGACGACGGGTCCCAGATAATAAATGGAGGATGGAGTAAATGGGGTTCCTACACTGCTTGTTCAAGAACATGTGGAGGTGGAATACAGTGGAGAACAAGAACTTGTACAAATCCACGGTATATCTGAAAACAGCTACAATGCACGTCCTTAAACGATGAAGGCTATTTTGTAATCACGTGATCCATCACAATTCTCTCGAATGGGACACCATTATACCCCTATCCTAAAAAGTAAATTATTATATCCAGGTTCCAGCCATCGAAAAGTGATATAAAACCCTTCCTCCTTTCCCCCGCCCCGCCTTTAAACTCTATGTTTCGATTATTTCATTGTTAGTTCGCTTGGGCTATTTTTATTAGCGGGTTGTAGTGAAGCACTGCTCTGAGCATAAAAGTAAAACCATTTCGAAATTGTGTTTTAATCATTTCTTATAAATGCTGGCATTCATCTGGGTCAATTGAACGGTCGTAGAATCTGCGACCATTAACTTGGAAAGAATACCAGTTTTCTGCATCAGGTGACACAATTATGCAGTTAGCTCATTCAATTTTATTGGACTTATTAGTCTTTTTGGTCTTAGGATTTCTTGTCAATTTTGAAGTCGTTAAAAGTAGAACATAGATGGAAACACTTATATCCAGCTATAGAAACACTCGAATAACTTGAGAGCTACTTACGCTAATAATAATTCTCTTTTGTTTCTTTAAGACCCCAAAGTGGAGGAGAAAATTGTAGAGGAAAGTCACAAGGATTTACTAGGATCTGCGAAAAAAGGGTGACAATACCTCACCAATTTCAGTTTTTTCTTTCAATCAATGATTTAAATACCAAAGATATGAAATCAATTAATTAATTGATCTATTCATGAGACTGTCTGTCGGCAAGTATCGATAAATCTAAGCCAAATAGTTGATAGGAATTACTTAGATACTGATAAATTTGACACAGAAACAACCGTTATAGTCATCTCTATAAAGTTCTACCAACGTTGGTAGGTGAATCAAGAAAACCAACAACAACAACAACAACAACCATTTATTTGTACTCACAATTTATAAAATAATTACAATGAACATTAAATTAGTATAGAGTACTGCCTGCCCAAAATAACCATAAGGGCTAAAAAGAATGGGCGGACATTAAGTTACATAGATTATTTATATAGTTATCGGTTGGTAACACACTTACACACACACTCACAAATATAAAGATACAAACAAACCTGCTGCTACTTATTATTTTTGTCAAACATTATTTTTCTTTTTTTACGGCACCCGATGCGAAATAAAAAAGAGGATGTTTTTCGTAAAGAACTCAAATATGCACATCGGTCATCTCAGCCAAAGTGTTACGCAATACAATTCTGGAAACAAGTTGTACATATTTGGCCGAACATAACATAGCTTAACACTGGTTTGCCGCTTTAACATAACATGCCAGAAAATATGAAGTGGAAGAGATAGCTTTTTATGACATTATATACTACATTGCATGTGTCATAATTAATAGAGGGAACTGGTTATGACGCCTGGCAAACATCAAATGAGCAAACAAATATTTCAAGATTTATGTTGGAAGGTCCACGACCGTGCACAATTTTTTGTTTGCGCTCATACACTATGCATGAATTACGTCACCAAAACGTTCCTATTGGTTAGTTCCTCAGTACGGAGTAAACAACTATTGTGTTTTGTACACGGTCAAGGCCAAAAACAGCGAACAAAAACATACAACTAAGAACTTTGTCGGGTTTTATAACCATTCCCCTTTATTAACTATGATTGTGTGATTGATACTAAATGACTTGATTATTCTACGAATTGTCTTTCCTTTTTCCCCACGACATCCACTCTTAATAACACGCTCCTTGAACTAAATATTTAGCTTTTTAAACTCGTTTAAGTTTAATTAAGTTTTACTCAGCACACGTAAATCGATGAGATGCCTCATAAATTATTGTTGGACTCGTTTTTTTCAACAGCCTTGTCCAGCTGGCTCCACAAAATACCGAGATCTTCAGTGCAAGAAATTTAGTGCAGATTTTGTTGTATACTACAGGGGAGGAAAAGGTAAATATATTTAGAAAAAAAAAAACATCAATTTATCAGTTCGGATTTAAAAGCCAAATTATGTGGGGGTTTTTTCGGGTAGTTTTGGTGTCGAAATGAACTAAGTTTAAGGATATTATCACAAGAATTAATAACTGGATAGGTGAGGCTATTTTACCTATTTAGCTCTATCTAATAACGCTTAAATCTCTTGGTGCTTATTCATTAATTCCCCAGGAATATTTTCAACATTGCGAAAACTGTATATGTTTACCTACGAGTTTACCTAAAGCTCAAGTTTTTTTCATTGCAACTCTTTAACATTTTTATCGATTATCGCGTCATTAAGAATAATAAAATCCTACATGGTGGGCATCCTGACATCACATCACATCACATCACGTCACATCACATCACATCACATCGCATCGCATCACGTCACGTCACGTCACATCACGTCACGTCACGTCACATCACATCACATCACTGCTACCAATTCACTAGATCCTCTAGATTAATATGGAAGCTTTATGTTGGTATTAGGTTTCCAAGAACTCTGCTTGTAGCAACGAAAATTTAAGGAGGTAATTTTATCAACCCTTAACTTTCGCATGAGTTTGCACCGTACCACCAAGTGGCAATTTTGATGTTATTTCTTGTTTTCCGTATTGTTGGCTGTAATTGCTATTTAAGCTTGTGTGTAAAGATATAGTCCCGGCGTGATTAGCAAAATGTCAGATTGATCCATGATTCAAAGCCTTATAATAATCAGGTAAGAAAGAATTAATGTTGTCTGTGAAAGTTTTCAGGGCTTGCTAATGTAAAGCAATAATACTTTTATTTTAGATACCTGTACATTGTTTTGCCGAAGAGGAAATCTCCTTTATGTTAAGGGTTTAGTAAAAGACGGGACAAAATGTCTCCACGGTGTGGAAGAGGGTAACGACATTTGCATTGGTGGAAAGTGCATGGTATGATGCAACACATTTCATGCTTGAACCTATGTTAGGATCCCTAGCATATAGTATGGTTTGATCACAGACACGAGGGACGGCGGAGTGGAGACAACCGTGAATTAGACGTCAGGCTAATAAACTTAGAACGGGTTGTTAACGGAGTACTTTAGGCATACAATGAACGAACGAAAGATCGAGCGAACGAATTGAAACGAATGAATGAAAGCGCATGGCAGAACTAATTCACTAATAATATTCCCTCCACCCAATGATCCTCCACCGCAAGCTAACTAGAGACTTTTGTATGAAAAATTAAAAGTACAATTCCTCGCCTGACAGCAGGTCTATGTTCTTCGCATTTGGCAACCAAAATCTTCTGTTGAGTATCTGCTCCCTGTAACTCATTAAATAATTTTAAAAAAACATCAATCACCCTCGAACTATTGGGCATCGAACTTTTAAATTTTCCCATAAATTTACTGCAATTTTTGCTCTACTTTTCCCTCAAGCAAGATGGCGTCAGGAAACGTGAAAAGGTCTACTGAGTAATTATTTAAAGGAGAAAGTCACTTCAAAAAACTTCTATTTTGTCTCCACGCGTATAGCAAGTAAACATTGGGTTTTTGCACTCACCGAAGTTTCAGCCTCTTAAGAGTCTGCTATCGTGAAGAAATTTGTCTCGAAAGAAGCCCAAAATTCGACTTTGGAGGACGCCATTCTGAAACTGTACTTGGCAGTCAGGTTGTCTTTATGTGATGTCATTCCGTCCAACTCGAAATTGGCGGTAAGCAGAAAAACCTGCAACTGATTTGGCATCCTTCACAAGATCAGCAAAATGTATTTTTTTTCAAACGATTATCCACGTCACTATCTTCACTGCTATCATTTTCGGGTTTTGGGGCACGTGTGGCTCAAAATGACACTGCCCAGAGTGGTAGTTGAAAGGCTTCTCGGAAACCATCGGGACAAAATCCCTTCGGGACGGAAAGACGTCACGAAAACGCGGCCTGGCTGCTGAGTGCTGTTTAAAATGGCGGCGACGATCCCAGGTTTTGGGTTTATTTGGAGAAGAATTTCACGAGGAAAACCTGCACTTTAGAAGCTGAAACTTCGGTGCGTGGTTTTTATTACCGTTTTATTAGCCTATTTTAGGGGTAGCATTATCCTTTAAAATTTTACCCCGTTCCATCGAAGTATATAGTGGCTCGATACTAGTCTGATTGGCTCCTGATTATCAATTTACTAAAACTTTTAACACAGACATAATAGTTACAGATAATATCTAGATGACATTAATATTATCTTATAGCCTGTCGGGTGCGATTTCAACATCGGATCTGGCTTTTCATTTGATCGTTGTGGAGTTTGCAATGGAGACAGCACCAAATGCACTAAGGTGATGCTCACCTACACTGATGACTGGCGTGAGAAAGGTAAGAAACGTAAAATTAAGTAAAATTACGATATTCACATCAGCCTTAGCTGGTTTTCGTGCTGTTGTTTCTTTGTGGAAAACCGAAGAAAAGTCTTTGGGACAAGGCGAAAACCAACAACAAACTAAACCCACATATGGCGCCGAGCCGAAATCGAATCGAACCCGGGCCATGTTGGTGGGAGGCTGAACGCCCTCACCACAGCGTCATCCTTGCTCCCCAAACACACCGACTTGTTTGGTCATACTTGTTTATATCTTAACAAGGTGCTTTAGATACGAGGGCTCGAATTTCCCAACTTATTCCCTTACTCTGTCGCGCAGAACCATTTAATTTCTAAGTTGTAGCTCACGTTCATAAATTTTCAACTAAATTATATTTTGCTCGGTACAATCACAGGAGTTGACAACGCGGACCTTATGTGTGTGGTTCCCAAGGGATCAAAAAATATATGGGTGTTCGAAAAGGCTGCTGATAAAAATAATATAGGTGAGAAGTAGATTTTGTATGTGGTCGTAAAAATTAGCTACCCAGCCACACAGTGCTTCGTTTATATATTTCTGTACATTTATTTTAACACTAACACACTTTTTCTTTTTATTTACCGTCAGGTGTACAAGATGCCAAGAAAACCTACCTCATAACACCGCCTAGGGCTACAAAGATCAATGCAGCTGGTAGCACAATCACCTATGGTAGAAAATCTAACAAAGAATTTGTGTATATTCCTGGACCAACTAACCAGCCCCTTAGATTCATGGTAAGAAACATAACTAGAACCATCTTTTGTTTAATTTAATGGATGGTGTTAGCATATGAGCTATATTTCACTGCTACATCAACATCGATTGCAATTGACGTTAAGCAGCTCTGAACTATGTGATTATATCAAAATTTGTCTAATTTTACACCATATCAAAAGCTCAGCAAAAAGAATATTGACTGATAATCTCATTCAAGCCATTGTCCTGCTGAAGATCACTTATGGACTGCAAGGGTATGGAGTGAGTATAGCGGACCTGGATGCTGTTCAGAGTTTCCTCAAAAGATATTACATCTTTTTCAATCTTTATAGTTCGTGTATAACAGGGGCATAAACAATGGAGCTGTTTGCAGTTACCTAAAAAGAAAGAAATCAGTGATTAGTTCAAGCGACGTTGAGTGGATCATTGATGAGAAGACAGGATGGTCAACGTGTTCTGAGGATTGCGCTGGAGGTAAAGGCTAGATCTGGTCCACAATGCGTACGCATTTATGAGACTACCTATATTTTAATTCCAAAATAGATATATTCAGACACCTTGCCCGTTGCCAGTTTTGTTCCTGCATTTCACGCACGTCACAAAACTCAGAAACATGCACAATGGTAGCTGCAATTCAGTATTAACAGTCCGGTAAACATAGACACGGACACAGGTACCTACAGTGGACTTTTTCTAAAGTCCTTTTCTCTAGAACTCGTCAGTTATCCTGAACTCTCCGCTATCTCGAACTCAAATCATTTTATTCATATGCGTTGTCACTCCGAAAGATATTTTTGTACAGTTCAATTTTACTATGCAATGAAGTAGTTAAAAAAAAATTGCAGAAAAAAACTTAATCAAGTATCCAAGAACGAACTGGCTCTGCGATAAGAAAAGGACGCAGCTAAATAACTTGAGATACTATTTAACGTCAAGATAATTAAAAGCGAGAGTTTTTGAAGAGCTCACATGTTAATTCCAATATCGGCCAGTAACTTACAGGAATCTACTACAAATTAAAACCATACAAGTGTTTTGTATTGATGTTTTATTCGCAGGAAAAAAAACTCGACAAGTAAAGTGCAAACGAAAGGATGATCAATCAATAGTTGCAGATAAGATCTGTGAAAAAGGTGCCGACAAACCACAAGATGAGATGCCGTGTAATACTCAAGCTTGTACTCCAAGGTTTGTCAATGAACTGTGCTCCGCCGAATGGCTAACGATTCACAACTTAACTTCACCTTCACAAACTCGCTACTTTGCTTAATTTACCTTTGTCAACAAATCGGCTAAGTGTATCACTCGCCCGCTGACGTAGCGCAACCATCGTTTTTTCGAAATTCGCACACAAGTTTAGTTAATCTTTGAATATATAAAATGCTCACTCTAACTTTGAGAATTAGAATAAAACCTAACTCGCATACTGACCACAGGAGTGACTCGATGTTTCCCAAGCCCCGAAGAAAGCATAAGTTCCATCAAATTAAACTATGTCCCCATGTCTGAAACAGATGGCACCTGACTGGATGGAGCTCCTGTTCAAAGACATGCGGACGTGGTGTAGTGACGCGTGAACTGTCCTGCAGAGAAAAAGTGAGTCAGGACCCAGAAGAATACAAAACCGTGAGTGAAAGCAGCTGCAAGGAACCAAGACCAAAGGAGCTCCAGAGAGCTTGCTATAAAGTAGTCTGTCCTGCTGAATGGGTTCCTTCTCCATGGGGAGAGGTAAAACCGTTGTCTGTTTGACGTGTTCTTATACATATACATTCTTCAATATTTTATAGTAGTTATATAATCTAAGATAGTTTAGTTTAATATTTACACCCAATTGCACATTTTTCTGTGTTATTTTTTTTTTCTCGGCGCACCTGTAAACTAGCTGGTGCGTCTTGTAGACTCTACTTATCAAGGGTATGGGACGCACCGTTACCATAGCTAAGTGTGTGTCCAAGTAAAATAATCTCTCTCTGTCTGTCTATGTCTATGTGTTCTCAATTTGTATGCATGCAGGTAATAATCTGTATTTTTGGTGCCAAAAGAACGATACTGTCGAGTGAGTAATATTTCGGGTGCAGTTTGGGAATGTCATTTTTACTAAAAGTGTCATTACTAAAGCCAAAATTAGAATTGACCGGATGCTAAGCACTTATACCACAGGGTTCCACTTAACAGATGCATGCCCCTTAGTAGGTGGGCACTTGGAGGGAGAACCCATACATACATACACTGTAGTAATAAAGCTTTGAGTAACATCTAAAGCCTGGGTCTGTATTACCAACGTAATGCATACATACAACCTTTATAAAGACACGATTACATGGCAAAAGTTTCAGCTTGTGGGGTCGCGTACCAGCTAAATAAAACAAATAACAATTATCAAAGTTCAATGTTTTGATTTACAATAAAAAGGAAAAATCTACATCAAAAAAGATACGGAAAAAACATCTTATAGGAAAAAATAAACGCTATAACATGATGTTTCGGTGTCATCTTGTCGCCATTACCACCTAAGTTAGTATATGTCTGAACTGAACGACTTTAGTCTGCATTTGATAATGGCCACAAGGTGACGTATATTTTTCCTTTGAGATCTACATTAAACTAGGAAGTTAGACAACACTTGTTAAGATTAAAAACATTTAATTTCCATTAGTCTGTAATTAGTCGTTTGTGAAGACTTTTCACAAAAGACTTGAAGCTACTTTTTTTTATTTATTTTTTTATATATATAATAAACTTTTATTTGCATACAATACAGTCAGTTACATAACTTACACTACTAACACTCACGCAACTAACATTACAGTACATCTACGTATACAGCTTGAAATACAAACACAGCTAAAGACTTGAAGCTACTTGATGTTTCTGCAGTCAATTAAAAGACCGATCCATCACTAAGAATGTCCTAATGCATTCCAAAGGACGGCCCCTCCGTACAAAAGATAGAATTTTGCATGTATTTTGAAGAAAAACTCGGCGATACGAGTACGTGCTTCATTCAAAGCAGATCTACAGTTGCGGTTCATCAATTGTTTAACCAGACCATGTACGAGTAATCCAAAGTATCCTTTACAGAGAAGTTCAGTTAAAGAAACCTTATATAGATGTGCCGAGTTGCTCTACTTGGCTGTTGCTAAGATCTCTTCCGAGGGCATGTCCGATGGTAAAACGAAAATAATCCTGGCAATACGGCAGTTTTCTCTTTCTAATGCTCTGAATAACTCCGCCTGATTATCTCCAACCCAGACAGCCATCGCGTACGTTGTAGATTATCATTATTATTATGATGATGAAGATGATGATGAGGTAAATCCTTAAATTTTTCTCTTTTCAATTATGGTGTCGAGTTCAGTCCATGAGCTTAGCGCAGTCATAAGTTTGCTTGATTACTTGATGGAGAGAGTCCTCCTAAGTATGTGAGCAGTTCCAAGTAGGACGATTAATTTATTATTATTTTTATTATAATTATTATTACTATTATCATTATTATTATTACTATTATTATTATTACTTTTGTTTTCATCAAAATTTTAGTCTATGATAGTGGAATGTGTGAAGATTTGCAAATAGGTTTTCTGAGGAGATTTCAATGAAGTTCTTATTATTATTATTATTATTATTATTATTATTATTATTATTGGTAGAATATCCCTCAGGTAAAAAGACTCACATATATGTTTGGGAAAAAACTCTGAAATTCTTCGAAATAACTATTTTACTTGTAAAACGTTGATTAATGTTGCTTTATTCATTATTTTTGTGGCAGTGTTCTAAAACCTGTGAAGGTGGTATTATCATCCGCACTCTGAGCTGCAAGAAGCTGAACAGCGATGGTCAATATAGCGCAGTGCCAAAAGTCTTTTGTGAAAACGCAGTCAAGCCGCCTGTATCGGAGGAATGCAATTATGACGTTCCCTGCTCTGGTTTGTAAAGCCTCGGTATGCTTACAATAATTAGATTTCTTACGTATATCAAATTTATTCAATAAAATACGACTAATATCTCAATTAAGGGGGAACTCTTTAAGCTATAGAGGCCCATTCACCTAAAACGTTTGAATAGGAGCTTTAAAGTTTCGGGCATTTCGCTTTTATCTTTTATCTTTTAAACTTGTAGTAAAAGGAAATACATATACTCAAAGGGAATCTTATTTTTCTCCTTTAACCGGGAAGCCTCCATGTTAGCCAATAACTTAGAGGATCACCATCATTATCTGAGAACATTTTAGTTTTTGTTTTGTCTTTTATCCGTCCATCTTGACTGGTTAATGTATCTATTTGTTCTTAAAATATTTGACGCTTTCATATTATCCTTATATATAAAATTAATGCGAACCCGACACAAAAAGCTTGGATATCTTAGACGTGCAAATTCCACCTCTTTTCAAACCTGAATGAATTTGATGGAAATTGATGCCGCAACGTAACAAAATCCAAACATTGTCAATAAAGTAAAACTAAGCAAACGTTTTCATTGAGATAACAGTTCTGCACTCATTCCTGATTTCCTTTATTGTTTAAAATGTTTTAGATGCTCGTGGAAACAATTATTTTCCGTTTCAACGGGCCACGTGCGATATATATTAATATTCCAACATGGCTCTGAGGCTTTCGGGTCAAAATTGTAATTTTCATAAGTTTCTTTTCTCTCTCAATTCCTAAAAGAGACTTAGATACCAAGAAAACAACATTAAATATAGAAGTTTGTCCTGAAAGCCTCGGAGCCATGTTAGAATATTGATTTACCAAACGTGGCCTATTGACTCAGTAGAATTCAGTCTTGTCTTGCTTCCTACAGCTTTGATTGTGTCACTCCGTGATATATAATTTTAATAAAATTTACATTTAACGCAATTAATATTCTTTTTATATATATATAGACACAGGTGGTAAACCAAACAAGAGAAGAAGACGTAATAAAAGAAAAAGATCAAGAAGAAGATGAACTGTGATAAACGTCCTACAAGTCGTTTCTTGATTTAATGTTTTATTGTTAGTTGCATGCTTTTGCAATGTTGTAAGAATTTATAACCATGCAAATAAAGCTACTTGTTGACAATGTTAAAGCATTAAAATGATAATAATTAAAAGATATGAAGCCACACGAGTAGTTTTATCAAACTAGCACTGATTACACTAAATTATTCGCTCTTTTAATAAACGAAGCTTGAAAATAGCTTCTTCTGAAAAATGGGTCCGCAATGCGAACTTGTGTGGGATTTCAGTCAAATAAAAGTTGTTGCGCTATGGATAAATCAGAGAAATTGTAGCTTTACAGTGGATATTTATACATTTTGTCTTGTTTTAGTGACGGATTTCGAGTAAAGATACCGTACAGGAGTACCCAACGACAGTTTTGAAGAAAATCCACCGTACGGTCTGCTTAACATTACCCGAGTGTCGCTACGTCAATCTTGTTTAATATTTAACTTTCCTGGGAAAAAAATACCCGCTCTTCACCGCCAGCAAGCAGGTTTTCGAAGTTATCGGACTCCCAGCCAGCGCTCGACGATGAGGTCGTCAACGAGCCAGCATGCTTTAAATTTGTCACCTAGCTAGCCAGCATAAGAAAAGTTTGCCAAAAGTTTGCCAGCATGTTCGAGTATACCATTTTTTGCCAGCCAGCGAGCGAGTAATTTAAATATACCATAGCAAGGTACATTTCCTTAAAACTATTAATATAACAACGGATTTAGTATTACGTACCATGAACGCAAAAAGTACGTTAATGGTTTCATTTTTACATTTGACTGGAAAGTTTTTGTAACACTTAAGAGATTACACTTACCAAACAACAGTAAACAAAAGAGAAAGATAAAATGTGCTTAAAGTGTCCAAGCTTCACTCTGAAAATAAGTCGTTAATTCCCTCCAAAAGAAGCGTGAAGTATAAACAATGTCCATTCAGTTAACAGACGTAATCTAGATATTAATGAAGATCTATCGTTGTTATTATAAGTACAACAAGCAACCTGTCAATCAGTTTCAAACGCTTACATACGACAAACTTTCACATTCATTTCATTTCCCACAGTTATTGTTCCAAAAATTCAACGAACATCCATGCAAAGAAAAATTGTTTAGCTTATGAAGTAAAAGCAAGACAAGATTACCAAGCCCTCACTAGGCTTTGGCTACCCAGTGTCTGTCATTTTAATTTTCAAATGAACCTACGATACAAACAGATGTCACTTACCTTTGTCAATATGACATTTCGTTGGCGAGAGGTTCAATACAGAACCCGGAAGGATTTGCAGCAAAAGCAATCGTCAGTTGTTCCTCAGGCGATCACCGCAAAAGACTCACGACAGAAGCCGCAAGGATTCGCAGCAAAAGCAATCGTTAGTCGTTCGTCAGGCGATCACCGCAAAAGACTCACGACAGAAGCCGCAAGGATTCGCAGCAAAAGCAATCGTTACTTGTTCGTCAGGCGATCACCGCAAAAGACTCACGACAGAACCCGCAAGGATTCGCAGCAAAAGCAATCGTTACTTGTTTGTCAGGCGATCACCGAAGAAGACTCACGACAAAAGCCGCAAGGATTCGCAGCAAAAGCAATCGTTACTTGTTTGTCAGGCGATCACCGCAAAAGACTCACGACTGAAGCCGCAAGGATTCGAAGCAAAAGCAATCGTTACTTGTTTGTCAAGCGATCACCGCAAAAGACTCACGAAAGAACCCGCAAGGATTCGCAGCAAAAGCAATCGTTACTTGTTTGTCAGGCGATCACCGCAGAAGACTCACGACAAAAGCCGCAAGGATTCGCAGCAAAAGCAATCGTTAGTCGTTTGTCAGGCGATCACCGCAAAAGACTCACGACAGAAGCCGCAAGAATTCGCAGCAAAAGCAATCGTTACTTGTTTGTCAAGCGATCACCGCAAAAGACTCACGACAGAACCCGCAAGGATTCGCAGCAAAAGCAATCGTTACTTGTTTGTCAGGCGATCACCGCAGAAGACTCACGACAGAAGCCGCAAGGATTCGCAGCAAAAGCAATCGTTACTTGTTTGTCAAGCGATCACCGCAAAAGACTCACGACAAAAGCCGCAAGGATTCGCAGCAAAAGCAATCGTTAGTCGTTTGTCAGGCGATCACCGCAAAAGACTCACGACAGAAGCCGCAAGAATTCGCAGCAAAAGCAATCGTTACTTGTTTGTCAGGCGATCACCGCAAAAGACTCACGACAGAAGCCGCAAGGATTCGCAGCAAAAGCAATCGTTAGTCGTTCGTCAGGCGATCACCGCAAAAGACTCACGATAGAAGCCGCAAGGATTCGCAGCAAAAGCAATCGTTACTTGTTTGTCAGGCGATCACCGCAAAAGACTCACGACAAAAGCCGCAAGGATTCGCAGCAAAAGCAATCGTTAGTCGTTCGTCAGGCGATCACCGCAAAAGACTCACGACAGAAGCCGCAAGGATTCGCTGCAAAAGCAATCGTTAGTCGTTCGTCAGGCGATCACCGCAGAAGACTCACGACAGAAGCCGCAAGGATTCGCAGCAAAAGCAATCGTTAGTCGTTCGTCAGGCGATCACCGCAAAAGACTCACGACAGAAACCGCAAGGATTTGCAGCAAAAGCAATCGTTACTTGTTCGTCAGCCGATCACCGCAAAAGACTCACGACAGAAGCCGCAAGGATTCGCAGCAAAAGCAATCGTTAGTCGTTCGTCAGGCGATCACCGCAAAAGACTCACGACAGAAGCCGCAGGGATTCGCAGCAAAAGCAATCGTTAGTCGTTCGTCAGGCGATCACCGCAAAAGACTCACGACAGAAGCCGCAAGGATTCGCAGCAAAAGCAATCGTTAGTCGTTCGTCAGGCGACCACCGCAAAAGACTCACGACAGAAGCCGCAAGGATTCGTAGCAAAAGCAATCGTTACTTGTTTGTCAGGCGATCACCGCAAAAAGACTCACGACAGAAGCCGCCAGGATTCCCAGTAAAAGCAATCGTTACTTGTTCGTCAGGCGATCATCGCAAAAAGACTCACGACAGAAGCCGCCAGGATTCGCAGCAAAAGCAATCGTTAGTCGTTCGTCAGGCGATCACCGCAAAAGACTCACGACAGAAGCCGCAAGGATTCGTAGCAAAAGCAATCGTTACTTGTTCGTCAGGCGATCACCGCAAAAGACTCACGACAGAAGCCGCAAGGATTCGCAGCAAAAGCAATCGTTACTGGTTCGTCAGGCGATCACTGCAAAAGACTCACGACAGAAGCCGCAAGGATTCGCAGCAAAAGCAATCGTTACTGGTTTGTCAGGCGATCACCGCAAAAGACTCACGACAGAAGCCGCAAGGATTCGCAGCAAAAGCAATCGTTACTGGTTCGTCAGGCGATCACTGCAAAAGACTCACGACAGAAGCCGCAAGGATTTGCAGTAAAAGCAATCGTTACTGGTTCGTCAGGCGATCACCGCAAAAGACTCACGACAGAAGCCGCAAGGATTCCCAGCAAAAGCAATCGTTAGTCGTTCGTCAGGCGATCACTGCAAAAGACTCACGACAGAAGCCCCAAGGATTCGCAGCAAAAGCAATCGTTACTTGTTTGTCAGGCGATCACCGCAAAAGACTCACGACAGAAGCCGCAAGGATTCGCAGTAAAAGCAATCGTTACTTGTTTGTCAGGCGATCACCGCAAAAGACTCACGACAGAAGCCGCAAGGATTCGCAGTAAAAGCAATCGTTACTTGTTTGTCAGGCGATCACCGCAAAAGACTCACGACAGAAGCCGCAAGGATTCGCAGTAAAAGCAATCGTTACTTGTTTCTCAGGCGATCACCGCAAAAGACTAACGACAGAAGCCGCAAGGATTCGCAGCAAAAGCAATCGTTACTGGTTTGTCAGGCGATCACCGCAAAAGACTCACGACAGAAGCCGCAAGGGCTCGAAGCAAAAGCAATCGTTACTTCTTTGTCAGGCGATCACCGCAAAAGACTAACGACAGAAGCCGCAAGGGTTCGTAGCAAAAGCAATCGTTACTTGTTTGTCAGGCGATCACCGCAAAAGACTCACGACAGAAGCCGCAAGGATTCGCAGCGAAAGCAATCGTTAGTCATTCGTCAGGCGATCACCGCACAAGACTCACGACAGACGCCGCAAGGATTCGTAGCAAAAGCAATCGTTACTTGTTTGTCAGGCGATCACCGCAAAAAGACTCACGACAGAAGCCGCCAGGATTCGCAGCAAAAGCAATCGTTAGTCGTTCGTCAGGCGATCACCGCAAAAGACTCACGACAGAAGCCGCAAGGATTCGTAGCAAAAGCAATCGTTACTTCTTCGTCAGGCGATCACCGCAAAAGAATCACGACAGAAGCCGCAAGGATTCGCAGCAAAAGCAATCGTTACTGGTTCGTCAGGCGATCACTGCAAAAGACTCACGACAGAAGCCGCAAGGATTCGCAGCAAAAGCAATCGTTACTGGTTTGTCAGGCGATCACCGCAAAAGACTCACGACAGAAGCCGCAAGGATTCGCAGCAAAACCAATCGTTACTGGTTCGTCAGGCGATCACTGCAAAAGACTCACGACAGAAGCCGCAAGGATTTGCAGTAAAAGCAATCGTTACTGGTTCGTCAGGCGATCACCGCAAAAGACTCACGACTGAAGCCGCAAGGATTCGCAGCAAAAGCAATCGTTAGTCGTTCGTCAGGCGATCACTGCAAAAGACTCACGACAGAAGCCGCAAGGATTCGCAGCAAAAGCAATCGTTAGTCGTTCGTCAGGCGATCACTGCAAAAGACTCACGACAGAAGCCGAGAGGATTCGCAGCAAAAGCAATCGTTACTTGTTTGTCAGGCGATCACCGCAAAAGACTCACGACAGAAGCCGCAAGGATTCGCAGTAAAAGCAATCGTTACTTGTTTGTCAGGCGATCATCGCAAAAGACTCACGACAGAACCCGCAAGGATTCGCAGTAAAAGCAATCGTTACTTGTTTCTCAGCCGATCACCGCAAAAGACTAACGACACAAGCCGCAAGGATTCGCAGCAAAAGCAATCGTTACTGGTTCGTCAGGCGATCACTGCAAAAGACTCACGACAGAAGCCGCAAGGATTCGCAGCAAAAGCAATCGTTACTTGTTTGTCAGGCGATCACCACAAAAGACTGACGACAGAAGCCACAAGGATTCGCAGCAAAAGCAATCGTTACTGGTTCGTCAGGCGATCACTGCAAAAGACTCACGACAGAAGCCGCAAGGATTTGCAGTAAAAGCAATCGTTACTGGTTCATCAGGCGATCACCGCAAAAGACTCACGACAGAAGCCGCAAGGATTCGCAGCAAAAGCAATCGTTAGTCGTTCGTCAGGCGATCACTGCAAAAGACTCACGACAGAAGCCGCAAGGATTCGCAGCAAAAGCAATCGTTACTTGTTTCTCAGGCGATCACCGCAAAAGACTCACGACAGAAGCCGCAAGGATTCGCAGCAAAAGCAATCGTTAGTCGTTCGTCAGGCGATCACTGCAAAAGACTCACGACAGAAGCCGCAAGGATTCGCAGCAAAAGCAATCGTTACTTGTTTGTCAGGCGATCACCGCAAAAGACTCACGACAGAAGCCGCAAGGATTCGCAGCAAAAGCAATCGTTACTTGTTTGTCAGGCGATCACCGCAAAAGACTCACGACAGAAGCCGCAAGGATTCGCAGTAAAAGCAATCGTTACTTGTTTGTCAGGCGATCATCGCAAAAGACTCACGACAGAACCCGCAAGGATTCGCAGTAAAAGCAATCGTTACTTGTTTCTCAGCCGATCACCGCAAAAGACTAACGACACAAGCCGCAAGGATTCGCAGCAAAAGCAATCGTTACTGGTTCGTCAGGCGATCACTGCAAAAGACTCACGACAGAAGCCGCAAGGATTCGCAGCAAAAGCAATCGTTACTTGTTTGTCAGGCGATCACCACAAAAGACTGACGACAGAAGCCACAAGGATTCGCAGCAAAAGCAATCGTTACTGGTTCGTCAGGCGATCACTGCAAAAGACTCACGACAGAAGCCGCAAGGATTTGCAGTAAAAGCAATCGTTACTGGTTCATCAGGCGATCACCGCAAAAGACTCACGACAGAAGCCGCAAGGATTCGCAGCAAAAGCAATCGTTAGTCGTTCGTCAGGCGATCACTGCAAAAGACTCACGACAGAAGCCGCAAGGATTCGCAGCAAAAGCAATCGTTACTTGTTTGTCAGGCGATCACCGCAAAAGACTCACGACAGAAGCCGCAAGGATTCGCAGTAAAAGCAATCGTTACTTGTTTGTCAGGCGATCACCGCAAAAGACTCACGACAGAACCCGCAAGGATTCGCAGTAAAAGCAATCGTTACTTGTTTCTCAGGCGATCACCGCAAAAGACTGACGACAGAAGCCGCAAGGATTCGCAGCAAAAGCAATCGTTACTGGTTTGTCAGGCGAGCACCGCAAAAGACTCACGACAGAAGCCGCAAGGGCTCGGAGCAAAAGCAATCGTTACTTGTTTGTCAGGCGATCACCGCAAAAGACTAACGACAGAAGCCGCAAGGGTTCGCAGCAAAAGCAATCGTTACTTGTTTGTCAGGCGATCACCGCAAAAGACTCACGACAGAAGCCGCAAGGATTCGCAGCAAAAGCAATCGTTACTTGTTTGTCAGGCGATCACCGCAAAAGACTCACGACAGAAGCCGCAAGGATTCGCAGCAAAAGCAATCGTTACTTCTTTGTCAGGCGATCACCGCAAAAGACTCACGACAGAAGCCGCAACGATTCGCAGCAAAAGCAATCGCTAGTCGTTCGTGAGGCGATCACCGCAAAAGACTCACGACAGAAGCCGCAAGGATTCGCAGCAAAAGCAATCGTTAGTCGTTCGTCAGGCGATCACCGCAAAAGACTCACGACAGAAGCCGCAAGGATTCGCAGCAAAAGCAATCGTTAGTCGTTCGTCAGGCCATCACCGCAGAAGACTCACGACAAAAGCCGCAAGGATTCCCAGCAAAAGCAATCGTTAGTCGTTCGTCAGGCGATCACCGCAAGAGACTCACGACTGAAGCCGCAAGAATTCGCAGCAAAAGCAATCGTTAGTCGTTCGTCAGGCGATCACCGCAAAAGACTCACGACAGAAGCCGCAAGGATTTGCAGCAAAAGCAATCGTTACTTGTTCGTCAGCCGATCACCGCAAAAGACTCACGACAGAAGCCGCAAGGATTCGCAGCAAAAGCAATCGTTAGTCGTTCGTCAGGCGATCACCGCAAAAGACTCACGACTGAAGCCGCAAGGATTCGCAGTAAAAGCAATCGTTACTTGTTTGTCAGGCGATCATCGCAAAAGACTCACGACAGAAGCCGCAAGGATTCGCAGCAAAAGCAATCCTTACTTGTTTGTCAGGCGATCACCGCAAAAGACTCACGACAGAAGCCGCAAGGATTCGCAGCAAAAGCAATCGTTAGTCGTTCGTCAGGCGATCACCGCAAAAGACTCACGACAGAAGCCGCAAGGATTCGCAGCAAAAGGAATCGTTACTTGTTTGTCAGGCGATCACCGCAAAAGGCTCACGACAGAAGCCGCAAGGATTCGCAGCAAAAGCAATCGTTAGTCATTCGTCAGGCGATCACCGCAAAAGACTCACGACTGAAGCCGCAAGGATTCGCAGCAAAAGCAATCGTTAGTCGTTTGTCAGGTGATCACCGCAAAAGACTCACGACAGAAGCCGCAAGAATTCGCAGCAAAAGCAATCGTTACTTCTTTCTCAGGCGATCACCGCAAAAGACTCACGACAGAAGCCGCAAGGATTCGCAGCAAAAGCAATCCTTACTTGTTTGTCAGGCGATCACCGCAAAAGACTCACGACAGAAGCCGCAACGATTCGCAGCAAAAGCAATCGTTAGTCGTTTGTCAGGCGATCACCGCAAAAGACTCACGACAGAAGCCGCAATGATTTGCAGTAAAAGCAATCGTTACTTGTTTGTCAGGCGATCACCGGAAAAGACTCACGACAGAAGCCACAAGGATTCGCAGCAAAAGCAATCCTGACTTGTTTGTCAGGCGATCACCGCAAAAGACTCACGACTGAAGCCGCAAGGATTCGCAGCAAAAGCAATCCTTACTTGTTTGTCAGGCGATCACCGCAAAACACTCACGACAGAAGCCGCAAGGATTCGTAGCAAAAGCAATCGTTACTTGTTTGTCAGGCGATCACCGCAAAAGACTCACGACAGAAGCCGCAGGGATTCGCAGCAAAAGCAATCGTTAGTCGTTCGTCAGGCGATCACCGCAGAAGACTCACGACAGAAGCCGCAAGGATTCGCAGCAAAAGCAATCGTTAGTCGTTCGTCAAACGATCACCGCAAAAGACTCACGACAGAAGCCGCAAGGATTCGTAGCAAAAGCAATCGTTACTTGTTTGTCAGGCGATCACCGCAAAAGACTCACGACAGAAGCCCAAGGATTCGTAGCAAAAGCAATCGTTACTTGTTTGTCAGGCGATCACCGCAAAAGACTCACGACTGAAGCCGCAAGGATTCGCAGCAAAAGCAATCCTTAGTCGTTCGTCAGGCGATCACCGCAAAAGACTCACGACAGAAGCCGCAAGGATTTGCAGTAAAAGCAATCCTTACTTGTTCGTCAGGCGATCACCGCAAAAGACTCACGACAGAAGCCGCAAGGATTCCCAGCAAAAGCAATCGTTAGTCGTTCGTCAGGCGATCACCGCAGAAGACTCACGACAGAAGCCGCAAGGATTCGCAGCGAAAGCAATCGTTAGTCATTCGTCAGGCGATCACCGCACAAGACTCACGACAGACGCCGCAAGGATTCATAGCAAAAGCAATCGTTACTTGTTTGTCAGGCGATCACCGCAAAAAGACTCACGACAGAAGCCGCCAGAATTCCCAGTAAAAGCAATCGTTACTTGTTCGTCAGGCGATCACCGCAAAAAGACTCACGACAGAAGCCGCAAGGATTCGCAGCAAAAGCAATCGTTAGTCGTTCGTCAGGCGATCACCGCAGAAGACTCACGACAGAAGCCGCAAGGATTCCTAGCAAAAGCAATCGTTACTTGTTCGTCAGGCGATCACCGCAAAAGACTCACGACAGAAGCCGCAAGGATTCGCAGCAAAAGCGATCGTTACTGGTTCGTCAGGCGATCACTGCAAAAGACTAACGACAGAAGCCGCAAGGATTTGCAGTAAAAGCAATCGTTACTTGTTCGTCAGGCGATCACCGCAAAAGACTCACGACAGAAGCTGCAAGGATTGGCAGCAAAAGCAATCCTTACTTGTTTGTCAGGCGATCACCGCAAAAGACTCACGACAGAAGCCGCAAGGATTCGCAGCAAAAGCAATCGTTAGTCGTTTGTCAGGCGATCACCGCAAAAGACTCACGACAGAAGCCACAAGGATTTGCAGTAAAAGCAATCGTTACTTGTTTGTCAGGCGATCACCGGAACAGACTCACGACAGAAGCCACAAGGATTCGCAGCAAAAGCAATCCTTACTTGTTTGTCAGGCGATCACCGCAAAAGACTCACGACTGAAGCCGCAAGGATTCGCAGCAAAAGCAATCCTTACTTGTTTGTCAGGCGATCACCGCAAAAGACTCACGACAGAAGCCGCAAGGATTCGTAGCAAAAGCAATCGTTACTTGTTTGTCAGGCGATCACCGCAAAAGACTCACGACAGAAGCCGCAGGGATTCGCAGCAAAAGCAATCGTTAGTCGTTCGTCAGGCGATCACCGCAGAAGACTCACGACAGAAGCCGCAAGGATTCGCAGCAAAAGCAATCGTTAGTCGTTCGTCAAACGATCACCGCAAAAGACTCACGACAGAAGCCGCAAGGATTCCTAGCAAAAGCAATCGTTACTTGTTCGTCAGGCGATCACCGCAGAAGACTCACGACAGAAGCCGCAAGGATTCGCAGCAAAAGCAATCGTTAGTCGTTCGTCAAACGATCACCGCAAAAGACTCACGACAGAAGCCGCAAGGATTCGCAGCAAAAGCAATCGTTAATCGTTCGTCAGGCGATCACCGCAGAAGACTCACGACAGAAGCCGCAAGGATTCCTAGCAAAAGCAATCGTTACTTGTTCGTCAGGCGATCACCGCAAAAGACTCACGACAGAAGCCGCAAGGATTTGCAGTAAAAGCAATCGTTACTTGTTCGTCAGGCGATCACCGCAAAAGACTCACGACAGAAGCCGCAAGGATTCCCAGCAAAAGCAATCGTTAGTCGTTCGTCAGGCGATCACCGCAGAAGACTCACGACAGAAGCCGCAAGGATTCGCAGCGAAAGCAATCGTTAGTCCTTCGTCAGGCGATCACCTCACAAGACTCACGACAGACGCCGCAAGGATTCATAGCTAAAGCAATCGTTACTTGTTTGCCAGGCGATCACCGCAAAAAGACTCACGACAGAAGCCGCCAGAATTCCCAGTAAAAGCAATCGTTACTTGTTCGTCAGGCGATCACCGCAAAAAGACTCACGACAGAAGCCGCAAGGATTCGCAGCAAAAGCAATCGTTAGTCGTTCGTCAGGCGATCACCGCAGAAGACTCACGACAGAAGCCGCAAGGATTCCTAGCAAAAGCAATCGTTACTTGTTCGTCAGGCGATCACCGCAAAAGACTCACGACAGAAGCCGCAAGGATTCGCAGCAAAAGCAATCGTTACTGGTTCGTCAGGCGATCACTGCAAAAGACTAACGACAGAAGCCGCAAGGATTTGCAGTAAAAGCAATCGTTACTTGTTCGTCAGGCGATCACCGCAAAAAGACTCACGACAGAAGCCGCAAGGATTCGCAGCAAAAGCAATCGTTAGTCGTTCGTCAGGCGATCACCGCAGAAGACTCACGACAGAAGCCGCAAGGATTCCTAGCAAAAGCAATCGTTACTTGTTCGTCAGGCCATCACCGCAAAAGACTCACGACAGAAGCCGCAAGGATTCGCAGCAAAAGCAATCGTTAGTCGTTTGTCAGGCGATCACCGCAAAAGACTCACGACAGAAGCCGCAAGGGCTCGGAGCGAAAGCAATCGTTACTTGTTTGTCAGGCGATCACCGCAAAAGACTAACGACAGAAGCCGCAAGGGTTCGTAGCAAAAGCAATCGTTACTTGTTTGTCAGGCGATCACCGCAAAACACTCACGACAGAAGCCGCAAGGATTCGCAGCGAAAGCAATCGTTAGTCATTCGTCAGGCGATCACCGCACAAGACTCACGACAGACGCCGCAAGGATTCGTAGCAAAAGCAATCGTTACTTCTTTGTCAGGCGATCACCGCAAAAAGACTCACGACAGAAGCCGCCAGGAATCCCAGTAAAAGCAATCGTTACTTGTTCGTCAGGCGATCACCGCAAAAAGACTCACGACAGAAGCCGCCAGGATTCGCAGCAAAAGCAATCGTTAGTCGTTCGTCAGGCGATCACCGCAAAAGACTCACGACAGAAGCCGCAAGGATTCGTAGCAAAAGCAATCGTTACTTGTTCGTCAGGCGATCACCGCAAAAGACTCACGACAGAAGCCGCAAGGATTCGCAGCAAAAGCAATCGTTACTGGTTCGTCAGGCGATCACTGCAAAAGACTCACGACAGAAGCCGCAAGGATTCGCAGCAAAAGCAATCGTTACTTGTTTGTCAGGCGATCACCGCAAAAGACTCACGACAGAAGCCGCAAGGATTCGCAGCAAAGGCAATCGTTACTGGTTCGTCAGGCGATCACTGCAAAAGACTCACGACAGAAGCCGCAAGGGTTTGCAGTAAAAGCAATCGTTACTGGTTCGTCAGGCGATCACCGCAAAAGACTCACGACAGAAGCCGCAAGGATTCGCAGCAAAAGCAATCGTTACTTGTTTGTCAGGCGATCACCGCAAAAGATTCACGACAGAAGCCGCAAGGACTCGCAGTAAAAGCAATCGTTACTTGTTTGTCAGGCGATCACCGCAAAAGACTCACGACAGAACCCGCAAGGATTCGCAGTAAAAGCAATCGTTACTTGTTTCTCAGGCGATCACCGCAAAAGACTCACGACAGAAGCCGCAAGGACTCGCAGTAAAAGCAATCGTTACTTGTTTGTCAGGCGATCACCGCAAAAGACTCACGACAGAACCCGCAAGGATTCGCAGTAAAAGCAATCGTTACTTGTTTCTCAGGCGATCACCGCAAAAGACTAACGACAGAAGCCGCAAGAATTCGCAGCAAAAGCAATCGTTACTGGTTCGTCAGGCGATCACTGCAAAAGACTCACGACAGAAGCCGCAAGGATTCGCAGCAAAAGCAATCGTTACTTGTTTGTCAGGCGATCACCGCAAAAGACTCACGACAGAAGCCGCAAGGATTCGCAGCAAAAGCAATCGTTACTGGTTCGTCAGGCGATCACTGCAAAAGACTCACGACAGAAGCCGCAAGGATTCGCAGCAAAAGCAATCGTTACTTGTTTGTCAGGCGATCACCGCAAAAGACTCACGACAGAAGCCGCAAGGATTCGCAGCAAAAGCAATCGTTACTTCTTTGTCAGGCGATCACCGCAAAAGACTCACGACAGAAGCCGCAAGGATGCGCAGCAAAAGCAATCGCTAGTCGTTCGTGAGGCGATCACCGCAAAAGACTCACGACAGAAGGCGCAAGGATTCGCAGCAAAAGCAATCGTTAGTCGTTCGTCAGGCGATCACCGCAAAAGACTCACGACAGAAGCCGCAAGGATTCGCAGCGAAAGCAATCGTTAGTCGTTCATCAGGCCATCACCGCAGAAGACTCACGACAGAAGCCGCAAGGATTCGCAGCAAAAGCAATCGTTAGTCGTTCGTCAGGCGATCACCGCAAAAGACTCACGACTGAAGCCGCAAGGATTCGCAGCAAAAGCAATCGTTAGTCGTTCGTCAGGCGATCACCGCAAAAGACTCACGACAGAAGCCGCAAGGATTCGCAGCAAAAGCAATCGTTACTTGTTTGTCAGGCGATCACCGCAAAAGACTCACGACAGAAGCCGCAAGGATTCGCAGCAAAAGCAATCGTTACTTCTTTGTCAGGCGATCACCGCAAAAGACTCACGACAGAAGCCGCAAGGATGCGCAGCAAAAGCAATCGCTAGTCGTTCGTGAGGCGATCACCGCAAAAGACTCACGACAGAAGGCGCAAGGATTCGCAGCAAAAGCAATCGTTAGTCGTTCGTCAGGCGATCACCGCAAAAGACTCACGACAGAAGCCGCAAGGATTCGCAGCGAAAGCAATCGTTAGTCGTTCATCAGGCCATCACCGCAGAAGACTCACGACAGAAGCCGCAAGGATTCGCAGCAAAAGCAATCGTTAGTCGTTCGTCAGGCGATCACCGCAAAAGACTCACGACTGAAGCCGCAAGGATTCGCAGCAAAAGCAATCGTTAGTCGTTCGTCAGGTGATCACCGCAAAAGACTCACGACAGAAGCCGCAAGGATTCGCAGCAAAAGCAATCCTTACTTGTTTGTCAGGCGATCACCGCAAAAGACTCACGACTGAAGCCGCAAGGATTCGCAGCAAAAGCAATCGTTAGTCGTTCGTCAGGCGATCACCGCAAAAGACTCACGACAGAAGCCGCAAGGATTCGCAGCAAAAGCAATCGTTACTTGTTTGTCAGGCGATCACCGCAAAAGACTCACGACAGAACCCGCAAGGATTCGCAGCAAAAGCAATCGTTAGTCGTTCGTCAGGCGATCACCGCAAAAGACTCACGACAGAAGCCGCAAGGATTCGCAGCAAAAGCAATCGTTACTTGTTTGTCAGGCGATCACCGCAAAAGACTCACGACTGAAGCCGCAAGGATTCGCAGCAAAAGCAATCGTTAGTCGTTCGTCAGGCGATCACCGCAAAAGACTCACGACAGAAGCCGCAAGGATTCGCAGCAAAAGCAATCGTTACTTGTTTGTCAGGCGATCACCGCAAAAGACTCACGACAGAAGCCGCAAGGATTCGCAGCAAAAGCAATCGTTAGTCGTTCGTCAGGCGATCACCGCAAAAGACTCACGACAGAAGCCGCAAGGATTCGCAGCAAAAGCAATCGTTACTTGTTTGTCAAGCGATCACCGCAAAAGACTCACGACTGAAGCCGCAAGGATTCGCAGCAAAAGCAATCGTTAGTCGTTCGTCAGGCGATCACCGCAAAAGACTCACGACAGAAGCCGCAAGGATTCGCAGCAAAAGCAATCGTTACTTGTTTGTCAGGCGATCACCGCAAAAGACTCACGACTGAAGCCGCAAGGATTCGCAGCAAAAGCAATCGTTAGTCGTTCGTCAGGTGATCACCGCAAAAGACTCACGACAGAAGCCGCAAGGATTCGCAGCAAAAGCAATCCTTACTTGTTTGTCAGGCGATCACCGCAAAAGACTCACGACTGAAGCCGCAAGGATTCGCAGCAAAAGCAATCGTTAGTCGTTCGTCAGGCGATCACCGCAAAAGACTCACGACAGAAGCCGCAAGGATTCGCAGCAAAAGCAATCGTTACTTGTTTGTCAGGCGATCACCGCAAAAGACTCACGACAGAAGCCGCAAGGATTCGCAGCAAAAGCAATCGTTAGTCGTTCGTCAGGCGATCACCGCAAAAGACTCACGACAGAAGCCGCAAGGATTCGCAGCAAAAGCAATCGTTACTTGTTTGTCAAGCGATCACCGCAAAAGACTCACGACTGAAGCCGCAAGGATTCGCAGCAAAAGCAATCGTTAGTCGTTCGTCAGGCGATCACCGCAAAAGACTCACGACAGAAGCCGCAAGGATTCGCAGCAAAAGCAATCGTTACTTGTTTGTCAGGCGATCACCGCAAAAGACTCACGACTGAAGCCGCAAGGATTCGCAGCAAAAGCAATCGTTAGTCGTTCGTCAGGTGATCACCGCAAAAGACTCACGACAGAAGCCGCAAGGATTCGCAGCAAAAGCAATCCTTACTTGTTTGTCAGGCGATCACCGCAAAAGACTCACGACTGAAGCCGCAAGGATTCGCAGCAAAAGCAATCGTTAGTCGTTCGTCAGGCGATCACCGCAAAAGACTCACGACAGAAGCCGCAAGGATTCGCAGCAAAAGCAATCGTTACTTGTTTGTCAGGCGATCACCGCAAAAGACTCACGACAGAACCCGCAAGGATTCGCAGCAAAAGCAATCGTTAGTCGTTCGTCAGGCGATCACCGCAAAAGACTCACGACAGAAGCCGCAAGGATTCGCAGCAAAAGCAATCGTTACTTGTTTGTCAGGCGATCACCGCAAAAGGCTCACGACAGAAGCCGCAAGGATTCGCAGCAAAAGCAATCGTTAGTCGTTCGTCAGGCCATCACCGCAAAAGACTCACGACAGAAGCCGCAAGGATTCGCAGCAAAAGCAATCGTTAGTCGTTCGTCAGGCCATCACCGCAGAAGACTCACGACAGAAGCCGCAAGGATTCGCAGCAAAAGCAATCGTTAGTCATTCGTCAGGCGATCACCGCAAAAGACTCACGACTGAAGCCGCAAGGATTCGCAGCAAAAGCAATCGTTAGTCGTTCGTCAGGCGATCACCGCAAAAGACTCACGACTGAAGCTGCAAGGATTCGCAGCAAAAGCAATCGTTAGTTGTTTGTCAGGCGATCACCGCAGAAGACTCACGACAGAAGCCGCAAGGATTCGCAGCAAAAGCAATCGTTACTTGTTTGTCAGGCGATCACCGCAAAAGACTCACGACAGAAGCCGCAAGGATTCGCAGCAAAAGCAATCGTTACTTGTTTGTCAGGCGATCACCGCAAAAGACTCACGACAGAAGCCGCAAGGATTCGCAGCAAAAGCAATCGTTAGTCGTTCGTCAGGCGATCACCGCAAAAGACTCACGACTGAAGCCGCAAGGATTCGCAGCAAAAGCAATCGTTAGTCGTTTGTCAGGCGATCACCGCAAAAGACTCACGACAGAAGCCGCAAGGATTCGCAGTAAAAGCAATCGTTACTTGTTTGTCAGGCGATCACCGCAAAAGACTCACGACAGAAGCAGCAAGGATTCGCAGCAAAAGCAATCCTTACTTGTTTGTCAGGCGATCACCGCAAAAGACTCACGACTGAAGCCGCAAGGATTCGCAGCAAAAGCAATCCTTACTTGTTTGTCAGGCGATCACCGCAAAAGACTCACGACAGAAGCCGCAAGGATTCGCAGCAAAAGCAATCCTTACTTGTTTGTCAGGCGATCACCGCAAAAGACTCACGACAGAAGCCGCAAGGATTCGCAGTAAAAGCAATCGTTACTTGTTTGTCAGGCGATCACCGCAAAAGACTCACGACAGAAGCCGCAAGGATTCGCAGCAAAAGCAATCGTTAGTCGTTCGTCAGGCGATCACCGCAAAAGACTCACGACTGAAGCCGCAAGGATTCGCAGCAAAAGCAATCGTTAGTCGTTCGTCAGGCGATCACCGCAAAAGACTCACGACTGAAGCCGCAAGGATTCGCAGCAAAAGCAATCGTTACTTGTTTGTCAGGCGATCACCGCAAAAGACTCACGACAGAAGCCGCAAGGATTCGCAGCAAAAGCAATCGTTGGTTGTTTGTCAGGCGATCACCGCAAAAGACTCACGACAGAAGCCGCAAGGATTCGCAGCAAAAGCAATCATTACTTGTTCGTCCAGACGTGTGCTCTTTGGTCAAAGAATTTTAAACTGGCAGAAGTGTCCATTTCGATATACAGTTCATCGATAGATCATTCATTTCACGACTCTAGTTAATTCACGGCACTAGCTTGCAGAATGAAACCGTTGCCTCAACTGGTAGGTCAACGATGAGTTCAAATGAAAGCTGTTTTGGATCGCGTTTATTACCGGAAATTTACTTGCTTTGCGCAGTCGAACACATCGCGCGTTACGCCTGTCAAATTGTACTTTGGCAATATTTTCGGGACACTTGCTTAGTAGTTAGCTTTTCACAATTCTAAAGCAGTGTTTTCAAAATGACAAACGATCGCGAGTTCTGTAATCCTTCGCTGATTTCTGTCTTCTTTAGGCTTCGAAAGATCCTTCGGTTCCTGGTACGGAAATTCAATTATTACGTGATTACACGCAGAACCTACAGGTCCGACCAGTTAGCCTTGTGAAACACAACCAAAGGCGACAAATGATATAGTTTTGCTAAAAAGAAAGCCGCACAGAAAGACGAAAGTTTCCTTCTCAACTACAAACTGAAGGAAAGTTTAAGAAGGTAAAATCTTGAGTTCTGTTAACTGACAAAGATTTTAATAACATAGACAATTTTAACATTTTACTTATTATGCCAAATAAAATACATTGCATGATTTAACTACCATTTCCGGTGAGCAACGCGCGATAGTCCCTTGTACCCAATAAGACTGAAAAAGAGGGCAAACAATTGACCCTTGTCGTCCGGCAACTTTCGGAAAATTCCATCACGCAAAGTTGCACTGATTTAAAGCAATACAAAAGTACTATGAGCGAGGCGTTGATTGTATGGTACAATGATCCCTTTATCTTAGCTCAGAGAGGATAGTTGTATGTCCAACATTGCTGTCCGAGCTAGCGCATATAAACAAATATGCCTACCCTTTGTCCGGCTACTTTGTCTCTTTGGTAAGTCCTTTTCTCAGCGGAACTTAGATCTGGCAGAGGTCTTCCCTTAGTCTCTTTTCTTTTTTTCTCTCCAGCCTTTGAAATGACTCAGAATGACTGCAAATGTAAATTAACTCCCGGCAATCTTGAATCATGATCGCCGATACATTAATAAGTTTAGGGTCTCAAAATAAAAGCATTTCTCTCAAAGAGACAGCGAACAGTGCGGAATGAGTTCACCAAAAGCATTTCTCTCAAAGAGACAGCGAACAGTGTGGAATGAATTCACCCGACGGCCATTTCCGGTGAGCAACGAGCGATAGTCCCTTGATTTCCAGAGGACAAACATTAACTCGTTATGCTAGTACTGAACCACGATTAAGGCATTTAATGTACCCAATAAGACTGAAAAAGAGGGCAAACCATTGTCGCTCGTCTTCCGGCAACTTTCGGGAAATTTTCGATTAAGCAAATTTGCAGATTTATAGCAACCCAAAATGCTATGAGCGAAACGATGAGTGTATGGTACAATGAGATCACTTTACTTGATTACTTTAGCATCAAGAGAGAAAAGTTGACCACCGATGCAGACGCCTAGCGCATATAAACAGAACATTATGCCTACCTTTATCCAGCTGCTTTGTTTGTCTGCGTCAAGTCCCTTTCACAGCAGATCTCAGATTTGGCAGATCTCGTTTCTTTCCTTTACCAGCGGAGCCCTCGAAATAACTCAGAATGACTGCAAACGAGGAATGTAAATGAACACCTTAGAGTCTAGGTTCTCATGCCGCCGATACCTTTTTAAATTTAGTTGTCTATAAATGAAAGAATTAATGCAAAACATACAGCGAAGAGTGTCACTGATTCCAGTACAATGTACCATTACTGCCCCGTGTGCAAGCAAGAGAATTATAGGAATGAATTTACTAACCTGCTAGTTGCTTTCCACCGTTTCTTTATAACTGCCGACTGCTTGCAGCACAATAGCGCCAGCAGCGGTTTTCTGAAGTGACGGCTTCTTCAGGCCTTTGGAACGACAAACGAGCGGAGATCCTGTTCCATTGAAAAGAACGTTTTTAACGGATTTGGCCATTCGAGATACTAGTGCTATTACGTCATTGAAAATGACAGCCGCTGATGTTATGCAATTTTTACTGGTTGATGAAAAAGATAAACCGCAACAATCTGACAATGGAGCCATCATTTTCGGGCATGGCATCACGCGCGCGTTGATTTGCATTATTTTTGTAGCGCGTGGCGCTGGGAGTAAGTACGACCGCTTGCGGTTTATCTTCTCACGGCGGAAGGCTTTAGACTTTAGAGCTCACTCACGCGTTTTTTATGTCCCAGGACGTAAGCAGTTTAATTGATTGCTTTTTCGAAGAAGTCACAGCCAGGAAAAACAAACAAGTCACGTTTTTTCCAGCTAGGGACAGTGTTTTAAATCAGTTTTTAGCAAGCCAGACGCTGAACGAAAATCCCAGCCAGTAAATGATCTAATGCTTATATTTCCCAGCCAGCGTGATTGCAGCCTGTCGAGCGGGTTTTCTGTCGAGCGGCTCTGTCGGGTACTCCTGACCGTAGAGTCCTGGTTATAAGACCCCAAGCTACAGACGAAAAAACGGTTACAGGAGAAACATGTTTGGACTTAAGTTTCCAGGAAATTTGCTCTCTTAGGGTTCGGTTACACGGGGCTCTTGTTACCGTGGTAAATGACCTTTCTACCACGGGAAACTGCATTTAGTGAGAATGACCAATATTTCCGGAGGTAAATTTCCCGTAGTTAATACCCATGGATACGTCAAAAAGATCACATGCAACGCCCTTGACATTTAATGTGGTAAGTTGCATTAGTGTTTTGATGTTCAAGGTATGAGCAAATCACGATTCTCCGTTTGACATTAATACGTAACCGAAAAGGAAAAATGGTTTTCCTCGCTGTGACATTTTTGTTACCTTAGCGAAATCCCGTGTAACCGTTGGTTCACAAGGTATACTAAAACCCAGCAAAAAAAAAAAATTCAGCAGACATATAGTCCCAAGTTATTGGGTAGCGGAGTTGATTGACTGATTAAAGAGTCGTTGAAGCAAACACATTTTGCAGGCTAAGCTTGTTCTTCGCAGCAGGCAAAGCGGAGGCGAAAACAAATGACATCATCGCAAAGCACGTGCACACGAGACGTTTTGGTTTTTAGTTGTGATTCTGGACCGTGCAATTAACAATAACGTGGCCTGTTTCGTCGGGCTCGAGATGACGTGCTATTGTGCTTTTGTTAAATAACTGGGACAATTATTGATTTTGTTCACGAACACGACTTTCGAATCGCGTTGGCTTGGAGATGTTTACTGTGGGAACAGCTTTATTTCATTGGCTGTATTATTAGAATCGGTCGTTGGTTGCACGGAGTTTGTTTACGATAAATCAGCACGCGATCGTAAATGTCGGCTAATATTCGTGCTTCCAGCTTAAAAAAAAAACTGTATGTAAATTACACTTGTAGAAATTAGCTTTTGTCCTTAAACATGACCAGTAAATGTGAAAATGTTTAGCACGAAGTTTGAAGGCAAATGCAAATATTTTAGTCTCTGATTTAACTTGTGAGTCTGCGGAAACTGCATAGACTGTTCACAGTCCCCTATTTTTCCGTGAGATCGTAGATGGCGATCTTTGAGCTCGACGGGCCGCCATCTTGGTCTCTTGATGCGAGCGAAACTGGAGAGAGTACAAAATGCCCGTGGGTAGGGGTGGTGGAGGGCACGGCTGACGGAAAAAATAGGGAGACTGTAACAGCTTCACTCTGTCTCGTGTTCAAGGGACGCGGCCGCCAGTTTGGCGCCTCCGTTAATCAAATCAATTAACAATCTCCTCCCCTGAGGAAAAACCTATCAAATCAGGGATGATGATATGAATACATGTTACTGTGCTGTGAATTTCGAAACATTTTGAAGGTTTCACAAGTTGAGTCGAATGAATGCGGGACGGAAGAACTCTTCTCTGACTCCAAAAAAAGCGGCAAAGCCCGCAGAGAATTCCAATTATTCAGATGCGTGCCGTCTTTGTGGCATTAATTGTAAAATTTCAGTCGGAAATAAGAACAACCAACGGAGCTCTCAGCCATTTCCTTCGCCAAAACGAAACTTTGATATATTAAACTCTTGCCAAAAACCAGTTGGAAGAACCGCCAAAACATCTTTTCCTTCGAGTAAACGAGAAACGGCCTCCTTTTGCTCGCGCTTTAACACCAATCCTCCAAGACAAGAAGCAGACAGACGATCAAAATCAAAACATTCTACAGAAAATTCTCTTGAAATTGATGCCATTTTGGCCTGAGCCGCGAAGTGATGAATGTGACTCTCTGTCACTCAAGTTGTCAACGCTCTGCTACGCTCTGATAAACTCTATTGTCCCTTAGACCAATCAGGTGTTGCCGTTGCTGGAGCAACTAACGCAGCGAACACCAGACAGAGGGAAGCTGTTACAGTTTCCGCCCCGTCACCCCCACGCTATTAACCGCACCGCCACTACCCACGGGCATTTTCTACTCTCCCCAGTTTCGCTCGCATCAAGAGACCAAGATGGCGGCCCATCGAACTCAACGATCGACATCCACGATCTCACGGAAAAATAGGGGACTGCTGAACAGTCTAGAAACTGCACGGTCACCCAACGTATCAACAAATCATGGTTTATAGGGGGGACCCCAACTTGCTAACCATAAATACGCAGGGAAATACTGGACTTTGTCATTATGTTATATCTGTCGGTAAAAACTTCGGTTGTTGATATAAAAATGCTGATTTTAGCAATAGACGGGAGTTGAAAGTAATGAAATCATTCATGTATAAATTTTCTTCCGACAGTTGCAGACTGCGCGGCGCGACATTGTTTACTCGATTTTATTTTCCGCGGAAATTGTCGGGATTTTCAGCTGATCGAAGCAATTTCAATGTGACATAATTTAAATATGTAATTGCAGACAGTTCTGTCAGAGAACTGGAATTTTGTATGATTGTTCCTTATTCAACCATGAGAATCTTGTGCTTATACAAACAGAACGCGAACGTTCACCCACCTCATAATAAATAGCGTGTCACAAAAAAATTCAGCAGCGAGTGTCTCAAACACTAAGACCTAAGGCCAAAGACTCCCACCGAATCTCAAAACAAGTCAAAATTCGCCAAAAAAAACAACAGCCGAGAAGATTAGTCACACTAATGGTCGCCGCACAAAAACACTCAACCTCGCGATCGTCCCCATGGTCCTCTCTCTTGCTAGTTGAACCCAGTCTACACGCCAAGTAGAAACCACGTGACAAACACGTTGCTCTCGTACACAAATAAAGGAATAAATATCGCTGGCGCAAAGTGTGGGAAATCCCACACAAAAAGGCAGATGAATGAGAAAAAAAAAGGTAGTTTATTAACTTACATTTTCCAACTTAATTTTGCCACCTAATTTCCAAGATTGTTGTTTAGCTCAACCACAGCAACAGATTTCAACTCCACGAAGAATTCATGTTGCTTTACATGCGCGAGTTCCAATCCAAAAAGTAACTATATTATTAAAAGATCTCTTTAAAATGTTTTCCTGATCTTTCGCTTCTATCTTAACCAGTTCGTCGGCTTTCAAATCTAAATCTTATACTTTGGATCATTTTTGTTTTGTTTAAAATTACGACCAAGACTTATATCAGTCTTTTTTATTAGTACACTTGTTTGCTCAGCGAGAAAAGGCTTGTACTTGTACTCAAATGGTTTGCCAATAAAGTAACCTTATTGGTTGGAATCCGTGAACCAATCAACCACCGGGCCGAAGACGCATAAGTCGGAGTCCGCTTGGAGTTATTTGAGGTCTTGTGGAGTCTCTGCTAACAAGAATTTGACTGAGCCGACGCTTAGGATGTCTGTATAGATTGCTTTCTCCTGTTGTTGGCATTCTTGTGAAAAGCTTGATACAACTCTCTTAAGTTGGCAAGAAAGCGAGAACTATCCAGAGAACCTGACACGAGGTATCTTCCCACATATCCAATGTTTGCGTCCCATCCACCAGTTTAAGTGCATATTCTGACTCGGGTTTCATTTGAGAGCCGTTCCCTAGTTCTTTACCAAAATTTTTTGAGTGTATCGGAAACGGCCTCTTCCATCTTTTTTTCTACATGAGAAGCATTAAGGACGTCTGCGTACGAGGCTAACTTGGGACATGTCTAGGTATAAATGAAAGAAAAATGTGTTTACACACTGAGAATTTTCATATGACTCCGACGAAAGTTTATCAGCTACTTATCAAGGTCATTAAGTCCCGCCTTGAAGAACGAATTTACTTTGCACATCACTGACACTGGTTGTCTGTCGTAACATTTCACATGTCAATCTTTTGGACAAGTGGTCAGTTAATGAAGAATTTCGATTCTCAAAAACTGATTGGAATAAAGGTATAGCTGTGTGTGTGTATGTTTTGCTCGGCTGTTATCTAGCGCTAATTCAGTATCTAACGGCTGCGAGAACCCGGGTTACAATAAAAACTGATAGGTAGGTTACATCATACAGTAAGTATTCTTCATGATTGAATTAATTTTTTTATTAACAGAAGATTCAGCATGATAAAATGTAGCTGTTCTTTGATTTTGTGACATCCAGATATGTTTACCAGGCGTGTTAAGTCACGAGAATTGTACCTTGGCACAGCTAAGATATTGATGGTTTTGTAAAACTTCTTTGAATCACCTGAACTCCAAAATTCGTACTATACATATAAGCTATGTAACAGCCCGAGGTTTTAAAGAAATTACTTATGCGACGTTAGCGTAACCAGCTATAACCACCCACTATTAATGTTATAGTCTTCCAAGCTACAATCAACACTACAAGTTCGAGGCCATAACAGAATCAAAAGTCGAGGTAATATTGTCGTCAGAAAATATAGCTCAGTTCTCTAAAGCCACTTTTTGAAAAGCGTTATGAAAAATTAAAGTCTGCTAAACTATTTGTAGAATGTTATTTACAGACCGTAAGTTAGCGAGCGACTAATTAAAGACGCCTTTTTTACATGTCAACCATTGACATTGCAAGCATAAAGACTTGATCATTTCATTTAGTCCATTGTCATTATCAACATCATCATCCATAATCTGCTGTTATTTGTTTTCTAGATAAAAAGTCACGATTAGATTCAATTTAATCTCTGGAAGACACAACTTCACGAAAGGTTAATTAGTTTTTGACGTCACTCATGTTATTGCAGTGTTGAAACAGTGTCCTTGTTTTTCCTTAGCGACCTAAAAATGTATTTGTATAAAGAGCTGTCTATAGTGTTGCAAAAGAAGAACCATTTCGCACTAATTTATGAAGACCGCAGGGGCAAATATTTAACTTTTGGTCTTCATCCAACAAATCTCAAATTTATTTCAATTTTGTTACACTTTTATGACACGTGCCACATCACACGAAAGCGAGCATCGTTCAATTGCAAAAGGGTCACTGCTTTCATGTTTGTTCACGATCAGTTTAAATTGTTATGTACGGTAACGAGGGACTTGTGGCATCTTGTCCCACCTCAACAGGAACGTACTTGTCTTACTATCGCGTTGCAGAGTTATGCAACTTAAATCGCACAGTTGTTCTTTTTTGGCGCTAGCGCTATTTCTGATTGGACAACAAGAATCGGTAACCACTCGTGTGCATCTACAAGGAGCTAAGGCTATGTTAAATTCGCCAATAGATTCTAGTTGCATCGCACATATAGAAATTGATTTAGAAGTAGAGTTGAATGTAACACTAGACGGAAAGCTGTTGCTTGGTGCAGGTTATTTAACGGCACAAATTCGACACAAATGTTTAAACTGAATGAACTAATGAATCAATTATCCTCATTTGAGCATACGTGGAAGCCCTTATCCCTTATGTCATCATCAGCTCAGTATTTTTTTTAAATAAACTTTTGTAACATACCATACAGCCAGTTACATAACTTACACCACTAATACTTGCACAACTAACATTACAATACATCTACGTGTACAGCTTAAAATACAGACACAGCTACTTTACATTGCTTGCAATACCTATAAGTTACGTTACATTGCTTTCGATCAGTACACTACAATGCTCATATAGCTACTTAACACTATTTGTACAATATTAGCAACAATATCAGCTCAGTATACCGTCCTGACATGCGGGCAAGAATGGCAATGATCATGACAATGATCTTTATTGAGGATACCGACTTCACTTAGAGCTAGTGACATACAGAAAGGTTCTGCAATACTAAAAACATTGATGAAAGTAATAATTTCCATGATAACAGTTTTAAAAAATGAACAAAGACATGTGGTACCGTTATACATCAATATTAACGAACATTTGTGTTGTCCAAACAGAGCTAGCCCCGGAAACCACACATGGATTTGTCTACGCTGTTGTGTCACTTCATAGTCCTCACTGCTTGTGATATTGGTAAGACATTTTTCGTCATGTATGCTTCCGCTAAGGCCCCTCATTGAACAAATAAAAACTCACGAATAATGACAAGAAAATTAAAGTTCCATTGCACAAGTTAAAAAACAGCTGGCGAGTGCTGATAGCTTGTATTCGTTGCTGCAAAAGCGGAGCAAGGAGGAGAAGGTGTGCATCCGGGACATGAGAACGATGAAGCTGATTATCCTGTCATTGCACGATCCATTTAAGCTGTGATCATACATGCACCAGTGAAATAATCAAGCAAGTACTTTTTTCACAAAGTCAATATTAAGATGTTAACAAAAACTATGAAAAAAGACTTTTTTTATCGGAGGGCACGGATCGTGCTGAAGAGCTTGGTTTGCTTTCTGTAGCACGCTGGATGAATTACTTAACCGTAGTCTTTCTGGTGTTTATTTGCTTGTCTCCACTTTCTTTCGTGCTTCTTAAAAAAGTGATCAAGAACATATATTGTTCTAGCAACTTTTTCCCGACAGGTTCATAACAACTTTTCTTGAGTTCATTAACCATGCTTTGGATCTCCGACATGATTTTAATATCAGTAAAAGCCTATACTAAGAATTATAAACAATAAAAATCAATGCCTCAAACACTGCTTTATGACCCGTAAAGTCTAGTCTTTAGTACAGCCTTGTAAATTATTTACAGGTATCTTTCAGTTGCGATGTTCAAGCGTGCAATTTTGAGATAATTTTGAACTAAATAGTTTAATATGTCATTCAAAGGGGGATTCGTGAGGTCAGAAGTAGTGGACAGTGACAAGCCGGGATTTGCTGCCCAATTAAAGCCGGTATGAACCTTTGGAACATCAAAAGTGGAAACATAGTTGCTACATCTCTACATCTGTAACATTTCTGCAGAAACATTAGTTCCCTGAATGGTTTTCCATTTGCGCGAAGTTTTTTAAATTTGTACAGAAGCAAATTTAATTTGTCTCCTTGAAGCCAAAAAAATAAGTTGACTTTTCTGGAAGCAATTTGCTTCCGTACGTAGTAAATATTTAGGCCTATATACATGTACGCCAGGTGTTATTATTCTTGTTATTACTATGATTATTATTAAAACAATTTTAGAAAATAATGTTTCTGTACAATTGCCCCCCTCCTAAAATATTGTGAATTGCTTCTCTACAAACGAAATATTGTTTTATACAAACATTGGGCCATTTTAAACAAAAACTGATGAAACTCTTGGTCTAAATACTTTAAAAGCTATGTGTTTTAATTTGTGTGCGCATTTCGGTTAGTCAGCATAATTTTCTTTATTTTAACAGGATAATCTCCATTTACGTTTGAAAAGAAGTGAACTGGAACGATATTTTGGTGTAAGCTCACTGAAGGAAGGTATATAATGGTTTTCTGACCTCGTGATCACTAGTGCAGTTTAACAGTAGCTATAGCCAATGCTAAGAAGACTCTGTAGACACAAGTACATGTACACGTTATCGAACGTTTCTCTTTTTTCTTTCTCCTTGTTTTTACACAGTACCAGAATACGAAGTCATTTCTCCCATTCAAGTTGATGACGACAACAGGTTTCTTTCGCAAAATCTTAACATTCACGCAAGGCAGAAAAGACACGCGGAAGAGCCAGGTGTCTGGTACTATAATGTCAAAGCTTTTGGTATGTCGCTCCATCTCAACCTTACTAAGAATGAAGAACTCATGTCACCATGGATGACTGTTGAGCGACACGAAAATGGAACAGTTACAAGCGAGGATCCGCCGCACAATACCTTTTTCAATGGTCACGTGAATTCGGAACCTGGATCTTTGGTTGCCGTTAGTAATGGAAATGGACTAGTGAGTAGAAAAGAGCATTTTTGTGGAAGAGGCGTCAGATCGTCTGCCATCTGACAAAATAACTCTGGATGAACACTGATGTATGCAATATTTACTAATTCAACTTTAAATCTTAATCATTACTAGTCATTTTACTAAGTAGAATTAAATGACGTAGGTGTCATGTGGTATAAATGTAAACGGTCACAACGACTTGTCAGAATGAGCAAATGAGCCTACAAGTTACGTATTCAAAGGAAGATCAGTCAATTCCACCCAAGATCTTCATGATCTTCTTGATCTTTCCTACACGTAACTGAAGCTTAGTCATTTATTTCAATTGTCATTTTTGAGCGTGCAATCTTACCAAGCCAACACAGATTCGTTTCTATAGAATGACTAAACACTTGTTATTTTTTGTTCCTTCAGATGGGTATAATTCAGCTAATGGACCAAACACTGTTCCTTCAACCACTCGCCAGCCACCTTGTAACTGACGGCAATGCTAAAGTAAACAACCACCTCATATACAGACGTTCAATTGACGAGAAAAATACACCAAAACGATACAAAGGTAGTTAAATAAGGAACGTTTATATCGGGATAGCGTTTACAAATCCAGTCTAGATCTGCACATGTAAATTTTATCCAGTGAATACTTCATTTGAAGGAAGTTAGTTCATTGCAACTTTCCTTTTAACTCAAAGTATCCCCCAGGGTCAAACGTTTCAAACGATAAAAATATACACACATGTACAACTTATGCAGCTGTGATGCTTAAGTTGAAAATCACGATGATAATTCATGTCTTTACATATTTCTCCGATGTTCAATGCCGTTTTGTTACACTTTAAGTGTCCTTTGGGCCTACTGGGTTTTTGCGGTTTTTAATTGGCATCTCTGTAACTTTACATGTACCAGCCTAAACAAGTATACTATTTGTTACCGTTATTATTCCGCCAATTCTTTTAAACTGAACTTGGTCAACTTGAACTTCAAAGTTAGGCAGTCGTTTTCGTCATGCATAAAGCTCTTTTTAGTCAAGGCCAAAACGTTAGATAAAAGAATGGGATTGGAGAAGATTGAGACGGATTACCAAAGAGAAACTTGAAAACAAAAACAATAAAAACTTGTTTCCTTTCCAGCAACAGAAAGCTGGCCACATTTACAAAACTTTCCTTAAAATAATTTCATTTCATACCTCAATTTCTTCATTTAAAGAATTGTTATCAGAAGCCAGAGAAAAGAAAGATGTGACCTTTGCCAAGGAGTCTCAGAAGAGAAGCAAAGGCAGTGACGATGATGATCTTAAGTACCTTGAGATGACCCTAGTAGCTGATAAATACACATTATCATTTCACGGCGACGGTACTACTAAATATTTGCTGATGCTTGCAAACCTGGTAAGTTTAAAAATGCATTCACAAATCTACATTCATAATCTCATTGATCGAACTTAGGTGTTAGAAAATTTTACAGCATTAATTGCCGGAAGATTTTACAACAAAATCATCAGGCTAGAAAACAGTTAAGTAACAATATTTTTACGTTATCTGTATAGACAGACTATAGTCTATCCGATGAAGGCAGGTTATGTTGCATCAAAATTAAAGACACCGTAAACTTGAAACGTCATTCTGACGTCTGAGTAGGCAGAAAACGGAACGCAAAGTTGTAAGGAAAAAAAGCATGTTTTACCCGCGAGGTTTAAGTTAATTTGGGACAGTGTCCAGTCATATATTGGACGACAATAGACCAAAACATGGCCATAACCCACAGACGTTTTGACAATATTATGAACTCCTGCCTGGCGGAAAATTTTGATCTGTATTTCCATGATTGTAGCAAAGTGGGGTACCAATCACGCATCACGCTGAATTTTTCTATTAATTCACGCATCACGGAGAACTTTTTTTCACCAGTCACGCGTCTCGTAAAAAGAAGTAAGTACGTCGCCAATATCACTTTCCCGACCCTAAAAGCGTCGTTAAAAAAAGAGCTTTGCCGATTCAACCACAAAAATGCATCGCCAAATATGTAACCTCTCATACGAAAACGTTCCTTACCACATCCGTTTAAACGGCTGAACACACGTCAAGTAAACTAGCCTAATACAGGGATTATTCGAAATTTGATACTCTCAAATTCCGTAATGATTTAGCCAAGCTCCCTTGGGAAGCTCTGAAACATTATGATGATCCTGAAATTTTGTGGAATACCTGGAAAAATGTTTCTTTCTGTAGCTGACCAACACGCTCCGCCAAAAACAAAGCGAGTTCGTCAAAAGGCTTCTCCTTAGTCACTCGTGACATCAAGGCACTTATTGTCAAGAGAGACAGAGCTAAATTAAACGCTCGAAAACGTCATGATTCCAAACTTTGGTCAGAATACAAATCGCTTAGAAACCAAGTTAACAGAGAGATTAAAAATTCAAACACAAACCGCTTCTACAACGCTTTTAAAATTCTCTGAAAACTCAAGTAATCCCAAAGAAATTTGGAAAACAATTAATTCAATTACCAAAAGAACTCTATTATCCATGTTTTTTGACCTTTAAATTCATTGCATCCGCATTTTGACAAAACGATTGTCAGAATTTCGACTTAACTTTGTTTTTTTGTTTTTTTTCTAAATAAGCAATTTTAGTACCTCCAGTTATCCTTGATTAACTTTTGATCTCGTATTGCAGCTCAACACTATATATCATCACGATACTATCGGCAAGAAGAAAATCACCATCTCAGTTGTGCAAATTAAACTTGTAAAAGATGGAGTAAGTCAATTTTTTTTTTCAAGATTCCAATGTTGTTATTGCCAGAAAATACAAATAGGGCATTTCCGAGTGACGTTGCACCTCTGTTTCAAAACGAGTCTTCGTGCAAAACTTTTCATATGAAAATAAGTTTGACTTACATGAAAATGAATGAAAGATGGAACACAGTTTCGTGTGAATCAAAACAACACAGTGGCACCGGCCAGGACTCGAACCCCGACTTAGGCGAATCTTTGTTTACACTTTTTGCCTCATTAACATATGCTTATCGTTATCTGATGACGCTAATAAAAGAAAAACTCTGAATATTGAAAGGGCACAACAGTTTCAGTTATCTCTGAAAATTCGAGCCCAATACACGGAATGGTTTCGGAGAAATTCTCTTCTAAAAACTCGAAATTTTACAGAGAAATGTATGGCTCATTAACTTTTTTACCACACAGCAATTTCGCAATTTTTGATGGCTGATATTTCCTTCAATATTGCTTGCATAGAGCTGAAAATTGCACAAATTGCTCAACTTAATCAACTTTTTCAACTTTTACATTTAGGTCATATATGCGGCCACGGCTTCTATGAGTCAAGTCGTATGCTAATGAGGAAAAATGTAAACAATGACGTCAGCAAAGATTCGCCTATCCGTAATTAATCGAGCGCACTAACCATGAAGCCACCTCGCCTCCCAATCTTATCTATACTGTCGGGAAATCATTTTTGGTTGTTACGTTAATGGTTCGATTTGGAGTTGTTTTATTTATATTTTTAGAGGACATTTCATTTCGTTTTGCTAATCAATTCTTTTCTGGCTAATCTTTCAGCTTCCCTATTATCCGAATACTGGGAACCCAACCAAGCTTTCAGCTCTCAAGGAATGGGCAAAAGTTGTCAAAATTCCAACATCAGATTCCAATCCCGGTCACCCTGACGTCATATCATTAGTTACTCGGTAATATGTCGCGTATTCTAAAACCAGATCCCTTTGATAATCCACGGAAGACTGTAAAAATCCGTGGAAGATCTACAGGTAGTCGCACTACTATTGAACGGAACTAGGTTTCTATGTATGGAGCCATGGCTTAAGTTAATTCAGTTTAAGTAATAAATCATGATTAAACAGCCAGTAAAAGTATCCTAGAGATTCAAGAAATTGTGGAAGTTTGAAACTAATCCTATTGCTAAATGTATTTCATCTGGTTTGTTTGGTTTGTTTTGTTTGTTTTCTGCCGTTTCTTTGTTTCTCATTTGTCAGCTTGGTCAAGTCAGCTATATTCAATGCGTTCTAAGTTTATCTCTATTCTCTCATCTTTACAGGGGAGGCCTTGGAGGTAATGTTGTTTGAGTTAGCGCTATTATATTATTAATTTGTTCTGCATCTTGTAGCTCTGTATATTAATATAAATTTGCTTTAATTGGATTTTCGGCATGAAGACCACCTTTTAGCTCCATAAGACGGGACTAATGATTTGTTTTCGCTAATTACAGGCTATGCGGATTTTAATTCAATATGCAAGAGAATAAGCTTCACACTTAATAACGATATGGGCTTGGCCACTGTCTTTATCCTCGCCCATGAAACTGCGCACACGTAAGTTAATACACTGTAGCCTGCATGCTTGAAATAAACGGTAAAATAATTCATTTAGTGTATCACAAAGTTGCTATGACAAGACAGGAAACAAAGGAAAGAACCATCCCCATTTGTTCTCTCTGCATTCTCTACGGAACAACTTTCACAGCTCTTCCCAATAGAATGTATACAATGTGCCATTACTCGTCCAAGTGGACTCTATTGTGTTGTGCTTATGATATTGTTATCATAAATCACCAATGCTTAATCCCACACTTAGTGTTGATAAACCTTTCCATTGCGATACCGGTGTAATAACAACAGCAACTGCAACAATAACTTTATTTGCACCCAACAATTATTACAGTAGGTGAACTATAATAAACAAAATAGATTAAAAAGAGTGCATCTGTTTTGCTGGGCTTGCCTATCGATTTGTACTTTTTCTTGTCACTTCCAATTTTACAATTTTAGGTGTCGTTAAATACTTTGCCTGAATTTGTTTTTATTTTATTTTGCTTTCATTTTTTAAGGCTTGGAGTGTCCCACGATGGAGGGTCAGCTAGCTGCCCTAATAACCAATATGTCATGGCTGGATCTGTTCCTGGGGGGCAAATGGCGGGAAAGTGGACTTCTTGCTCTAAACTGAAAATTCAAACCTTATTAAGGTAATAAAATACGCTGACGTATTTACATATTCCTTTAGTCTCCTCCTGGAGTATGAAGCGTCCACAATGCTCCGCCAGAGGACTTTGTTTGCTGCTGCCTTCCCTGCTATGTTCCAGCTGATTTTCGTGAGTTTTCACAAGATGACACTTTGACATTTTTCTACCGTATCAGTTTTCAATTTATAATTTCTTTTGAACTTTTATATCCGTTTAAGCGTCACGCATCAACCTGAGAGAACAATTTATTTTGTTTTGTTTAGCCTAAACATTTGCCCAGGTGATATTTGCTATTTTCAGTTTTCTTCGGTTCACCTTCTCCAGGTTTTAACAGACCTTCTTATTTTGCTTTAAAACCCTGCGGATTATTAAAATATACACGTGGTCTTTTTTCTAAAAAATTATAAAATATTCGATCATTTTCGTATGGTCCTCAATACTAAGTACCAATGTAATTTTACATAGGAAATGATGAATATGGGCAAAACTCTTAAACTGCTCATACCCTGATTTAGTGACTGCTGAACTCCCAGTCTTGTGTAATGTCCTTTTTTTCTTTTATCAACTATTTTGTTCAAATCATTAAAATGATTGTAACGTTGGAGTTATTACTTCACGGGGTATTCGTATGTGATAACTCATCCAAGCAGGAACCCCGCCGAACAGGGCTTAACTTTGTTGAGCGGATCGGACGAGACGCGGTGCTGTCCCTGTGGTATTATGACTCTACGTTAGATAACTTTTTTGTTGTTGTTGTTTCTTTTTTTCATTTCTAAGAAAGAAAAACTCACTGATATCGCCTGAGTATATAAAGAACGAAAAAAATAGGAATGAAAATTAGAATCCGATTATACTTGCTTTGCTGATCGGACAAGAAGCCGTACTTTCTTTACAATTGTCTCGGACGAGGATCACCAATAAACTTCATGAATGTTTTCAACGGTGTTACATCTCTTCGTGTATTCTCAAGTCCTTGGCATCAAAATTCTCATTGTTGACAGACGATCCATTTTTAATTTTTAATTGTTATTATAGGCGTTATGATTTTTAGTTATTATTATACGGCTTGTTGTTGTAGTCGATATAATGCGCGCTCTGATTGGCTAACTGTAGGGCATTATTCTCCCGTAATGCCCACGGGCCGATTACGGGCATGCAAAGAGGCATGTAACAAACAGCTTATTAACCTCGAACGTTCGGTCTAAACGGGAAAATCTCAGACCTCGACCTTGCCGTATTGAAGTTATCGCTTGGTTACTCTAGGTAAATAAGTAGTTAGTAATAGAGAAAATTGAATTATTATAACTTGTTTGTTTTTTGTCATTTCTTAGTTAACCATTTTATTGCTCTTTTTCCTACTAGTAACGCACCCAGCTGCCTCGAAGAAGTACAAAAACGCAGAAACATTTATTTGAAGATCTTTCAGAACCATCTCCCAGGAAAAATGATAACAGGAGACGAACAGTGTAAGCAACAATACGGAGAAGGATATAGACATTGTACACAAAAACAGGTAAACAAAAAACAAAAGTCTATAAAATGCCTGGACGTGCAAGGAAAACAGTTTCAACAATTGTTGTTGGCTTAGCCCTAAGCATTTAACCATTCACTAAAGAAAATTACTTAAGAAGCCATGACAATTAAACGCCTTTTTCCTGCATTCTAATTTTGTAGACGGCAGTCTGAAGTCATCACTCTTGTAACTTTTAAGGCAAACAAAAACCGGAAGAGAGTCTGATATTTGCATTTGTCTGCAAGTTGAGAAATTGGTTAAAAATCTGAACATCACTTAAAAGATTATAAAGATAATTATAAGAAAAGCAGCTAATACATTCTCCAGGAAACATCTTCTGTTGACTCTAGAATTTGTGCATTGTTCCATATTCCTTTCAGTCTGACTGTGGGTCACTGTTCTGCACAAGTACCGGCTGGTCGTGCTACAGCAAAGTTGCTCCTCCTCTTGATGGAACATATTGCGCACCAAGACACGTGAGTCCCTTTGATTGTTTCCTGATTGCTTCAATTTACTTCCCGTACCACAACAACTACAGCAAGAGTTATAATTTTACGTCAATACCTATGCATATATCATGTTACTTAAATGTCAGTCAGGCAAGTTTCATGGTACATCAATACAATATGTTAGGGCGCTCACTCACTGTTTTGCTTGACAATATGATTAAGGCCATCACGCGGCACGTGACAGTATGATTAAGGCCATCACGTGACATTTACCAATATACCACTCGTGACTCGATCGACCACCATAACAATGTCATAATCTTTTCCTTTACAGTGGTGCATAGGTGGTGAGTGTGTTGACGACGGGTCCCAGATAATTAACGGAGGATGGAGTAAATGGGGTTCCTACGCGGCTTGTTCACTAACATGTGGAGGAGGAATACAGTGGAGAACAAGAACTTGTACAAATCCACGGTATATTTGAAAAGAACTACTTCACAGATTCGATACGCCTTTTATCGCGTTGTTGAGGCTAATTTGTTCAATTTTCTGTAAACCAGTTTCTCAAATATTCCTTATGACATGCCAATGCCACAACGTAGCTTTAAAGTTGCCATGGCAACCATATATACAGACAAATATTTTCAAATGTTGAATTTTCCTGTGTTCTCCATGTTACCTTTCAAACGGCATCGAGAAACAAACGATCACGATTGAGGATCTGCTGCTAGGAACTCACGACGTAATTTTCCCTGTCATATTACGTAGTCAGGTGCTCTTTGTTTCCCCTGGAAGAAGTCGTTTTGTATGTAATATACACACACCCAAGTTAACTTTCATTATAACGCCAAATATGCGCTGTCTGAACAAGGTTAACCTGGGATGAGCCTGTTCGTTGCAATTAAAATGCTTATTTTACCTTATGTACATGCATGCGCCAAATTTTCAAAATTATTTTCGTGTTTTGCTCCTGTTGTTTCTGAAGTCATAAATCGATCGCGAAATACTCTTTTTCACTATTACCAAAATTATGAAATTGCGTCACATTTGTGTCTCTTCTTTAAAAGTCCCCAAAATGGAGGAGAGAATTGTGAAGGAGAGTCTCGAGGACTTCCCAGGATCTGCAATAAAAAGGTACAAATCCGATAACAATTAACTAATATTACGTCACGTATTAACAATGACAGAAGTTAGAAGGCCGATTGCGATCAAAGTTTTCGAAAAAGAGGGCGAAACAATTTGAAACAAAAAGTTCAGGCGCTGGCACTCTTTAAAAGTTTACAGTTAGGGTAACACGACGCACTTATAAAGTTTCAATTTTGTTCTGCTATAGCATAAGTGAATCTACTACGCAATATGGGTTTGTCATAACTTCTTGTTTGGCATAACTCCTCTTTAGCCTTGTCCAGCTGGGTCCAAAGATTACCGGCTCCTCCAATGTCAAGCTTATGACGCCGCTTATACAGTTTACTACAAGGGTGGAGATGGTAAGTTGGTTTAAAGAGATATTAAAACGAACTCCGACAGGAAATCGAGCAATTTCAGTTTTTAGTGGACAAAAACCTTTTATCAGAATAATTTTAAGTATATTAAAAGCTTAAGTCTGGTATAAATTGCGGCCTGAAATAACACAAATAAAACAATTTCCATGAATACTCGAAGTCCAGAGAAATTGTACAAACACAAGTAAAATTTCATCATCAGTTTTATTTCGGCAGTACCGTTTTAGTGTTTTATATCAACTTCAAAATTTGTTTTCGACTTTTGACGGTGTTAGCATAAATTTTTTTTCAGAGAAGACATTTAAAACAGTCGCACAGAAATTTGCAATATGACGTAAATAATTCAGGTTTGTCCACTTTTCACTCGGACTCCTGGTGGATTCCTTCCTAAATTATCAGTTTGCAACGGAAAATCCATTCTTTAAGGAATTACAAAGTAAGGAGGTTGGATTGAAAAAAGATGCTAGGCAAAGCAAAATACTGCCATAATTTCAACACAAGATTTAGAGTGCTCTTACAAAATATATCTCAAAATTCTGATGCTTGCTACCTTGGCTTTTCCAAAAGTATGAACTCGTTGATGTTATCCAATACATTCCATGCATTGTTAAAGAGGAAAAATCCCACTGTGTTCGCACCGATCGTGCTGACGCGTGTAACATTCATTTCCTAGATGCATGTAGGCTGTATTGCCGACAAGGACGATTCATCGTTTATCCCAAGGGTATAGTAAAGGACGGAACAAGATGTCAATATGGTCAAGTTACGAACAACGACATTTGTATTGGTGGAAAATGTGTGGTAAGACGATTTAGCCTAACCCGTAACTCTACTTTGTCCATGGCTTTCAGCTCGAAATATGATCCAACTCAGCTAGTGAATTTACTGGCTAGTTAAATTCAGCCAGTGACGTGCACGTGACTCAAACGGAGACTAAGAATGTTATCCAGTTTCAAGTTACGGCCCGATAGAAGTAATTGCATCGGAAATTATTTCATTCTTCTTAGCATTATTGTTGTTGTTATTAGTTACCAGTGTTATTTCTTTCATCCAGCATCGAAGCTCGCCGAGTGTTACATCGCTTTACGCACTTCATAAATAGGGGACTTTAGATTTGAGTAGGAGATCTAGAACGATCACATCACGTACCCATTTAATCCCGTGAGCTACCCTCTGCCTAAAACCAGCATGAAGAGCTAGGGCAGGGGCACCCAACGACCGTTTTCTCTCTAATGCTGTTAGATGCTGTTTTAGGCTATCTGGAGTACTTTTAAAGCTCTGTAGGTTAATTTTAGGTTGCACTAAAAAAATTTTATCTGTTCGGATATTCTAGGGGAACTTGAGTATTCTCGAATTTATTAGGGCTTTTTTGTCCATTTCCCGAAAACCTTAGGTCTTATCGCCTTTCCGAAAATGATAGCTGACCTTTTTTGGGTACTCAAAACGACATTTTCAACAGTCCGAAAACAACAGACATTAAATTTGTCATGTCCCGAAAGTTCGAGGTGCCAATTCTCTCAAGAAAATCAGAGGGGATTAAAGGCCTTCCGAACAGATAATTTGCCGAAACGATCCGTTGGGTGCCCCTGCTAGGGCTCTGGGAACGTCACTGATTTGAAAATCGAAAATCGTACTCGTACTCAATCTCGTACTCGTAGTCCAATCTAAAGCTCCCTATTGTCTCATGTGTGGTCGGTGAAACCTAAAATACGAGCATCCTCCAAAGAGACTTACAGTTTTTATTTTTTTTCGAGTGTTTTTATGAATTACTTGCTCATTAAGAATGGGCGAAACTAGACCTGTTGGTGGAATAACGAGCATCTAAGAAGCTTTTCAAGATCGTAAATAACTTAAAAGGTATTTGGCTACAGAGACCAACCTGTTTTGAAATGCCTTTTAGAAAGGTATCTTCTAAAAATAACCAAGATGAAAAAGATTTTATAATTAGTCTTCGAAAATAGACCATGCAAGATACTCTTACATTAATTGAAGGAGTAGCTTAATTTGTGTACTGTATTTTAACTGTATTTTCATGAAACACGGAATAAACTTATGATACAGTTACAAACAATTCCTTTCCTATTTTCATAGCCTGTTGGGTGTGATTATGGGATTGAATCTGGCTTTTCATTTGATCGTTGTGGAGTTTGCAATGGAGAGAGCACCAAATGCACTCAAGTGGTGAAAACATACACTGATGACTGGTCGCAGATGGGTAAGTACATGCGCGATGTTTCACTAAAGTAACTGACCAAGTAAATTAACAACTTGCAGTACTGTTTTTTTTTAATTACAGGATGGCTGATTTAATTACAGGATAGCTGATAGCTCATCTTCAAATTACTTATTTGACTCATTCGTAGGCCTATTTATTGTCAGATATTTATACCGAAATGCTTTAGGCTGATAGCGTTAACTCTATCAATTAAGCTTCCTTTATATTCTCCATATTTATTTTTCAGAAAACTAATATAACTGTTTGATACACATTCAATTACCCTTACTTGATAGTCCTAACCTGTCCGGCAAATGTATCTTACGGCATTGGAAAGTCAGAAATGCTACCTTTTGTTAACCATGTTTACATTGAGCCTATTATACATGCCTTTTTGCAAGAAAATATGTTGTTATCGATATCATATGAAGGAAAGCGGTACCCAAAACCTTCACGTCGAAGGCAACGGTAACACTCGGTCACTCACTCGGGTAACGTTTTCTCAAGCTCGTTCCCAGCTCTAGCGCGTGAGCTAGGTCTGTTAGGTTTGGTTTGTTAGCAGCCCAGCTTACTCGGGGAGCATGCGCGCACAAGCCCAACACATTTACCAAGGCCGGGAATTGAATTTCTTATTCATTATACATGCGTGAAGGCTTTATGAGAGGCAGCAATTGACGCCAATGGAACTTGATAATAATAGAATGAAAAAAAGTACACAAAACGCGGCTGTCAAGGTAGCAGCTGATTGCATTATTCTTTTGGTTTTGTTATGATTGGATAACATTAAGAAGAGAGAATGAGATTACTGAATTACACCTGCTTTCAGTGTTACGCGCATAGGTGACATCTCTCGACATCCCATCTTTCGACATGCTACGTAACCTGGCCTACGTCAAAACTGTAAGTACAACCGGACTTATTCACGGTCGAACTCGAATTTTAGTGATGAAAGATGGATTTATTTGACATCAAACTAAGGTTAGGAATATCAAGAAGTTATTCCGGGACAATTAAATCAACTCTTTAGAATGTTTACACCTTGCGAAAATTACAAGTGGTAGGGGCCCAATTCTACCGGAGGTCACTATTGAGAGCTGATCAACTACACTAAAACCGTTTGAATTATCCCGTAAATCGGGAAACATGCGAAGTCCACAATCGTCTTCAGCCATTTGAGTTCAGTAATTATCATGTATTTGTCATTTCTTCCGCTAATAACCGAAACAACTGCCGTTTTCGCAGTTAAACAGTCTTTCTGCCGTGTACATAGCATGTCGAAAGATGGCGTGTTGAAAGATGTCGCCTATGCACGCTGAAATTGGGCGTAAAGTATCCTATTAAATATAATTGGTTAGCCTTTTCACAAAGCTCATAACTCTCAACACAGGGTTAAAAAACGCAGGCCTAATGTGCGTGGTTTCCAGAGGATCAAAAGAAATCTGGGTGTACGAAAAGGCGTCTGACAAAAACGCCATAGGTAAGAATGGTGGATTGATTAAGTTTGCAATTTAACTCAGCAATTCAGAAGTACAGAGTCGTTTATTGGTTTTCTTCACTAGCAATATCTAATAGCTGTTTTCAAATAATTATATGATTTCAAAAATAAAATAAATATCTTAATTTAACTTACTCCAAAGAAGCTCTCAACAAAATAAAAAAAAAAACAATAGTGTAGTAGCTTAAGGTAAGTATGCAGGATGAACTCGTGTCTTGGCATTTTTCTTTGTATTTGCCTTATTTCGTTGTTGATTGACCGCATTCAGCTGTACAAGACGCAAAGAAGACCTACCTGATCGAACCGCCCAAAGGTAAAAAAATGGACGCGGCTGGTAGTACAATCACTTATGGTAAAAAATCTGGCAAAGAATACATGTACATTCCTGGGCCTATCAACCAGCCGCTTAGATTCATGGTAAGGAATTGAACTAAATGAACGATCGTATTCTATAGTTTATAGTGGACCTTAATTGCGTTGGCCGTTTTGGGGGATAAATGTTTCGTTTTATTGTTGCTTTCAACTGGATGCCTCAAAATGACCTCGCTTGCAAACTAAAATAATGTCAGAGGCACGTGGCACAAAGCACATAAAAATTTAAGTTTTTTTTTTTTAAACAACGTAAGCCAAAGAGGTCCGGCCACCGAGCGCTCTACATCAGAATGTTAACATTCTGAGTGCATTAGTGGTGAACATGTATAATGTACTCATACATATAAGTATCGCTTTTCCAATTCTTTTGATTAGTACCTTTATTAATATCTTACTTTCCCTTTTTATAGTTCATTTATAACGGAGTTGCAAACCAAGGAGTCGTTTGTAAATACCTGAAACCACAAAAATCAGTGATTAGTTCAAGCGACGTTGAGTGGATCATTGATGAGAAGACAGGATGGTCAGCGTGCTCTGAGGATTGCGCTGGAGGTAAAAGCTACATATGTTTTTGGCAACTCTATTTCATAACACAATGTTCAAGACACACATTTATTGCAAAACTATTTGCTAGTTGTTTTGTTGCATTGCTCGCACTTAAGGTCAAATAATTTTTTTCGATTTTCCAACTTGAACCAAAAAGTAAACAATACATACATGTACGCACTTTGCCCTTATTCATTCTTTCTTCGGCTCGCTTTTTCCAGCTTTTCAAAGGAGAATTCCCACAATTTTCCGTTTTCTATGAATTCACAAGGATTGAAATCGCATGGGCTGACGTAATAGCTTGGAAATACATCAAATTGCAAGTGGAAACACTACTTTAAGCAACCTATGTTAGCTCTTAGTCATCACCTCGTTAGTGCTCAACTGCCGTTAGTACCTTTCTGCCGCCGTTCCCCTCCCCCCTTCCCCCTCGAGCCCTGACAAATCTTTTCGTGACGCGGTAGCTTGCATTGCGCACACGACTCGTGTACCCCTCAGTTACCTATGTTGTGGAGAATTTACGGACTATCCTGATAGGAAAAGAAATCCTGTGAACTGGTTAACAATGTGTGTTCCTTTATTTGCATGTCTGTTTCTTTAGGAAAGAAAACGCGACTGATAAAGTGTAAACGAAAGGATGATCAATCAATAGTTGCAGACAGGATTTGTGAAAAAGGATCCAAGAAACCTCAATATGAGATGCCTTGTAATATCCATCCCTGTACAGCAGAGTATGTTCACATCACGTTTCACGGGAAATATATAACGCTGGGCTGTTAATATCTTTTTATAACTTTAGCCTAAGACTACCTTGATATGCCTAGAAGCGTTTATGTTCTTTTTCTTTACGTTATGTTGCTGTACTGTTTAAGAGTGACACGTGCTCGTTGCCAATGCGCACTGTGAGCTTACTTTGTCTCGCTGATTAAACTTGTCTCTGTGTCAGATGGCACCTGTCTGGATGGAGCTCTTGTTCAAAGACATGCGGACGTGGTGTAATGACGCGCAAACTGTCCTGCAGAACGAAAGTCAGTCAAAACCCAGAAGAATATAAAACCGTGAAGGATATCAGCTGCAAGGGATCAAAGCCAACGGTGCTCCAGAGAGCTTGCTATAAAGTAGCCTGCTCCGCTGAATGGGTTCCTTCTCCCTGGGGAAAGGTAAAGAAGAATTTGGCGTAACATTTACATCAACTGCTTTAAGTGGTGTTATACCTATGATTATTCATATATGAAAACATATATAACAAGTTATATTGCTTCAAGATTCACACTGTTCGAACAACAATAGGTCATCGAATTCAAATATTGCAAAGGCCGGTAATCTGTTCAGGAAAGGTCTGAAATCGTTTTTACGTATTTCGTGATCAAAATTTGACATTAATATTTTTAGCACTTATTTGTATTTGTAATGGAACTTTAGCATTAGCTTTTTAATGCATATCTTATTTTTTACATAGGGTCCACTTCTTTATAAACTCCCTTTCAGGGTGTTTCTTTGGATTTTATTTTAGTTTTAACCCCTGAATTAAGTCCTGTATATGTATGTATCAGGGTAAACAAAATCCACGAGGGGGAAAAACAATGAAATGATGATATTTTACCCACGTGTTACCAAAGAAATAATTACAAAGATTCGCTATTCTTGAGTGACAGTGTACATGTTAAAAGACGCAAAGTAAAATAATATTTAAAGAGAACGATGACATCCGCAGCTTAAGAACAAATATTCATCAAATCACACATGTGAAACTTATGAAACCGGAGCGTCTTCTTCTGTCTGTTTTCAAAAACCTCAGATGCAAGAGCGCTGCATGGTAATGGTGTCACCGCTTGAAATAATCTTGCTCCATAAGTTCAATATCATGAACTTGACTTCGAAAACTCAAAGGCAAAACGGCAAGTTTTGGAAACGTCAGTTCAAAGAACAAAGAACTTTAGAATTCTCAAGAAGTGCCAAAGCAAGCTTGACTGTCTGATTATTGAAATGCTTCTTATTAGAATTTTAAAGCCGAAACTCAACAAGCAATGTGAATCCCTCCGTGCGAAAGTACTTGTTTAGGTTTTTGGTTTCAACGCTTTTTAATTCTCTTCACATTTTTTTAGCTTATAATTATAATTTTATATTTTTTTGCATACCATTCGCATTAAGCTTTTTTGTTACTTTTGTCGCCTATTGTCCCATATTTTAGCGTTTTAACCGTTTATTTATGCTGTAATTTTATTCTTCTACCGAGCTTGAAAATGACCGTTGAACGGTCGAAACGTCGTGCACAAGTTAAACTGCTATTCTTACAAGATTTCATAAGGATCAGGGAAGGCTTACATAGACTGAACTGCATTATAGAAATCTTTATGATTTAAAGCCGACCGATTTTCTCCTCCTCCCCTCCGCATCTCAGGATTAAAGCCTCCTGCACCGTTCGAACAGTCTACCTAACTTGTACAGGCCTTACGGAATGCTTCCGCTTGGAAGAGAATTCAACTGGTGTTTAATTGCTCATTTTTTGTTGACAGTGTTCTAAGACCTGTGGTGGTGGTATTATCACTCGTATTCTGTCCTGTAAAAAGCTGAATAACGACGGCCAATACAGCCCGGTGCCAAAAATCTTTTGTCAAAACGCAGTCAAGCCGCCTGTAACTGAGGCATGCAATGACGACATTCCCTGCATTGGTGAGTACAATCAGTAGCACACGAAATTATTACTTATACGCTTAACACTGTTATTCAGTGAACAATTCTTAATTTTTAATCCTCTGTCGTTATATTTAAATTATTAATCGTTGCCGAAGGTTAGACAATAACATGAGAGGAGAACACACCAATTTTTAAGATACATGTACATGTATCATGGATAAACAATTTGACTCATCTAATTCCTCTAAGCCTCAGAGCAAACTTGGGATTTTGATCCATCGAATTATATTTGCCTGTTGGTAATGAAGTTAAATTTTTCCCGCGATACCTGTACGACGAAATAGACCATTAAGGCCATGAACTTTAAAGCATGCTTATTCTTTTTTATTTCTATTATGTCTGCAGTAGAGAAATACCGACCACTGGGCTGTTACAGAGAAAATCCACATAAACATCTTTTGCCAGTAATGGAGCATAGCTTTCGTTCCGGCGGCATAACATGGAACAAGATAGAATTAGTAGTGGAAGCCTGTTATCAAATAGTGAAAGACACAAAGTACAAGATCTTTGGAGTGAAATTCTACGGTGAATGCTGGGTGGGAAAAACGCCCAGTGCAGAATTCAAGACCAGTCTTGGCAAGTGTTACGCGCGAACCGTAGGGAAGGCTCATACTTATTACATTTACGAAATTCTCTAGGTAATAAATACATGTTTTTTGTTTGTATGCGTTTCGTTCGATGTAATGACTTCGTTGGTAGGGTCACCCGGCATACTGAGGCACCTGAACGAGACAACAATCGTGATTTGTCTCGGGAGTAGCTTGATCCTGAGTGTAAGGTACTTACTTTGAGGGTCTGTTTACCAGTAATGGGGAGACACTTTTTTGCTTGTTAAAACGTTGGGTATGTTTGATTCGCCTACCAGTGACAAGTCGAAACGTTTAATTAGAGCCTGCATTAGCCAAAACAGAGGGTCAGCTAATACCGTGGTGTCTTCATATAATTAAAAGATGAGAGATTTTTAAGGGTAGAGGTTTTTTTTAACAGGGACATCTTGTTTCCGTATAGACACTTCCTGAATGTCACAAACTGTCCTTTTTTATATGTTTCAGGAGGGAAAAAGTTACAAAGTTTGCTGAAAGACGTCGTTGCAAGTTCATTTAGTATATACAACTTCCATGCTGAGATACCTTAACCTGACTTAACAGACATTCAACTGAATCGCTGTACAATTGCAAATAGTGCAGTCTTGTGCCATAGCTTATGATCGCAGTAAATTACTACATATGAAAACAGAATAAAGTACCGAACTTACACATTGTTACACAATGAATTTTAATCCGTATGTATTGGAGCAACGTTTGCAGCAACCTTAAATCGATTGCCTTTATGTTAATATGGAAAAAGACTACCGTGATTTCGAATATCCTCTTCCCCGCGTCTCTTCCCCCTTTCCGCTTAATGGAAATGAAATAAAACTTGCCTAATTTATTTTTTAACCATGAAGAAGTGATAGAGTCTCTCTGTGATGATGCTTTGTATGTTTTTTTTTTTGTTTTTTTTTTGTTTGTTTGTTTGTTTGTTTGTTTGTTTTCGTCTTTCCAGCGACTTGATTCGTAAGTTCAAGGCTTTGAATTGATTTTATTCCTTAACATTGGTCAGAAAATAGAAATCCTTTATTTCAAATCATTAAGCACCTCAAAGTTACTGCCTGAAAAACATAAAATGAACAGATCAGTGTTACAAAACCAATAAATTCATGCTATGCTACATTGAATTCGTTACTGCCAGCCTCAAAAACATTGCTGTATTTCAATCGGAACTGTGCTAAATTTTATTAGAAGACGTCTTCCTTAACTTTGATTTTCATTCGTAATAACGAGAGTTAACTCTGCTACTAACGTGATATTAGCTTAAACTTTAATCGTTTTTAATTTTGTCACAATCTTTCCTCGGGTTAGACATTAATTCGCAGTCGTTTCTTTCCTCTCTCTTATGGCAGCCAGAGGCTTCGAATGTTCTTTCAATGTACATAATCCACGGCGTTTTGAATGAAGAAATAAAACGCCATCTAAGCGTTTAAAATATTCAAATCCAAAAAGTCCTGAACGTTTCACTGAATGATTGTGTTAATTGCCTCTTAATAGCCCTTTTCACGGTTAATTTTTCTCATTTGCATTACAATGTAATTCAAAGTGGATGGTGGCAATTTCGGGCTAAAACTACAAAATAGTCCGAAATTGCCTCACATGCTAGATTCTATTGTAATGCAAATGAGCAAAGGTAACCGTGAAAAGGGCTATTCGTTTCATTTTTCTTATCCTTCTGCTTCAAAACGGGTTTTTCGGACGTTTGGAGCCGGCAAAAAATAGCAGTCACAAAGGACACTAAATGTTCTTAAGAGTAAATTCAACGTAAAAGATCGGGAAAACCTTTTAAAATGTGGTCATGGAAACGGCAAGCTTTGTAAACAATGACAGGTCATACCAAATTCCTCCAAAGTAGTCTCAATTGCAAAGCATTGTGAAGAATAATTAAATTTAAAAAGTCCACAAGGTCAGATTCCAACCCCAGGGTCTAAAAAGTTAATTTAAACGTACCGATGAGACGCTAGGATTTTTGTTCTTGAAAATGCTGTGTACATGAGATTTCGGTTCAAATTGAAATTGTTTGCAAACGGTTTACATGGCATCTCTTAGAGGCAGCTATTTGTTATCGCGCTGGTGAGCTCTGATCTAAGAAAGAACTGGAACGGAAGACAAAAACAGGTAACGAGAAAATATCAAATGTGTCTTTTGTTGTACTGAGATGAATCTCCACCCATTTTACGACGCTGAATTTGAAAACGATATCGTCGAACCTTGTTGCCTCAGTTATCTGTTTAATTTCTTTCTCTTCTTTCCTATATAGTTTTGTAGTTACCTACATTAATGGTATACCGCGCTGAGTGACGAGCGGCCGGGATTACTTTGAAATGTTGTTGGGCAAAACACTTTTCTCACAGAGTGCCTTTCCGTATCCAGGTTTATGAAGGGTTAACAGCGATATGTAGGGAGTTCTAAAGGCTAACTTAGCATTTTACTGCATTTTTCTTCCACTGGATTAACTCATCCTCATTTCCAGCCGTCCGAATCCCGATCCTCTACAGACGAGAGTGGACCTCAATTGATCACTTAATAACACAGATGCAGCTGCTTCTAACTTTCAGCAGTTCAACGTTTACCAAGGTGATCAGCAAAACCCACACAGTACCGTTTTCCTAATGTAAGTAAGTAACACCTGATGTAAATAAGTAATGTACATTCTAGTATCGGAGTAGCCATACCAGAGTACTTTGTTATTGTAATTTTTGTAATTTGTGATACGTGTAATTTGTTAAGACTTGTTACTTTAAATAAAAAAAAACCCACACAGTACAATACTTGCCTAGAAGTCGTCCAAAAAAAGATCAATATAATTTCGGTTGGCATTTGCAGTTCGGGGTGGTGAATGATAAATGCGAGACTTTGCAAAAAGGCGAGCTCGAGACATTTTGACATTTTAAACTATGAGACCGAGACCTCAAAGTGTTTTAGGTGCGAGCACGAGACGTTCAGCCGGATTCTAATTAAGACGGCCACGTCATTTATAAAAACAAACAAACAAATCGGGACTTCATGACATGACTCCAAAACAACTTTGTGAAAAAAAAATACTCGATACTGCATAGCCGCCAAAAATCGACACAGTGAGGCCCGTGAAATTCGATGAAAAGTTTGCGGGAACCACGGTTGTTTATTTGCAATATTTCTTTCTTTCAGTTTAAAGGACAAACGAGGTGTACCAAAGACTATGATAGCCCTTCTAGTCTTAGTAAAGGACAAATTTATGACTTTCCGAGAGTTACTGGTCTACTTCGAATTCAGGCTCGCCTTCACCGTCCGCCTTTTTTTTTTATCACAAGCATTGAATTCAAATTTGCTGCGAGACAAGTTGTAGTTTCAGTGGTAATACCAGCAGCAAAACTAAAATTTGTTGCAGAAAGTAGAACTCGAGTCTACTTTGCGCAACATGTTGCCTCAACTTGCATTGTATTTTTACACTGTATTTTGCTGCGAGACTAGTTGGTCATAAACGTTGTAATACGTGCAACAATGTGTTTCAACTTGCAATGCAACCATGTTGCGAGACAAGTTGAAGAAAAATGTTGCCCGTATTACCGGACCTTAACGGCGACATTCCCTGCTAAGGTACGTAGCATGAAGATTAGAAAGTACTTGTTGCTGTCCGCGCCGCCCTCTGTGTATATACTCCCGATGTAATAAATATTATCAGAATATTACAAGGAAAATCTTGCGAAATACATACCACTTTTGAGCTTGGTTCTCATGTGCCGCCAACCTGCCCGCGACTTAGTCGTCGGTCCTTTACACGTCATCAACAAAACTGCAACAACCTTTTCGCAATAACCTTTAGATTTACACCTACAGACCCAGCGAAAATCGTTACAAGATACCCTATTCGCCGTCTTCTTTTTAAAACTTTAAGGATAAGATTGCTTTGATGATGCCTCCCAGTTATCATGTCAGCTTTCGTGCTTCAACATTATTAATACAAATATATCTTGGGTTTCTTGTGGTTCAAGTTTAAACAGTACAAACAATTATTTATTCCTTGAATAAACTGTTGTAAATCGATCAACAAAACTATACTATTATGATATAATCTATTTAGCAAATATATTAAAGGAACAAGGAAATGTTAATGATGTCACTATACGTCTGTAATCCAATAGATCATAAGTAAGGCGTAATCAAAATGCCAGAATAATTTGACTCATGATACGAAGTTTCTTTATAGTCAATTTCAGTGCAGTAAGCAAACCCGTTCTTTTCAAACACGATGCGATCTCTATGATTCGCCCGCCATGGTTCGGTCGACAAGTTATAAGTAGTGTAATGGAAGGTTCTATACTATTGTGTGGCAAATCTCTCGTAGAGAAAAATACATCGCCAAAACTTCCCAAATGCTTAAATCATGTTCAGTAAATCCTTGCGCGGCTTTTTCAGTCTAAGTTAACGCGCGCAAAAATACCATCGCCTCTTTAAGTTTCCAATCAGATCTGAATTGCCACCACAATAAAGGGAATGCACGTACCGGTAAAGTGCTTTTAGTAAAAATTCCTCAAGATCACTTCTTGCTTACTGAACCTCACTCTTCACAGTTTTTGAACTGTTAAACCCCTATTGAACAGGAGATCGATCCACTGTCGATCATTGTGTTACCTGAAAAAGTAATTGAATTACGTTGGTTTTCATGCTGATGAATGAATGAAACTATACTGGAAGCACACAACCACATATGAACGAAAACCAAAGCTTAAAGCCTTGGTCAAACGGCGCATGATAGTCGATGACAGTTGATGATAGTCGGTGAAAAGTCGGGAGCATCATTCAACTATCATCGGCTATCATGCGCCGTTTGACTAAGGCTTAAAAAATGAAACCATATTTTACTGATTTGGGTGTAAATAAATTCTGGCGATGGTTGCTGCAAATATCCGCACTTTAGGGTGTAGAGAGCGTTAAAAAAAGTATTTAGTCATTTTCGAGACAGAAGTTCCTCTTGGCTTGACTTCTGGCGGTCATGATAATTCTAAAAGAATGTATGGCAAAGAAAAGAGAGACGAAAATCAGAAGGGTCTCTGCTTGCACGTATGTAGCTTTGCTCGTGCGCTTTTGTTTATGAAGGACAGGTAGCCTGTTTCAATTCGTCAGATGATGGAGAAAAATACGAAAGCTTAAGTAATAAGGGAAGGGAAAAACGACAGCGGAATTGTTTTTTGGCCTTTTTCCCATGCCCTGGCTCCCTCGAGCTCGTTCGCCATAATTCGCATTGTTTCGTTTATCCCACATTGTAAGAGGTCCAAACGACAAAAGGTGAAGTACTCAAGAGCCTCTTGATCCAGACCTGGCGGAGCTCATCCCAGTCCTCTCCGGTTACTGTAAACCCTGACATCCTTTCCCAGAAGTCCCTAATCGTTCGCCGTTGGAGACACTTAAAGGGTTTAAAAGTATCTTGTCCATCAACACCGTTTTACCCAAAGTCTAAAGGGATAACCATTAAGCCATTCCTACTAATGGCTAGAAAAAAAAATTTTTTAACTGAATTAGGAGCATGTCGAACGTGAAAACCCAGAGAAGGCAAAATGCCGAGACACTCGTTATAAAATCCGAGTTCGGCACTTACCAAATGAGTTCAATTCAAACGACCGAACACGTATCAGACATGCGCTTTTTGCAGACTCCATCTAAGTCTAAAACGTATTAACTGCATAGAAAAAAAAGACAATTTCATGTGACGTTGCTAATGAAAAGAATAAAAAAAAGTTTAGAAAGCCGTAAAAGCTAGTCTGCTGCGATTTATATGGCTCTGCCATGGCGTGCTCAATTCCATGGTCAAGTTTAAAACGAGTGCGAAATAAGTTATCAGGATGAACTTATACTTGGCTAGCTCCCGGGAGAAAACAAATTTCTATTAAGCCCTCCTTGTTTTTCGAGAGGGGTTAGGGAGAGCGCTTATCGGAAGGAGGGCGCTAAATCGAATCATTAGGGTAGTACTTAGTCTCCTCCTCAGCCTTTCCTTTTTCTTTAGGGGAAGCGTTGCGTGACATCCCAAAAAACTAATGCGGAGGAGAACTTGGTACAGGTACTAAATTTCAGACTCGTTTAATCTATAAAAACAGTCTATTTTAATCGTTACGTAACATCAAAGCCGCTATTGAATCAACATTCGCGTAGACCACCTGCGGTGGCACCATTATAATAAAGGGATAATTTGTTGATCTCTCCATGTTATTACCGTCAATTTGCATAATTTCACTACGCAAACATGGATTACAGCTATAAACCAGCTAATAAGTCATCTCGCAAGAAGAGAAAAACACGCTGCCTTATAGCTCTCTTCGTTTTCCTTGGCATTGCATGTTTGGTTTTCTTCTTCGTTGGAATTGCACTCATCGCCGAGGCTAGGAGAAAAGGTGATGACTCCAAGGCAGAACCTCAAGGCGCCAGCTGCGACTATTCAGAGGAAGCTAAGCGAGTTAAACTCGATGACTTTTTAGAAAGAGCACAGAACAAGTATTACGAATTGAATCCGAACAAGATTGCAAGCAAACCCGGTGTTACACCAGCTGAGGTCAAGAACAAATACCACTCTTACGATCCAACGCCTAAGCGTATTAAACTGATCGCTGATGAATCGGCAAAAATTGTCAAAGATATTGAGAAAATGCCAGTTGACATGAACAAGCTGACACTGAGAGAGAAACGAGCTGTAGCTCAACTGCTTCACTGGGCTAAACATAGCTTCCCTTTCATGCTGCCGTATTCATACGACTATTATGTTGGGGATTGGATGATGGGAGCCGACATCTTCTGTTGGAATCCGATTTGTATGGTGCCAACTGAAGTGCAGCCAGCATTCAAGCATTTTAAGCCGTCGACGGTCAGTGAAATGGAGACACTTAAAGCTAAATTCAAAGAACTCAACCACACTTTTGTTCAGTTCGCGGAAAACATGAAGTTAGGCGTGGCTGCTGGAATGGTACGCACAACAGAGGAGTGTAAAGCGGGGCTAGATGGATTGAAAAACAAGTACAGAGATGTGGCTGTTAATGGTCCAACGGGTAAGAAATTATTCAAATGACAAGCAAAACAAAAACCGTTTTAAGGTTTTTTGTTTTGTTTGAAGATTCCCAAGGACCCTTAGTGTTGCTATGAAATAAAGGTATGGAATTGCAACTGCGCTGGAACATTAACTATGGCTGGACTAATTCAATCCAGCTGTTTCATTACAGCGTCATGTCATGTTTGATCGTTACAATGTCTTGCAAACGGTAATGCAAAACACGATTGTTGTTACAAAACACTTTTACGATTTACGCTTCAGCGCGCGTGCAAATTATCTGAGACAAAGGCACTCTGTCTATGATGTTCACTCAAACAAAGGCAGAGTCGCGGAATTCAAATCTAATGAAATTGTTTTTAGTTTTGAATTAATTATGTTTGCTTCAATGAATATGTGATAAAAACAGATTAACCGGCCACAGCACTGTCATTTTCTTTTTTATATCCCAGAGTTATTTATTTAATACGCGCTATGCCTGGTATACGTCAATTTAACGGGCAGTATTTACAGTACAGCCCGCTAAAGTTTGACGCTGTTCCCGAACCTTCCAAACACAAGCATCGAAGTGTTATATGAAGTTCAATGGTTGTTTTGACTCTTAAAATGTTTTTTTTTTTTTCTAAAACGCTTACCAAATTAAGTCTTTTTTCCCTTTCAAGGAAATACGCAACCGTTGCGTTGTGTCTTTAAGGTTTTGAGCAAAGAAAGATGTTGGGAGCACATGCAGCCGCCCTGTGAGACAGAGGCTGCCTCCTCTTTTTGTTCGATGAAAGAAGAAAGCGAACTTCTGCTAGCAACTGCCGGATCGTTTGATCAGCCGCTGTCTTAAACCAGGAAAAATTAAAGAAAATTGTTATTTGACAAGTTTGAAAACTTGCGCATGACAATTTAGGATTCCAAACGCTATCCGTTTACGGTACTGCCAACAATATTCGCTGTCCTGTTATTGGCTGCAAAATTACAAGAGACCGGTAACGGGTGGCAATCTTTGATCTCTTGCTGTTTACGCAGTTCCACAATCTATTGCTGTGCAGTTAAAATTCACCGTTGCAGGTTATTCAGTCACAGGAGCTTGACAAGAGTGTTGACTGGCAGGATATAAAAGTTTTTAATTTTTCCAAAACAGCTTGTCAGATCTGCAGCTAGCTTGCAATTTGTGAAGCGCGCGCTAGATAGCGCAGTCTTAAATAAAGTCAGTTTTCACTCAGTAGGAATCAAATGCATCTTGCGATACCAAACAAGAAAAGGCAAGGCCCATAATTAGGCCAAATATTATAAGGATGATAGATGCAGGAAATTGAAAATCCCTGTGTGCGGCTAGTAGTGGGCTTCATCGGTGTATTTCTTTGCTCTTCATCTCAACCGCAACCTTTAAAGGTCCTATAGGGCTCTATTTTCCGCGAATGGACACCATTACACACCCCAAATCACAATAATCCCTCAATTGTTAACACAAAGATATAAAGTTGCCATTTCTGGCTCCAACAAATAAACCCATTTCGAAATCCCTCGAAGATGCCTGAAAGTCGTGCGTTTTTAGCGTTGTTGATGTTTATGTGCTATAACCTTACATTTCTTGACAGGAATCTACGAAGCGTCATTCATAAAGCCTTTCCTTGCCAAAGATTTTATCTCGAACATGAAAGATGATCAACTGAGTGAATGGCGGGGAAAGTTTGGAAAATCAGCCAGCGAGTCACTTCGAGAGTTTGCCCTTGAGTATGTTGGCAAACCAATTGATTACATGTTGAGGTATGGCAGTTGTGATACTAATTTATTTAACATATATAATACTTGCCTGCAAAATAGAATATTACGTGTTCTCCGGTTTTTATGGTTACTTTAATTGAGTGTTATAGCCCTGGCCTTGAAGAAAAGTCAAAATCTTGGCCTCAATAAACCAGTTCATTTGTCGAGGCGCCCACCCTGCATTCGATTCCGCTTTGAGTTGTTTTGGTCTTGGGGAGAAGCCAACAATAGTTATATCAACCCTCCTCTCAAGTTGTGTTAAGGTCAAGTTAACAAGCAAGCCATGAGTTATCCATCCGTTTGATTTTTTTAAACACAGCCATCACAAACAGACACATACCTATAGTGTAGCGTGTTCTACCTTTCCCACTTTTCTCAAATTTCGTGCATTAGGAAAAAGTGATCACTCCCAGTGTGCAAAATTGTTTGTGGGGAGAGGGGGCGCGCTGCTGGAAATAAGCAGTTATGGTTGGTAAGATATGTCACCAACACGTTTTTATTCGAATTCATTAAGATCAGTGGTGTTCCGAGAACTTTTGACGCAAATTGCAGATAGCGACAACAGCGTAAACGAAAGCCGATATTTTATCAATTCGCTTAATTCCGTTTTTAGATTCATAAAGGAGGAACAAGTTCCACACTGTGCACCAGACAGCGTTGCTACCGGCCTTGGTAGTTTACCGCTTGCTTATGTCTTCGTGAACGGCTCTCAGACGAATACGAAAACAACACAAGAACTTCCCACAGGCGAGAAACTGAATGGAAAAGACTCCTACAAAAGGCTGCTGGCACATTTTACAACCACATCCCAGACACCGGATGAAATTTACAACCTTGGTAAAGACATGCGCGATAAACTCTATTCCGAGGTATGAACCTTCTTTACCACTAAATCAGGGAAAATATATTATGAGCGTGATGACGATGGAAGCGAGCTACGGTGTATTGTCTTTTCCAACCTGACAGAGTTCTCGAGTTGATCGTGCAGCTCATTAATATGTGTCGATTGATTTGTTGAACAGATTTTGAAATTAGCCACGAAGGTAACCAAAGTAGATGATGAAAATGAAGCGAAGCGACGATTCAAAGAGCTCATAAATGATCCTAAGATGTTTTACAATGATAAAGAAATTCCAGCCAATGAGTCTGACGCCAATGCACACAAAGTATGCAGCACTGTAAAGGACGCGGAAAAGTATTGTCCACACAGAACAGCAGCCATGGAGAACTGGTTTGAGCATACCAAGCAGGTTACTATTACGACATGGATACATTATTTTCTAACAGTCAAGATTTAATATTATTCCCGCATAGCATGTTTACTACAGTTGAACCCAGAGAAAATCGAACTCGAAAAACCATGAAATTCGCCGCGTGTTCTCAAAACGGGCGCCATCTTGTAACATCGAAGGACGCAAAGGAGTCTGGGAAGACCTTTATCCTTCCTCGGAGTTGAACCCCGCTATTTCGAAATGGCAGGGGTTAGAAATAACAAGGGGTAATGGTTTGAGTTGGGGATAACGGGAAATTGGAAATAACCGAGTTGGAAATAGTGGATTCCAATACCTGTACCTGTAGAAAGAAATTAAATGAAAACTAATAAAAGTAGAACCGCAGAGAACACCTGTCTCAGGAAAAAAATTGAGCCTTATTTGTTTTACACTCATTTTCACTCTATATGACTTACGCATGATTCTGTTTGGGTTCTGTTTTTATCCCTCTCGTAGTCTTTTTTTGAGCTGATTGTGGAAACTATAGGTAAATAAATCACGGCTTAACAAAGGTTTTCTTGACTCTCTAGAAAGTTTGCACCTAGGAGGCAGCGTGGCCAAGTGGTTTAGGGCGCTGTTGTTACAATCCGGAGGTCCGGGGCTCAAGGCCTACACCCTGCCACTAGTGGGATTTGTTTCTCGGTAGTCCCGATTTCAAATCCTCGGCCACGCTTGTAAATAGCCAACTGGATTGCTTGCGGCCGGTTGGGATTCTTAACGTTAACAGTGTTACGTTCAATTTGAATTATTTATTTCAGTTGTTTCCTCGGCCCCACTAGCACTTGTGCTGTAACACTGCCCAGGGTAAATAAAGGTTATATATACATATATAAAGAACTTACTTTTTGTTTGTAATTGACACCTTGTAATTTTCTGACCATAATAATCTGTGTCCTAATACTTTGTTACATTGCTGTCACAGATTATGGCAACCCTTGACTATGAGACCGCTGGACTGTTTCATGTAACAGGTCCTTACAAGTCCACTCCAAGCTGCCCAATCAAACTCGACTACGACCTTAATCCATCAAGCGCTGTACCATTCTACATGCCGTCTGATGCGAGTTGTTCCAAGGTTGCCAGTTATAACATGCCATTCTTTCTTGCAAAGCCTGGACCCAGATATGAGTCAGTCACGTTGGCGGCACATGAAGCAAGGCCTGGACACCACACCCAGGTGAGGCTGCATCTGTAAAACTAATAACTATCAGCTTCCAGTTGGGCTCTATAAATACACAAAGCATATCTTTTCTCGTCAATATCCTGTCATATTAGCCGGCTCAGGCTAGGTTAATAGCTTATACAGCTTTGCTTTATTTACAGGTTCAAGGTTACACCGAACATTTTACTGACTCATGTGAAGGCCCCATTCGCTGGATAGCAGTCAACACCCTTTATCTGGCATTTGCCGAGGGCTGGGCACTATACGCAGAGAATCCGCTGATCCCTGAAGATACTAGCGCTTATCAAGTTGATCCAATTTCCAAATATGGAATGTTGAAATGGCAGGTGAGTTGACATGGAAACCATACTGGCTTTTGTGAGCGCTCTAGTAAGAGGGTTACAAAATAAATATGAGTTGTAAACAGGTTTTAACAGGTTTCAGGTTTTTTTCCTTAATAAAACTTAACGATAGAATTGCCCGAATGTCTAATCAAATCAGTTGACACTTTTACGCGTATTCATTTATAAATTGTAATTGTATTGTAACAGAATTGAGACTCAGGGTTGACGGTGGCAAAGGTGGGGTAACAATCACGCATCACGCTGAATTTTTTTATTAAATCACGCATCACGAAGAATTTTTCTTCACCAATCACGGGTCACGTAAAAAGAAGTAAGTACATCGCCAATTTTACTTTCTCGACCCTAAAAGCCCTAAAAACCCTAAAGGGCTGAAAGACCCTAAAAACTTTACCGATTCAACCACAAAAAATGCATGGGCAAATATGTGACTTCTCACGCGAAAACGTTCCATACGGTAGCTGTTCGAGCAGCTGAACGCAGGGCAAGTGAACTAGCCTGCGAACAGGCTCCCAGCGAGGGCGGAAAAAAATCCGGCGGGGACGGAAAAAAAAATTCTGCCGAGCGTGGCGAGCCGTTAAGCGCTAAGAAAGGAATTCCGCGAATTGTACTCCCCCTCGTCACCATTCCGCTCTCGGCTCTCCCCGCTCGCCCTAAACCATACTTGGCTAGCTCGCACTAAACCCATTAACCCAACCGGAAGCCTGTGCGCAGGCTCCAAGTGAACGGATAATTTGAATAGCGATAGTCAATTTACTTGTTCCAAGATATCTTAAGACCACTTGGTTCTACATGAGTTGATAACCAATATAATGAGTATTGACTCTAGAAACGATTTAATGAGGTGCAAACTGTGAAGGTAAATGTGAGGGATTCATGAGATGTGGGCTGTGTAGTTATATGTTGAGAATTAATACGATGAAAGCTGTGTAAGTATATGTGGGTGATATATGAGATGTAGGCTATGTAGGTATATGTGGGCGGTTAATGAGATGTATGCTGTGTGGGTATATATGGGGGTTAATGAGATGTAGGCTGTATAGGTATATGTGGGGGATATAATGACATGTATGCTGTGAGGGTATATGTGGGGGATTAATGAGATGTAGGCTCTGTAGGTATATGTGGGGGTTAATGAGATGCAGGCTGTGTAGGTATGTGTGGGGGATTAATGGAATGTATACTGTGCAGGTATATGTGGGGAATGAGATGTATTGCTGTGTAGGTATATATGGGGGATTAATGAGATGTAGGCTGTGTAGGTATATGTGGGGGGTAAAATGCCATGTGTGCTGTGAGGGTATATATGGGGGATTAATGAGACGTAGGCTATGTAGGTATATGTGGGGGGTTAATGAGATGTATGCTGTGTGCGTATATGTGGGGGACTAATGAGATGTATACTGTTCAGGTATATGTGGGGAATGAGATGTGTTGCTGTGTAGGTATATATGGGGGATTAATGAGATGTAGGCCGTGTAGCTATACATGGGGGATTAATGAGATGTAGTCTGTGTAGGTTTATGTGGGGCGTTAATGAGATGTATGCCCTGTGGGTATATGTAGGGGTTAATGAGATGTAGGCTGTGTAGGTATATGTGGGGGATCAATGAGATGTAAGCTCTGTAGGTATAAATGGGGGATTTAATGAGATGTGGACTGTGTAGGTATATGTCGGGAATAAATGAGCTGTAGGCTATGTAGGTATATGTGGGGGAATAATTAGGTTCAGTTAGGGGGATTAATGAGCTGTAGGCGATGTAGGTATACGTGGGATTAACAGAACGTAAGCGGTATACGTGGGGGATTAATGACCTATAGGCAGTGTAGGGGCTTAATGTAGGTATATGTGGGGGGTTAATGAGAAGTGGGCTGCGTAGGTATATGTAGGGGATTAATGAAATGCAGGCTGTGAGGGGATATTGGGGGATATTTAGGGGGTGGTTGAGGTATTGTTTTAAGAGAGATTAATAGAGATGTGCAAATCGCGGTCGAGTTAACTAGCCGCCCAACCATCCGGGTGGTGTCGCACTTATAAAGCGAAAGAACAAAAGGCTTGGCTGTGAGCCAATGAGAAAGCACCGACGTCATAGCCAGACTGGACAAACGAGTTTCTGACACCGGCTGGATTTGATTATTCAAAATGGCGGACATACCTTAATTTGAGACTATAATATGCAAATTTGCCAAACATTCTTTACATGCACGCTTACGTTCTGTAACGGCTATGTAATTTATGCTATACATACAGTTATATGATATACGCGTTCTTGAGTTACAGTAGCTGGATTAAGCCTTGATTGATGACGTTCGTTTAAGGTCTTCTCTACCATGTAATATTACACCTTGCAGCGAAAGGGTAGTTCAAATTCGTCGACAACGCCTAACGTCTACGAATGCCTACGAGCGGAAACTTCTTCCGGTGCCTTGCCGCCTAAAGCATCACAATTTTCGATGTTACTCCACCAGATGTTATTGTCTTCGCAACATTTAGATTTGAGGTCAATTAAACATAGGGATCTTAACAATGACGACGGCGACGCCGAGGACAACTCCTTGAAAAACTGAATTTATCCTGGATGCTAATGGCTCGAAAACCCCACTCAGGCTAAATATGTAATGACAGCGTTCAATTCTAAATGGAAATACGTAAAATTAGCACTTTGACTCATCGTTCGCGTTCGCGGTCATTTTGCGTTGTTGTTTATTTTGTTTTGCAGAGGACGGCTTTGAAATGTACAAAGGTTTACTGAACACACTTGTAAAGCCTTTGTTTTGCTCATTAAACCTTTTGTCTGGTGGTGCTCATTGACATCGATCGTGGTTTGCTACAGACTCCGTCCACGCTACGCCGGAGGAATATAAAAACTGATACAGCTATATTTCTACAAAATAATAATTACATTACTCTTAGATCCATTACCGAGACATATCAATTGTCTCAACTTATCAAAACACCTACACGGGTATCTAATTCAAGTGAATCACTAGTCGATGTTATATTCAGGGCTGGGACCTCAACTCAGTCCACAGTTTTGTCCTGTAGGACTGAACACGACAACTCTACTCTAACTATTGCCAAAATACATTGTCAGGGTTACATCTATTAATCCATCATTTGTGAAGGGTGAAACCTTTTATCTCTGTACGCTAAAGAATAGAAACGGTTGATTCATTTCTCCATTCATTGATTGACGTATTTCTTTAGGTTTGGAGAGCTTTGCGTTTAATGATGGACACTGGACTTCACTTCAAGGGAAATTCACGTGCCTGGGCGCTGACGATGTTCGAGGAGTACGCATGGGACACAAGTGACGTAGCAGTGAAGGAAGTGACACGCTACCAAAGCATCCCGGGACAGGCTGTCACTTACATGCTGGGACAACTTGCCATCATGAGATTAAAAGACCAAGCTAATAGCACTCTGAAAGAAAAATTCAACACCAAAGACTTCCATTACCAGGTGATTTAGTCTTAGACCTTGTCAGTTTAAAAACTGAATCACTCGCTTCCTCTCTCAGTATTGTCTTCATTCCATCGGTCTCAGTTACCCCATCTTGAGTTATCTGGTCCAATATTTTCTTAGCTCAAATGATATGCCCTTTACCGTTTTATGTGAACAGTTCAGTTACTTAAACTAGCTAAATTAACTCTTCCGCCGGCCATGATATTGTGCTGCTGGATTCCTCTGTTAAATGCAAAGGGTTTGGTTACGCTAAGGAAACTTTGTCCGCAGTCTCTTGGTCAGCGTAACACACGAGTATATTGTTCCTGAATACACTGGTGTAGGTATAAACAGCTTTCCTGGTCCTGTTGATGGATAGTCTTATTCAAAGCTCATGTTGACATGGAATCTTTCTGCAGCAACACGCTATAGTTGTTTTATTTTTATAGAATGGAATTTAATCAGCTACTAAATTAAAGTAACTTTTTCCGGAAGCTCAACTCAGAAACGATCTAAATCAAGTTTTATTTTTAGGTTCTGCGCCAAGGCCCTTCACCACTAAGTTACCTTGAGGAGAGTGTAAAGAAATACATCTCTTGTGTACAGGATAAAGAAGAGAAGGGCTGTGATGATGTCTTAAACCCGCCAGCTCCAAAACCTCAGGGGTCGCAGAAAGAATCTTTTTTTAGAGACATGGGTTTCTCGCCTTGGGTTGTGTGAAATTCGCTTTATAAATGAATGACTTCTGTTGTGTAATTTTTTGCCACGTTTTTTTTTTTACATGCCAGGCATTGTTCTAGGTCCAAAGATTTTGAGATACGAGTAAACTGTGGTGGGCGTAAAGAGGAAAGGCAGAAGTCCAGTTTATTATTCGTTTCTAGCGGCAGCATTCGCCCGAAGCAGTTTTCTATATAGCAGTTAGACAAATTTTGTTCAAGATAAAAGAAAACATATATATCCTTCTTGTCAAGAGTAAACATGTAATCACTTTTCATCTGTCGATCTACATTACTCTCGGTGTCTTGTCAGCCATAACGACTTGCAAATTCTCTATCCTCCATCGGTTTGTATTCCTTTTGTAGATAATATCCTCGTGTATTGGTCGTCTTATGAACCAAGGACCTGGGCCAGAATCATCATAAACAACTGCGCTAAACCAATCCTTCAAAGAAAATTTCAACAGTTGTAGCGCCTTTCTCAGCTTAACCGCTGGAATCCTTGCAATTATTTAAACTTTTAGTCCATTCAGTCGGCTCGTTCCCTGACTGAGAGCCCCTGGGAACGAAGTTGCTCAGTATAGTATTCAGTTGCATTGTCAGATCTCAGCTGTCAGACGTGAGTTAAATAATAATTTTTCTGCGGACAGAATCCGATGCCCAATTAATTTCCGTTCATAATTCACGTAAAGGACAAGTGTCTTGTGCTTTCGGTGTTTAAATTTAGCCGACTGTCTAGGGTTTTCTGACCCTTTTCAAAGCGAGTCATTACACTGCACGTTCTTGGAAGTTGTGGGGTTACTAGAAAGTTAAACAGGTAAAAATTATCGATAAAAAAGAAATGTTTCGGTGACATCGTGTCACCATTTTCACGATGTCACCGAAACGTTGTTCTTTCTCATCTCTAATTTTTACTTGTTTATGCTTTACGAGACCTTTGCTTACTGGAAAGTTAAGGCGACATAGGAGTTTGGTGCTTCCAACATACAAAAAGCGCGAGTCTACAAGGAATATCAACGAATGAGAAACGTTTAATAAAGTCGTATCTTTTTACAGTTTAAATCAGTTACCCATTCGCATGCTAAGAATACTGATGGGACTATCTACTAAAGTCAAATTCAGGAATTAAGTTAAATATTTTAGAGATGCTGGTCTATTCTTTCTGTTTTGGGTCACTTTTCATATAATCAGTGAACATTGTTAGAGTTTCTTGATTGTACATGCAGGGTCAAAATCTTTCTTAGATCGAGCCAGCCTCATTCTCTTCGAGGCAAATTATTAAAGAGCGTTTTTCGACCAACAATCTGGGCCGCAATACTCCCACCCCCCTCCCAGCCCGTACGCCTACGGTAGCGCGTTTAAGGCAACAAAATGGTTGCCTGGTGATTGGTGGCACTTGTAAGGGGATGGCACGGTTCTCGACTTCATAAACATATGTGAACCTGGAGAGGGTATCATTATTTATCTATTTTAGTCTAGCACAGAGAATCAATTTTTCAGGAGAAAGAACGAGAATCCATATCTTTTACCCTTGCATAAGATACAGGTGGACAGACTATCGTGTTTATAGCGCGCGATTGAAGACTTCCATATAAAGCCACAGGTATGCTCATCAGCTTACGCAAAGCCGGACGCTTTGTAAGTCACGGACGGCAAAGGAAGTCAAATAATAACATATTTGATGTATATTAAAAACATTAGTTGCTGGGCAACGTCTACGTGAAAATACTACAACGAGTAGGGCTTTCTAACTTACTTGTTGTAGTGAAAATTTACCAAAATTCAAAAACGTCTAACTCTGCCCTGTCTGTTATTAAAATTAACATCTAAAACTACCATAATCAATATTTCTGGTCGTGACTGAAGTTCCAGTTTTACATGTTTACTGTTTTAAAAGTTAGAAGAGCCTAAGGAAAAACCATATCCTGCCAAAAAACTTTGATCTGAAATGTCTATTCCAATTTATGAAAAGTAATTCTTGCCTGTTTGCGCTAACGTACAAAACGTACTCTACTGAAGAGTTACTATATCATGTTACTACTGTGAAAACTGCATGGAAACGGGACCCCTAGAGACAATTTGTAACCCTGTAAACTAACATACGACGAAAATCCCTGTCCATATATAATAACCCTAAAATCGTCGTATAAGAGGTCGAACCAAGCTTTAAGTTACAAATAAAATATTAATCAATAATCAATTCTTCTTAGTTTACTTTACGTTTCAATAACGATAAGTTAATTTGTTCTTAAAAAATTTTGAAGGAGTGATGGTCCATTTGTTGTAAATTCTGCTGGGGAACCATGCTGTCTGTATTCTTTGGAGGTTGTAGAAAATCTTCACATTCTGGTTGACTGTTAGCATCCTTCATGCATGCTATGTACTTACGAATGCTTTCTTTGAGATAATTCAGAGGCGATGGCCCTCGCCTTAAAACCTACAAAGATAGAGAAACAAAACGTACTATGAAGCGTGAGACAAGGAGATATTTTGGTTTAATTAAGCAATTACGAATTCTTCGAGTTCTCTTCCAACATCCCAAGTGGTTTATCATGCCTCTAAGCCATAGAAACTTGTGGTCTATTGCTTTTATATAATAATTCAGTAGGCACGCGAAATTTCCGTAAGTTTACCGGCACAACAAACCATAGCTGATTGACCAATCAGAGCGCTCGCATCAATTTGATTATTATATAATGCTGTAGAAGCTAGAGAATCTGATTTCAAGTATTGTGCAACAAGATAGCTTAAGGCCTCATGCGTCCCATGGCGTAATGAGAACCGATGATGATGATGATGATGATGATGATGATGAAAACAAGATGGGAGGTTTTGTAATCTCTCAACCTGTTACATTAAAAAAATATGAAAACTACCTGGAAATGAAAGTCCTTTAAATTGAACTTTTCTCCCAGGGCGTTTTCTGCTTCCTTTTTCAACTCCATGATTGACAGCTGTCCCAGCATGTAAGTGAGAGCCTGTCCCGGGATGCTTTGGTAACGAGTCACCTCTTTGTCCACCTTGTCACTCGTGTCCCAGGTGTAATCAGCGAAGAGCTTTATTGCCCAGTCACGTGACTTGCCTTTGAAATGCAATCCCGTGTCTACAACCAACCGTAAGGCGCGCCAAATCTGAGGAGAATGGAACGCTGAATGAAGTCCTGAATTTGCCGTTTTTAATGAAACTATGGTCACTATACTACGGGGTAATATAAACATGGGTTCTTAACCGGTCAAGATGGCTGGACATTTGTCAAGTCCTCTTTTGCTTTATGGACAAGACGCAGTCCAGCAACAAACACGCCGAAAAATACGAGGTCAATATCCAGCCGTCTTTACCAAGCAGGCTTGGTTGATAAAGGGCTTATTACATGGCGTAAAGGGCACGATTTTCCTGGGAACAGCGAATAATTCCATTCAACCTCAAACTCGCCTTTTGTAAGTTACTTCACTCACCTGCCATTTTAGCATGCCGTACTTGGTCAGAGGATTATCTTTGTAGGTGTCTGTATATTTTGATATCAACGGATTCTCCGCGTAAAGGGCCCAGCCCTCGGAGAACTCCAAATAGAATGTGCTTTGTTGAATCCATGAAATTGGATCTTTGCAGCTGTCTTGGAAATGCTCCACATATCCTTGACTCTGAAATCAAATAAAATATTACTTTTTGGAACAGCGCTCGCACCTTTTTTTTTAACTTCATTTTAAGAGAAACAGACAAAGGCTGTTAACGTCTTCCAGTTCACAAGTGTTGCAATCCTCAGACAAACCAACCTGTGTGTAGTGCCCAGGCGACGCTTCGTGTGCGTTTATAGTCCATTCCTCATTTTTAGGCCCGGGTCTTTGTAAAAAGAAAGGAATGCTGTAGAAAGAAGGTCTGGAACACTGCGGATCACTCTCTTGGAATGCTGGAGCGGCTGACGAAGGGTTAAAATTAGGCAGGAGTTCGACAGGACAGTTTGGGGTGGACTGGTAAAGACCAGTAAAATGGAACAAATTGATTGTCTTCGGATCTAGGGTTGCCATGATCTGAAATTAATAATAAAATGTTGCATAAAACGTACAACAGTTTTTAAAGACATGTTTCGGCATGCTTATGCCATCTTCAGTTTAATAGAGTGACTAATGATACGTGACACAAGTTATATACTACAAAATATGAATAAATTATTTACAATATGCATTACAAAACAGTGGAAACGGAAATTACAGAGTTAAAAAGGTGTTGAAGTGATGTAACTGTTTGTTAAGGTCAGGTTTGTTCTTACTAATATAAAAGGCTTCTTTAAGTTTAAGATCAATAGAGCTATTCGCTGAGTCTAAGATGCGAAAACAAGAAGGTGTGTACATGCCCCTGCATGAAGAAAATTGAGAAAGATGTTTAAAAATATGCGAGTTTTTATCGCTTACTGTATGTTCTTTAATCCTGGTAGAAAAATGGCGACTGGTTTCACCAATATAACAGGAATTACATCCCGCACAAGTAAATTGATAAACTACCATGGATTTTAGAGCATCAGGAGTACGATCTTTAAAACTGAACATATTCTTGATTTTGAAAGAAGTAAAAACTAATTTGATATTAAGATCCGTTTCACAAAAACGTTTAAGTAATTGCCGTAGTTTGAGTTCCGTTATTCTAGAGTACTGGCCGATAAAAGGAAGCTTAAAATAGCGTATATTGTTCTCATCATTAACGTTGCGGCTTTTTTGATCAGAAGGCTTGTTAAGATACCGCTTGAAGGTTTTTTCAATGATGTGTGAAGGAAACGAGTTACGTTTTAGAGTGTCCGAAAGCTTGATCAAAATCAACAACACTTCTTCCGGTTTTGAAAACGATCTGATCAAGCTTTCGGACACTCTAAAACGTAACTCGTTTCCTTCACACATCATTGAAAAAACCTTCAAGCGGTATCTTAACAAGCCTTCTGATCAAAAAAGCCGCAACGTTAATGATGAGAACAATATACGCTATTTTAAGCTTCCTTTTATCGGCCAGTACTCTAGAATAACGGAACTCAAACTACGGCAATTACTTAAACGTTTTTGTGAAACGGATCTTAATATCAAATTAGTTTTTACTTCTTTCAAAATCAAGAATATGTTCAGTTTTAAAGATCGTACTCCTGATGCTCTAAAATCCATGGTAGTTTATCAATTTACTTGTGCGGGATGTAATTCCTGTTATATTGGTGAAACCAGTCGCCATTTTTCTACCAGGATTAAAGAACATACAGTAAGCGATAAAAACTCGCATATTTTTAAACATCTTTCTCAATTTTCTTCATGCAGGGGCATGTACACACCTTCTTGTTTTCGCATCTTAGACTCAGCGAATAGCTCTATTGATCTTAAACTTAAAGAAGCCTTTTATATTAGTAAGAACAAACCTGACCTTAACAAACAGTTACATCACTTCAACACCTTTTTAACTCTGTAATTTCCGTTTCCACTGTTTTGTAATGCATATTGTAAATAATTTATTCATATTTTGTAGTATATAACTTGTGTCACGTATCATTAGTCACTCTATTAAACTGAAGATGGCATAAGCATGCCGAAACATGTCTTTAAAAACTGTTGTACGTTTTATGCAATATTTATCATTATTGCTAGTATTACGACCTTATGGAAATAATAAAATGATCAGTTAAAAACTGATTTCCCCATAATATCCAAATATTATCACGTAGCAAGTGAAGTGAACATTGTGGTGGTGATTTTTCTGCGGAATTCTGAATGTTTGTGCTGCGATGATAGAAAAATCTTAGTTTATTAAACTGAAAACTGAAAACTTAACAATGAAATGATGAATCGATGTATGGAAAAAAATTGAAGTTAGACGTCAATATTTACAATTGTATCCGCATTAACCGAATCTGATGAAAAATCTTTCTTGTATGTCTACCAAGTTAAAAATTTATCATCTCTTTTCCTAACCAACAATTGCTGCAGTAGGTTTACTTACCCATTGAGGATCTGTTTGGAACTAACCTCTCGTGCATGCGCAAACCAGTTTTGCATGGCATTCCAGCGAACTGGACAAAAGATCTTTGCTCCGTGGATTGAGCTACACAGCTTGTGAGCAGCTGGGCTGGATTCGTTCTTCGGAATGTCTCGCTTGTTGTAAAACATTTCCGATCTGTTCAATATTTTAATAAACTCGTCTTTTGCTTTCTGCGTGTCATCCTCCTGGATTACATTTCGAGCCAAGTTTAAAACCTCGAAGAAAAAATAAAAATATGCTACTTCAAAATCTAGCCTGTGTAGCAGAAGGCGTTCTCTCGCGATAACAAAATATCAGCGACTCAGAAGCCACATGAAAACAGACAGAGGCTTCTCAGCTTGGTCTCTTGGCCCTATTGCCAGTTGTTGTTTCGGATGAGGCCCGGACACGACATAGCGGCAGAAAATCCACCCTAATTTGTCCCTTATCTTTGGCGCGCCATCCAATCAGTGCCACTCGCGTATATTTCGTTCAAAAAAATGTTCAAATTTTGTTGTTCATAGTGGTCAATGCGCTTAGCTACACTTAGATAGTTTACAGGCATGCCACTTAAACTGAAAGAAACAAACATATGAAATAAACATAATAGGCTTAAAAATCCCAACTGGCGGGAGGCAGACCAGTTGACTAATTACAGGCATGACCGAGGATTTGAATTCTACCAAGAAACAATTCCAGCTAAGTGGTCAGAGCGGGACATAAACCCGCGACCTAATCACTCGGCCATGCTGCCTCGTTGCCACACCGCCTCTTCATTGAATACAAGCGAAACAGCTCAGGTTAGTTGAGGCCACACTGTAATGCATGACAAAAACTATGGTCTTAAGTACAAGAATCACTTCTTTGAATGCCCCATGCAGTACTGAAAACCCTGAACGTCTTTCAGAACAAAACTATGGCCTTACCTCGGGGTATTTTCGATTTATAATTGACCAACCAAGTTCATAGATCTCATCAGGTGTTTTTTCAGTTGTGGTGAAGTACTGCATAAGCTTAAGATAGGTGGCCTTCCCATCAAGTTTTTCACCAGTGGGGAGAGTCTTCGTTGTCGTTCTGTTCGTTTTCGTTCCGTTGATGTATATGAAATCAAGAGGTAAGTTTGCCAAGCCGCTGGACAGCTCACTCGGGGCGCAGTACTGTAAATGTTCCTTTTCGATATACCTTGAATTTGAAATAAAAACGATTAACTGTCATACACACTGAAGCCGGCTGTCGGACAACGTCGATCCCAGGCTCTCTCTCCTTTGCTCTCTCCCCTGTCGTTAAAATGAGAGTCTGGGATCGAGGTTGGCTGTCGAGTTTAGTTTTGGTTCAGGCCACAATTAGGCTCGAATACTAGCCGCTGTTCGGGAAAGGAGCCCGCGCTCCAAGGACGTACATCGAACTCGAGAGAGTGGCGGAAATCGAGTCTACGCCCCAATTGGCCTCGGGTATTATAGAAAACTACAGTAGCCTGCCTGAAGTAATTTCTTCACCTTGTGACATCAACTAACTTCAGTACGAATTGATAATAGTTTTTTCAGTATATTTTTCGGTTAATATATGTTTCCAAAAGTTAGTTTAGAGAATTAACTAATATCAAGTGCATCTAGTGCAAGTTATCGTCTGCAATGTAAGGGGCATCCCTCGAAACGAATGTTTTGTTGACTAACGTGTGGACAGCCTTGGAGAAAGTCATCTTCGACTATGAAATTGACCGCTGTTAGTTTTGAACGGAGACTTGACCAACACCAGTCCTTTTTCGAGCCGATGATGCCCGACCACCCCACGGGCTGAATGACCTGGGTTCAAATCAGTTAATCACTTGTTATCTCACCTTAACGCACGCTGAATTGGCTCACCAACATACTCAATAACAAACTGTCTTAATGACTCGTTCACTGATCTCCCATGTTTGACTTTCCACAAATCCAATTCTCCTGACGTCATCTTGGACAGAAATCCATCAACTAAAATTTCCTTCATGTACGTGGCATCGAGGATTCCTAGCAATCAAAACACCGCACATGTTAGTCTGGAATAGGTATGCCAAGAACAACGTACATGAGAAAATTGCAAAGATCATCACCAACATCTCTGCATAATAAGAATATTCAGAATTGGGGACTAATCATGATACATAATTGTTCAAACAAAGCCGGTTTTTGTTAGCCTCTCTGATAATTTATCCAGAAAATTTTCTCTTATCTTCAAAAAAAATAAAATAAAATGCAAATTTTACTACCCAAAAACCAATTAAGTGTAATATTCTTTTCTTGTAAACCTAATCAAATTCGAAATTTGTTTCCGGTAATTCGGTACAAGTTCCTATACCTATATATTGCAAAGTTTGGTAATCCGCCATTCCTGGGAAGTTTTAATGAACTCAAAAATCGCTGCAGTTCCATAACAAATCGGAATATACCTGAAACAATCGAAAAAATGATTTTTTTTTTTTTTGGAAGCCTGCAAAAATTACTATTGTATTGGAACACTCAAGCATGCAATGATAGCTTTTACTCTCCGAGGTCAATTTTCATTTATAATGTCGATTTTTTTTTGTACCATCTGTCCGTGAATTTTCCTGTTGTTTGGATCATATTTAATAATCAGAGCTTGTTGAAATTAGCTATCATAACACAAAGGAACCTTTTTACAAAAATAAAACAAATTTGTGAGATGATCTATTTCGTTATTATTTAATATGTAGATTGTTTGTCAAAAAGTGCCAATCTAGTAGTTGTAAAGCCAGCAGCTGCTCAAGTTATGTTTTCAAGTTTTTCCTTCATATTGTCTTTTTTATTTATAATATATTGCTTTCGTTTTCAGCAGGGGAGAATCTCCTATTTATTTAACAAGCAAGAATAAAATTCAATGCATGTTTTCTGTTTCTCATAATCCTTGTTCAAATGTTATATAGTTTGTTAATGAAACTTCTTTTCGTTTCCGTTGTAAAGTAGTATTCATGACAAACATTGCACTGGACGGCTTCTTCTCTACCCAACACTGCGATAAAAATATGGCGCTATTTTATCCTGGTAGTAGCTTTGTTGGCAACTTAATATTCTAAACATGTTGAAATTAAGAATAGCCCAAAGAATAAAGAAAATAAAAATTATCATTACGCTAGAGGTTATCTAAACCTAGGCAATGTTGACGGAAATTAAAATAAAATAAAGCTGGTTATCATTGGAGGGCTTGAATCTTTTCGTTTACTGCATTTATCCTGGTGACTAGAGTAGATGAGGCGTAATCGGCGGTGTTTATGAACTTTATATGCTAACTTTTGGTGAAAGTATTTGGAACGGTATTACTTGAAACTATACCCTTACAGCGCGCAGTTTGTTCGACAATCAGTGTTTCAACCTCGTTTGGAAAGGGCTAGAAGAAGATTTTAATTCTGCGGGCACAATTTGGAAAATTCAATGATTTTACCATCATCTGTAACAAATGTGTTGCCTTTCCCGGATTTTTCAGGTTGAACTTGGTTTTAAAAAAGAATGCTGCCCTGTTTCCATTATGTTTAAATTCATGCTTATCTTGTAACGTTTGTCGTCCGTTGTGCGAAAAGGCAAATATTTGGGCTTCGTTCTGAGGATAACGGCTCCAAATTTTTAATTGTCCACATTGCAAATAAATTGTCACAATTTTTGTTTTATAAAATTATCGGAAAATTCTGTGTCAGTTCAGTTAATAAATTGTCGTAAGAGATTCCATTAGATTTAAAATAATTTTGATAACTAACCTTCCGTTGGATAACTGAGCAACACACGATGTATATTTCCCTATTTACCAGTCCGTTATCATCGACATCTCTGAATGCTCCCTCAAATAGATTGTCGTAGCAGAACCATTACATTCAAAATAATTTTGATAACTAATCTTCCTCTAGATAACTAGGCAACATACGATTTTTATTTCTTTACCTACTGGGCCGTTAATATCGACATCTCGGAAGGCCCACCTCAAACCATCAAGGCCTGCTTTGCACTCTTCCACAGTGCGAACCATTCCAGTAGCCACGCCTAACTTCATGTTTTCCACAAACTGGGTAAATGTTTGGTTTATTTCCATCAATTTGTTCCTTAATGTCTCCATTTCACTCACAGATGACGGTTGAAAATGCCACAACGCTTTACCCACATCCATAGGTAAGAAACAAATCGATGACCAGCAGAAAATATTCGGTCCCATGAGCCAATCGCCGGAATAATAATCGTAGGCGAAAGGTACACCGTATGGAAACACGTGCCGCATCCAATGAGAGAGCTGCGCTTTCGCCCGTTTTTCTCTTAATGTCAGTTTGTTGTCTCTGATCTTCATGTTTTCAAGTCTTTTCGTCAGCTTAGCAATCTCATCGGTAACAAATTTTATTTGCGTTGGCGTTGAATCGTAGCTTTTATAACGCTGGCGGATTTCATCTGACGTCACGCCCGGTTTAAAGGCGATTTTGTGTGGTAATAACTCATAAAACCGTTCCTGAGCTTGATAAAAGAACCTCTCTAGCCCAGAACTTCTCGCTTCTGCGGAGTATCCACAGCCACTGTTAATTGCTCGTGTATATTTCTGCGGTTCACATTGCTCGCTGGTTTTTATTGTGTTTGCTTGGATCATCAGCACAATCCCAGCTACGAGGCAAGCTATTCCACCTGCAACCAAGCCACCCACAACAATTGATTCACATCTAGTCCGTCTTTTTCTTATGCCAACTTCTTTATACAACAGCGCCATTGCAGACAGAAAAGTAAAAAACACTAAAACTACAGGGCACAGAGTTGCAGAACTTTGAACCCAGATGTAAATCAGTGTGGAGCCTTTCGGAAATTACTCAAGAGCCTCAAAGAAACAATTTTGGACTAAGTGCAATTAATATTTTGTTATGAAAGTTTGAAACCAATCATTTTTTTCAAATCGCGTCCGGTCATTCTTTTCTTTATTTTTCATTAACGAAGAATTTTCGGTGTCATTTGGCGTGATAGAAGGATGTTGACTTTTTTATTTAACTGTTATGGAAATGTGTCACTTCACAGTAGCACGAAGCAAAGCTAATCTAGAACTGTAAACACGGAAAGCAAATATACCCTTTGATCTTGGCGAATATCTTAAGGTAACCAGACCAAAGTAACTGAAAACTATCGTACGTAATGCCTTGATGAGTAGATACAGAAACTGATTCAACTTAACCGCTAGCAGAGAAAGGCTCACATAACGATATACATGTAATATGGGAGCTGAAAAGGTGGTCCGAACATGAGCAAACAATTCATGTCGCCGAACTAATTGTGGAGAAGAAATAACAAGGAAAAAAGAAAAAAATTTGATAAAAATTACAGTTGGTATCATATGTTTATCCGTCTATTGGTGATAACTGTTCCATGAGTCAAATTCGTGTAAAGTGTGGAATAAAAATATTTTGGGGTTTCTCCGGAGCTTTGACAAATTTTTCCGGATCTGAATTAAGTGAAATCACTTCCTTGAGTGCATTCAAGTCCAACCCCGGACAAGTGGCTCTTAGAATAACATTTTTATTTGACTTTATTATTATTTACGCTAAAAAAAAGGAATTATTTTTCAAGAGAGGCGACAGGGAGAACGAAAATCATCAATTCGGGATTCTGTCTCGCTATAAAGTCGAATTCTCAGAGCTGGCATTAGACAGAAGCAACGGCATCCGGATTATTGTACATGTAGCACAAGATAGTTGTAGACGAAGTTATTTCTTTGTAATCCGTGTAATAAATCACTTGTAGCTAGGTCGAATAACGAATTGAAAGTAACATCTGTCTTGAAATTGAAATTGATGTAAAACCTTTCATGTGAAATTGAGTTTCGCTTGCATGTTTATTTTCATGCAGATTGGGCGAAGGTTTACTGCCTCGTTTTGAAGCAGAGGCAATTTCCACATGAAATGCACTCGACATTCTCTTTCCCAGGGTCTCTGTTCCTTTTGTTGCAGTTAACGAGAAAAAGGAACCGAGAAAAGCAAACTTCGTCTCATATATGCTGTATCAGGCTACTCAAAAGGCTTTTGCTTTCAATTTAATGTTAAATGACAAAAGTATAAAACGTTTGTAAAATGCAACCAGATTAATGCGGTCATGTAATTTACACTGTTAACTGTCATTATAAATCTATGAAATGGAACTTTGATAAAATTTATCGGGTAATCATTTTCGCAATGTTGAAAAGTATGCGGCTCTTTCTTAGAATTGTACTTGCGTACTATTTTAAACAAAGAATAACTACGTTTCCGATTTACAAAAACAAATTAGTGTTATTAGTAGCTTCCTTAAAAATCTCAGGATATTCCTTAAACATCACGTGGGGTTCAGTCACGTTTTAAAAGTCCATAAGAAGCTTCAATATTTCATAATCTAGCCGTGTTTGTTGCGTTCGTTTACTTTTCTTTGTACATGTGGTTATTAGCTCACAGATAAAGACTGCTAAAATGCAATCGAAACTAACACAAGTGCCAAAACATTTCTAGTTGCAGCAGAAACCATTAACAGGTATCATGTAAATGATTACTTGGTTTCCAGAATTGATGATCTGTGTCCAGAAATGTACTGTACAGGCTCCCAAAGACATGCTCAAAAATGAAATATGATAACAGCTTTGTCTTTGCGGGCAACTACAACTCGTGAATATTAATGCAATGCACTTTTAATAATAAGCTATTGATAGTAAATTGTTATTATACAAAAAAGTAGAGAGCAGTTGAAAGTTCTTTGTTCATTTCCACTGCAGGTACCAGTGCTCCAGCTCCAGTTAACAGACCTTGTTGTTAGAATGCTAGTTTCTTAATTAGAAGATATACATGGTTGTCTACTTCCATTCCATGTAAGTTGTTTGCGTCGCCTTGAAGCCTCATTAGTAGACCACCAAAAGACACATACGCAGCTCTGAAACACAGACAAAAAACAATCTAAAACGGAGGTATTAAACAGTCAATTTCATTATAGAAAATACAGTAAGCCTCCTCAAGAACATTTTTTCACTATTGGTTTAAAAATAACTGCATAAATGACTTGCTCTAACAATTAATACTGAACATGCATTTTTTTTTCCAACTACAGTTGAACCTCCACTAACAGCACTGACAACAGCCAGTAAATCAAGAACTGATTAACAGTGTACAAAAAAAACCCATTTGTTTACGTATTAAGGTCACATATCAAGGTTTGATTTCTGTTTTATTGATATCTTTTTTTACCTCCCCATAATGACTAACTCTCTACAATGGCTACTTTCCTCTTCCCAGGGGGCAGATCCAGGATTTTTCTCAGGAGGTGGTGCATCACTTATGAATGGCATAACTGACTGGTGTGGTAAACAAATTTTAAAAGCAAATGTGAAGAAGAAAGCTTCATCTCAGGGGAGTTGCACCCCCTCCACCCTCCCCCTAGATCTGCCCCTGTGTACCAACGGTGATCCAAGGTAGTCCAAGGTGGTCATTGTGGTGTCAGGTTCTAAGTACTGTGTATTATACATGTCAAATACAATGAATTACAAGCAAAACCAATCATCCCTTGGTATAGCACAATATAAAACAAATTTTCACACACTTGACACCAGTTGCACATGTTTGCTCGGAGTTATAGTCCACAGTTTTTGAGTGAATGTTTTTCAAACCCCACTTGTACTTTGGTACAATGTATCAATTTGATGACAGCAATCTATGGAGTACAGTGCTGGTTTGATTGTTGGATTCACTTACAATCTTGTTGGGGCTTCCACTCCACCTTCATCTCCTTCTATTCTGTAAACTTTACCATACATGACATATTCAAACTGGTCAGCACGTGAGGGGCTGTTGTCCGATGGGTTATATTCACCATCATCTGGAGTACCATCTTCTCTTAGAGTGTTGGCCAAAACAAGTCGGAACTTTTCACCATAATCCACTGGATAAATCTGGGTATTAACGTCTAGTATAAGGTCCATTTTAAAACTTTCGCTTTCACAGTGGAGTCGAGAAACTACAGATGAAAGAACATGAGCCAACAAAAACATAAAAACATTTTGTGTGGAACGTAAAAATACAGTTACTTCAGAACGTATGTGTTAGTATATCTACATGTAAGTTCACATTATCAAAGAGAACTGAAGAAAAGTAGATTAGACCACCTTAGCCTGAAGGAAAATGGTGGACAAACTTGTAACCTTCAGAACCTTAACCGATTTCTGTGGTGTTTCGATAGAAAACTGTACGTGTATTTCCAAAAGATCTAATAAAGTGAGAGGAAACACGGCCACAGTAAAGCGAACAACTTCCTGCAATGCACCCTTATTACTTCACTGCTAGTAGTTCTAAAAACTCGGATCGGGCCCGCTACGTACAACAGTTGTGAACAGAACTTGTGTTTCTTTAGGAAAGCAAACAAAAGGTAGGTGACATAACTGCTTGGGTCAAAAAGAACCTTTGAAATTAAAAGTATCCATTCTTTAAGTATGACCAACCTCTGTCGAATTTTTTACCCTCGGGATCGATGTCTTTGACGTCGAAAATATCCTCAAACAAAACTCCTGCCATGTTGAAATCAAATTGACCAGGCGTTCTACGCTAGAAAGAACTACGAAAACTGTCTACGGGAGGGTAGAGGAGGTATCTTGTAAAATAGAAACTTGAACATTCGGGAAATTTTTCAACAACAAATTGCTTACAAAATTGACGCTTTTTGGCTAAAATTTTCAAGTAAAGCTATTAAACTTGCTTTTCACAAAAATATCACCGCGAATTTGGATACAACTGGTGGGCAACTAAGCCAGACCCCACTGGGTAAGGCTGCTATCGACCGGGTTGGCCTGGCTCTAGCGTTTCCACGTGAGGCTTCAAAATGGCGGATGCTGAAGATAGCACTCCAGCAAAATCGCATAGAAAAAGGCAAGCTGGTCCGAAGGCTGACCGAAAGAAAAACAGGAAACACTTACCAGAGGATGCTAGTGCCCAAAGAAATCCCAAGGCTTTCTCGTTTAAGTCGGCAGTCAAAGCAGCAAGGCAGTTTCGTCGAAAACAAGATGTTGAAACCAAGCGACATCATGAACCAGTTGTCGATCGAACACCGTTACAAGCTCCACCTTACATCATAGCAGTGGTGGGACCGCCTAAAGTGGGTAAAACCACGCTTATCAATTCATTACTGAAGAACTTCACCCGTCAACAGTTGTCTGATGTTAAAGGTCCTATCACCATTGTCTCAGGTTAGTGAAACGATTGACTCAATGTGTTGGACACGGTTGGACACGTGTTTGTGTTGTCACTTGATGTCGTCGTTGATGCCCATAACATCTTAAGAGGTTTTTGTTTTTTGTTAGCAATACAGAGTTGTGTTTATCATGTTTTTTATTTTCCACTGCACCGTACGTCTTATTCTTACTGAAGCTAATACTGACTGCCTCTCACAAGGCCTTGCAACTCGCAAGACTTAGTCAGCTACCTGTATGCATCTACGCTGTACAGTATATGAAGAATGATTCAAAGTTGCCTTTTTGTGTAGAATAAATAAGCTGATGCGAGACTCCGAAGTGACCATTAAGTTCATGTTGTGGTCATCTTTTCTTCAAAATTCACAACCAAACCACAAATTAAACAGTCAGGGACACGCGCACAGATATAGATTATTTTACGTGTACAATGTAGCATAACTTGTGAGTCATCGGTGAGAATTGTTCAGTTTTAAGCATTATTCTATGTACTGAGAGATTTAAATTCTTATTGATTATCTTATTAGGGAAGAAAAGACGACTTACTTTGCTTGAATGTAACAATGACATTAACTCTATGATTGATGTGGCTAAAGTTGCTGATCTGGTAAGCACACATAATTTGATTATAATATGTTTAAAAGAAATAGCCCCTTATATATAGCCAGATTTTCTAACAATAACATTATTGGATGTCCATAATTTTGGTACTTTCAGCCTTTTGTATCCTGATTTTCCTGACATGAATGTCTTTTTTGGTGATTTCTGTTTCAGGTTCTTCTGCTGATTGATGCTAGCTTTGGTTTTGAGATGGAAATTTTTGAATTCCTGAATATCTGTCAAGTCCATGGCTTTCCCAAGATTATGGGAGTCTTAACCCATCTTGATCTGTTGAAGAATAATAAAGCTCTGAAAAAGACTAAGAAAAAGCTTAAAACTAGGTTTTGGACTGAAGTTTATCAGGTTACTAAAATGAGTTTAATTTGTGTTGTTTTCCTTTTTTATTGTAACATGTAAATTTTTAATTACATCTTTGTCACTTCTATTATTACTGTGATTATTATTATTTTTCTTGGTTTCTTTCAGGGAGCAAAGCTGTTTTATTTGTCTGGTCTGGTTTATGGTTCTTATCCCAAAGTGGAGATTCATAACTTGGGAAGATTTATTTCTGTAACAAAGTTCCGACCACTGACCTGGCGAGTTTCACATCCTTACATCTTAGCAGACAGGTATAAATGGGCACAAACTTGTAAGAATGGTAAATATGTTCATTAAAATGTTTGCAGTTAGATCCCACTAGCTGAATGCAAATCAGAGTTACATGTATTTGCATGTATTTGTCATGATAAGGAATTAAAAAGGCACATGTAACAGACTGGATTTTAAAGGCCCTTAGGGGACAGTTATATATAATAGAGCATGGTAAATTTTCCACACTGTCATGAGTCGTATAGATATCAGGGCGTATCTAATCGATAGAAATCGATCATCGAAAATGTAATCGATTAATCGATAATACTCAAAAGTACTTGATATTTGTCGATTGATTAATCAATTTAATCGATTGAAATCGATAATCACAAAATTTTTGTCACATCGATGGAAATCGAAAATCAAAAACATGATCTGATCTTATCATGACACTGCATAACATTTACCTTCAAGCTTACCTTCGAATCCGCTTTGTTGATAAAGATGATGTTACTTCTTTCTCCAATTGTAGCTACTTTTCTTATTCTGTTTTTCACCAGTACCACTGCTGTATAGCTGTTTAAAGCAATATTTCAGCAGATTTCAGCCCAGCAGTCCTATGGTGCTGTGTACTGTGTACTCGATCTTTGCTGTACTTACGGGTATTGAATAATCATAACTAACAAACAAATCAAAGGAAAACTTGTACTCTAGAATCATCAGAATCGTGGTTAATATCCGGAGTCACTACTGTACAAATTGGCAAACTGTCGTCCGTTCTCCGAGCATTTAGAAGGGTAATTTGCGAGCGCTTATGGGGAGGCACGCATGGTGGCTTATGGAGCGCGGAGGGCTTGTTTAGATTTGTAAGCCGCTGACCACAAAAACGACAACCTTCCTTATTCAAACAACATCTTTAATATCGGCCAATAAATACACTATAAAAGAATGAATTATGGTAAATTCTCGAAAAAGTTTGTGGAACGGCTTACTAACCGAATTGAAGAGAACGAAGAGGACTCGAGATATCGTAACAACAAGCATGACTCTAATTGTGAAGGCAGAAACGATAGTTTCATAACAGTTGCGTTGTTCATGTTTTAATCCTGTTCAGTGTCAAAATTTATTAAAAATCCTATGGTCAATCTTAAATAAAGCTGTGTAAAGGGAATGTGTTTTTGTTCGAGTGAGTTGTGACTCATTGTAGCATAAAACTGAGAACTTTATGAAAGAGAATCTTTGTCCATTTTCTTTTCGATCATTGCCGAACAAATCGATACAATTGATAGCTAATTACAGAAATCGATCAAAATCGACAGTCACAAAGACACGAGTGATCGATTTCTATCGATTTCCGACATTAATCGATTGATTAGTATCGATTACGATCAATTACATTCGATTTCTATCGAGTATCGAAAATATCGATTAGATACGCCCTGATAGATATGTAAAATTACATTTTTTTATAATTTAAACATCCCACTGTCTTTCTTTGACTGTGACGTTATACAGTACTGACAGTAAGCACAGATCTATATGCTTTTTATATTTCTGTGTTAGTAGCTGAGATAAATTATGGACCTTTAAACGTGAAGCATTGATTGTAGTCTCATTTTTCAACTTTTCTACCTGTAGAATGGAGGAACTAACAGACCCAGAGCTCATTCGTCAAAATGCCAAGTGCGACAGGAAAGTTTCTTTATATGGCTATGTAAGAGGAGCTCATCTGCAACACAATTCCAGAGTACATATCATAGGTAATTAACTTGGTTTATTTATGTCACTAATTCAAGGCAGCACCACTAGTGAGGGATTTTCAATATATACTTTTATTTTTACACTGTTGTGGTTGGGTAAAAGACAAATCAAGTAAAGGAGATACAACAATATTGAAGTTCTACAGTGCAATACTTAGTAACTTGGAAATTGATCCCTGTTGTTTCATTTGAACATTATGTCTTTTCTTGTTGTAGGTTGTGGAGACCACACTCTTGAAGAGATAAGTCTTTTACCAGACCCCTGTCCTCTGCCAAATGCAGAGAAGAAGAGGTCTCTGAATGAGAAAGAACGTCTCATGTATGCACCTTTATCTGGAGTTGGAGGAGTTGTTTATGACAAGGTAGCAATCAACACAGAAACCTTTTACTGATACATGTACTATCAATCTTGTTTTTTTATATAGTCTAGAAAACAATAAATCTATGACTAATTTTCTTAAACTGGCTACAGATATTAAAATGTTGTATATATTTGGTACAGGTAAAGTTGTAGTGTACTGTATATGGTTCTTTTTCATCATGCAAAGTAAACCAATTCTTAGGCTTGCTTGATCTTCTTGCTCTCATGTTATTCTTGCCCTAGAAATTTCATCTCTTGTAACAGCAATTCTGTGATTTGAATTTCCTCACAAAAAAAATTCAAAGAAACTTTGTGACTGTACACTTGCCCAGCAGACAAGTGAAGGACAGAATCCAGTGGCCTGACTGTAAAGTGCAACAGCTCCAGGCTGTCAGGCACGTCTTTCTTTGCAGGCTGCTTTTCATACAATTTACAGTGTACAGATCTTAAAAGCTGTTGACAAAACATTTTCCACATTGTGAAGTATATATGAAATAATTCACTTTCACTTTCATTTTCATTTTTCACATTGTCATTGAGTGTATAATTTGTGGTTCTGCTGACGTAACTTTGTTATTACCCTTTCCAGGATGCTGTGTACATTGACCTTGGTGGAAGTCAGGCAGCGAGAGAAAAATCCCAGTCCTCCGCTCAGGTAAATTCAAAGTTTGAAAAAGGTTCATGCGAAGTATTTTAATCTAATCATATGAGTTAGCACTTTGTTTGTACTACACAAATTTTGTTTCAGAAACTGGAATTCACGTTGCTGATTTGTGTTGTACATTGTACATGTACTTGGTAAATTTAGTAAATCAGTTTCTTCGCATTAATATTGTTGGATTTTTGTTTAGGTTTACAGTCAGCCAGGAAATGAACTGGTGTCATCTTTAATTGGCGCAAAGCAAACTATTGACACTAAAATGATGACAAGCCATCTCACATTGTTTACGGTAAGCAGTGTCTTTTTATTGGTAGTTGTTCAAAGATCTCACATGTACAACAGTAGTTTTCATAAAATTTTACACAAAAAAGTGAGAAAACTTAATAAATAGTCTTACTGCATTAATATACAGCACTGTGATCTACTGACATTATGGAACACTGCCAAGACTGTTTTTTGTTGTTACTCTGGTTAATTATGTTAGTTTCCCCTTCTTGCATATCATCATAAATTAATTATTGTAACAAATGTTGCATTGCAAACAGGGGTCTTCCCTTGTGTGTCCTGGTTTGTCATGTTTGTAGTTTCCTTGCGCATCCTGGTTTCAGGCCCACACAGAGTGTACAAACGTTGCACTGTTCTTTTGTAATTTGTAACATTAAAACTTTGGTCATGTGTTCTTAGGCCCTGAAAGTACAATGTAGGCTTTTTGAGCAAGAACGTGGAAAGGCAAATAGACAATGCAGCAAAACTACAGGAAATATAGGAACATTATGAACAAAATTTATTGCTTTCAAGTGAGCACCATGTGATCTCATCAACATAGAGGAAAAGTATTGTTAATAATTTAACACACTGCATAAGAAAATTGTCAAATAATCAATTTCCAAATGAAGCTTTAATCTAATTTCTGTTGACTTTTTATAGGATGGTGCTCAAATTGCTCCTGATGAAGTTGTTGAGTGAGTACTAATTGTGTCTAAAATTAGAATTATAATTTACCTGGTTTCCTGTACAGACCATCATTAACTCCTTTAGAAAAATTCCTTGAATAAGAGACTGCATTGATGGTTTCAGGTAGATCATAGAAGTCCTGAAAACTTAGAAGTACATGTACACAGATGTACATCTCGATCAAGTATAATTGTAATTCTCTGTTTATTTCTCAGAGATGAAGACTATAAAAAACCTTCTGAGAAAGTTGTTATAGATAAGAATGGCCGTGTAAGAAGGAAAGCTATGTTTGGCGATGAAGATGATGTAGATCTGGATGGTGATGCAGAAAATGTAAGAAGTGAAGAGGAAGATGGTGTGGATATGGAGAATTTTGGTAATAATGATGATGAGGTCAGTGCTGATGATGGTAACGATGATGTTGATGGCAGTGGCAATGAGAAGGAGGAGGAGGAGGATGACAAGGACAACAACAACGACAATGAGATTACAGATGAGGATGATGATGATGAAATAGTATTTAACTTCAAATCTCAAAAGAAGTCCAAACAATCTCTATATGAGGTAAAGTCATTGCAGAAACAAACTGCATCAGGAGAAAGAACTAACAAAATTCATAAAGAAGTTGAATCAGACGAAGATTCAGGACAAGAGGGAAGGGACAGAAGTTATGAAATGGAATCTGATGATCAGGACAGTTCAAATGTCAATGAGAATTCAGTTGAAACCTCAGAATCAGATGATGAGTTGCCTAAAGCAAAAAGAAAGAAGAAAGATGACTCTGGAAAGAGAACGGATAAAAAGAAGCTTAAAAAGGAAACATTGTCATTAGAACACATGCCTGTAGAAGCTGTTTCTACCAAAAGAAAAAAAGGTACCAAATTAAACAAAACAAACATGATGGAAGGAACTGAAGGAACTGAGGATAACTCTTCGAAAAAATCAAGTCTTAGTAAACATTCAACAACACATCCTGAAGAGGACAATGATGACAGTGATGGAAAGGCAGAGTCAGAAAGCCTGGATGATTCAGATGAAAGAACTCTTGAAGAATCAAGTCTTGAAATGGAAAACGAGGAAGAAGAAGAAGGTACCCTTACATCAAATCAACATACAGTAGACAGGCAGGCAGGCAGATACACAGATGGACACACAGACAAACAAGCAAGTAGACAGTCAGACAGACAGGCAGACAGACAGACAGACAGACATAGACGGACAGAAAGATACATGTTTTTTATGTACATGTAGTCCGGTAGGTTGACAGACAGACAGACAGCCAGGCAGGCAGGCAAGCAGTCAGACAGACAGACAGACAGACAGACAGACAAACAAACAGACAGGCAGGTAGACAGACAGGCAGGTAGACAGACAGGCAAGCCAATAAACAAGCAGGCAGAAAGGCAGATAGACAAGCAGTTTAGTGTTTTTAACCCCTGTACATGTCATTTATGTATTGAATTGTTGATATCTTTCAGGTGTCTTAAGATGGAAAGAAAATCTGGCACAAAAAGCTGCAGCTGCCTTCCTCCAACGTCAACAGGACACTCCAAATTTACAGAAGCTTGTGTATGGAAATGGTAAGATTTATTCTGGCTTGCTCTATACTAAACAGTGTACTCCTTTTGAAAGCCAATAGGGCAAGTCAGGGGCATTTTCCTGTGTTAGATACACGTAGGATTGACCCGTGTTTTGGTTCCTTTGCTTGTTTTTTATGCAGTTCTCCATAAAAACAAGAAAGAACCGGATGTGAACGATGATAGTGATGACGACACTGTTGGAGGTATTTTTAGACTAAAGTCCAAGAAAGATTCTCAAAACACTGGCACTATGCATGAGAGGGACTGTTCACTAGAGGTGATCAGTGCGCAGCTGAGAGACTGGAGCCAACCAGAAGTATTGGACAGCATCCGGGACTGTTTTGTGACTGGCAAGTGGAAAGATTCAGAAGATGCAGAGATGCTTCTTCAGGATGATGATCAAAGTACGAACTTCTCATGCAACAATGTGTCACGCTTTTATGTTTGTGTACTATGTACATGTATATACATGTATGACCAAATCTTTGTACAAGTTAAGGCCTCTCTTCTGCACCAAACTTAAAATATCATGATGCTGTTTACTGTTAGCTCTGAACGCACACCATATTTATCATTCAAGTTAGATGTAGCTGTGAAAAGACCGAAGAAACACAAGGAGAAAAATAATGGTCTGTTTGTCGTGTCTGTGGTTCTGAGAGGGGTCTTTCTTTGTGCGTCCTGGTTTCAGGTCCACATAGAGTGTACAAGCGTTCCACTGTACATTTGTAATTTTGTAGCATTAAAACTTTCGCCATATTCTAAGGCTCCAAAAGTACAATGTAGGCTTTTTGAGCAAGAATGGGGAACAAGAGGTGTAATGCCAGCAATTTTCACGCACATACTACATGTATGCTCAATTTTTAACATTTTGTTTTTCTATTTGGATTTCTTCATGTACATGTAGTGTCAGACGAGGACGTGTTTGGAGACTTTGAGGACCTGGAAACTGGTGAAGTTCATAAGGCTGATGACGATGAACACTCAGAGGGGGAGGGGCAGGGAGATGAAAACGACGAAAGTGAACAGAGTAAGACTGGAGGAGAGGAGAGCAGACTTGAGAAGAAAAAGAAACAGAAAGCGGCATTTGATGCAGTGTATCCTTCATGATATGTTTCAATTGCAAATCTAAACTCTAGTCTGACACTGTACGAAGTCTACTGGTAACAAAGCAGCCTTGTGATGTATGTCGCACCAAATCATAAACAATCAATCAATCATTAATGGAATTCACTGAAAGTAAGTCCTGACTGTCTGCACCAACGTAAGAAAACAACTTGTTTCGTTCATCTTAGCCGTTTGAGTATAGCGGATGTTGTAAATGTACATTTAGTGCCTTAACTCTTCTGAGATACGACGAAGGAGATGAAATTTCATATTATGAGGATCTTAAAGCACAGATGACAGAACAAGCCCAGGTCTGTATTACTCTGAATTATTACATTTCATTTCGCTTAATTTATTGTGAAGGAAGATATGTTGTGCGTTCATCAGAAGATAAGAGTCAATTTTCTTTTCTGTGTTTTTTCTATTCCTTATGTACACTTTAGTCTGACATGAAAGACAGGTTATCAAGGATTATGCCGCTCTCCTTTTGTTGTGCTATTGATTAGTAAGAAGGCTTGAGGCTTCTCTTTCATGCTCAGGGTTACATGTAGGTTTGATTTTGAATGTGTACGAGAGTCCACGTTTCTTCTTTCATTGTTCTTCTTGTGACACTGACTTCAGATATTGACCCCTTAACAAAAGTGAGAAACATTAACCACGAGAATAAAAACATTTCAGCAGACATGATGAAAAACTAGCGAATAGCGCATAAGTTGTCGAGATCGTGAGTAAAATAGCCACATATGGAATACTGTAAAGGAGGAGCGTTTTAAAGCTATATACGTGTAACATATATAGCTATATATTATTTACTCAAGTTGTCTCTCTTTTCCAGCCTTGAGAATTACATTACTTATCATTACGTTCATTGGTGTTCTCAGCTCAATCAATCGGAGTTTCAAGATATGGATGATGAGGTTCGTGTGCAGTATGAAGGATTCAGACCAGGAATGTATGTCCGAGTGGAGGTCAGTCCTAAGATTGACGTGTTAATTCTCATAACTGTTTACCACCACATATCTTGCTGTGTTAGTGCAGAGAAATTAGCAGTACATCAAGTCAGAACGAGAATTCTTTAGCGATGCAGGACTACATGTTAGTGGTTATGTATTTGGAAATATCACTTACGTGCTTGCACATATCATTCATTTTTGTTTCTCGCATCAGTTGAGTGGAATGCCGTGTGAGTTTGTCACCAACTTTGATGCCAAATATCCCGTCATTCTTGGCGGCCTCCTCTCCAGTGAAGATAACATGGGCTTTATTCAGGTTTGCTTCTGCAGTTTTCAATTTTTCAGTTTTCATTTTTTGTCCGGTTCAACATGCCAGCCTTGTTTACTACTTAGGTAATTATGCATTAGATCGAATGGTCAGTTGCTTGCATTAACTCTGCTTTTAAACTTTGCTACGTTGACTTTTTAGGTGCGCTTAAAAAAGCATCGTTGGCACAAGCGCATTCTCAAGACACGGGATCCGCTGATCATGTCTGTTGGCTGGCGCAGGTTCCAGACGCTTCCAATGTACTCGGTCCAGGACCACAACGGCCGGCATCGACTGCTGAAATACACCCCAGAACACTTGCATTGTATGGCCACCTTATTTGGTAAGGATGCGTTATGCCTTTTGGGGGAATTGTCATTCACTAATGCATCTGTCATTAAAACTTCGGTTGTTCATAAAAAAATGTTAATTTTAGCAATAGACAGGAGTTGAAAGTTAGTAAATGAAATCATTCAAGCTATAAAGTGAAGGTGTCTAACGCACTCTTATAATCTTTGATTACTGCTAGTTACATGTAGTTCGTAAAACACGTTTTTCTTTGGACAGTTACAGACGTCATTAACAGAAATATGTTTGTTATCAGGTCCCATAGCTGCCCCAGGAACTGGTGTTCTCGCTATTCAGAGCACGGCTGGCAACGTGGTAAGTAGTTATATTCCAATATCTGTTTTTGCCGAAAATAAAGCTCGTACATGTATGCCTGGATCAGATTTGAAACTTTTTATGGTACAGGTCACGTAACTTTGAGGATGTCATGAACTGAAGTATATCAGTGAAGCCTGTTGTAACCAGGAATGTAATCAATGAAAGCGTGTAACTGCAAATAAAACCGGGATTGGGATGTCCATGTCGCTCCTGGCTCGATTCTAATTGTAAATTGTATTCACAGTACATTGCAGTGTAATGTTTATTGTACAACACAATGCAAGTTTAAGTTCGGCTGCCGGAATTTTCTTATTCTGCATTTGAAGTGAGTCTCTTCAACCATTTATGTTTCTATTTTCAGGCAGACTTTCGTATTTCGGCCACGGGCACTGTGTTGGACTTAGATAAGTCTGTGCAGCTGGTCAAGAAACTCAAGTTAACAGGGACACCCATGAAGATATTTAAAAACACCGCATTTATCAAGGTCATCATGATTATTTCATTGACGTCTCGTCCTCTTAAGTTTTGAAAGTTTCGTTACCTAAATTTCTCATTTTCCTTTTCTGACTGTGTGTGATTGTTTCCTTTGTTCAGGGTATGTTTAATTCCGCTTTGGAAGTGGCAAAATTTGAAGGTGCTACAATCCGAACTGTCAGCGGTATCAGAGGACAAGTGAAGCGGGCGCTGAAGGTATTCTGGGTTTGATTGTCATTCCTATATCGACTTTAGCGTGTATTATAGTCTAATTTCGAGATATTAAAATTCAGCCTAACACAGTAGACCTCAGCACTAGGCTCTGGGGAATAAACCCTACACACTCTGTAGTTTTCCCCAGAGCCTCGCACTGAGGTCTATTGTTTTAGCCTGACTTTATGTTTTTGACGCGAAACGTTTGATTTGTTTTTTCCATCAGACTCCAGAGGGTGCGTTCCGAGCAACATTTGAGGACAAAATCTTAATTAGTGGTAAGTTTAATATCTCCCTATAATATTGACTCATATTCTTTATTTTTATTTGTAACGTAAGGAACAAACTTCAACTTAAGCGGCGAGCAGACCGAAAAGAAACTAGAAAGTTTATTGGTTATTATAGACCTGCTCGAGATATTTTGCACTATTGGTCAGTTTACGAGAATTAACATGATTGGCAAACGTAAATCATGTTGATATTTAAATTTTCCTTAAGTATACATCAAGGAATGTATGGAGGTCGATGAAGGCAGTCGAGCTCTCGTGTTGTTGCTTCACCAGATATTGTCTTCATAAGAACGTGGTACCCAGTCACCGTGCCTAACTTCTACAGCCCCGTGACGTCACTACTGCTGCCTCCAGATCAGAAGGAAACGTGGCAGGGCATGCGCAGTGTAGGCCAGTTGAGAAGAGATCTGGGCATGAAAGCTCCATTTAACAGTGATTCATTGTACAAGGTATGTTCATGCAAATTGACTCACGGCTGACTCAGTCATAGCACGTGGCCGTCGGCTTCACAGTAAAAGGATTCTTAAAAGAGAAACTGTTAGAACGTTCGTTTGGGCCAAGTTAACCTAGATAATTCACCGTATTAACAAGGTGTTCAAGGTGTTCTGCTTTGCTGAGGAACATGGAGCAACTATGAGACTAAGCAAAAACATGTTTGTTTTCATTTTCAGCCTGTGGAACGCGAGACTCGTCACTTTAATCCACTCGTGATTCCTGCTAAACTTCAAAAGGAGTTGCCATTTAAATCGAAACCTAAACAGATGAAGAAAAGGACCAAGCCTTCTTTGGAAACGAAGCGTGCTGTTGTCATGGAACCGCACGAGAAGTCGGTAAGTAAAGCAGCTAAACCGCTGACTGACTCAAGCGTCAGAAAATTCGCGGGCTCAGCAAGTTGCGACTGAGGTGACCAGCAGTAGCAGCAGCTGGTTAAAGGTTTATTCTAAACAATGTGCGCACTCACTGCACGCAAAATATGGAAATTAGGCGTTACGACATCATCGGGATTCTTTAACTTCATAAGAACTATTTTTAAAAACAGTATTATTAGATAATGCAATTCAAGAGTTTTCATTGGCTTCGCATCATGGTATATGAGCCATTATACCATGCTCTACAAATATGGTAAGCGTACGCGTGATTTTGCGGGGCGTTTTTACTTTTATTTTAGGTTAGTTTTCTACACTTTGGGGGCGTTTTTAATAAAACACTTATTCCACTCACACTTGTTGAATATATAATTATAGCCAACTCGGCGCAACCCGCCTCGTTGGCTATCTACTATCTCATATCCAACGCGCGCTCGTGGAATAATTGCTGAATTCTACGTTACCTCAGTTCAAATTGTGTGATATGTTAATAACGTGTACTCAGTTCTTTGATTGAAGATTCGTTAAGTCATTTTTCTATTTTTATGTCCATTTAATGCGTCCCTTTCTCTTTCTTTTGAATTTCTTGCTACAAACTCTATAATCTGTTTTATTTTTTTGTGATTTTTGTCATTTTACACTTTACAGGCTTTTACTCTCATGCAACAACTCTACACTGCAAACAAAGAGAAACTACGAAAGCGAAAGGCGAAACTGCAAGAAAGAAGAAATGTCTTCCACGCAGAACAAGAGAAAAAGAACGTCAAGCGACTTCAGAAGCAGAGAGAAGAAAGAAAAAAGATCTTTAGGATGATGGGACGGGCTGAACAACGGAAAAAGAAAACCTAATTCAGAACAAGCTCATTAAGTGTTCATTATTTATAAGGTTATATCTGATATTAGTATAAATCTACTAGCGTCCTGTTACGACCGTTCTCTGATTGACTACGCTACTTACTATCTATTCTGTTGTAAATAGTGAGTGGACCAGCAGTGTGTGCTGGGGGCCGCATCTTTGTGTGATCGAAGTGACTTTGAAGAGGATTTAGATTAAAGTTTTGAATAACTACTAGATTTATACTAAAACAACTAGATTATTCGTTCTCGATTTCTGTGCGTGATAAGTAGAGTGGATCTGCGCCCTCGTCAACTATCGAGCGATAGAATCTCCAGCTCATAATGTAATTGCTAAATATAACATCAAGGCAATCTCCCGTAGTGATGACGCTCTTTATTCTCATTTCCCCATCTGCTTGATATGATTGATGTAAGAAGAAATAAGATATGGATCAAAGGTGGAGCTGAAAAAAAGAAGAATATATCGGGTGTTCTCTTTTGTTTTAATTTGTTTTTAGCTCGGAACTCTCTCGTCCATTTTGTAATAAACAGATCTCTGTAGGACTTCTGACCTCTGTTGTAAAAGCATTTGCCCTCTTTCAAGTATGTAAGAATGTGCTCTATGAGAGTTTCAACATGCATATTACTTTTGCTAGGGTCGAAAACGATATCGACACATGGGAGAAATGTTAGGAAGCTGCAGAAACGTTCAAATAGTCAAACTTGAACCAGGTTGAAATTTATGGATCTCACAAGTGGTAAAATGACCCTTGACGACTCGGTAGAAATCATACTTACGTAACGTTTGTTTTAAAGATTCAGAAATCCTCTTTTGGGGGGATTTTAGTTTCCATCATTGTACGAATGTTGTCATCCATTTTGTAACACGTTATTAAAGATTACCAACAACACGGCGCACAAAGTGGACTTGCATCTCAAATTAATAATATCACCTACTGAAATTTTAAGAAACTGTAAAGTTATCGCTGAATATGTAAATAAAATTACTTATGTATTATTGCTCTGAATAAAATCTTAATCACTCTGCGTGAGATTTAGTACGTGTACAACTTTGGAGCCGCCAAAAATTGTTTGAATAAGATAATAACCATTTACTTTTGGGTAAATACCTAACCCGCAATCAGAGTAATTTTCAGCACTTTAACCTACTCTATTTTGTTATAATTGGCACGACCCAGAACGCGAGAAAGTTTCCCTAATTTGAGGAAGCCTCGTTGACGTCACGTTACAATTTTGGCACAAATCAGTTAGATCATGTGATAACGGCTTGCCCATGCTGTTATTTCAACAAATGGAATGTTCTATGTGGTCTTTTGGAAATAAATTATTGATTTTCTTCAAGCTCTTAGTAGTAGATTTATTAAACATAAACTTTATCACAATACATACATAATTAAATTCAGCACAGCACGTATCTGCTGTTATGTGATATTTTATCGTTATCAGCGTGGAGTAAGTCATTAGTTGGCAGAACATACATACATTGCAGGCAATTGCGCTAAAAAGTGAATTACTTTGTTTGCGACGGACCTGTACGTTTTCTTAATTGGCTTTCACTGAAAGCGTTCTTCGGTCGCGCGTTAAATTAAGCTTGTACAAAGTTGTGGTTTCCATAGAAAGGCAAAGCGTCCTTTAAATTAACTGTCACGTTCAATAATTTCCATTTTATCCGAAAAAAATCACCTGCCAGATTGGTTTTGGTAATCGGTAAACTGTCACACACAAGTATTCTGTTTATTTTAGCGTACACCCTCAACTTTTAGCAAAGCTTTCGCTCATTATTCAACACGATTTGCATCAGAAAACCGCAAAAAAATGAACTTAAGGCACAAAGTTAGGAAAGGAGCAAAAAGTTAACGAATAGCGTGTTCATTTCTTTCTCATCATATCCGGCAGGCAAGTATTACGTAAAATCTGTTTTCTGCTAGCCAATCAGATGGCATTTTCAAGATAATTATTATATTGAACTGACATAATTTTAAATTCCATGTCAATAACATTCTGCCCTATAATTATCAGTAATCATAATCATAAAAAATTATTGCTTCGACTTGCGTCTAAACTGCAGACAAGTTTTACAGTAAACGCATATGTGGAATGTGCTGGAAATCCTTTAAACTGAAGAAACTTCAAACAGAATGAAGATAACAGTATTTCTTTCAGGCTTCTTGTGAAGGGCAGTTGGTCATTGTGAGGTAAATGTGTGTTAGTCAACGGTGGGAACAATAATTAGGTTTGAACGGCTGGCTTTGAAATTTGAAATTACAAGGTTTAAGATATCTTACAACTAAAGATAGCCATTGTCTCTGAAACAAAAATGCTTGAAGAGGATCGGTTAAATGTGTGAAATGTTTGTGATGAGTTCCCGTCCATATTGACCATAAACTCTTACCGCAATTCGCCGTAAAATATCCTTTTCCAAAAACAATCTCAAAAAAGTGTAGTTGAATTGTAGCTCTGACATCTTGGATCTCTTTGTGAGCATTTGCGACTAACTTGAGCAAAAATATCGGTAATCAGGCTGCTATTTTTAGTAATAGCCTTCTCAAGCGTTACAGCAGTTCATGTAAAAAATTATACTTGAAAAGAAAACAAGAAGCACTACGTTTTATTTAACGATAAATAATTCGACAAGCAATTCACAAATAATGAAATCAGTTGTGAAATATTCCATCTGCGACTCCTTTGAGAAGGAAACACATGTTATGACAGTGTGGTTTCGTTGTTTTTAATCTAGCCCCATCGGTGGAATACTTGGGCGACGTCTGATGGCTTCTCGCTAAGAATAAGGATTTGTCATCAATGAACGTTTCTCCTTTAGTATAGGACCAAGATTGTGACTAAAAAAGCCTTCAATAATTCTCGTTTACTTGCTTTGTGAAAAAACAAAAACAAAACAAAGTATTTTTAAGTCCTGCCTTCACCTTTGTTTTTCCTTTCAGCTGAGTTATAAGTGAAGAGGAACATTTTTATTAACGATGAATAATTCGACAACAGGTTTGTGACACGATCTTCACTTTAATATCACATTAAAATGGAACTAGATGTTCACTGTTATCTCAATGATATAAATTTCCGCTTGATTTTTTCTAGAGAACTGCAGACTTAATTTAAGCGAGGGATTATGCATGAGATGGTGGAAGGAAATACGTACAATTTCTTCTATAAACATCGGTAAAAAAGAACAAAATTACGAGCCACACAGTAAAGCAGAAAAAAATCATGAAACACACAACGTATGCGAAACTGATTTGCAATCATTGATTACTCAGACAGATTAAAATTCCTTGGCAAGTCGTCGCGTGAATTCTTTTTTTTTTTTCCATAATGTTTCTTAGAAGTCACTTTGGCGTTGATCAAAGAGTATCCTCTTATTACTCAGATATTTTCGTGGCGGATATTTGCTTTGACTGTGTTTGCAGTATTTTCAATTTCTGTTGTCCATTCCATTGTTATACTCAATGCAATTTCCGCCATCTCCACTGATCAATAGATCAGTTATTCAATTTCCATAAGTAGCCCACTTTCACGGACATCTTGTCTGACATCATGCATCCGAACGAACACGAAGATAATGAAATGTATGATCTTAAATTATATTCCACAATTTTTATCTTCATCTAGCGCAAAACAAATTTTAAACAGTCGAAACGACTTTACTAACAGTCAGCAAATGTTTGCTTGTTTAATTGTGGTATCACTTATCACATTATTTTGGCGAGTTAAATTTAATTGGTTATAGTTCACGACTGGTAAATAAATTGGAGACTTTCCTGTGATACAACAGCCTTGCCGGGTGACTTCCACTAATTGGTAAAATTTTTAATTTTTAAAACTTTTTAATGTTGGTCTTTATTCCCGGGGGGGGGGACTCCCATAAAAAAAAAGAACGGAGGTTCTCGTCGGAAATTTTGAAAAAAACTGCTAAGAAGTACCAAGATCCTGTTTTGTGGGCATGACTTGAAATTTTTCCTCTCCGAAGAGATACCAATTCTAAAGCAGCATATTAACTGGCACTGACTTTTTTCGGCTCAGTACCCAATAAAAGGTGCCATGATCGAAAGTTCTGCTGTGGACTTTGCAAGGTTCAATTATCCACGTTTTTAACCCCTGACGAGCACCCCCGTCCTTTTATATGGAATCCCCCCCCCACCCCCACCCCCACCCCCACCCCCACCACCGTCTTTCTTGTCTTATTTTCTCACCTGCATTTCTCGATCTCCAGAACACTCCTCAGCGGGAATTGACCTAAGTATTGGCATCCACATGCAAGTTGTTTTGACTGTGTTGGCATCGGCCATCATCTTTCTTGATCTGATTGGTAATGCCATCATTATCCACGTGGTCCGCAACAGAACGCCCATGCGCACTACAATGGATCTCCTTATTGTCAATCTAGCAGCCGCTGACCTCATAATGATTCCAGTCATAGTCTACTTGGTCAACTTTTTTTTCAACCAGTTTGATTGGTTTGGTGGTATTATGGGGAAGATCACATGTCGGTTGGCTATCTCTCTTCAGGCGTTATCGGTCGCAAGTTCTGTTTACAGCGTTTTCGCCATTAGCATAGACCGTTTCTGTGCAATCTTTTTCCCCCTGAAGAAGATACTGACCAAACGGTGTATCAAATGGAGTATTGTGCTCATATGGCTTATTGGTATCAGCTTTGCTATTCCTCAGTTTTTGGTGGCAACAGTGAAAGTCGTCGCAAAGAAGCAGATGTGTGTTCCAAGTTGGAAAAATAGTGGAATGTCCTCAAGCGATTATACACTTCTCTTTCTTGTGTTTTGCTACGTCGTTCCCTTGGTAACAATCGCAACGCTTTACCTCATCATTGGGGTGAGGCTATGGAAGAGCACTGCTCCAGGCCAGCACTCGGAATTGGAAATAGAAAGGATCAGGGTCACGCGACGCAAACCCACTAAAATGCTGATTACCATTGTCATCGTGTTTGCACTTTGTTGGCTTCCTTTGCAGGCAGCGGAAGTACTGTGGCGTTTTGCCCCGGAAGTGTACTGGAACCTCATTCCATATAAAGTCAATGTTGTTCTCCCATGGTTTGGGATTGCAAACAGTGCGATCAACCCGTTCATTTACCCAATTTTCTGCGAAAAATTTCGTTCAGAATTCAGGAGAGTCCTTTGCTTTATTTGTTTTAAGGAAAGAAATCGAAAGAAATCTGGCGTGACCTTGATAACAGGGCTGCCAAAATCGAATCCAGAAAAACGTGAAAGTGTCCATAAAAATAGTAACAGCCCAAGTTCTCCGCCTAGAAAGGTTAAGGCTGTTTTTACAAGTTCTCTCTGAGCTCGAAATACGATACAAGGTTGTTCATGAATGCTAGGAGCATTCATTCTTATAACACTCAATCCTCCGCCTCTAATAAATTCTATATAAAACACTCTAGATTAGAAAAACAAAAGAATGTACAGTGGAACCCCGCCTTATGACCACCCCGTTAATTCGACCACCTCGTTATTACGGCCACTTTATTCTGGCCCAAAAAAAAAGCTCAGTCAGTCATTTTCTTATTTAAAGAACCAGTTTAATACGACCACCCCGTTAATGCGACCAATTTTCCATGGCCCGAAGGTGGTCGTATTAACGGGGTTTCACTGAATTTTCAAGAGTTGAGCCAAAAGTATGGAATGAGATACCACATCTTTAAGCTCCCTAGAAAACAGTTTAAAGCTAAATTTCATTCCTTTCTGAATGATAGCCTAACACAGCATGATTGCATGGATATTTCCCAAATCACTGCAGCCTTAAAGAAATACAAATGCTAAGTCTTATAGCTTCTTATGACTTGCTTTTCTTTACTCAACTTGATAAAATGGTTAATGCCTAAATGTTTTTTTTTTCTTGTCGTATATTCTTTAAGTTACCTGGCGCGGACAACATACTATTAATATTTTCAATTTTCTTTGTCTCGCTAGTTTTTTGTCATGTATTATTGTGTTTTTCAGTAATCTGATTATAACTGTTCAGCCTAGTAGCCCTATGCTACCAGTGGATCAGTTTTACATTTGTACTAATTTCTAAATTCAATTGAAATAAAGTGTGTGTACACGAGTGTGTGTGGAGTCAGCGCGCTCCATGTCTGGCTCACTTGGGTAAAATATACGTATCTATTTGGAAAAAGAAATGTAAGAAAGCGTGCTTCATAGGCCGTACGAGTTGTTGACGTAATGATCAGTTGATAATCCAGTAAAAGAGTTTTCCTTTCTTTTACTTGTGGTGTTTTCTAAGGAATATACTGTTAAGAGAGTTTTAAATGAAATGAAACCTAAAATCTCGCTAAAATTGAGTTTTCGTTTCCTGAATCAAAGGTAGCAAACTAAACGATTGAGCGAGGAAAGAACATCAAGTGATACAATATTTGATGGCGACAACCCCAAGTTGTGCAATATAACAAGTTTCCGTGTTTTTTTTTATACTGGGCTGTTGACCTTAAAAAAAACATTAAAGGATCTCAATGGTGATTAGCAGCAGGTTTGCTGTTTGCTGTTACAATTTGCGCATCTTAAAGGAAATTAAAACATTCCACGTTAAGTCAGTGTGACCAGGGGACAGCTGAAAAATCGTTATTAAGACTATGAAGCCGTAAGAAATCAGTCATTGAGTTGAATTTCTGACTGCGCAATTAAGAAATCTATCATTACAGCAACAGCCTTTCAAATGTAATAATAAAAACAGATGTTAATCCCGCTGAGAAATCCAGTTTTAATCATCGTTCCAAGGCAATGTGAAAGTCAAATTTTCTCATATAGTGTTTTGTAATTTCTCGTAAAATCTCGTGAGAACTCTCTCTTTTTTAGTAATACCACCTTTTTTTACCCGCACGTTGCATATTTACCGGTATTACCGTGAAACAATAATGAAAACCATGGCTTTGTTTTGCATGGCGTTTTCTTTCTTGGAAGCAATATGTCAGCATTATGTACACTGCTATTGAAATTAAAATAATACTTAATTGTCTCGACCTGTCCTTTGCTTATCATTTTCTTCGGAATTTTCTTTTCGATATCTTTTCGCTTTGACTGCTTTAGTCTTTTTGTTTGTGTCAATTGCAGTCAAATGCAAAGCTCTGGTGGAATTCAATTCCAGCCTTGTGTCCCTGCCACAGCAACCTCTCAATACTTGATAGAATGCATTCCGTAGTTGAGAGTTCATGAGAGCGTAAATAACGAAATTACAGCACGAGTTACCATAAGCCAGTGTGATGACAGTTCTCTGGAGCGCTCCAGGAATCGCGCTGTCACCTCCAAAGGCACGGATCGTTGTTGTCACAAAATAAGGCATCCACATAATAAAAAACACACCCACCACAACAGCTAACGTTTTCACGGCTTTCATTTCTCTTTTTAACACGTTGCTCGCTCCTTGATTTCCAGCACACTCAATCGCAGAAATTCTGCGAGTGTTTCTGCGGACCTCTTTGAAAATGATGACATAGGCAACTATCATTATTGTAACAGGTAAAAAGAAATAAAATACAAGCAAAAGTATGGTTAAAGTTGGGTGTTTCAGCCAGTTTATCTCACACTCTGCCATGACTGGGTTAAAGCGGTGCTCAGCGAGACCCAAGGCGGGAAAAATCGCTAACACAAGCGACTGCAGCCATATGTAAATCAATAAAATGACAATTCGTTTTGGGGTCACCTTCATGTCGTAGGACAGCGGCCATTTTATCGCGATAAGTCTTTCAATGCTGATTGCACAAAGATGAAGGATAGAAGCTCCGCATAAAAGAACGCCGAACATTGAAGAAATGTGGCACCATGTTTCTCCAAACGGCCATTGTCCTGCATAAACTGAAATGTTAATGTAAATTACTCGAAGTATCGGAACTAACAGGTCGGCGCCAGCTAAGCTGCAAACTAAATAGTTAGTCAGGCTTCTTAAATTCCTGAATCTCCAAACTGCAAGGCACACCAGACTATTACCAAGAAGCGTAAAGATGGAGAGGAGAGAGAGGATAACTCCAAAGCAAATGGATTCCACTTCAGGTATTGAAGTCAGCATGTCATTCAACGGAGGAGCACTAGTTTGATTCATGACTTCACGCGCATTGAAATACGAAAACAACCCTGAAATGTAAAGAGTAGTTCAGTGTATACATTAAGAAACATCCACTCCAAAGATGAATGGCTGACAATCTTACTGTCTGGTTGTTCATCAGTCACAGAGTATAGTACAATCGTCGCCTCTTATTTAAATCATCATTACTCAATACCTTCAAGAAGTATTTAAGTTGTCGAGTGAAACTTCAGAAAACTCTCGACGATGACAGCGCATTGTATGATCTACACTTTGAATTTTGTGCATTTAATGAACAGCAAACAAGATTGATATTGCGAAATGTGTCAAAAAAAGCAAACATCGGGAAACATTAACAGAAAGAGACAGTATTGCAATTGTAATCTATTGATTTGATCAAAAGGTAAAAAAAGAAAGGAATAGAAAGCCGCGGAAGTATAAATCAAAATATTAAAATTGCGTTTTAATACATATCCGCCCTTCAGGTGCCGGTCAGTGATAGCGCGAGGTGATTGTTAAGCAATGAAATAAGACGATGCTACGAAAGAAATTGCCCTGAGATATAAACCAACTAATCCCTCAGAAAAGGTACTTCAGTGATATCTCTTGTAGGTCGGGTTTTTTTTCTAACGGAGAGCAGTTTTGAGTCATACACAGAGAAAAGCGTTTCTAATGGAATATATATTTTTTAAAAGAAAACAAACTCCGTTTCCTATCGTGTCATTTCCGACACAATTCTCAGCTGGTGATCTATTTATACATCCGTGTTTTGCAGGAAAGCAAATAGCTTCGATCAAATAAACGGTTCTCGGGCGACTCTAAATTAAAAGAAAAACACTTTTTTTCCTGAAAAAAGCGTGTTAATTTTCACTTGAGCCACAGTGCCAAAACGAAACACCGTTATATTTCTGTCAATGAAATAAAGAATCAAACGGTACATTTTAACATAATTCATAACCTTCAATAATTCGAATTTTTTTGTAAGACGTTACCTTATATGGAGAGTGCGATAAAGTCAAAAAAAAATCAAGTGATGCCACGCAAATTCGCCTCAGTGATTGGCCAACGAGGAAGTAATTGGCAGATTGGATGACGTAATTATGTCTGTGAAAAGAAACATAGAATACATAAAACGTCCGCTAAACGGCATCTGAGCGATCGAAGCCTATGACTATTTTGCTAAAACTAACAATTGTCCTGGTAGCTGATCAAATATTCAGCAAGATTTTGATTCCTTAACAGCCTTAAGGTGTTCAGACAAAATATTTATCCAGTTTCGATCTACATGCATTTATTGAACAAGAATCAGTCTTTGATAGCATATGTATCGTGTTTGCACCGATTTATTATCAGCTTCCAAAATAAGCTGTAAGTACGACCGTTGTAAGTTGTCAGTTAGTGCGAAGATATTGCAAAGAAAAGGTGATGAGAACATGGCCTTCAGGCAGAGCTTAAAAACATGACCACAAGGAGCAAGAGAGCTTTAAATGTAATCACCCTGCTAGCTGATATTGAACTTAGACGTCCTTTACAACTATCTCACTTGTTAAATAGCTACTTAATTGGATTTCTACTTTTCTTTTCGTAGTTGTCACGTGGTATTTGTTTCATGCGTACTATAGCATAGCACTGAAATAACTTAATGCCTTTTTGGCAAGGCCAATCACGTGACTGAAGCATAAATGAGACTGCCCCAAATAACAACCAATATCAACAAACACTTAGATGAATATTCTGCTTACTACCGGGACCGCCATGACTTTCTTATAACAAGAAAATATCAGCGTCTGCTAGAGGACTGTACGTCCTTAGAATGCGATACGTTTTTAGAATTCAATCTCGGGGTCTGAACGCTTCATAACGAGTTCATCAGGGTTCTTGCGTGTTTCGCAATTTTTAAGTAAAATAAGTCACTAAGAACACTTGGCAATGAATGAAAGGATTAGCAGGTTCATTAAAAGACTGACAGATAATGCACAATACATAATGCACCCAGTGGAGATGACTGACGTCAACATTTTGTCATTTGTTGTATTCAAGGCCTCAACGAACCATTGATATTTGCTTTGAAACCTGTTTCTGGCACTTAAGCTGTTATTGATATTGAATTCCAAAAAAACAAAAAAAATCTATGCCGTTTCATCTGCGAAAACCAACTAGTATGATGTTCAATATTGTGTTGATGAAGGTTATAGAAACGTTCACGAACGTGCGAAAGAGAAAAAAAACAATTTGCTAACGAATTTCTAGCCATAACTTCACAAAAGCAATAAAAACAGAAGAAATTGTTTCTCTGTGTTGTTGCCAGAGATGCAAATCAGTAAAAAATTCCCCATACTCTAATGCTTTCTTCTTTTGAGGGTTATCAAGAAAAAATGATTTCACGAACGTTCGTTTTATTCTGACTGACATTTATATGTTCTTCAATTTTTCTTTAAAATATTAGCTTTAACCACTTACTTCTGGTCCACGAATTATTCATTTAATTTTCGGATTTAGACAGCTTTGTTATTAGCTATTTAGCTTTTAAAACTTGTCTGTTAATTTGAGCTCACAAATGTTAACCCTTCAGACAAATCTAGTCATTTTTACATGCTGCAGATAGTTTAAGGGTGAAATGCAAATCGGTAAAAATTCTGCGAGTTGTAATTTTTTTTTTTTATCTAACAGTTTCGTCTTTCAGTTCCCGAGTTCCCGTAAGGTTTTATTGACTGCTCAAGTGAATGAGAAATGGTTGCAGGCTTTTGTCAGTAATCTAGAAATCAATGATGTTTCCTAAAAGACCGTTTTTGAAATAAACCACTGTCCAAAGTCACTGACAAGTTTCGTATTCAAGACGAATGGCGCTAAAAGCTTATTATCATAAGGGATGACAAATTATTCAAATTTGTAATAAAGACTTGACAATACACTGCTGAAATTACAAAGATAAAATAGAACAAAATTCCTCACCTTGTTTATGGTCTTGTTAGCAAATGATATGAAAAGCACTTCAACAGTAATTTTGTAGGGCTATGTTCCTCTTTGCCTTCCTATTCTATAACACAATCAGAAATGCACTGTAGTAAAAATCTTGCCTCTAAAATATTCCTTTGAAGTCTACGTGACCGTATTGTCATTCGAATAAACTTGCAGCAATGTTTTCAAAGCGAGAGGGAATTTAAAGTCACTGAAATTAACCTGGTATATATAATATCTGAAACTGAAGTAACAGAAAGAAAAATATATCAGAGAAACAGCTGCAGCAGAGCAGCCAAGTAAAATCGGTGTCTTTGAGCCGCCGCTCTCTGAAACCTGTCAATATGACATGAGTAACGTCCGGCGTAATTTGTGTGCTATATTGGCCTAAGTAAACGTTAACCACTTTACTATTTAGACATTAGTTTCGCATTACAACAATGAGTATACATTGAAATCTCAGTCTCTACTCTGAGATGTTTTGTTGTTGCTTGTAGTGCGCGCTCGCACCGTTTTTTCGGGACGATCGCATTTCCGTCCACGATCGAGATACAGAATAAAATACTTTATGTAGATTAAGAATAAGCCGACTGAGGAGCGGTGAAAGTATTGAAGTAATTAAAGAATATCTGAAGTAAAAAATGTTCAAACTGTCAATAAAGTGAAAAACAAAAGAATTAAGTTTCCATTGGTGTTTAGACTAAAGTAAGTTACGTTCACGTAGGTATGCTTGTTTGGATTTTTTTTTCTTTGTTTTTGTGTTTTGTTTTGTTTTGTTTCCAACAGTGTTAAATGACCGTTTACTTTTTCTGGATACCTCGAAAAATCACCGATAGCTGTTTGTTGAGTTTTATGTCCTGAGAAACCCAGTAAAAACAGTGTTGTTATGCAGGGAGGTTAATTGTTTGTTTAACACTGAACAGATCACAAGACGAATAAGGACTCTTGTTCTCTGCTCTTTCTCCTGATTCTTTATCATAAGAAAATAAATAATGAGTTTTTTGCATCAGAAAGCAATATTAAGAATTGCCTGCTAATGTGTTTTACATTGTTTGATCCTAATGCTCAATTTCAAGTTTGTTTTAAAATGGTAGATTTTATAGACTTTTGTTCCTCTCTTTTTATGTTAAATTGTATAGATCTGCAGTAAAAAAAATTGCTATGTAAATATTGTTATCATTACAACCACGTTTAAGCCTGCAAAACTATCTCCACTGAGAAATATTCGAAGAAGAAACCAAAAAAATACGCTAATTACTTACGAAAATACGAACAAACTGGAAAAGTGTTAACTGTAGTAAAATCAAGTCCGAAAATGATGTCTGCATTAGTATCTGTTCTCAGGACCTTATTGGGTTCAAATTTGAATTAGGAACATTAAGCACAATGTCCCTTTATGTTCATTGGCTATTGTCTTTCAAATCACCAGCTGCAAACATAGCCTATCACCGCACCGCGCCCTGGGAATGATAGAAATCTTGTCAGGAACCACAGAAAACTTGAAACCGAGGCTCCTAACCAAGGCTCTTCATTCTTAGATCCAGACCCTACTCCTCTGTAATAATCGTGATCGAACCGCCATATTTGATGATGTTGCCTTGGGAACACTTGATAGCTGCATCATCTAAGTCGCTTGATCATTTCACCTGCGTGGCAAATAAATGTATCTTTTACTGCTGGTTGGTTCAAAATGGTTCAAATTCATGATAAAAATGGTACATGTTACGTTGTTTTACATTTCAAGTAAACAAAAACAGTGAGTTTTGATGATCCCTTGATATCATACAAGCTGACGGTGGAGTATTCATTTCGAACGTTTTCGTATTCTACATCAGTTAAAATCACCAGTTGGTTGTAAGCTTAATATTAAAGCAGGAATAAAATATATTGTAGTTGGTGCGATATTTCCTCAGTGACTGAATTCATAATAAGCCAGAAATTTACAGTCACTCCTGACAAGGAAGTCTAGGTTAGCTCTAAAGTGAATTTTTCAGAATTACAAGTTGTCCAAATGATGACTCAACGCTTTGAAAGGACAACCAATCTACATAAAAAATCATCCTAAATATAAAATTCATGCCGTAAAGATTTCAAAAACTTTTTTGTTGAGAAAGAAAACGTTCTGCAGATGATAACCCAGGCTTGACAAGAAATGAATCTTCCAGACTAAACTGACATTTTGATGTAAACCGCAGGATATTGAGTTAAATAGAGGCACTCCAACTTCAAGGCTAGAGATAAAAAGCGCAAAACATCAGCAGCTGGTTCTGACGTTTCAGAAAATCTATCTTTGCAAAGTTCTTTATATAAAGCATTTCAAATTTTCAGTATCAATTAATCAAACATGATGTTATAATGAACATCAAGTGCTTTCAGCGGAACACGGCCAAGGACTACATAAATTAATTATTCAAAAAATGGCATATGCCGCTCTTGGTCGTAGGTATCTCAGAAATCTGTATCAAACTCAAAATCTGTAGATTCTACTTACGAATTTGCGGCGAAAATCAGCGGATCAATTTATGTCAAGATATTTACAAAAGCTGTGTAAACAAACGCTGTGTCGTTGTTATCTGAATTGTGATCAAATCGAAGAGGACGGATCTGTTTATTCGAGGTGACCATGCTGACCAAATGAGACATTTTAATTATAACCTGACACTAAGCAATGCAAAAAGGACGAAAAAACGTCCAATATCCGCCAACGTACGCCAAAAGTTAATTACAACGGGTATAATTACTTTTCTCAATTAGTTTCTTGTCCTATATCATCAGGGAGTACCAGAGTCTTTACGACATTAAACGGTCTTTTCTCAGAAGTCGCTCCATTTTGGGACGGCAAAGCACTGGTACAAGCAACTCTCCCGTCCGACAGGTAATTCAGCAACTGGACAACTGATAAAAAGCTGAAAACTGAGATAATCCGAAAAAACAATTTGTCTGCGATCAATTTAAGCTAAAATACGCTTTTATCAAGAATCATGTTCGGAGCTATGAATAACACCACCCGTGGAACAGTCGACAACTGCACTGCTGACCTGTCCTTAATTTCCTCGATTTTTCTGATATGTTTGTACTCTGTATCGAGTATAACTTGCCTGTTCGGCAATGGAATTGTTCTGCTCGCAATCTACCAAACGACTGCACTTCGCACAGTATCGAACTTTTTCATTGCTTCACTGGCCTTCGCGGACGTTTCGGTGGGTGTCTTCATGAACCCAATTCTCATTTCGAAAGTGGCGCTGGACCTGTGGCAAGGAAATCACTGGCTCTCAAAGCTAGCAGACTTCATGTGGATACAAACAACAACAAGCACAACGTTTAATTTATGCGCTGTTAGCGTCGACAGGTACGTGGCAATTACAGCCGTGTTCAAACATCACACAGTCATTACGTGCAAGAAATGTTTCGGGGCGCTAACTTTTATTTGGATATTTTCTGTGATGTTTGCTTCGACGAGATTTTTTATCCACAATCAAGCTATTTTACCAAGGCTTTGGATTTCAACCACTCTGATCACAGTTATAATTCCTTTACTTTTGATTGGATTTTGTTATGTGCAAATCTACTGCGCGGCCAGAGCGCAAATCAACAAAATCGCCAAGCGCAAGTTGACCGCCGAGGAAGCGAAACTATCTGCAAAGAACAGAAAAGCAGCCTGGACGGCGGCAATAATTATTTCACTTTTCGTAATTATGTGGACACCGAGCTTTGTGGCCTCTTGTATTGAGCTAACCACGGCGGATCGTTGTAAAACATTGCGAATTGATTTTGCGTGGTTCTGGCTGGCTTTTCTATGCTTTTGCTCTTCAGCAATAAATCCCTGGGTATATACAATACGAGTGCCCGAGTTTAAAAATACCCTGAGAAGAATTTTGGGACGAAAGCGTTTGAAGAGAGAACTTTCTCGGAGTATTGCCGCAAGTTTTCGAAACTCGAAAAGCAGTTAGCTTTTTAATTGCCAAACCTCTGGGTGGAGCAAAAAAACTGGGCCTTCTGACATGTTCAAACCGGAGGAAAAAAAATCGTTTTTGGATTTACGTCGTTGTGGTTGTAATATTTACATGTAAAGATTTCGGAAAATTGTACAATATTTCGTTGGCATAATTGCTGCTAACTGTACTCAGTTTAGAGGGTGTCACTTTGCAGATTGGCTGGCAGCTGGCGAAATTAAGTCATTGCGCTGCAAGTTATCAGTTAATGTGATATTTTTAGCTTTTGGCGATCAAAATTACCTGCTGCAAGTTAATAGTTATATTTTCTACTCATTTTACTTCCACAATGAAACTTTAAAAAATAGTCTATTTACCCGTTTTTGTTTGAATCGTACATTTGCAAGCTAAGACTATACAAGACGATAAAATGGTCATCAATTTTCTACCAGACTGGTTGGACTGATTTCCTTTGGTGGGGAGTTTTTGCAAGCTAAGACTGTACAAGACGAGAACATGGTCATCAATTTTCTACCAGACTGGTTGGACTGATTGGTGGGGGGTTTTGAGGGAAAATAATTTACAGTTTTACAGTTCTTTTATAGAATAATGCACGGGTATGTTGAAGAGAGATAAAAATGGTCATCAATTTTCTACCAGACTGGTTGGACTGATTTCCTTTGGTGGGGGGGTTTTGCAAGCTAAGACTGTACAAGACGATAACATGGTCATCAATTTTCTACCAGACTGGTTGGACTGATTGTTGGCGGGTTTTGAGGGAAAATAATTTACAGTTTAACAGTTCTTTTATAGAATAATGCACGGGTATGTTGAAGAGAGATGTATGTATTGCAGTGGAGTTAACTGTCCGCCCAACCATCCGGGTGGTGTCGCCCTTATATAGCACAAGAACAAAAGGCTTGCGTGTGAGCCAATGAGGAAGCACTGACGTCATGGTCAAACCGGACAAACGAGTTTCTGAGACCGGCTGGATTTGATGATCCAAACTGATGGCGGACAAATTCTGTCCAACAATCTTTTGAATCTACTCTTCATTCGCAAGTTTCTATACGTCCAGCGACTCTTTAACGCCGTTACCATCTCTTTCTGTAACGCTGCTTATTTCTGAAGAAATTGTGGCGAAGAATTGGGTTTCCTTGCCACGAGCGACTTCAAAGTGATCTTCGAACCCGTTCATACCGTTCTCATGCTTTCTTGTTGGATTCCGCCTGCTATTCATCGATCCGTCTCAATGCTTCGATGCCGCTCATCACGTTGTCAAATGATATATGTGCAAACTCAGGGCCTAAAGTAATCTTAAACCAACAACTCCCTAAAACTCGGGGCTTAAACATTCAGGTCACCTAAACATCGGAAGTTTGGGACCAAACAGTGACCAAAGTTGGACTCCATTCGAATTTTGGTTGAAAGATCAGCTCCTTCGATAGTTTCACGATTTCGGAAACAAGGCTTAATCCAGCGATATTGAATCACGATCTTTGTACCTGGTAACAGCATTTTGAGACAAGATCTAATCGGAAGGGAAAACGAGGTGGCTTCGCAAATTATAATCGTGATGGAATTCTTTTTCGTCTTCGACCTGATATATACTACCTTTGGGAACGGTTTGATTGAAATCGCTTGAGTTAAGATTAAAAATCTACTTATTGGTGCTATCTGCAGAGCTTCTAATGTCTCCGCCCAACTATATTAATGAAATGGACGCTGTTTTATCAAAACTCCCCGATGCCGCTGAACTTTTTTGTATTAGGAGCCTTACATGTAGATTTCATTTGTAAAAAAATATAACAAACTTGAAAAAGAAATTGCCGATCGAGCTTTCCAAATTCACATCCCACGAGATCAACGACAAACAATGAATCTCAAATTGATCTCATATTTATAAACAATTGTTATCCCATTGTTGATTAGGGTGCGATTTATCCGACTTTGACTGATATGTCATTCTCTAGTGCATGTACGGCCTCATTAAGGCAGGTGTCCCTAAGGCGCCTGCGCGCTTTATTGAATAACGTTATTAGTCTGAAGATGTCAACGATGCCGTAAACACATGGTGTACCATCTACCATTGTACAGATGATCAATACGCTACTATCAAAAAACAAAAGGGAGCTTAAGCAAACCACAATGAAATTGGCAATTGTAACGTCGCTAAACAAACTACAATCTTGGATAATTTAATGAATAATTAAGACCACGCCCTCCCCCCATTTCAGTGATGGAAAAAATGGCGCGTTTTGGTTTTAGCGCCACTTCATCATTGAGTCGGGGGCAGGGGTGATTTTATTTCTTGTTTTATGCTGATCAAGATTGTAGCTAGGCTTTTTAAGCAGAACAATATTAAATCACCTGCGGTTTAATTCTTGCTACATTTCTTTGTTTATCAAAATCAACGCCGTCTTATCTGCTCGGTTTTGAGATATTTCCGACAGTGAAAGACGAACTGAATGACTCTAGCTTATTGCGTGATCAGTCGTAGGTGAAATATAAATATAAATATATTTTTCAATCGACGTTGCCGGTCCCCGGCGTCGCCGTCGTGCACGTTGGTGGCTTAACTCCCTTACCCAAAAAGCACGGGGCAATTTCGACTCAATGTGCAAAGACTTAAAAATGCTCAGAGAATCTAAACTGAGCAGTGCAGAAAATATTCAAATAATGTTTACTTAGATGCTCTGCGCAACCAATTCAAATGTTCCTATCTGGTGTCATAAGAGCTGGTCGCCATAGATCTACTTGATCAGGACGCGGATAGCAGCCGCCTGGCTAATGAAAAACGAGTATACGCGCTTATAACACCGACATTGATTAGAACTTCCAAGCCTTGCCACCATGGGTGTTGTAGGTTGGGGTCGCCGTTTGACAGTTCTGCGTTTGGAATAACCTGCAGGTGTATCTGTGTATCTATCGCCTGCGCAGATTCTTCACGCAAGCATGAAAGGGGAGGGGTGTTTCAATTCTAACAGGAATATTTCACCTTTTTTTTTTTTTTTTCTCTTTTTTCTTTTTTCTTTTTTTAATGACCTAACTCATATGAGCCTTCCTGTAGTTTAGCCGGATAAAGCGTCAGACCGCTGTGCGGAAGTCCATAGGCCCGCCTTCAGTTGGTAGAGCTTTTTTGTGTACGTGACTGCCGTTGAGAGCAGCTGTGCCCTGTTAGCCATTGTCTTGAAAGCAATAGCCTTAGATCCTATCTAGGTTACAAAGGTAGCCTCTTGCAGGCGTTCAGTTATATCATGGAGGGTTAGGCCGCAAACTTTGGACAAGTATATTATCTGGTGTATCAGCACAAATAGCTGAGTTTTTTCATTGATTTTCTTTAAAAACCGTTCAAAGCCAAATCGGGCCTCAGTGCAGAATTTATTACATTGTTATGATAATGAAATTAATATACATATGCGTTTGCTAAGAAACTTACTGGCGAGATAACTCAGCAGCGAACCCAGTCGCATCCTATCCAAGCACCGTTTGATATCGTACATATTCTCTTGCTCTTCATTCTGAGTTTGTTCCAGACCAGAGTGCTTCCCATCTCTCATAACACAGGTCAGCGTATTACACTATTATTTTCTATTGTTACTTGGAAGACACTATTTGTCAACAAAGGCCTATACGTTTTGATCCCATAGTCACGCTTCTTTCACATTCAGTTAGTACATCTGTTGGAGCTAGTGCGTAGAAACGGCTAATGAATGTAAACAAACGAGAAAATAACTGACAACACTATGTCCAATAGAAAATAGAAAATATCATTTTTTTTCCAAGCTGGAGCTTAGCGTGAATTAATTAGCAGTTTTGTCTTCAAGCGAAGAAAAATATGAAATATTAATGACTGATTTGTTTTTCTCTTGCTCTTTAAGCCACACGTTTTGAAACACGCAATTAAGTGAACTGAGGATATGTTTCTTTTTACACAATCTTGAAATGAAGAAGCCTCTAGGGATTATATTCTGATGATCGAGTAATGAGCTATCAAATTTCCTTTTTTGCCGAGGATTAGCCATTGGTCAGACCTACCTAAATGAATAGAATAATAATCAGTTTTAGATTATTGGGCAATACATCGAGATAAAAGTCAAGTTCTCCACTCAACTGACACCTGGAGAAGAACACATCAACTGGTGAACATAACAGCTGAATAACAGGAAGGCTTAAACGACAAGACATCGGCAGGAATTGAAAAAGTCAGGCTAGCCACAAACAACAACTGAGATGAACGAAACAACCAGTCCTCCAGTCATTTCTGCAAGGTCGCCGGCATTTATCTGGCTGGTGGTGTTAAGCTGCATGTCTGGTGTTGTGGCAGTTGTTGGAAATGCGGTCGTTCTCATTGCCATATACCGTACGAAAGCTCTCCATACAATCTCCAATTTCTTCATTGCCTCGTTAGCAGCAGCCGACATGGTGGTTGGAATTCTCCTTAATCCTCTCTTATCTGCAAAAGCCGTCATATTTAGTTACCAGAATCCTGATCTCCCGATCAGAGGCTCTGTGTTCGACAAAGTAGAAGATTTTGCGTGGATCCAAGCAGTGGTGGCAACTACATTCGGTTTAACCGCCATCAGTGTTGATCGTTACATCGCTGTGAATTTCGGGCTCCGATATGAAGCTCTTGCTACCCTGAAACACTGTGCACTTGCAACTGCTTCCGTTTGGATTACATCTCTGGTCTTTGCAAGCGTTCGGTTATTCATCGACAATCCCGACTATCTATCGATTCTTTGGCTCGTCATGGGAGTCATAACTTGCATTTTACCCTTTATCATTATAACGTTCTGTTACATGCAGATTTTCAAGGCGGCTAAGCGACAAGTTCAGAAAATAAAGCACGAAAACTCATTGACAAGTCGCTCTGGCTTTCGGCGAAAGAACACTCAAGTCAGCCACGCTAAGACAGCGTTCACTGTTGCTATAGTCATTGTTCTCTTTGTTGTGTTGTGGGTACCAAGTCTTGTCACAGCAGTAGTCCAGGTCAGTTTGGCAGGATCACAGATGCCTAAGCATCAAGTAATTTTCACGAGATTGGAACGCGTCGCATGGCCTTGGGTCTGTTTTGTAGCGTATCTGAGTTCGGCTGTAAATCCTTGGATATATTCTATTCGGTCGAGACAATTCAGAGCTGCTTGTTCACAAATTTTCAAATGCTTTGGAAGGCTCCGTCCCAGAAATGAGCCAGAATTGTCCTCAACTGAACGGGGAACCACAATTCCTAACACTTCAGCTTGCTGCGAACCAAACACGGGATAATAAACCTGTCACAGGCTAGGGGGACCCCTTTTCATGAAGGTTTAATTAATCTAAAGAAAGTCTTCATACATGGCTACCCGTTCAACAACAAGACAAATTTGATACAAATAATTTAAAATAATAATTTTTTAAGAGAGGTATCTAAGATGCTTCGTTAAATTAACAAGCGCGGTTGGAAGATATTAAAACTCAAGCCTCTATAGAAATAGAATGAGTGACACCTTAATAAAACAGGTGGTAGGAAATTAACATCAGAATAAGACCGAATAGGCGCCAGTCCGTTTTTTTTGTTTTTGTTTTTTTTTTTTGAACTGATTAGAAAGCTGACAGATATCAGGCTTTTAACTGGCCAGGCTAGGAGTTTCTTCTTGTTTAGTACTAGAAAAAAAAAATGTCCAAAATAATATATTTTAAGCCACTTTAATTAATTAATTTGTCTAACTTTACTCAGCCAACCCTTTGTAAATAGTTAAAACGAAGGCCGACAGTCATAATAATAATGGAAGTAACATGAAGCGAAAAGTGTATTTGCATTTAGGGCCTTTGGATTTGCATTTATTGTTTAAACAAGAATTAACCCTTTAAAGGGTGGTGTTTACGCATAACTGATAAGCATGGTGGGCGACGTATGCAGATGTAGTGAGTGTTTGATAACTGGGGCTTTTTTAGGACAATTTCCGAACAGAAGACGCTACTTAGCGGCACTCTACTGCACCAGCGTATTTTTCTTATTTTTAAATTAATTTATTTTCTTAATAACAATAACGTGTACCTATAATGAGAATATTACCCTCACTGCCTAACATTACTTAGTGGGGGAGGGGGGGGTGGACAGGGGGACGGGAGCCCGGGAGAATAGGGGGCGGGAGGGGTACGGGAGGCGGGAGAAGAAAGGGCGGGAAGCGGGAGTTATAAGAGGGCGGGAAGCGGGAGAGAAATACGAAACGCTACTATTTTTAATTCAGCAGTGCGTTAGAATACTTTCAAAAACAAGAACCCAAAATATATTTGACTTGCATTCAACGTCTTTTCAGTCACTTCTAAGACTTCTGAGCAAACGAGCAAACGAAAATTTCCGCTTGGGCTGAAAAACAGTCTCACTTCCGGTGAAATAATAAACCCGTTTATGGTGGTTGCGTCATAGGTCATGAAATGTCAAGCGGCATGAGTGCACATTTGTCGCGTAAGCTGTCAAACTGCAAAAAGGTGAGACGACCTACTTCCACGATTTAATTGTCTGATCCCAATAAACGCCGGGCTGGTTACTGGAAATGTGTATACTTTATCAGAACACGAGACAATTTAGAATTAACTTTTGAGACCGTCGTCACTGAAAACGGATTTCAAAAACAAATCCCCATGATGAAAATGGACTGAAATGGTGAAACTCAAAGAAGATAAACAAGTAGGTCAAAACTTCGTTGAATTGAAACATATGGCAGTGGTAATCTTGTTTAATTATTTAAAAACAAAAGAAATGCTTAAGAATTGCGAAACTAGGATCTGTTTTGACTCTGCCAATTTACAGGGGACGGGAGCAGCACGGAAAAGGGCGGGGGGCGGGAGATAAAGGTACGGGAAGCGGGAGAGCAGGGTACGGGAGGCGCGAGGTTCTGACCTCCCTGTCCCCCCCCCCCCCCGCATACTTACAATAGCGAAATAGCTTACAAACCCCTAACATTTGCTAGCGATCAGTTACAGTACGAACTTCAGTCTTGCTTATACTTGTGCGATATTGATAACCAGTTCTCTTAAATGAATTAAGATGTAACTAATGCCCCATTCACTTTTTTTTCCAATTTGTCGATTACGCTTTGCAGTTATTTTGAGACGACAAATTTTAAACCCCTCTGCCAACAGATTTCAGACAAACAGGTTTTTACCTTGTTTAGGTGCAGGGCGTGCACAGTATGAGCAACTAATTTTTAACCTTGTGCAGTTAAACTACTTTTAAACATGTTTAACTGATGTTGGTGTGAACGGGGTATTAGTTGAGTCTCATGAGAAATATATTACTAGATAGAATCAAGTCTATTCCCTGAACTCTCCCTTTCTCACCATATAGAGAGATTCCGTGTGTTGTTGAAGTGCGCGCCAGAATTTAAATTGCTCGTTCAAATAATGGCTCCTGTTTACATACAGTGTATATGACTCCACAACTCCATGTTGATTTCCCTGTCAATAAAAACACTGTCAGTAATTAAAAGACAAATTGTGCTCTTTACTATGAGTTTTATACTCTTCGATGGGAAAATATGTCCGGTATAAGAAAACATTACGGCATCTTCTACAGTCTGTGCCATGCCAGTATCTAATTTGAGTCCAGTTCCAACCCTTTTTCTGTCACGGAACGTTACGCTCCCGAGCCGACTAAGCTTTGAGTGAGAGAGGAGAGACCTGGGGCCCGTTTCTCGAAGATCCCGAAATGTTTTCGCACCCGGAAAGCCGTAGCAAAATCTCAAACCTTTTGATTACAGACTTGTTTTACTCACGTATTCTTAATATGAATAGAGGTTTTCAAAAAGTTCCAGGTGTTCCAGGTGTTCCTCCCCCCTCTTTAGATACAGATGGATTTGCGGGCCCGGAAAGTTTCCGGAGCTTTCGAGAAACGGGTCCCTGAACTGGAGTGATATCTCATCTTGTAGGAAAAAGGTTGAGAGAAAAAGTCTGTTCTCGTTTTTCCTTCGCCTATCGCTTTTCGTTGTTTGCCGCTTGGATTTGTCTGGACCAGGGGCGGGGGAGAACACTCTGCGACGCCTGGCACTTTTTTTGTGTCTGGATCATCCAACAAAAAGTGACGTCACATCCGGTAAAAAAGCGGGTTGAGCGGCAAAATAAAATTTGACTGCGACATAATCGTTCTCCCTGTAAGTAAAACAGCAATATTTCGCAATCGGCGGGATATTTCTAACGTTTTATTTGGCCATGATAAACAAAATTTTGTCTTCTTCCTCGCCATATCGTTTGTTTGAGGAACAGAACAATTATTTATTCAAAAAGACGCTGTTTTGAAGGCGTGTGTTTTTACGAAATGTCGTCGTTTCTTCGTAGCTGTATTCCACAGGAGTCATTGTTTACGTGGAAATAATGAATTCTAGGTAAGTTGCACTCAATTCAAATATCCTATTCTCTTAAGTAGGCATTACACTGAGAGAAAAGCGCAATGTCAGTTTTCTATCCGTGGGAGAACCCATTTGACAGAAGCCCATTTTTTGAAATTTACCATTGACAAACACTTGAGAGTAATGGAGAGCTGTTAATCGTATCACACTGTAAAGACATAACGGGGCGGAGATTTCTTGCCAATCGATACGAACTCAAATTCTTGTTCTTGCCTGTGAGTCAAACTTACATTATAAATTCTGTTACGACTTGTTAAGAACCTTAAACGAGATATCTTAACTTTTCCCTTGGTAATCCCTCAATTATGGTAAACGCTTCCTTTCACAAGTACATACGCAGGCCGTGAACCCCTTAAATATAAACAAGAGGATATTTTTATGGGCGATGCAGTAATCGGGGTATGTCGTGGTTTGTTTGTTTGTTTGTTTGTTTTTTCCAGTTATAATGTAATTTATTTTTCTGTTTCAACAGTGTTAAATGTCAGTGACACTATAAAGTTTCAATACCCCCCCCCGATCCTATGAGGTCAAGCATGCACCTTTAATTGCTTCGACTCCTTTCAATTGCCTTGTTTACAGACCAAGTTCCCTATCTTTTAATCCCTAGCTATCATATGTATTTGCAACTTATTTTGAAAGGTTACTTAAACATTTTGCCCTATTTTCAGTCTGCTTTCTCTATATAAGCTTACATCAAGACATTTCAGTTCCAGGGAATGAGAGAACCCTAGAAGTCTGACAATTCTCTCTCATAAAGTTCAATTATTTTAATTCATCACGCTTTCAATGTGCGATCTTAACAAACTGTTTGCAAACAGTAATGAAATATCATCCCCCAAACACCCAGCCATAAAAGGAAGTCTGGGAACAGGTAATGGCAACAATGACACTGCCAGGCTGGTGAATGTTACAAGCTATTATGAACTCATGTCTGACAATGATGAGTGACCATGGTGCGGTGAAACTGAACAACCAGACTGTGACTGACTTTGCTAGTGTTAGTGTTGTGAAAGTGATTGCTAGCTCATAGTGTCTGTGAACTTGGACCAGACCAGACCAGAAAAGGTTCCATACTAGAAGTTGACTGAGAGTAACAAGTTTGTACTCAAAAACTGAAGCTGCCTGATCAGACAGTCTTAAAGCCAGCTTCATCACACCTTGTCAAGAGTTCCTGGATTGTGTATGTGGGAGGACTCCAGTGATGACATATCGGGAAGCTCTGCTCAAAAGTTTTCAGGCTTCAGATATAACTATTAAAGAGTAAGGGATTTCTGACAAGTTGAATTCAGGTGTATAATGAAAGGGTACGCAAACCTTTCTTTTAGGGATTTCCCTTCTTCTAGCTCTAAAATGTTGTTGATAATCTCTCATTTACTCTCATGAGCCAGAATGAGGGGATTCTGATATATTGTTCAAAAAGATATTTTAAAACTACTTTCTAAGGGTTTAGAAAAGGGGTACAGTATTAAGGGGTTGGACCTTGAGATGGAGCTTCCCCATTTAAAACTAAGTAGAATACCTCTCTCTCTCCCCCCCCCCCCACCCCCCCCCTCCCCTTGTGTAACAAGGATGTTCAAATTGTTTTCTGGAAAGAAGCAAAAACCAAAACAGCGCCAATTTAAGGGATTGTGTGATTATCAATGTAAGTTCCCATTTGTATTTTGAATTAAAATGGGTCTAACGTTATCCACAATAGTATAAAATAACCATACTTTGCAGCTTCATAGAGAGACTCAAACTGATAATGAAAACATAACTTTTATTTTTGCCCCTTCCTTTGTACCTTGTGATATTTTTAGGGAAATTCTCAAAATGTCCCTGCCCAAAGAAAATAAAAAATATAAATGAAAATCACTTTCTTTATCTTGGAAATGATCTCTGAGACAAAAACGTCCTTTTTATGGCTAGTTATTATCTTACAATGTGTTGTGAAGAAACTGCTTACAGGGAAATATAAATGTTCAACAAAAAAAATTAACAGAAAAAAAGCAACAAACTTTTTCAGAGGAGCTCCTGCAGTATATTCTTCACCTTACATGTAGGGTAATAGAATCTGTTTTTACACTTTCACACCAAAGAAAACACCACAGAAATGAGAATTATTGTTATTGTGTCTGAGCTGCATATTTTTTAAATGGAAACATTTCCCATAAAATTTTTACATTATATTCTTGCCAGTACGACAACATACCAAATATATTTTGGAGAGAGGAGTACTTATAAAATTAATTCAAACTGGTGTAATTTAATTTTCCATTTAATTTTTGTACACCTCTTACAGAATGCAACTTTTGGTTAGGTTGCACTTCACTATCAAGGAAGAAATCACACCAAGGTGGCTTTGTATCTTTATTATGATTTCCATTATCAGTAAACAAATCACACTTGCAGGTCTCTTGAGGGTATTTGCTCATTTACCACCTATAAAAAACAAGATATAATGTATCATTTTTACCTGTACTGTAAATTTTTCAATTGAAATCAGTTTGTTTTCACTTTTAGAGTGGTTTTTAAAAAGGATCACAAGCACACCACCCACCCCTCAGTCCCTACTCCTACCCTACAACAGTACAACCATGATCCCATATCAGCCCCCAACATGAGTGATAACTTACCACAATACTCCTATACTACAATACAATCTTTGTACAGACAGACCTAGATTCAAACATCAGATCTCTGACTTTTTGGTCCACTTCATCTCCACTAGGCCATGAAAGCAATCATTGCAAATTTCCTTACATTTGTTGGTCTAATTTATTGTTGCTCTCAGATTCCCCCTTCCCCTTTGATGACATTAAACTGGTTTAAAAAAATAAACTGGTTTACACAAATTAAAGCATAGGTAGAAGTGGAGCCATAAAATTACTATAATTTTAGTATGAGAATATTGAAATATAACTATACTATTAATATCCATATGCTCTATTGTAAAGACAGTGTAATTACTCAAATTGACCTTCATTGTCAGAGACAAAAACCTAAAAACATCTAAACACAGGTCAGTGAGGATATTGCCAGTTTTGCTTTTGCCAACAACCATTCTGCCTCAAAAATACAGAAGATAATGACAATAATAACAGAGCCAATGTCTGTCAATTCAATAAACACACCAAATTCCCCTCCAAATTCCTTTCGACGCCTTACAGTAAAATTTTACCAACAGCATAAATTCAACTCAATGCTTTAAAGTGCTTCTATCCTTAAATTTTTACCCCTTGAGTCAGAATTTTCAGGTGTATCACATAGAACTCCACAAAAGATTAAAAATGCTGTTTACCTTTTGCATATATCTGCATCAGTTCCAACGATATGTAGGTTTGAAAAATAGAAATATGCAAATAACGTGACTGATGTTGTCATACAGTCAACCCAATTTTACATCAGGTTGGTAGACTTGGTAGACTCTAGACTTAGAACTACAGAAAACACACCTATGGCTATAAAATTATTTACAGCCTGTATTTTTCCATGGCAATTTGCTCTTTTCCAGTCTCCTCTAACCTGATTTCACTAATTCAGTGATTTTCAGCTTGAAAAAAGTTAAATGAGGATACGACTTTGACCTTGCATATAAATATGCTTCCTAGATCATGCTGATGAGGCACCATTGGCAAACATCAAAATGGAAAGCAAAAGGTGGCCAGAAAAGCCTATAATCATCAGGGAAGGTTGAAACCCAGTATGTTGCCATGGTAACAAAACTGTTATGCTCACATTATGGAGGACATCCGCAAATTTCATCATAATAGCACTTTAAAGCACTGTCCCTAGGAGCCCATGGTCCCTTGTATCTGGACAATAGTTCAAAACTTGCCTGGGATGGATGATCTAAACGGTAGGTGGGAGACTCCCAGAATATTGAGGAGAGTTGCTAGAATGACTGTACAATTATCTCTTCGCAGGAACTCATTAGACATTAACACTACTAACATGACTGAGTTTGGATAATATATATTTTGTTTTTTGGATACATGTATACTGTTACTGGTCATACAAGAGGTACCTTGCTACTGAGTTAAGTCTTAATGTGTGTATTTTAAAGGAGAAGGTCATTCCAAAAAACATAAATTTTATGTCAACGCTAATGAAAACCTTGCACTACGGTTAGCCACTCACAGAAGTTTCAGCCTCTAAAGTGCAGGTTTTCCTTATGAAGTTCGCCTCCAAAGAAGCACCCAGGCCAAGTTTTCATGACATCACTCTGTCCGACAGATTTTGACTACCACTCTGGGTTATGGCTGCTCTTGAGACATATTATTTTGAGCTAAACATGCTCTAAACTCCGAAATAATAGCATTGAAGATAGTGAAGAGGATAATCGCTTGGAAAAAAATAGATTTTGCTGACCTTGTGACGATGCCAAGTCAGTTGCAGGTTCTTCTCCTTCCCACCAATTTCAAGTTGGACGGAATGAAGGCACATACTGGTAAACACAGCCTCAGGCTGCCAAGACAGTTGCAAAATGGTGGCCTCTGAAGTCGCTTCTTAATTTCGAGATGAATTTCTTAAGGATAGCAGGCACTTCAGAGGCTGAACCTTTGGTGAGTGGAAATGCTGAATATACACTTGCTATAAGTGAAGACAGAAAAAGTAAGCTTTTTGGAGTGACCTTCTCCTTTTAACTGAAAACATGTGAGCTAAATGCAACAAAATGTATATTAAACCTGGGCCAGTTCAGTATGATTTATTACAAAGTTTTAATCAGCCACAAAAAAATTGTTAGCAACTGATATTACTTTGTGAAGGCTTATGGAAGGGTTATACTTTTATAAAGCAAGTACTATTTTGGTTTACTAAAGAAAGACTCTCGTTACTGCTTAAGTAAACTGTGTTTGGTACAGTAGGTGTCAAAATATTATGGCTTTGATGACATGATAATAGAGATATCAGCCTTGGTAATTTCAGGGATAGTGGATAACCAATCTCCAAATAATAGAGTTATGGGACTTCAATATCAAAGTGATGCCTGATGCTTATTATAAATTGTGTATATCACTCCTAAAATGTACGATCCAGAATTTTGTTTTGTGGGTAATAGCTCAAATTCATTTTCACCTCTGTGTGGTTACAGGGGTTCTTTAAATAAGAAAATGACTGACTGACTGAGCCTTTGTTCAAGCCAGAATCAAGTGGCTGTAATAACAAGGTGGCTATGGGAATGGGGTGGCCATAAGGCAGGGTTCCACTGTAGTGATGAACATATAAGATGATCCTCTCAAACACCTACCCATAAAGATTTTGAAAAGTATAGAATGTATAATCAGTTAGACAACACACAACTTGGGTCCAGAGCTGACTAGAAATATTCTATTTTAATCCACACCCCCTTCCCCCAGCCACACTCACTAAATAAGTCAATATTTACTACCCAACAGAAAAGACAAAAGTGCAGAAATAACTCTTTCATAGCCCTGTCTAAAGCTCATGTCAACAGAGGAAGAGGGAGTGTGGAAATAAAATAGAATGGCCCTACTAGGGACCTTTTATATGGTCTTGGGTACCCAAGACAACCCTTCTCCTGAGTTACCCTAGCCAAGCTAACTTTTCATTTATTTCTTTGAAAACTCAACCAACCGTTTACATTTAGGATCATGAACCTGTCTTGCCTGCGAGACAACAGGGGTGGGTGAGTTGTCTAGCCTTGGCTCATGTCACGCCTTGGCACCCTGACAGGCAGGACAACTTTTCTTTATATAAACACTTTGGCTTGGCTAACCGGGACAACTCTTGGTATGGCAAGTGTCACATGATGCCTAGATTTAGAATTTAAAGTAGAAATATCAATTTACAAAGAAGAGAAAATTAACTCAGCAAAACCCATTGTGATTGAATGACTGAGGGAAACTCAAACAAAGAGGGATATTGCACATTTGATTATTCAATAAGGGTTTTGAATAGTCATGCAGGGTCAAATTCAGTCAAACGCATGGGGAAATAAATGGCACACAATGACTTTAAGATCAAACCAAGCTAGAATTCTCAGCCCACCTACAATGGAGCAATCACAACTGACCTTTGTGAATTATTTGATGCATGCGTATGAGACAGCCATTTTTCATTCTTTCTTAACAAGATGGAAGGTAGATGCCATTTAAACATTGATCAAATAATAAACAAAGGTCCCATTGCTACAGAGCTACATTGTATCCCCACCAGATTAACAGAAGATGAGGTGTTGTAAACAGATCTTTGGAAGAACTAAAAAAGCTGTGAAAACAATCACCAGCGGCCTTTGGTCCCACAGCATGTCTTTTGAGTCAATTTCATTTGATATATAGAACATATCTTTAAAATCTCAAAATAGTCAAATTAACTAATTATGACTACCAAAATCTGCGATTCTCCCTACCCTATTTATTACCAGAATAAAAATTCGATAACCTATTTACCACCATGGTAGCTGACACAGTTGCCCTAAACATAATTTTTGAAGGCCTTTTGTTTATGGTCTTATCAATAATGATGAAAAAGTAGCTTCTTCTAAACAACATTGCCCAATTCAAGACTAGAGTACAAAACCCATATCCTAGTTAAGGCCAAAATGGCCAAAACTGATACCCTATTTATGACCAAAACGACTGAAAAACCATACCTTTTGGGGCAACACATACCCCTATAGTGCACATAAGGGAGTACCCCCCTGCCCCAGGTCACAGTAGAAGTGGGTACCTGACAAAAGCGGAGGTAAAGTTAAGGGCTAAGGATATACCATACCATCGAGAGCTAACCCTAAACAGGCCAACCCCCCTCTTTTGGAACTGCCTAAAGAAGTTGATCCCCAGGCCAGCATTGCAGTTCAGACAATACAGAGGACTGGATAAAATTTGAATTCTGTCCAGCATATATTTATGAACAACTTCACAGTACCCGGGGGGATACTCCCAGAAAAATTTGGTGGGGGAGTGCTTCACCCCTTTGTTGATCTCTTCGGGGAAATCTGATATCCCCAAAGCTCGCCTCTAACTCTCAACACTGCTTATTTCTTACAGAGAAAAACCGTATTCAACAAGAGATACGGAAATAGGATACTAACCTTGAGTATACGCTTCAGCATGTCTTTTCCACCACACGCGCGTGTATACAGAGCTTCAACTGAGTTCACTTTCAGAAAAAAACGGCTTCTGTTAAATATGTTCCCGTTGTACACAGTGCAAACTATGGCCAGCAATACTTCATCCAGGTTGTTGTTAACATTATAGGCTATTGCACTTAGTGTTATCACCGAATCATGAACAATAAGAACCAAAAGTCGCAACAACACCAGTTTTGCAAATGTGTAAAATCCGCCATTCGATGACAGAAGGCTCTCCGTTATTTTCCTTCAAAACAATACTAAACCGTTCTCTTTTGCCAACAGTTTTACTTCAAAAGTCGAAGAAATGTGCCTGCACCATATTTCTATCCTCAGTATGGAAGGACACGGACCTGATGGTTTGCAAATAGAAGAAAATCTTCCCCAATCGAAACGCCATTTTTTCGCTTTGTGAAACGAGTTGCGCGGCACCGTTTAAACCGGATGTGACGTCACTTTTTGTTGGATGATCCAGTACAAAAATTTCAGGAGTCTTCTGCCCCGCCCCTGGTCTGGACTCACATTGGTTGATCTCTGAAGAGTTGTCGTTTTTTATGAGGTCTATGGGTTCGAAGCCCTGAGACCAGCCTGGAAGTTTATTTTAAGAAAAAGACCTGTTTTTCGTACGGGAAATGGAAATGGTCGAAAAACCAAAAAGAAAAGAAAAGAAAAAGAACAAACGAATAAAATTGCACCTGGGTCAAGGGAAGACTGAGCCCACAGTGTAATTGACTAGCAGACGTAGTCCGCATTTCATGCGCCCCCGTTTCGCCCCAGTTCGGTTTAGCATGCCAGGCGCCAGGCGTTGATTCCTACACACAAATTTACATATCAAAACGGAAAGTTAAGTGAATTTCAAGCGATTACGTCTCTCACGGGCGGTTTCGAATGCCCGTATCGGTGCTAGTTGAAGTTTAATTCGAGAGATACTTTCCCTGGACGACAAACAAACGCTGAAATCCATTCTTCTCTTGGCAACATGATCTGTAAAGGAAGTGACGTCTGCGAGGGTGGGCTCTCCCAGCGACTGTTTGAGTGATATTTTAGTGTGAAGTTGCGTGTTTGTCATCCTTGAGAAATCGGTGAAATTTGAGAAGCCTTATGACAAAACTGTGTACGAAAGCGACGTGCTTTTTTGTACGATTTTCTCCATGTTGATTGCGTACAAACAGCGTTTGAGTGGGAACGATAAATGGAACACCATACTCCTACTTCAAGTGTGAATGGCGACTGTTATTATGATGGCGAATCGAGTTACCAAGATACAGATGTCTGCGACTATGATCAGAATATGTTGCCAGAATTGCTGGATTCACAAATAGACAGTACACTACAAGGTCTGGATATGGGCGCCATTAAAAAGAACTGTTACGAAAGAACCCGCGCGGCCATGGCGGTAAGCACGAATTACACTGAAATAGAAAGTTGCAAGTTAATTTATGAACGTTTTATGGTTGACTTGCAGTTGGGAGTTTAGTCTGAGTCTATTAGTATTATTTATTTATCAGTTTCCTAGTTTCTCCGAGAGAAAACAGCTGTGGTGAAAGTAATAATGTGGTTTGCCGTTCTTGCAAAAAGTCGAGTCAGTGTTTTATATGATTCTTAGCTTAATTTCCGATCCGGTGTCGAGCACGCGCTTAACGGTTAAGCTAAGAAAAGCACTCGAGTCAAAGATTTAGTTAGCGTGCTTGGCAAATTGGAAAATGTCAGTTATAGAAAGCTGTTCGCAGGAAACATCGACCTGGTCAGTATTTAACTTGTTTAGTGTTCTTGAAAGAGAGGGTGTCACTGTATTTACTTCAACTTTTTTGCATGCGAGCATAAAATGAGTGGAGTGGCATTTGTGCATTTTGTAAAACAAATATACCTCCTCGGTTGTCAACCTATCACAGGTTTATTGCGGTTGAGTATGCCGTTTTGAAAGCAGGTATTAAGCCATCAAAGTGCGAACTCTCTTCTCTGTTTGAACTTGTTATTTGCTTAACAATTTAATTATTTCTTTTTGACCTGCGTGAAGTTAAGTTCACTTTAGAAAACATTGTAATATTGGCATGTGTTCCTGTATGGAATATGTTTCTTGTCATTAGAGGCAGTTTAAAGGGTCTAAAGCTTAACATCTGCATCTTGGGTTGACAATTTACTACATACTGTCAAAATGTAATTTGTTATAGAAATTAATGTGAAATGTTCCATAGCAAAGGAGAAGATAATCACTCCCAGAAGAGATTTTAAGAGAAGGAAATTAAGCTTGGCCATGCCAAGAGACTGGCAGTTGGCCAAATTGTTCCATAGGCAAGTGGCATGGTTTTCTCAGTGATATAATTCAATTTCAAGATGCTAACAAAGTTCCTGGTAAGGCAGATTTTAAAGGACTTTCATTTTCACAAGCACTGCAAAAATTAGAGAAATGGTTTGAAAGTGCACAGCAATATGTCCAAAATTATACTATAAATAACATTTTGGGGATAATTATTTAGTAGGACTTAACATCTGTCTGGGAGGTCACCCTGTTGTCAACAGAGTATGGCCTTTCAAGGATATAACAAACTTTATATTTACCAGCACTGTGCACCTGATCTCATGATCAACAAACAACATTATATTGGTTGCTGATCATGTCTCCCATTCATAGGCTGCCCTGCTAGACACCCTTGAAATTGTGGTTTTGAGCTGGTTTGGTCGTGATTATGACATCTCCTTTTGCCAGTTTAGTCTGAAATAATTTTGCATTGTTTTTGAGTAAATGATGAGAGTAAATTTAACATATTTATCACTATTTTTGACACTTAACTTAAAAAAAGCAAAAACCTAAAGTAACTAAGAAACATCATTCAAACGAGTCAGGGTAGCCCAGAATGTTTGTCTTAAGTATTGTTTGATTCTGACAGGCCTTTTCTGAGGGACAAGTATGTACATTATTTTCTGCTTGCTACAAATGCTAAAATAATTTCAAGAAGAAGAACAAAGTTTTGAGTTTACATGTTTACATGTTTTGACAGAAGTGTCTGTCATCATTTGTTAGGTCAGTTCAGCTCAGCTATAGTGTATAACTTGTAATGTTGTTGATTTCTGTGAAATCCTTCCCAAGAAATATCCAGACTCAGTCTCTATACAATGAATTACATGCTATGTAAAAAAAATGAGTTCTGTATTCTGTTGTAATCATAATTGGTTAAAAAGTTGTGTTTCGTGAGATTACATGTACATAACATTGGTACAATCTCGTGTGACTGTCACATATAGTGTTATTTTCACACAGTAATTTGTCAACTGATGTCAGTTCACAAACTGAAGTCCGTTTTGTAACACAGGAAGAAAATTGGAAGTCTGTTTGCTGAGGCTAGCTGACTGTTAGTATTCATCTCTGTTGGTTTCTAATTCTCATTTTTTCTTCACAGGCAATAAATCCTATGTTGGCTAAGAGAGTATTACCTTTGGTATGCATTGTGCTTTTTTTCTGATAATAGTGTTTTATATTAGTTAGCACAAATTGGTTGTGATCTGGGAAAAACCTGAATATTGCAGAAGACTTGTTAATAGATTTGTTCATAAACTGTTCACGCAGAATAAGATGTGCTCTGTCATAATCAATGTATAAAGTGGAATAGAAAAACACCTTATCGAGACTTTCATTTGGAACAATGTACACCATAAGCCTTGAACACCTTACAAACATTGTCTGTGTTCATTTACTCGCAGTATTATTTTTACTCAATTATATTATATTAATGTGTGCCTTCTTGTGATTTTTCCTTTGGTAATGCAACAAATAAATATAGCCAAGTGAATTGTCAAAGGAGGAAGCAGCAGCGATTTGTATCCAGGCCCACTTCCGAGGATACCTAGCAAGAAAGTTGTTTGTACAACTTCTGTATCAGAAGTTTATCAAGGTAAGTTAAAACTTCACTTAAGTGATCAGGAAAAATCTTTGATCTCAACTGATAAAAGATGCCCTTGTTAAATGGTAATTGTGCAAAACAGTAATTGCACAGTTATTATATTAAAAAACAAGCATGGATAACTAATCTTGCTCAGGTAACAGCTGGGTTCTTCAGACTAAGAATATTTTCACTTGAGGTTTTTAATTCAGGGGAAACAAATAGCAGGTATATACATGTAGTGGACAAGTAGCTGTTAGGTACTGTTCATGCCTTTGTAACAAACCGTCTGTACTTTGCAGGCATGCCACACAAACATTAGACTAAAACAAAATTTTAGAATTGACATGGCATAGTTAACAATGTCAACAACTGGCATGTTGTCACATATAATCCAGGGTCTGATTTACTCATTTGAGTGCCTAACTGTTCAAATTGTCAGTATGTTTTTATTCAAAAGAAAAAATCGTAAGAGTTTTGTACTACACGTTTATTTATGATAGTCAGTTCATTCGTTCCTTCCTTCGTTCCTTCTGATTGAGATATTATACCTTCCACCTGTTTTCTTGACAATTTGCATAGATTGCAAGGGAGTTGTATCATAACTGAAGGGTTCATTGATAACCTGAGTGTGCATAATGTCGTGCTCAACTTTTGTGAAGTAGGTTTATAAAACAAAGCTGACAATTTGTCTCAGACAAATTATCTTGTGTCTATATTCAGATACCCTGCAGTAGTTATTAATTATACTTGCAAGTAATTCCAGGATCAGATCATGAAATCTAAACCTTTTAAAAGCATTAGTGGAAATTTGATAGATATCTAAAGGAGTCAGTGATATGGGCAAGTTTTCATAAATATATACATGTATGATCAAAATATTTTTGGTTATTTGATACATAACTGCAGCTTTGGTACCAACGATTTTCTTGTGAAACCTTTGGAGTTTAATACATGTTATTGACTGTATAATTGGATTTCTTGTTGTGCGGTGTTTGATTGATTGATTGATTTATGATGTTTTAACAACAGGAAGAAGAAGAAAGAGAAGCAAGAACAAGAGAACAAGTGGAGGAAGGAGAATTACTGGTAGAAAAGTAAGCATAAAATAGTAGATTCGTTATTAAGAAAATTAAGAAGTTCTCTTTGAAAAAGGTGCCATGAAATTGTAAGGCAAAAATTGTGATCTAAAATCAGTTGTAAGGTGAATGAGATGGAAAAGGTGTTTGTTCACATGACAAGTGTTTGTGTGTGTCTTGTAGCTGCATTCAGTCCATTATAGATTTGTTCCATTTGAAGGATTTGAATTAGAAATGTTTTCATGTTTACCATGCATGTATGTGGGTGGTAGCCATCATGCGATTAGAATTTTAAAAGCAGTTTGAAGCTTATGGTGCATGAAACAGGCTGAATTGTAAGATACCTATAGCACATTTCTGGTATTTAAAGCTGCTGTAAGTTATATTCATGTTCTAAATACATTTAATGATTAGATGAGTAACACCTAAGATATTTTTTCTTACTATATATGGTGAATCTTTTTCACTTTATAATTTGCCAATTTGCATAATCCTTGGTGGGCTCATTCAGATTTGTTTACTATATTAATCATGTGGTTACAAAAGCCACACGTAGTCAGGTTTAAAAAGATACACAACCTACTGTATGGTCTTCAATTTTGTAATGTTGATGGAGAGGTAGACAAAATATCTGGAGGGATAGTGTTGTTATTTATTTTACACCAATATTCGTTTCGACTGTGTTTTGGCAATTATTGTATATTTTTAGGGAATTTGCTTTCTATGTTTTCTACCCAATAATATTTTCATCTGTGGCTCATGTTATTCTTGGAAAGTGAAAATGTATGAAATTTGATATTTAGAGAGATAACCTGCCTTTATTTGGCAATAATATTTCAGGTTTCATTTTGGAAACTGGCTGCTAATAATCCATATTTTTCACTTGGTTTAAAAATGATTGATTTGATTTAAAAGCTGATTTTAATTTCACTTCTGATTTGCGGATGAAGTACATTGAGTCATGTACTATTAAAAATTGAAAGGAAGATGACATCTTAAATAGTTGAAGTAAATTTCAGGCATGCCTGTCTGAGATGTAACCAGAATTAATCGTAAATAGCTGCTATTGATCAATGTTGAAAGACTCCTTATAATATCAGAAAATGTCAGGAAAAAGGTTAGGAAGAATGAAGAAAAAAAATAAAATAAAAATGTATTCAAGAGATTTTTGTTGATGTGACAACACATTGTTAGAACAGTTGTATTTTAAGAAACATGACATTGAATAAGGAAAATGAAAGGGTCAAAATTTAGCTTGTACAATTTGCATTTCAGACATGGCTGTAGTTGTTGTCAAAGTAATAACACACTTGGTTTACACCAGGTCAAGACAAGCTAATAATTCAGTTGCCATTTACATGTAGTTCATTTTATTCTTTTTCTAACAGCTATCGCTTAAACCTTGAAATGGAAGAGAATACATGTTTACGTAAAAACGTTAGAAGAGGAATTGAATGTGATGTTATAACGTGAGTTTGACTCAATGATTGAATAGCTCAGTGTACTTTATTTCAAATGTTTATTCAAGAGTATTATTCTATGGGAGATGTGCATGTAATTTTGACTTAGTGTTATGACTATTTGCTCTCTCTTTGTTTGTAAGTTTTTTTCATTTTTGAATGTACGTGGAAACGTTCAATGCTGCTTTTGTGGTTTAAAAATAAGAACTGTCCCTTTTGAACTCTTACATTTTTATATGGACAGTTATTTAGATACATTTTGTTGGGGCAACCTGTGAAAAAGCTAGTAGAAGGAGTTAAAGTATGATGAAGGGTTAGTCGTCCAGGGGCCTGGGAACATTTAGAACTACACTGTACACGTTTATCATTCTGTTACTAGTAAATACTTGTCTTAAGACAGAACACTTGTACTGTGTCATATGTCTGAAAATACACTCTCTTTTCAGGCCCATTTTTGTCAGTAGCTAGGTGTTATTGTTAATTAAGGAGTTACTTTGCCCAAACAAGAACCAGAATTGTATTTTGACTGGCATTAACTATTTGGTCAATTGATTTCTCTACCTCAGCAAATTCCAAACTCGATGGATAAATTTTCCATGCTAATTAACATACTACATTACTTCGTTACTTTTAGTGTTTAACCTTAAAATTTGGTGGACAAGGAAGTCGTTATGTGTACCTGTAACGATGCATGTATGCATACAGGATGTAAAGATTCATTTATTTCTCATTAGTACTGTTTTGTATTTAGCATTCAAAGAGCCTGGCGCCAACACAAGAAACAATCTGTTGGACAGAGAGGAACAAGTTCATATAACATGTCAAATTTTGACGTGGATTTACAACAAAATTACTCTACCTCAGATAGTGGCAGCTTTCATATAAGGACCAATCCTTTTATGGGAAGTAATGAGAGTGCCTCTTACTGTGATGATGACAATCTTTCTGATGTTTTTAATGACAGCCTTGAGCAAGTATCAGAGGAGAATTTTAGAAATACTCAAGAGCATGGACCACATAGACACCTTTATGATAGTGATCAAGTTATTGAGGGTGACACTTTTAATGATGAACTTCCTGGCATAGATTCCGTTAGCTCACCTGCAGAGTTGCCATCACCAACTACTGATTGGGAGTCAATAGAATCATGTCTTACTTCAGAGGGTGAAACACAAGATCTAGAAAGCAGTGAGCTTGTGGACACTGCAAATGAAAGGTTAAAACACTTCTCTTTAAAACCCAAAGATTTGCAAATTTGTTTTGTTGATGATACTTTGCTTAGCGATGTTGAAGGAGATGAAGATGGTTGTGATATAAAAGAGTATATTATTGATAAGCAAGATGTTTCTGATGATGAGAAACGAGACTCAGGTTGTGTTGCGGGTGATGAGGAAATGTCTGAGTCTTTTAGTATTAAAACAGTTAGACCAGAAACTCTAGAAAATCATGAAATTTCTCAGGAGGAAACCAAGAAAGTTTTGTTAGAACTTAGTCAACAGGACAGCGAAGAGGAGGAGAAACAGGAGAGTTATTCAACTGTAATGCTAGGCTGGACAGAAGAGAGGTTACAAGAACTGACTATAGATGAACTCAAAGCACTCCAGAAGAACATGGCACAGTTAATTGAAGGTAAGATACTTAATGTAGAACACCAAGGAACAGAAAATTAAAGTGTGTCGATACAGAGCATTTTTGATTTATACATGGCAAAATAATCATTGCACACAACTGTCATAATAAATCATTTTATTGATTGAGCTTCTTATTGATGCCCCATTGGATGTCTATTAAAATTTGGAAAAGGATGGGTCAAATATTGTGCTTAACCAAATGAGAGGTAGAGGTAGAGTGTTTTGTTTTTACTAATAAATTGCTTCGTCACAATTGAAGAACATGTAATAATAATTGGAGCATACTCGTTTGTAAAAGAACTGGTCAAAAGATTGTAAGAGTAATATTGAAAAAGTATCCTGGGCTTCTAAATGAACATGTGAAAATGTATGTTTGTGTCTTGAATTCTTCACAGCTCAAAATGAAGTGCTGGTCACAGAGTTAATGAACAGAGATAGTCTCCATCTTAGACAAGATTCCCTTCTCATGGACGTTGAGGATGCATCAAAGTAAGCCATTCCTGCATGGTTAATATTTATGTCTTGATTTTTGAAAACCTTGTCAATTTCAAAACCGCAACAAGCCTGCAACTTTTCCATTAAATCAGGCTTTTCAATTTGGCAAACTGTTTGAGTGTGTGGCTCGCTAACTACTGCTACCTTACTGTACACATTGCAGTCAGCTACAATAGGCCTCCACGGAAAGGAAATGAGCATTTTTTTAAAGTCCAAAAGGTCACTCTTTGGACCCACCCCACCCTATGAGGTTAAGATCATTCAGGCTTTACTTGGCAACCTGCTTATAACCAGGGCCCTGTCCACTATGCTGGAACCTCCTTTGCATTAACCCCCTGCATTTAAAAGTGCTAGGAGAGCCTGTATCTCCCGATGTTGGCAGGAGTCAGGGAAAAAAAATTGCACCATTTTTGACTACAAGTCAATGTACATGTTATGGTTCTGAATGTACATGTATTTTATGTCCCTTGGTGCAAAGCTGTGTAGCGCTGTTACAACAATACTAAAATATTGTGGTTCATACCAGAAATGACATTAAATAATTTATAATTAATAAATCAAAAGCTGTCATCCTGCTATTGTTTTTTTCAGTAAAGCTTACACTTAAAGGAAAAATTAATACTTGTAGTATTACTGTGGCTCTTTTTTTTTGTTTGTTTGTTTGTTTCTTTAAACTTAACACTACAATACTCCTGTCATCTCATTTGTTTTCAAAGCTTTTTCTGTTTTGTTATTTATGTTTAATACTTGCGATCCTCTTTTCAGTCCAAACTGATGAACATGTACGCTTGTACATGTATCTTGTTGAAGCTACATCAAGACACAACTGACTCTAACTATGACGGCTAAAGATCAGTTTTATGAATGATGTAATAATAAGAAATTATTGCTTTGCTTTATTATTGGGGAAGAAATCAATCAGCTTTACATAAAATACTAGTCTTAACAAGGTGTCCAGAAGGTTAGAATTATGGAAAAATGATAAAAGAAAGAATATTTTTGATGTTGTTTTCATTGATTGTCACAATGGTGGCACCTAACTTTTTAATGTTGATCTTTAATTATCTTTTCAGTTGTATTCATATATCTCCTAATAGGCCATATTCATATTCCCCGTATTAGACTGGAACTAGCTTGCAAAAGCGCCTAATGTGGGGAGTCATTTCAAATGCAAATGATGTTTATCTCTTTTGAATGATATTCCCCTGGGCCCACATGAGCCTCCCTTGCAAGTTAGTTTCAGTCCAATAATGAGAATACAGATATGGTCTACTGAGTGATTTTCATCATTTTACATATTAAAATTCACGCACATAATGTTCAGTTTGTTCACATAGCTTTATTAACTTAAAACAGTAAAAGCTCAGATAAAAATATGTCAATCTGTTTAAAATTTGCCTTGTTGTTTCTTAAAGTAGGCTCCTAACTTATTCTCAAGACATAATCACTTAATGTCAGGTTGCCATGTAAGGTTCCTAACTGTATAACACCTTTCACTCTCTTTAAAAAGTTTGTTTTATTGCTTTTAGGAGATGCGTCATTAATAGATTACATAATAAAGTTAATTACTAAATAGTGCTCTAATAATGTCTTCCCCTCAAGTTCTTAAATTGTTAATTTTGTGACAATGAATGGGTCTGAAGTTTCGGCTCAAACCTGAGAGCTCTCAATGTGATTTAAATTTTTTGACGTACATTTAAAAGTGTTCACTTTCATGTTACAAAACTTTACCTGTCGTGAGTAATTTTATGTGAATTGGAGAATAAGCAACTTAAGTTACTTGGAAAATGTCTTATAAAGCTGTCTAAATAAACAATGTGCAGAAGTTGTTTCTTTTGATTTTTTGTGTGTGTGATTATATTCTCACCTGTTGTTTTAACATCACTTGCACCAGAAAACTGAATCGTTGTCGACAAGGCAGGGCTTGTTGAATCTGTCAGCCTTGGAGTCCAGCTGTTGTCTGCAGTATCCTGCAGTGGCTCAGATTCCATATGAACAAGATCAATTGGGTTTTATAAATATTTGTATTGTTTCATTGTTTTGTTGTTTATTTTGCACAGACTTGCACAAGCACAATATCAGAAGACACAGAAAGGCAGAAAGAGATAGTCACCACTGCACTTGTATTTGCACACAAAAATATTATTTTTGTTAAATTGTATTTTGTTTTACTTTAAAGCAGTTAGATCAGAGATTGGTTTCAATCATAGTTAGAGTGCAAAATGATTGTATTTGTTGTTGAGTCCAAGTGAAGAAAAATGTCTCCCATGTTGTTATTCTTCTATATCAAACGTTTTTAGGCAGAGTTACATGTATTTTCCATAGATGATTTGGATGTCAATTTTCCAGAAGGACATTTTTGTTTTGGAAATCTTTTAGTCTTTTGACAAAATTAAAGTCCATTTTTGTTAGGTTGGGCAAGTTTTCCTGTTGCTCTGATTTGCTTTTGTTTAGAGCAATGTTGAATTCAGGTACAATCAATTTGCACCCTTTTAATTAATATTACCAATGGATTTGAAAATAATTTTATTTTTCTATGTGAAAGTTAGAGAGATTTAGGTTCTACGTTTGCACATAATAAATAAATGAATACATGATTAATACTTAGAGTAATAAGACTAAAATAAATCATTGAAGCCATTTTTACTTCACCTGTGTTTGAAACAAGGTTAGGCTGTTCGTTGGCTGTTACAGGAAACAAAGACAGGAACATTTCTTAACTCTTTTTGTTGATATTGAACCTCATTATTCATAGATTCAGTAAACAGCGAATTTCATGTGTTGTGACTCCACTAGTTCACTTTCCCTCCTTGCTTGTCCCAGATTTTTTCACTATTTTTGGCAGAAAAATATTATTATTAATTCGTTGGCAACCATGAGGGTTCGTAGGAGGTTTCTTGGTTTCATTTTCAACTACAGGTCGGTAATAATGGTTACAATTCTGAAGTATTATATCTATTTAGTTGGTATCTATGTTAAAAGATGCCTGAGATTGTATTGGTTCATGAGATATAGTTGATTAGCATTTTAGGATAACGGAACATGTGATTCAAATAGTTTAGGGCACTTTGTTATGTACACAGATACAAGAATATTAGATTAGAGCGCTGTTTACAAATGAAAGCTGGAAAATGCGATCAGCTTTAACCTAAAGTGAAGAAATTTGGTAAATTTGCAGTCACTTTGAAATGAAATGATATTGATAAAATTTGAAAAGCGTTTTTCCAGGAACGAAATCATTAACAGCAGAAGATAACCAAGGGAACTTACATAAATTTCAAACGTGAATCTGTTACAGTATGAATCTTTAACATGTACAACATTATGCGCAAAGGCTTGCAACAGGGAAACAATTAACGTTTTCCTTTGTCTTTAGACAATTTGTATGATTATAGTAGTAGTCTACTCTACTATGATGTAATGGTTGATATTTACGTGCGTTACCTTAGGGATCAGTGCTGTCAGTTATTATGACGTCCTTGTTGATTGCATCTGCTCTCTAAAAATAGATTTTGAAAGTTCGACCTTGATCTGACTTCCCTTGCTTATCCTCTCAAATTTTGTCTTCTGAGCCTATTAGACAAGGGTTATGCCTTTTATGTGCAAAGAACTTATTTCTCAATCAAAAACAAATTACTGCTAAGATTGTGTTAGTGGTTTAACGGCAGAATGTTAGCATGTTTAAACTTTTTATACTCGCTTTTTTGCCCCATTACAGTGACGGCGGTCACGTGATTGGATGTGTTCAATGAAATGTAAGTTGCAAAGTTGTTGAGTTCCCCAGTCTGTTTATCATACTGATTTTCTAGTACCCTTTCCCACCTCCACTAGAGAGGAGCGGTCAAACATTTGATGATGCAAGCTACCACTTTAGCGGAGGCGGCGTGGCCCAGTGGTAAGGGCGCTGGATTTGTAATCCGGAGGTTCTGATTTCAAATCATCCTCCCTGCCACTAGATGGATTTGTGTTTGTTGGTCCCAGATTCAACTCCTCCACGCTTGATAAATAGCCAACTGGTCAGCCTCCTGCCAGTTGGAATTTTTAACAAGTTTCTGTCCAATTTACAATATTTGTTTGCTAATTTCAGTGTCCACAATTAGTACAGCCTTGCTAAAAACCTTCGACATTTAAATAAAGTGATTTATTTTATTTTATTTTATTTTTGAGACTGACATCAAACGCTTTGTGAGAAATTGGACAAATGACCAACGGTCAACACCGCTGACCGGCCACCTTCAAACAGCGAGTAACTTCATGTGCCCTTTCCAAAAGTTCACGCCAAAAGAGAGAGTTGACGGTATATCTATCGTTAGTTATATCAGCAGGCCTTACTGCGAACAACGTTCAGTTTGCTAGCACTGGAGCTTATTTTTGTATTGTAATTTAATCGGAATTACTCTTGCTTCAAGTAACATGTTATCGTTCAAAAGATAAAGTGATATTAGTTAGCGTCAAGTGTACATATGAAGAAAAATTGAAACTAGATGTAGGAATAAAATTATAGAAGCGTGATAATACTGTGTGCTGTCTTCATTGTGTCTTTAAATGCAAAATCGTTGCACCTACGTACAGTAGCCTATACATAAAGAAGTTACTCTGTTCAATCAATGAATGCTGCATAGATATTACAACTACACGAGGTGTACCCAAATCTTCGAAACTTTTCCCGTATATTTCCCATACCATTCGATTTTCCTCCAAGATTTTCCTGAATTTTGGTTGAAAGTGTCGCATTTCGGACATGAAACATCTTATGAATTTACTGGAACCAGGTTATTTCCAGACTATTAGCTAACTAACCTATATTTTAGAATTTGAGTTCTCTACGTAATAATCAGACTTGCCTCATTATATTGTTATTTCATCAGATCTTTTTACAGATCTTACCTATACCAGCAGCATTTTCGTTTGCGGGCCCTTTGATCATTTATATTTAATTATTTTTTTGACTGTTCATTTTTAACTTGGTTTGGCCATGTATTTTCTGCGGGACAGTTTTCGTCTGTCCACAATCTACTTATCGCGACAACGACATGATATTCTGAATTTTGCGTATTGTTGACGGCCACGCGTTTGCATTTGACATTGACCAATCCGCAAACATGAATTTGAGTTTCATCTGAGGTCATTACCGTGATTTAGTAGACAATTGGTCCACTGAGGAAGGGCTAACTAGGGCTAGGCCCAAAACGTCTGCTATAAACATTGAGTTTAATTTGGCACTGAATTATTATTATTTACAACTTTTGAACTGGTCCACAAGCCGGTTGCTCTACTCTTTGCCGCTACACCATGGTGTCGAGACCCAACAAGGTCGAAAGAGCTCTCCAGTGGTTGCAATTCTTGCCTTTCAGTTTGGACTCTATTATGTCCTTGTCGCGCTAAGTTGTCTATGTAGTAATCAGCCTTGCCTCATTGTTATTTCCATTTTTGGCTGATCAGATCTTTTTACAGATCCTACGTATACCAGCGGCATTTTCGTTTGCGGTCCCTTGCATCATTTTATAAAAAAGAAATTGCCCAGTGTAACATGTACAGAGGGAGGCAAAGGTAGGGTGCCAATCACGCATCACGCTGAATTTTTCTATTAAATCACGCATCACGGAGAATCTTTTTCATCAATCACGCGTCACGTAAAAAGGAGTAAGTACATCGCCATTTTTACTTTCTCGACCCTAAAAGCGTCGTTAAAAGAAGAATTTTGCCGATTCAACCACAAATGTGCATCGGCAAATATGTGACCTCTCACGCGAAAACGTTCCTTACTGTATCCATTCGAACGGCTGAACGCACGGCTAGTGACCTAGCCTGCGAACAGGCTCCCAGTGAGGGCGCAAAAAAAAATCCGACGGGGGCGGAAAAAAAAAATCCGGCGAGCGAGGCGAGCCGTTAAGCGCGAAAAAAAGAATTCCTCCAAGTGCGCTCCCCCTCGTCACCAATCCGCTCTCAGCTTTCCCCGCTTGCCCTAGACCACACTTGGCTAGCTCGCACTAAACCCATTAACCCAACCGGGAGCCTGCTCGCAGGCTACAAGTGAACGGATAATTTAAATAACGATAGTCAATATACTTGTTCCAAGATATCTGATAACCACTGAATATAATGAGTAATGACTCTAGAAACGATTTAATGTGAGGGATTCATGAGATCTGGGCTGTGAAAGTAATGTTGAGAATTAATACGATGAAAGCTGTGTAGGTATATGTGGGGGATAAATGAGATGTAGGCTGTGTAGGTAGATGTAGGGGATTAATGAGATGTATTGCTGTGCAGCTAGGTATATGTCGGGGATTAATGAAATGTATTGCTGTGTAAGTATGTGGGGAATTTAATGAGATGTGGCCTGTGTACGTATATGTAGGGGATTTCTGAGCGGTAGGCTGTGTAGGTATCTGTAGAGGGCGTTAATGAGATGTAGGCTGTGTAGGTGTATGTCGCGCCGTGGGTATGGGCTGTGAGGGGATATTGGGGGGATATTTAAGGGGGTGGTTGAAGAAGAATACTTGATTATATATCCAGGAGGTATTTTTTCAAGAGAGATTAAGAGAGATGTGTATATTGCGGTGGAGTTAACTAGCCGCCCAACCATCCGGGTGGTGTCGCACTTATAAAGCGAAAGAACGAAAGGCTTGGCTGTGGGCCAATGAGAAATCATTGACGTCATACCCAAACTGGACAAACGAGTTTCTGACACCGGCTGGATTTGATTATTCAAAATGACGGACATACCTTAATTTAAGGTTATAACATGCTAATTTCCAAACATTCCTAAAATGCACGCTTATGTTCTGTAACGGCTTCGTAATTTATGCTACACATATAGTTACATATTAAAAAACGCTTTCAACTTGTGTATCTTGAGTTACAGTAGCCAGATTAACCCTTCACTGATGACGTTCGTTGAAGGTTCTCTGTGCCATCTATTATTACAAGTGGCACCGAAAGGGTAGTTCAAATTCGTCGACAATGTCTACCGTCAACGAATGCCTAAGAGCGGAAGCAACTGCCGGTGCTTCGCTCGCCGCCTAAAGCATCACAATTTTCAATGTTATTCCACCAAATATCATCGTCTCCGAAACATTTAGATTTGAGGTCAATTAAGTGGCGAGATCCCCGAGAACTGGTAGCTGCGGAAAGAGAAACACTGTAATAATTACTTGGAAGCTCCGATCATCACTCGCCATGTTTTCAAGGACGTTACTCAGTGATGACGATGGCCTTTAAGTGTTCAAAGCCTCAAGCTACACTGAAGAAGAAGATGCAAACGATTGCCGCGTAGTAATGGGGAAGATGAAAAGGTATTGCATCGGCGAAGTAACGTAACCGAGATTGTTTCAGCAGGAGGGAAAAACTTCCTACCGAAACGCTCGACAACTTAATCGCTGAATTAAAAAGAACCTTGGCAAAGAGCTGCAATTTATGTGGTTTTTACGGTTTTTACACGATACTCTCATCTACGTTCGACTGGTCTTGGGATAAAACACGAGCAAAGTACAAAGCAGCCACTTGGATGACAGACCCCACGTTAAACAAGTGTATCAACCTTCCAGCATTCGAGATGCAAATATAGGAATCTTAACAATGACGACGGCAATGCCGAGTACAAGGCCTTGTAAAATTGAATTTGTCCAGGATGCCTATGGTCCTAAAACATCCTTCATGCTAAATATGTAATGACAGCGTTCAATTCTATATGGAAATACGAAAAATTAGCAGTTCGCTCGACTCATCGTTCGCGTTCGCGGTCATTTTGCGTTGCTGTTGTTATTGTTGTTGTTTTTTTTTTGAGCAGAGGACGGTTATGAAATTTACAAAGGTTTACTGAACACACTTGTATAGCCTTTGTTTTGCTCATTAAATCTTTTGTTTGGTGCTGCTCATTGACGTCGTGGTTTGCGACAGATTCCGTCCACGCTACGCCGGAGGAATTGAAAAACGCATACAGCTTTATTTCTACGGTTAAGCCTACGTCCTGGTGGGTACTCCCTTATATGGGCTAAATAGGTATTTAGGGCCCCAAAGGGTATGGGTTTTCAGCCGTTTTGGTCATAAATAGGGTATCGATTTTGGCATTTTGGTCTTAAATTGGGTATGGTTTTAGCACTCTAGTCTTGAATTGGGTACATTTCTTAGAAGAAGCTACTTTTTCATCATTATCAATAAGACCACCAACAAAAGCCAGTAACAAAGGTCATATTAAATATGGATTTTCGGCGAGGTCATAAATATGGTAGTATAGACCGCAGATTTTGGTCATAAATAGGGTAAGGGGTTTGGTAAGTGGGCCGCACACCCCTACCCAATTTTTCTGGGATAACCCCCTCCTCGAGGCCTACGGTCCAGAGTAACCCGTCACGAAAACGGAGCTTTTCGAAAACATTGTTTGGGAAACTCACAAATTAACTCGATACCAGAGTAAAGAGTTTTCTTACATAACTTTTCTTTATAGAACAAGCGCAAAAGCTTACGCGTACAACAAGCGCGAGCATTCATTCAGAGTAAGGGTGGAACTTTTTAAGGGAACTTTTTTAAAACAGGATTCCATATTTATGGAACAATTTTCCCGATGAATTGAGGACTGCCAACTCTAGTGTTTCTTCTTTTAAGAGATCATGTACTATTTCTTATAAAGATAAGGTTTTCGACCCTGAGCGCCCCTATACCCCCTGGGCTAACATCAGCAGTTAGTTAGTAAGGATGTTACTAGCCAGTTAGTCAGTTAGATTGCTATTTAGCTAGTTAGTTAGGTAGTTAGTAGATAGTTGATAAATTGCTTGTTAAATGATTAAGCTTTTATATATTCATGATCATGCATTTTATTTTCATAATGGGTTGACTAACACGTGTGGTTCGTAAGTTCCCTTCTAGTCTTCCTCGCTGTCTTGTTATGTACTAAGATTTCTTTCATTAATGTGGTTATTACAATTATTATTATTATTTTGTAATGTCGTTTATGATTTTTTTTCTTTGTTATATAATCGCAGTGAAACTGAATAAACTAAATATTCACAGCGCCAAATCGAAGTCATGTTTTCGACCCTGAAAAACTCACCTTTTCCATTAGCTTAGAACATAAAACTACATATAAGAGCCCTGGTTCCTATTCCCTGCCTTAATCCCTGCCATCGCTGTGAAAAATCTGCAAGAGAATCTCGTAACTCTCGCCATTTGATCACGCAACGTGACAAAATCCACACGAGACCCCTCGACATGTGCGTGGATCCGCGCGGATATATGACGTCCGGATGGCGCAATTTGTTCTAAAAATAGAAAAATTGTCCCATATCATAGGTGCGCGCGGATCCCAAGACTTACGGTCTCCGTCTCTGTCCCCGATTATGGCTCCTGGCATTACGTTACGATGTCCTGTCCCGCGTCATGCGGCTAATTCGGTCTCAATCACGCATCACGCTGCTAATTTTGGAGCGTTCGCGCGTCACGCAAAATCCCTTTGCCACCCTCTGTACAGTGTTACACGTTGACACACGGACAACGATTCAGACAGTTCCTTGAGTTTCAGAACTAGAAATTCGTGAACTTTAGTACACATGATCCGAAACTTGATAGGGTGTCTGTTATTCGGGGATCTGGGTACGAAAGAATTCTACGACATATCTCTAGATCCCAGAGCCCGCGCCAGAAGGCAGCGATAGCGTAAGCGACAACAGAGCGACAGCGACTGCACTGCCTCACACGTTTTGTTAGTCAATGTCCGTTATCTCTGATTTGCAGGCATGTTTCCAAATGTTAATCAGGCAACTCTTGAGTTATTACGGTACGTTTTGAGGGAAGAGAGTATTTTAGACTAACAGCGACCTTCAGTGTTAGTCCTTGGCAATGTATAGTAGTGAAGGTTGGCTGGATGAAAGTTCATCTGTACTCAATATGGCAGGGTTTTTTTTGTAGTAAGCGAAGGGGTTCAAGACGCCGTGTTGATGACAGGTTTCACAAATATATACAGAAAATAACAACGGTAAGATGAAGAGTAGCATAACTATAAGGTATGTAAGTAGGAATGTTAAACTATTAGAAGCAGTTGATGATCGTACATAAGGTTTTAGAAGCTTATGACAATTTTATCCCAAAATTCCATTGAAAAATTTTCAAACGTTTTTCGAGGACTTTTCAAAGTGTCCCCAAATTAGTATGGGATTTTCTCGGGCCACAAGGCATTGACACATCAATAAAGTTTCAATATCTAACAGATTCACAGTAAAAATGTGAACAGCTTTTGGATCAAGGATTTCTCTTTTCTTTATTTCTTGTTTTCGAGAAAACCTTTAAGCATTCCCTAGGATATAAGCTCAAGCTTATCTCAAGCTAAAGATGTTTTAAACTCCTTAGTAGTGTAATTGTGAAGAATAGCCAATCAACTATCCAACACAAATCCTGTATTTGTTTAAATTCTCTGACAGAGTTCAGTATTTAATGGCTTTATCATGGGAGTCATAGTTCTGAATTCCTTAGCCATTGGTTTTGAGACAGTGGAGGAGTGGAAGACGGCATACACTAATGAATTCAAGGCTTTGGATGAATTCTTTCTTGCCATCTACACCATGGAATTCCTCATGAAGTTATATGCAGAACCTAAGGGTTACTGGAAAAGCAGTTACAACAGATTTGACTTCTCAATATTGGCATTGTCTTATGTCCAAGTGATTATGGATGAACTTAATGTTGGAGATAAGATTCTAACACCTTTAAGACTTCTGCGAGGTTTGTCATTGCCACCAGTAAATCTGTATTTAAAGTGAAATAAGTTATTATTGTCAGGAGATAAACTAAAAAGGGATAACCCCTTTTATCTCCTTTTCACTTTACTATGGATTTGTGAATAAACAGTTATTATTATTATTATTATTATTATTATTATTAATTATAAGTTGAACAATTTTTTGCCTTCACAAGGGTTTTCCTATGTAATGTTGAAAATTGTTTTTCTAAAATAACATTGTAGTAAGAAAAGACATAAGAGCAGCATACATATCTAACTTGGAGATTTTTTCATTGTATTTTAGTGAATACTATTACAGAAGTAACGTCAAGTCTGTGTGAGGCTAAGTGGCCCATAGTAGCTGGAGCTTATAACTCTGGTTTCTGTAGCCCTAAACAACTTGGAGTATTTCTACAAATAAAGTATTTTAAACTCACCCATCGTAAGTTGTAAACCAGCTTTTTTTTTCCTATTGTAGCTGCTCGCACATTACGGACCATTTCATTCATTGAAGGCCTCCAGGTTCTTGTCACTGCTTTGATTGACACCATCAGGAATTCTGTGCTCAATGTTGTGATTCTCCTTACAATGCTGATGGCTTTCTTTGCTGTTGTTGGTTATTATATTTTTGGTTATGAAGAAGACACTGGTGATAAAGAGAACTGGGGAACTCTCAGCACAGCAATGTTGACACTCTTTACATTTGTGACTGTGAGTTACTACTAGGTACTATTTGTGCTTGCATCCCTATGTAAAGAACACTTCCAAGCATGCTGAAGAGCTTGTATATTGGATTGTCAAATTATTCTAGATATATCGTCAATGTACCTTCCTTAGTGCTTTCTTTACATCCTTGTTAAAGCTGCACAGTTTGTTTGCTTTATGATATGATAAGTTACTGATCCACGGCATGTGGTTTGTACAATTCCTTAGGTGGATGGCTGGACTGAAATTCAGAAAGATCTTGACAAACGGCCTTACAGCCAGTGGTTTACTGTCATCTTCATCTTCCTGGGCCACTTCATTTTCACTAATTTGTTTATTGGTATCATAATTATGGCAAGTATAATGCTATAGAAATATGAATATTCAAGCTCATTTCAATGCTGACCTACTTATCAATGTTATGTACATTGTAAGTTGATCAACTGTATGTAACATTGACAATATTATGTCAAATGAAATAGATTTTGTTGCCAAATCTCAAATATTACACTACTCTTGCATGATATTTTACTCACTGAAACACAATGTCAATTTGCAGAACATACATGAAGCTACAGAAAAGTTTATTTCGCAACAGAGACAAGAACGTGAAGCTGTTTTGCAGGTACATTTTATATATGTTTTACAATAAAGTATGGAGTTTGTGTGTTGCCAGTATTTCTTCAGCTAACTTCAGAAAACCCGATCAGCATGAATTTGTTAACAGAGATAGACACTATAGATATCATCAAGTTTCTTTTTGCAGATGAAAAAGGATTTTCTGTTTCAAAGGCAACATGATGATGTGAAAGAAATGTTGGAAAAACAGGTAATGGTTCATGGTCAGGTTTTAAAGATCATTAATGTTAAGTTGTAGAAGAAAGCAAATTAAAAGATTACAGTATGAAGAAAATTGATTTTCATTTGTGTGGTTGGGGATAATTGCTTTGATATTTGCAGTTATCGTAGAGATGTACATGAACCACAACCATGGACCAGAACCAACCATGGACCACACTCAAATAATCTATTTTGAAAAGGAAAGAAATGATGTGAAATAAACCGATTGCAAACAGAAGAAATCCAAATTTATGTTGAGGTCAAAAATTTGCTTTTTGGTGAAATTTCTACAGCTCTCTTTAAGTGTTATACTGGCCTCAGCTGGCTCTAACAGTTCAGTACATCTTTGCCTTAACAAATGGAAAAAAAAAAGTTAAAGTAGCATTTTGCGGCTTAATTGAGATTCGCTTGAAGCTGACATGGATTCCTTCTGGAAAGCACAAAGACTCAGTCTCTGAGGATTTTGTAGTATTCCAATTACTCAGATTTGAAATCCTGTGGCAAATTATACCTGTTGATCAATAAACTTGTATAAGCATATGCGAGGAAATTCAAATATGTGAATCAGTGGGGAAAATACACATTTTGATTTAGAATAAAAGAAATCAAAAGTTTTGATTTTCTCATTAGAAAAACAGCCAGTATGCCAACTTTGAAGAGATGACCCACAGCTTCCAGCAAACACTCCGTCATGATGACTACGTCATCATGTCTGACCCTTGTACAAACTTAACTTGGCTAGAGGCATTCCTTACTACTTCAGATCATATAGATCTCTACATGTACAGGTATGTTGAGTTCATATTTCACAGTCTATTCCGTACTCTATTATTTTTGTCACCAGGGATAAATACTGTTTCGACCTAAATCTCATCTTTTTTTTCCTTACCCTTTCAAAAAAAAACCACTTGATCATTAAGGATATCAGTTGCGAGGTAGTTAAAGCAAATGTATTTTGTAAGACAAGTTCATTTGTGACTACCTGTAAGTTTTATTTTGGTTTCTGTTATCATGGTCTATATGTATTGAAATTTATCTGCCATTTCAAGTCCTCTTCCAAGAATCATCCTGTTAAATATAATATTGCCTAAACTACTTTAATTATATGCTTTTCCTACCTATAGATGCCAGCAGACTCAATTTCAAATTGCCAATGTCCTGGCAGATATGGCAGAGATGAAATTGCAGGAAAAAGAGCAACAAGAGGCATTTCAAGCAGCTCCTATGCCAAAAGGATTGCAGTTTTTTATGAGAGGACTAGCAAAAAAGACATCTTAGTTCAAACTATGAGAAGATTGTCTGTTTAATTGTGTTTATTTCTGTTCTTCTCCATGTTTAGTCCTCTTGTTCTTGATGGATCTATTTCAACAGACAGGCAGGTTTTTCAGTGACACAGTAATTTGGGCCGCTATGGGTTGATTATTGGCATTATTAACTGTTACAACATGATGTGAAGATAGAGAACACATTATTCTGATGTATACCTTTTAAGGTTTCATAATTTTTTTTGCTACTTTACGTATTTTACATACTGTTTTGCAGCAGAATTTGATTTGAATTGTATTATAGAAATGAAGTTTAAAAAACTTTTATGTGCAAAATTATTAAAGATATAAAAAAAAATTCATTTTGTCACTGACTGTTTTTCTGACAGTAAAATGTGCTTATACGTGTAAATATATTTGATGGGAAAAACTAATACATTTCAGTCTTGAATGTAAAGTACAAAGAATAGTGTTTGTCATTGTTAATTGATTGTTGCATTATTTTTGTGTAGTTGGATCACCAAAGGCTGCTCTGGATGTTGTTAAAAAGGAGTTGTAATGTTTCTTGAGCTTTGGTGGATCAAGCTCAGGTTGATGGCCAGGAAATGCTGTTGGTTCTCTTGCTATAACAAAGGCAAACAAATATGATTAATCAAGCTTGCACATTTGTTGCACATTGAACTGTAACAGCTGAAAATAGAAAAAAAAAATGCAGCTTGACTTCTGTATAATCATCTCTTGTGAAATGTCACTTGAGAAATGTGTTATCCCTATTTCAGCAAGCAGAGAAAATAAACTATATTAACCTTTCTTGGTTTCAATATCCTTACCACAGTCACACCACCAGTTTTGATGGGTACATGTTGTCACCCCTGGACTACATGACAATAGAAATTTCATATCTTCACAAGGTTGCAAGAAATGTGACCTCGCAATATTCCTGTAACGTCAAAAAGCTCTAGAATATCCTTCCTTCATATGGATAGTAACATCCAAGGCATTACTTTTGCCAGAATATCCCTACATTAACAATTACGTGACTAGTCCTAGTTTTGTTTCATTATGATTATAATAGTGTGTAATTTGGCCTTTTTCACCCTGTATTCCTTTTGAATGAACATGTACCTGTAACGCAATCCAGTTCTGTCACGCTTGAAGTGGTTGCAGGGAAAATCTTCAAGTTTTGACTCACCTTCAAGATGTTTTAACACCTCTGGTACTTTGCTTGTGTCGACAGTGTGATATCCAGAGCCGTAAGTTGTCTCAAAATAGTGGTTATACTGGAAATACAGAACAGGAATGGAATATTTTCAAAAATTAAACGCTCTTAATAAAATGCTGCTAAAAGTGACTCTTTATCCCAATTAATTTCATAAGACATTAGGCATGCTTCAATCTGTGAATCTGACTGTAGTATTTAAGCTTTAAAGTCATTTTACCCGTGAAGGAATAGGTTTTGGCTTTGAAATTCTATTGATATCAAATCGTTGTTCATTCCAGTTTCCGATCAGAGTTTTAGTGTCGTAGGAACTTTCAGTATTCGTGCATCTCCATCCAAACTGTTGCAGTTTCTTTTCGTCCGTATGATCCCAAACTTCCCCGTGTCCTGTCGCTCTAAGCTCACTTACAAAAGGCATAACATTTTGGGAAGTAGCGTAAGACATATTGGTTTGAACTTGATAGATAACAATGCGAAGTTCTTTAGTCTTGTCTTTCACTCTGTTGATATGACAACATGGGTTTTCTCGCGAGAAGCCTTGGCTCTAGGAAAGTTGTAAACCACCTGGTCGCCATGACAACAAGAGTAAATCGGGCCGGCCATTTTGTTTTGAGGGACGGTGAAAATTTCTCTCAGCTAAATTCACAATTTTTTCGCTGGTCCCGCCATGTCTTCAACGCAAACAGTAACACATGGGAAACTTCAAAACTCAAGGACTCATGACTACCTTTATGGTGAGAATTTCTCGTGATGTTATCAGGATAATTTGTGTGCTTCTTCGTTTTTTTCCACTTTTTTCCAATCCGTCCATACTGAAATCTAGTCTGTGTTTGATGTGATGTTCAGTGCAATATTATTTCGTATCTAATGCAAAAGAACTTCTGCTTTGTGTCCTTTTTGACCGAAATACTCAGCCCGCTGAGTAAAACTTTGCACTCACAACAAGCAAATGTTGGAATCAGCATTACGCAGCCAGCTACATGTACCTGTACTGTTAGCTTATGTGACATTGAAAATGTGTCAGAGAAAATCATTTATATATCAGATCGCCAGAAAAGGTTCGCAGAATGAAAGCAATGACCACACAGGTCACTGTGTAATAGTTAGTTACATGTAAAAGAACTTGTTTCATTTCAGATCCGTTGTACACATTGTCAAGTGATAGGGACCATGCAAGATCTACATTTAAGGCCCACACGGGAACTGATAGAATTGTAAGTACAATCAAATAAGCTACATGTACAGTATACATCCTGAACAAAATATAGTTTCATCTTGGTATGAAGTTATCCAATTTCATACATGTAGGCTTGATTAATTTTTAGATCATGTTAACTGTGGGTAGTATTAGTGTTGGTTGACACTGTTGACTGATATATCAAACAATGCTTAGTCAATACATTGGCCAAGTATTAGCCTTTTATGGGGTGAGCGTTGACTGATATGTGGCTGATATATCAACTGACTAGTCGGTTGAGTGTCTGTTGAGTATCTGTCAAAAGTCAGTCGAGTGTCAGTTGATACCTCGGCCAATATGTGTGTCAGTCGAGTAACGGATCCTAATTTTTTTATGTACTGTTAAACAGTACAGCTGGACTGACAGTTTAGTGGAGGGTCTAACAGAAGTTGTGCTTTTAACCATGGGAGCTGGCGGGGTTTTGTTTTTTAATATTCTTCAAGATGTACATGTACATGGCCCATTTAGACTACATTGTACACACAGGAAGTCCTAGTGATAAAGTTCATTGTCTTCATTCTTGTACATAAACCTGTAAAGGCTTCCATTAGAATTGAGAATATTTTATTTTTTCCCTACGTATCATGGCACAGAAACGTGTTCCACACTTCAAGACAATGTTTAGTGACTTGCGTCACTATCCCAGATATGGTATTCACCTGGAGGTGACAGACCCAGTACCCAAGTTCATACCTCGACAATGGAGGGGATATGCTGAGCAAGACAGGGATGCTCTCATCAGATATACCACGTAAATAAACTCTATTTAAAGATTCACCACTGACAATACAAGTAATTTGTTAGAAATAATTCAGGGACTAAAAGATGAATCATTTGGGCCAATTTGTATTACTTAATGTTGAAAAATGAAATGTAAAAATGATGGTCCTGGCTATAACATGTGAATGTGAACTTTCAATAACATGTGAACTCTGAAGTTCACAATGTTACTTATGAATATGGCCAGAGTGTCAATCATAATAAGGATGACAACTACTGGTAACAAACACTCAAATAAAGAAACAAACAAAATAGATCAAAATCTACCAATCACAACCCACAAACGTGACCTTTTGAAACTGTTGAAGTAAACTTCTGTTTCCTAAGATGTCTGCTAAAGTGATTTGTGGTAGCAAAACACAAAGCCATTGATTGAATAGAGTTCACATGTTATTGAAAGCTGCAGTAATGCATGTGATAAAATGCTCAATAATCCAATTGATAGCTTAGTTTTGTCAAGTTGTCACTGTATAATATGTTATACTTTGTGGATAGCGTTAATTTTATCAGTCTTTTGAATGATCAACAAGGACCTGACACGAAGCAAGCCTGCTTCAAAATCCAAGTTGCTGTATGACACAGTTTGCTTTGAAGAAAAAAAATTGACTTTTTGTGGCAAACGATCATTGTTTGTTGAAAAGACTTTTATTCAAATAGCTGGTATACATTGACACACAATGATCATTAACTTGCATTTATTAATTTATTCTCTGTTAGGTTTAATTATGATCCAACTGTTCAAGTTCCTTCCAAACAATATGAAAAAGTTCATGTTTCTGGACAAGACAGATATAAGTACTTTCGCAGACCAATCATTCCATTTTTACAGCAAGTTCCTCCTGATGTCCTCCTACAGTCATCCAAGTAAGAAAACTAAAAGTATTTTATGTAAAATTTCTCAATCCACTCAGGGAATCATCATTGGCCAACTGAGAATCATCTTCAAATATATTTTAGGATATGAGAGCCCCAATGTTATTGCTGATTTTATTATCATTATTTTGGGGGCAGGATATATGAAAATATTGAGGTGGTTAATGCAGGCTTGTAATTCTATCACCTGCCAACAAATGGGCTTGTTTTAAAATTTATAGATAATTCTACAATCATTAAATCATAAAGCTTCTTTTTAGGACAGAATTTTGGGACAAATGTTAAAACATTTAAAAACATTTAGTGATATGAAATATAGTTTACTGATTTTATGTGCTACATTTCACAACAGATTGGATTCATTAGCTGCTCCTGAAATGGAAGCTGACAGGCCCCCTACTCCAGCCACACGGACAGTAGAGATCCAAACAGACTATAGGGACAGTGAGACGCAAACAGACCCATACACTCCAGAATATGTAGTACGACCAGGCTCACAACCTGAGTTACTGACACTGGCTACTCTGTCTTATGGTAAAGTACAGTGTCAATTTAATTAACCAGGCTGCATTTAGTTGTATTAAGTACAGCCTGGCTATGCTAAGTACTGCTTATCTTTGTGTCCTGTTTAAGACTCTCAGTGGCAGTTTTCTTACTGGAGAATTTTTTTGCAGGCCGTGGTCTACCAGCAGGATTAGCAGAAGTTGAGATGATTGAGAGAGCTAGGGCTAAACGGGCCTGGTAAGAACGCTTTGTAAATTATTTATAGGAACATATGATGAACAGCCTAGGTTTTTACTTCGTTTGGCTGCAAGACACCATGAAGGTGTAGTCATGAAACTTATGTGCATGGGTAACCAGTAGCTTGGAGTTACATGACTTTACTGATATCAAGACTTAACAGCTTTATTCTTCGTCATTGTAGGGAGGCTACACTTCCTGCTCTGAATGACATGGAGAATCTTGAAAAAAGAAAACGGATGATGGACGAGCAAGAACGAAGGGAGTGGGCATTCAGAGAACAAGAAATTGAAAAGTAAGGGGGAAAAGTCTTACTCTGGATGTGTACTAAATAGTATATTCCCTGAATGTATCAAGTTTGGGAAATTCTAAATGCTCATTGTACTGTAGCCACAAGTTTAAAGATTCAGTAATTAAACAAATGTGCCTCCAAAAATAAAAACATGAAAACAAATTGTTTAGACTTATAGTATGGAAAATTGATGATAACAATTTCTTTCAAAGTTTTTCTCAGAAATTATAACATTAATTGTTAGATGTAACATTTTAACTTAAATGTCCATTACTGCAGTACATGTATCTGAAAAAGTTGACTGCTGTAAAATTAATTGGCTTGATATTTTTCCATGTAAAGATTACAGGACGCAAGACTTGAGGTTTTAAAGAGAATTCTTGAACAAAGAGAGGAAGATCACACTGAACTGAACACCAAGAGACTTGATAGATTATGGTCAGTTGGTGAATTCTGCTGCTGCTTGTGTCATCTTAGGCCTAGTTCACGATAATTATAAAGTTATCTTTGGATCTAAGAGTAGTTTTCTCTTGATTATTATCCAAGCTATACAGTGTTTATACCATCAGCCAATTATTGTGACAGTGTCAAATGTAACTAAAAAGGAAGGTCAAAAAGTGAACCTCATGAGGTGCCTGGTAGGAATGGGCAGGGGGAAGGAGTTAACAAGTATTTTTAGATGCTGAGAATGTACTATCAATGTAGGGACTCTCTCATAATGTGATGTGATGACATTGCTTCATCCACAGGCTACCATTTATGCATTCATTTATGAAGCATCATTCTAACACACCACTATGAATACTATCATGGTAAAATGATAACTGAAACAATCACAAATGTTTTATGACAAGAGTCAGAAATTATAAAAACAGACTGTAGAGAAGAGTAAAAAAATGTCAATTTACAAAGAGTTGAAGCACTTTTTGCTGTCTTTACACAGGTCAAACAAACAGCAAGAAAAAGAAGCCAGGTTTGAGAGAATTCAAACTGAGCATATCAAAAGTGAGTATCTGTTTCGAGTAGAACTTATCCTAGAATTACCAAAGAATTAGAAATTGTCTTCACCTTGGAAACACTTGAAATTTAAACCTTACGAAAAGTTAACTAACTTCCTTTCACGAATAACAAAGTAATAATCCATAACCTTTTCTCACAAAAGACAACTAGAGATGAGTCAGCAATAGCTGCATGCTTAATTCTCAAAGGTTTCTCGTCAATTAAAACTAACGTTCATGGTTAGCCTTCAATGGTCCAAACAAACACAGCGTATTTATAGCTAGAAAAAACGCCACCCTAATAGAACGTGTAGAGTTTTTCTACTCACATGTACATGTAGCACACTTTCATACACGCATGATGAGTAAGCCTTGTCGAAAATAAATTTAAGGACGAATCTGTAGACTGAAATTTAATGTTACAAGCCGTATGCAGCAAAATAAAAAAAGCTGTATACAGCACTTCGTTTTCTCCGGGTTTGTGACAGACATGAAAATGCTCAAGTCATAGCTTGACTGGTTCAGAAGTGTTTGTAGTGAAAGTCTTTGACAACGATTGTCTTCTTTGCAGCTATAAGAAAACTGAACGAAAAGCGACGAACAGTAGAAGGCAAACTGGAGCGCAGGGAAATAGTCAAAGACTACTCTAACTACGATTCCCAGACATATGCTCCCATGTCCAGAGTAGGCGTGTTCCTTGACCGCGGCTCTGAACAATATAATGTAAAGAGCTACCACCTGAGCACCTACCAGGGTCTGTTAGAGCTGGAGGCCTCCCTCCCAGACTTTGTGACACAGCCTAGGATTCAAGCTCCAAAGCCCAAGTCCAGTGGGAAAGGAGGATTTGTGAAGAGGAAGCAGCGACGTCAGCGGGAGTTAGAAGAAGTGGCAAATGCAATCGAGTTAGCTAAGAGGCCCCCAGAGCCTGAAAAACCGCTCAAGTTTTTGGTGAAGGTGGAGAAGCCAATACCACGCCCTCCGACTCCATCGGTTCAGGTCCCATCCCAGGTAAAGAACGCAAATCTTTTATTTCATGTTTCTTTACCATCTGTGTTTTCTGTCATGAACTGTATCTTAGATGTTCGCTTTCATTGTGGTCTTAATTGTAAGTAAATGTGAAAGATAATTAAATTTACCATATAAAGATATCTCACAAGATGCTCCTTCGTTGTTTTTCAGTTTGAAGAAGAGGAGGAGCTGGCCTTAATTTTCTTACAGAAAGTGATCCGCGGCCGTGCTATTCAGAATATGGTGAGTTGTTTGTGCAGGAACTGTTTCAGCATGTTTAGTTGTAGTGGTTTCGTGCATCAGTCTCCTTCTTTAATACGTAGATCATAGTCAAGTTTCTGAATGTAGTGCACCTCATTTGTTCTTTTTAACAAATAAGTGGATGTTTTTTCATTCTACGTGTAGATGTTTGAAGGAAAGGAAAAGCGCTTGGAGCTGATTCAGGAGCTGCGCAGTACGCATGCCCTTCAAGAAGCTGGTCAGCTGGACAAGAGAAATGAACGACAGGCTGTGTTGAGCTTACAAAGACAAAGGAGACTGGACACTAATAAGGTAGACTGCAGTGAACTTGACTCTGAAGATGACTTCCGCTCAGGTTGTCGAAACGTCAGTCACCAACAACAGTTCTTTTCAGAGCTACCCTCACCCGGACGATCACACTATACGAACTAATAACGAACCTTGTAACATACCAAGACAGTAAATAAAAACAAGCTCCCACTGTATCGAACCTCTTAGTATCACAAACCCTACTTTTGAACGGTCCCCGATATGACGAATTTTCACTAAAATAGCGTACTTTCTGCTTCTGTCAACTTCTTTTTTTAATCCATGGATTCATCCCATCAGAAACAAACTTTTTATCTTGGGTAAATTTCTCAATACTTACTTGTTCTTTGTTACTTGTTCCGTTTTACAGGAATCGTTTGTAGAGGAAGCACTCGCTCAGATGGAAGGTTCTACTCTAGCCGACATGTTTGACTTTTTGAGCAAGGAGCTCATTCGACTTCAGGTAACAAAGAGACAGGAACTCACACATGATCCTGTATTGATGTGTTGTTAAAAAATGTTTTTTTGTTTATCGTCTCGTTTCCATCCAATCGTTCAAGTATCACCTTTGTATTCGAGAATGTTTTCTTTATCTTCTTGTTGTTGTGAAAACTTTACTCAAAAGCGTCATTTCCATTGTTTATTGCGTCGATGTAAAGTTGATTCCTCTTATCCTGTGGCGCCCTACGATTGAAATACGAAATCTCCTTACGTATCGCCATACATTATTTATTAAGTTAGTCATGAGAACTGGGTCATACATCAAGACTAACTAACCTTTTAATGACGATTTTCTTTGGACACTGCATTGATATTATAAGGAGAAATCTTATGCTGATCAATCTCTTGCCGTTTCGGCAAAGGTTGTGCTACAGAGGCGTAAAACCGTACGCAACGATGCCGATAGGTAAAATGGCAAGTGATAGGTTATCTTTGCTTGACTGAGGTTCTCGGTGTTTCAGCAAGAGACAAGGAGAAAGTATGAATTCAAATGTGCGCACTATCTTCTTTTTGTGTCACACTGAAACATCGCAAGCATCGATCTAGCAACGGTGAACCGCCATTATCTATAATACCTTTCGGCATTGTCGCATATGCTTTTGAAGAACGACTTTTTCAGAACAGCTGCATATAGCAATAGCAGAATAATAAATAGCAAAATTTATTGCAAACTGTTTTTGTTTAAAACAATAATGGGGACGGGCTGGAACATATGGGAATTGTTTTGGATAACATCAAACTCGTTTTAATTTTATGCGTGGTGTATTTTCATAAACAGTGTTTTTTTTTTCATATTACTTTTCAGTAACATTGATCAAGGAGCGAAATTCGTTGTTTGTGGTAACTTTCCTTATTATCGGTCCATAAAACACTGGTCTAGTCATAATTTAACAGTATGTGGTCAAAGAATTTCAGCGAATCACAGCTAGTGATCAAAACCACACATCACCACGCTCTTGGATTTTTTTACAATCGTATCCTTTTGTAAAAAGCGCGTCAGTCTTACTTCATCTTTAGCCGCAGAAATGTCTCGTTTAATATAATGATTACCAAGTGTTATGGTTCATTATTTTTTAGGAAGAGAGAAGAATCCATGCATTTGCCATGCTGGCTGAGCGTCAACGAAGAATTCGCGAAGCTGAGGAAAGCGGAAGGCGGCAGCTTGAAGAAAGGAGAAGACGAGAAGAGGACGAAATTTTCAAACAGGTGTGATTTTATATGTCTATACAATCACAAGATATTAAAATAAGGATTTCTTTTTGTACCATTTGTGACTATTTCTTTTCTTTAGACCGCGTTGTACGTTAGTTTTCTTTCTGACATGTTTACTTCAAACTCGCATTCATGTCGTAAAACTGGAGTGCGTCGTAAAATTTCTAAATTAAGCCGTTTTGTTTTCAGAAACGACTCGTTGTAAAAGGTAAATGTCGCACCAAATGACAGGAAGCTGAGATTTAGTAGTTGCAGATGTTTAATACCTTGTAAAAGATTTTTCTTTAAGCGCTGAAAAACAGTTTCTTACCTGTATCGAAATTTCGGGTTTTCTTTGTATTGTGCCTTTGCTTTGCTTGAAAAAAGTCTATTTGATATACCCATGTACATTAAGCTTTAGCTTTATTAAAACAGTAAACAAGTTTAAACCCACGTCGAAAAATAATAAGAAGAATAATAAAGTAAAACAACACTGTTGATGTCACCGTGCATAGCTGAAAGATATTTATTACAAACCGAAGATTGATAGCTTTCGAAAAAGGAAAGTTTTGAAATTGAAAATGTATTAAATTCAGAATTTCAACTTCTAAATAATTAAGACATTTTTACCTAAAAGACCTAAACTGTTGTGATTGTATTATATACATGTTCGTAGAATAGAAACAATAAAGCCAAATTTGCGAACGGCAGAAAAATAAGAATTACTTGAGATAACAACTTGCGACTGTATTATTCAGCCGAGACGAAAAAAGGTCCGGAGAGTAAGATATAACTTGATTTCGGCACAGAAAGCGTTCCATTACGTTTAGGAAATAATTCTGTTTTTATTTAGCCAAAAGTTTATTGGCGTAGTGCAATTTAGATCCTTTCAGGTACGCTAAAAAACAAACAAATAAACAAACATTCAAGTAAAGAAAAAGAGAATTGGAAAGATTTTCAACATTTTATTGCAGTTGCCGTGAAGTAAATCCATCCCACCCCCGGTTATCTCTTGACTATTTCTATCGTAAAATGAGTCACAAAATCATAGGTTGTCTTGCTTTTACTGTGCAAGTAAACTTTCACTGTGCACTGTTTAATGAGATCCCCCTCCCCTCTCTCCCGTGTATATGGTTGTCAAGATCACGTGGTTTATTAAGATTGTGATTGTTTAAATTGTGTTCAGGTTGTCAAGGTTCATCAATCAACTGTTGATACTTACCTTGAAGATATAATCATGGGAGCCATTGACAAGACAGCCGATGAACAGGCGAGTTCACATACTCCTTATAGGTTTTGTATTTTTATTGGCCACCTCCATCCCAGGATCGGTCACGCAATCTTCTCGTCACGAAAAGATTACGTGACCAGCCGGAATCCCTTGTTTGGTTCGGACAATCTAGAGAAGAAACACAACTGAACTTTCTTGTGAGGTAGCAACTAAATCATTGTTATTCAAACCGTTAATTGTTAAAAATAACGCTTACTTTTTCTTTTCCTTAGGCCCGGAAAGAAATCCAAGAACAAGCAGAAAAGATCAACCAAGTAGCTTACGACATGGAGAAAACGTAAGAACTTTTGCATTGTGTAAAACTCTGGCATAAGAAACTCTGCGTATGGGCAGGTTTCCAAAAAAGTTCTACTCACTAAATTTTTACTAACAGGACGATATGCAAACACACTTCAAAAACAATTGCCGTACCATGTTTCATGCGGCAAGTTTTCCCCAGAAAAAAGAGCCATTCCACACTTTGCTTTACTTCGTAAACGTCTGCAAGAAAGAGAGTTATGATGATAAACAGAGGTTTTCTCCTTTCCTGCAGGCGAACCAGACTACAATCTGAAGAAATTGTTGCCGAGTTGGTCACGTCGTTCCTGTTACCTGAAGTACAGAAGATTACAATGAGAGAGAACGGTACAGAATATTAGCTTCTGTTACGTTATGTTTCATTTAAAAGCTTAGTTTGAAAAACGAAGAGAAATTTCTCTCGACTTATTAAGTGCTAAAACAGTTATTTGCTTTTGGTCTGCAGTGAAGCGAAGCCAGCGGAAACATCTTTTGGCAGCTCACAGAATCATCCATGGGGAAGCAGAGACAATAATGGAACAACAACCAAATCCAGAACCCGTGAAGCAAGACAAACTGCCTGACAACAAACAATCCGACGAGGCTGGGGAACCCGAAAGACCACCCTCGGGACAAAGAGTCTCATCCCGACCACCTTCGGGGCAAAACCCGTCGTCCCGACCAACCTCAGTAAAATCGCCCTCTTCAAGGCCAGCGTCTGGAAAGTCACAGAAATCAGATCATGGTAGCGCTAAACAGCCATCTAGAACAGCTAGCCCAAAGTCTGCACAGTCCTCGAGAGCTGGATCGCCAAAGTCGCGTTCCTCTCGGACAAGTTCGGCTAAGTCTCGGCCTGATTCGTCATCATCTCGTCCGTCGGCGGAGCCATCAAATGCCGGTGCCGATGAGGCTTCGTAACTGACACAGTTTGCAAAGTTTATTTTGAAACTATTAAGTTCGAATTGTATAGACTGACTATTTACTCCAGTAATGAAGTGCTTGTATATTTCGAGTTGACAGCAGGTTTAATATTCAATGAATGAATAGATTGCCGTAGATTTTTTGTGTTGATTGATCTCTTTGTAAATAAACTCAGTCCACTGTATTTATCTTATTTGACTTCTATTTAGTTTTGACTCGTGGATCGTATTGTCGAACTGTACGGTCATATTAGTAATTTGATTTGGGCATGATTGAGAATTCATTTTTCTATTCCTGTCAACGTTTTCTGAATCGCAGGCGTCAGATTTTTATCTCAGGAGGGCTTGGATTTTCTAAGAAGTTCCGATTATATCCGAAGACATCCGGAGATTTCCGGGGACGTTTCAAAGATTTCTGAAGACGTTTTATCACTTCCTGCCATCACTCTCAGGTTGTGTTTCGTCAAATAATGTTCAGAATTAGCCAAGCCTAAAAGCGGACCCCCCAACACCAATCATTTACTCTACACAGTATTAAACTGTAAAGAAACACCAATATACCGAATGAATCGGGGGATAGTGCTTTTCACGCATTCTCGCAGCTGAACAGCTCGCGCGAACCTGAGTTGTAAGCAAATCCAACCTGGCGCAACAGAGGAAATTAAGCAGTCTACCAGCCCTTTCTCGGTATATCAACCACTGGAGGCCTCTGGGTCTCCAGATTTCCCATTTTTCACTTTTCGGTCAAAAACTCTGTTAAATTTTGATTCTTTATTTTTTAATCACTACTGCAATTATACTAAATATTATATTGATTTATTTAGTGTAATTATTTTTGAATGACAATAGAACACGAATGCTTAGAAAATAGAGAGCTAGAGAACGTCAATTGACGCAACTTGCCGATATAGCACTGAAATGAGATCGGCAAACAATCAAACTATCGTGTGGCACTAAATGTTTGCGGGTTCTAATTTTTGCGATTTTTGCGGTTTTTTCTCCGATCCAAAAAAAGTGCCCGCAAAAATTTACTCCACTGGCGAAATTATACATGCAAAGATCAGATCCGGCATGAAGAATCCTTCGCTGCCATTTATTTAAAACGTCTCTTTCAATTCGTTTAGTCGGAAATGTTGTTGCTGATCGATTGCCGGAGCAATCAGCCACAGAAGAACACGATTCAATATTGTGATAGAGTGACACTGATTACTGTGACATCTCTTCATGCTGTTTCACTTGTCAATTTACAGGTAATCTAATTTGAAAAATGCCTAAATGTTGTAATGTCAATTAAACGCGGCTTCCCGATAAGCGCAAAAATTAGTACCCAGCAAGAAAAACCAGTCTTACGGTGGCTCCACAGGTTAAATCATTTATGGCGTTGCACGCGCAAGTGTTATGTTTTGAATGCCGTTTTTTGCATTCGTTTTTTCCACCCAGTCCTCTCAAACTAATTACATGTAATAAGCAATGATTAAATAGTGTTTTACTATTAGCTCTGTTAAAATTATCGGTTTTAGTCTTGAATTATAAATGCCCAAACAGATATGTTTTTTGCTTTTTTATGGCTTCACTTGCGATTTTTTCACAGCATATCGCTTCCTGCGGGATACGAATTTTAAAGGCGAAAAACGTAGGGTTTGTAAAGGCAGGTTTTTCGATTTTTGCAAATTTACGTCTTTTATCGCAGCGAGAAAACTGGTCTTATAGATTTCCCTGAAAAACGAGCTCCGACTAAAGTAAAACATTTACTACCAATCTGCCAAGTTTTACGGAATTTCACCGAAGGAAACGCAAGAAAATTCACTGTCAGTTTTGCTTGTTGTGCTCATGTTGACGTAATAAAATATCAAAAAAAAAAATGACGTTTTCCTTCGAGCGCGCGCAGATTACTTGAGTTTTCGTCCTCAGCGCGCTTGCGATTGTAAAACTATAGGGGGCTACCTTAATTAAGCAATCGAAAAAATCCCGGGAGAGAGGGGAGGGGGGACTCCCATATAAAAGGGGCGGGGTGCTCGGCGTACCTTTTAGGGGTTAAAAAAGCCGACTTGGTACCTCTTAGGGTGTAAATCCTCTAAAGGCCCCACAGCAGGAGCTTTGGCAGTACCTTTTAGGGTATTGAGTTGAAAGAAGTCAGTGTAAGGGGATGTAATACTCTAGAATTGAGGTGAACAAAATGCAAGCCACGCCCACAAAACAGGATCTTGGTACCTCTCAGGAGTTCTTTTCAAAATTTCCAACGAGCACCCCTGTCCTTTTTATATGGGAGTACCCCCGGGGCAAAAATTAGTTCTTGCACAAACATTTAGTGCCACACTGTATGTGCACGTACACAGAACAAAACAGTCAAGCCGATCTCATACTCTGCCTTGTAAAGGTAAAAGGATCTTATTTTGTCTTAAAGTAATTAATATTTTCCATCGGTAGTATGTACGAACTTAGCGTAGTCTGCGAATGCCGTGGGTATTTTTCGGCGGCGCGATGTGCTCGGTTTCTGCTTCCACTTCCTCTATCGAAGAGCCGTCGACTAACATACTGAGTAGGGGATCAGTATGGTTTGGTCTCTACAGCTAATTAACCAAAAACAACAAGCTTTATTTGTACTGCATCAACTCTCTAAGCTACTAGCATACAGAAATTCAGAGTACTGTGATATTTTTAAAAACTGAATGAGTTGGTTTTGATATTGTTGCATGTGAAATCAACAGTGTCTACCGACATGCTAACCAAAGGACTAACGCCAAACTAACGTCATAGTCATTAATTATATTGCGGCTGACTGAGTCGTGAACGATATCAGCTTGTGCACCTTGCAGTCCATAATCTGTGAGAGGAAGGAATAAATTTTAGGATCTATTTTGAATGCATATTCTTCTTTTTACACTTGTTTTCGGGATGTGTTAAAACTATACAATAAGTCAACTTTTCATTGTCATCGGATGCAGCCTGGATCATCAAGTTTGTTTATCAAGTACGTGGAACAATGATGACACGAACCAGTTATTTTCGCGAGGAGCCCTTGCTGATACTTGTCGGACTTTCAGTATGTCTTATTCTATGGATGGCGTTTCAACATTACAAAAGAATGCCCCTGCAGGAAAGGAGTCGTTTAACAGTAACAAAGGAGCAATTCATGCTTAAAGCAAAGCCTTTTCGAATTCTCAGTGGATCAATACACTACTTTAGAGTTGTGCCGGAATATTGGAGAGATCGGCTACTGAAACTTAAAGCTATGGGATTGAACACCGTAGAAACGTAAGTTTTTAGTGTGAGATATTGAAAGTTAATTGAGCAATTCGACTTAAATTTAAGCGTTCCGTTATTGAAAGACGGTAAACCTTCAGTAACGATAAGCTTATAAATAAGTTCATCGCATAGAATTCCAAGAAAGATTAAAAACGCCCTTTACCGCTTGCAAATATCTGCATTGGGTCCGGACATATTTACGTTTGAAAAATGTGAAAAATAGACTGATGATGTCATACCAATATTACATATGGGTGATTGACCAAGCGTGAGGTCAAGATGGCTGCATGGATATTGGCCAATTTTTTTTTTCTTTTTTTTTTTTCTTTTTTCGTGTTTATAGACCAGGAAGGAGACAAGGGTCATAAAGACGCAAAAAGGAAAAAGGCCAATATTTAGCTCTTATTAACCGAGCAGGAGGTTTGTATGGGAGAATCTTGACCGAGTTCGTGAGTACAGACCGAACGCGGTGAGGTCTGTACACACGACCGAGGTCAAGATTCTCCCATACAGACCGACTTGGCTCGGTTGATAAGATGTTTATTTTATGGCAAACAAGAAAAATTTAAATCGTTTAATGAAACTGGTTTGCTGACATTTTGCTTGCAAACGGAGATGAGCTTAACTTAAACCTGCCGAAATTTGCTCGTCCTCTTTACTTTTTTTTTTTTTTTTTTTTGTCATCAGGCTTTTTGGCACTTCCATAAATGATTGAGAAGAAAATAAAAGAAAACGGTGAACATTTTTGTATTTTAGTTTGCTACTTTTTCAACGCAAAATGGAACCGGTCTAGATGGGAAAATCTAGAGCGCGGTCAATATCGATTTCAGCCAATCAAATTCGTGAATTCGGTAGTTCCCAGTCCTTGTGAGACACAGCCATATAATAACCAGCCATCTTCACTGAACGGGATTTACTATACTGAAAAAGAATACCATTTTCTTGCGGGACACAGCGGCTAATCCCGAGCGGGCAAGATAGCTCCATCTTGCCCGCTCGGGTAGCCAATCACGGCCCAGGATTCGGTTCACCTTGCTAGCTCGCGGAGCAAACCATATAATAAATCAATTAAATAAATAGAGTTGCTGAACTAGGTCAATTTGCAGCAGATACCAAGGAAACTTGCTAGGCTTATAGTCCTAAAGGCAACAAACCTACGGCTTTAAAGTATTCTGTTCCCATGGAAACACACTCTTTTCCAGTCCGCTCCAACCTGATTTCAATATTTAGCGGTTTTCAGCTCAAAGCCCACAAACTCGACCTAACATATCTGTATGCTTGCTGGATCATGTTGATGAGGCACTGTTGGCAAATATCAAAATGGAATGCCAAAGGTGGCCAAAAAAGCTTTTAATATCGGGCAGGCTGGAACCCAGTATGTTTCCATGGTAACAAAACTGTTAAACTCATATTGTGAAGCACAACTAGTAAAATCTCGCTGCAAAGAATTAGACATTTATGACAAAAATTGGCTGAGACGTCTTTTTTCATCATTTATGATGTCATCACTTGGCTAACTTGTATATCTTAAAAACTGAAATATCCCTGGAACGAAAAGAGATATTTGAACATAGCAAACAGCATTAAATAAACCCTATACTAGTAGTAATCGTAGATTAAAGAGTGCGTTCGAGTATTGATGGGTTTGGTTTGTTAAAATACCAAAAATTCTAGGAACAGCATTTTTTGCGTAAGCTGTTAGTTGGACATGAAATTGGCCCCCTCGCAGGGGCGAAAACAAATGATGGATTCATCGCAAAGCACGTGCATACAAGACGGTTGTTCTCGTTCATACATGTATTACGTATAAATATTAGTTACGATTCTGGACCAAACGTTGCCTGTTCCGTTGGTATGCGAGACGAAGTGCGTTCATTACCAAAACTAAGACAATTATTCTGTTTGCGAACACGACTTTGAATCGCCTTGCCACTTCCAATGAAACGGCACACTTTCGTTGGGTTTATGTTACATATTTTGCGCACAGAAGTCTAGACCAGCGAAGTGAAACTACACATTTCCTCCTCTAATTTATTCAGCAGAGAGCAGTGCTGGTTTTTGGTCGAAGAGAAAAGGATACACAATAGGCAGCCAAACTTCAGTTTTCTGTTCGAACGAAAAGTCCTACACAACCCCTGAAGTCCGCAATGTTCCACAACACTCGAAAGAAAGCACATGGACGAACATGGAGATGACGTCATTCGCCTCTGAAGAACTTTTATGGGGGCCCGAATTGGTGTCCATAGATAGATACACAAAAACTCGATTTATCCCCATTTCCCGATTAGAGCTGCGTTCTCTCGAACGCAAACATGAGTGCACCGTGGGAGACATTGATTAAATCATTTTACTGAATCAACAACAATTTCTCCACAGTTACGTTCCCTGGAATCTTCATGAAGAAATTAAAGGACAGTTCAACTTTGAAGGAATCTTAGATATAGTGTGAGTCTATGCCATATTAAAATTTTGTATAAAATAAGGATGCAGACATGAGGTCAGTCAATGACAAATGCCAGTTCAGGAATGAATGAGAATGCAATTAAGGTTTTACGCCACTTATGATATCTCAATACCCTTTCAAATGCATGAGTCTTTTAGACTGAGAAAATTTTAGATGTCTTATATAATTTGCACTGCAGTAATGTTAAATTGGCGTGCTCTCAGCCAATCATAATGAAGTAATTTTCTCAGTCTTATAACAAGGGTCATTACTGACAGGTTAGTGATTAGTTGTAAGGTAATGTAACATTAGTAAAATACAAACCCAGCAAAAATAAACAAAAATGTGAACCCAATAAATCTCAAACATAAAAATAAGTACGGGTAGTCTCACAGCACCCTCGCCCACCCTACTCCAATATGAGCCTATTGGCAAAAGGAGGCCGTTGTCCCTAATTGGTTCCCTTGGTGCGTACAATCAATCAATCAACCAATAAACTTTATTTAGTGTCTAAAACTTCTAGTCAGCCCGGAGACCGACTAATCGGGGACACCTCCAATAAAATTGCTAATAAATTAAGTTAATAAATTAAGTACTTACTGATCACATTGCTTTCTTACTACGGATGTTTGAAGTTAGATTATAATGGGGCATGCACACCGTTTGTGCAGCAATTATAAGGTTCTTGTTGCTATTTCCCATGTGTTTGTAAAACTGACAGAATTTATCACTGATATATATTTGTCATTTAAAAAAAGTGGCTCTCTCAGATCACTGGACAAAAACTCAGGCACCTTTATGTTGGCCAGTAGTTGCAGGTTTTGTCTTGTCTTTTATCTTATCTCGCATTCTATGTTTAAACTGCGTTACGGTATCACTCAACCGACAGAAAAGATACACTACAAACCCAACTTATTTATTTATTTAGAGAGAAGTACTGAAATCCTAGTTACAAAGAAGCGACTTCTAAACAATGCAATCTATCGCCAAATTAACTTGAGTCTGCTACTAAAACCTCAGTCACCACTGACACAAACCCACAGTAATTAAACGTCGCTGTCTCCAAAGAAATCTCCTCTCGATCCACTTGACTTTAAATGAAGTTCCTCAATAGCTGTCTACGAACCTCTTGGTATAGCTTCTCTAGTCGGTCTCTGCTGACAATAATGACCCACACTATCTAGCTGAGTCCTTATATACAATTAATTAATATTCTAGAATGTTCTTGGAGCTTATTCTAACACAACTATTTAAATATATGGCATTACATCATAGTTACATCATAGTTACATCATTCAGTAGAATATTTTAAACTGTCCTATAGCGCGACAGTAGAAGATTCTGGTACAAACATTGCGCGACTAAACCTTCTATAAATTACCAGAAACTTAGTATTTACAACTGCTCTCCACAACAACTGTTTTGCAGTGAATTCATCAAGTTAGCCCAATCAGTTGGTTTATATGTGATCATTCGTCCTGGACCGTACATTTGTGCAGAGTGGGACCTTGGGGGACTGCCAAGGTAAGGAATATTGCTTAAGAGTTTTTAGACACAATATTAACAATAATAATAATAATAATAATAATAATAATAATACATAATATTTTAAGAGGAGGCCTCCAATCACCGTAAGGTGGTTTTCAGGAGGGTCCTCTGAGAAAATAAATGTTAAACCTTTAAAATACATTAAAATCTAAAATACAATAAAAAGGACAAAAACCTATGCGGTAAACTAATTAGGATTAAAAACTAAAACAAGAATTAAAATACTAAAAATGGTTCAATAAAAATAGGAAACTTCCAAAAGGAACAATTATTTATATAATTAAATTATTATTTATTATTCATAATATTGCCTAGAGGATATTGACTAGTCTTAAGCCATAAGAGAATGGTGATGCTTTGTTTTCAGCATTTTGAAATATTTTGTGCACTTTGTTTTCCTAAACATAGCTGGCTCTTACGTGATCCCAACATGAAACTTAGGTCTATGTATCCTGCATACATTCATGCTGTTGAGAAATATTTCAAGAAACTTCTTCCAATACTTGTCCCTCTTCAGGTAATTTTTTTGCCTAGTTTGTACTGGATGTGGTAAAATATGTTCATTTTATGTTACATGTAGTTTGTTTTCAGAAATTATCGACTGTTAAAATTATGTCGCCTTCATACTTAGCCTTACCCTATTGAGAAACGGCAACCATTTTAATGTTCTGTAAAGTTAAGAACATTTCATCTGAAGCATACATGCTTTGTCTCTCAACATAGCAACCCTTTCTTAAAGTAATACAGCTTATGCGATTGCTGGAGTGTCACTATGTTGTGAGGTTTTGTTTGCTTATTTTTCAGTACTCGCGTGGTGGTCCAATAATAGCATTTCAAGTAGAAAATGAATATGGTTTAAGCTATGAAGAACATGATCTCAGCAAAGAATACATGGCTTATCTCAAAACAGTGAGGAAAATTATAATTTTATTTAGCTATAAATAATGTGACTTTAGGTAAGTAATTTGCACTGATGAAGGGATTTTGTTTAGCGACTTCCCAGTTGTTGCTTTTTGGGGGATGTGCATGACTTGCAGGTTTCCTCTGATTTATAGGAATAGATTTAGATGAAAGAATCATATCAGCTCGAAAAGATGCTAAACAGACTTGTTTAGAATGAATTCATCCACCTCATTTAGAGATCTCCGCGTTACTAATAAGTAATGTTTAGTATTAGGATACTTTTAGTATTTTTTGAGTATTAGTACTGGATGTATCGATCATTTTATTTACAAGTCTACTGCAGGCAATGAAAACTTCTTTTCTTGTAGTTATAACTTACGATGTGGAAACATTTCAGCTTATGATAAATGAAGGCATCTCAGAGCTGTTGTTTACATCAGATAATGTATGGCAAATGGAGGCATCATACTATCCTGAGCTACCAGGAGGTGAGATGGAAAACATGAACCACCAAATGCGTTTGTGCCTTGTTCTGAAAAACTAGCTACCGCCTAAATTTGAGGCCAAACGAACAAATTCCCTTTGACTTGTAGTTTCAAAAGGGACCCTAAAGATGATTCACACGCTCACATTTAAAGGTCGTGAAAAATTCGACAATTCATTTTATTTCAAAATTCTTGGTATAGTGTGATGGCTAGCTCTATGAGCTTTAATTTGATATAGCCGGGGCTTAGGTATCTACAGTTTAAACCGCTACAGTTTACATCGCTTGGGCGCGAGACACCTTTTAAGGTACTCTGAAGGTACACGCTAACCTTAATTAAAAAAGCTCTGGACCAAATCATCTATAACCTCATGGGAATGAAGAGCAAATGATCTCAATTGTTTGCCAATAACCACCCAGTCTCCACAGTCGCCAAGAACAGGTGATATGTTGTTTCATAGCTATGAAAGAATACCAGCACCTGTGAGTAAGTTTCATTCCGACTTTTTTCTCTTTACATTATTAATAGCGCTGAAGACTGCCAATTTCCAGAGTGATGAGATCAGTAATCTTAACAGGCTTAAGAAGCTACAGGTAAGCGTAATCATCAATACATGTAGGTGACAAATCATTCAGAAACAGTGAGAAAAGTTTATTTGAGATGCTTTTGAAGCCAACAAGTTGTAAATTCCAAACTGAGATATTTAGGACTTGACTAATAACTTTTGTCATATGGCTTGTGCAACTACGATACTAAGCCTATGTCACGGCAATTTTACAGACCGGTCTATTTTTTAGGCTTCTTTCCCCGCGAAATCGATCAGTTCCAGTCTACATATATGAGCGCACATCGATAAGCAAAAAAATACTTGTTTTTCTTTTTAATTTTCCGGTGAAATGATGACGTCAACTAAGAATTAAGTCTGTGCTTGTGACTGGTCACTGAGGTTTCTTCGGGGCTCTCAATTCGCGGTAAATTCAAACTAAAAATAGATCGCTCTGTGAAAACGCTATGACAGGAATATGGGGTAGTTGCACGCTCCTAGTGATCAGGGTTCCTTCACTCGGTCTTTATGGGAAAATCTCATACCTTAGCTTTGTCGTATTGACCTCGCTATCGCCCGGTAAAAAACAGCGATGTCTTGGTTTGAGGTTTTCCCATCAAGACCTCACTTTTTGTTAACAAGTACTTGATAGGGATCTTATCAATATCGGTAATGAACCACTCTGAATACTAAACAACCACAAAGGAGTGACATTTTTAATGCGGCTTACAGGTAGAGGGACATAGCGCAAGATGTACTTAAAGAACTTAACTATGATTTGTTTTAATTGCAGCCTGATAAGCCACTAATGGTGACAGAATTCTGGCCAGGATGGTTTGATCATTGGGGTGAAGGACATCACAAGATGGAGGTCAAGAAAGTGAAAGAAAGAGTATCAAACATACTGAGAGCTGGAGCTTCAATTAACTTCTACATGTTCCATGGTAGGTTGGATACTAATTCACTTATAATTCACTTATCGCTACTCAAAGTGGCTTCGACAGTGCTAATCCTAGCAGTATGCAGGACGCTGTCACATATGAACTCAGTTAAATGGCTTTGTTCTCCATGGGTTCTCGTAGCTCAGTGGATAGAGTGCCCGCCCGGTGTTCGGGAGGTCATGGGTTCAATTCCTGTCGGGACTCAGATTTTTTCTTTGTCCCACTGCACGCTCGTGTAATATTGATCAATTTCGCGCGAGACAACTTTACTTAAGGTCTTTGTGAGTTCTATTTCGACGGAATTACCTTAAGTCGGTCGATCAACCAAACAACACACAACTAAAGCCTCGGGCGAACCCAAAAGCATATGCGTCAATTCCATATGTTAAAGAGGTAACGGAGCGAATTAGACGGATTTTGAACCGCGAAAATATCAAGACAATTTTTTAACCACTAAAAAGATTGGGTAATGTTTTCAAGAAACCCAAGTAAAGGCCGACAAAAGAACAGTTGAAAGGAATCGTGTACAAAGCTGGTTGCAGAACGTTCTTATTTGGTTATATTGGAGAGAGTAAAAGAAGTTGGAAGTGCGGGGGGCTGAACATAAGTCTGGAACTATTTAAATGGGAATGTCGGCTAACATGCCGAAACCACTGGCCACGATATACACCCTAATTATGCGAGCATCTTGGAAACAGGCGTATACGTAAAAAAACAAGGACAAAAGGCTTTTTCTAGAGTCATTACATTCATTCCTGGACAAAAACTCTGTTAATGAAAGAGCACCCTTCCCAAGGGTTTATGCATCACTGCTTTCCTCCCCAACAGGCAACGAACAATGACGTCTTAGCTACATTTTGCATTCCGTGGCTCTTGCAGGGTATATTTCTCTGAAGAAGCAGAAGGCGGTCGAAAATTCAGTTGTAACGTTTTTTTAGATCTGTTTTAAACTCCTTTTATAAATTTTAATAGATACTAATATTTGTTTTATTATTTTAAAGGAGGAACAAATTTTGGCTTCATGAATGGTGCCAGTTCTATCACAAATGAGTTTAAGTACCAGCCAGGAGTCACTTCCTATGGTATGTTAACAACTGCGTGGTGTTTTTCGGTATCATTTCACTTGACCGGACTTCTTTTCAGAAAGTAAACAATAATGTCACTCCTTCAGATATGACAAATAAATGATTAACGAATTATCATTCCTGACCTGAACTGAAAGTAATATCATAACCCAACTTAACATAAGAGGGGTTTGAATTTGACAGCATTAATTTTCACGACAACTTACTTTTCTTATACAAGTGAATATATGAAAGAACATATATTTGAACCGCAGAGAAAGATATGAAGGCATGATTGATGATCGCAGTTATACACACAACTGAAGCAGTTATAAAGTTAAAGCCTGAAAAGATTTCAGGCCTGAATCTTTTTCCAGGCTTCAATTTCACAACTGCTTAAGTTGTGTGTATAACTGCCATCATCAATCATTTCTTCATTACTTTTCTTATCTTAAGTTGGCCACTTTTGTTCAGTTGTGATGTTTTATGCAATTGTCCAAAAACTCTCATGACACAAAGGTTCAATAAGGTATATGTACAATATAGTATAAATCCTGATGAAGAATCAGCAAGAGAATTGCAACATAAAGCACAGCCGCAGTAACCCAATAAGGTTTTACAATTATAATCTACTGAAATTCCTCAGTTGCCAAGAATTGTAGATCTAATTTACTTCCGTCTTCACTGTTTTATTTTCTGTAGATTACGATGCTCCATTGTCTGAAGCTGGTGACATCACTGAGAAGTTCCAGGCATTGAAAGAAGTTATTGAAAAATACAATCCTGATGTCGACAAAGAAGGTGATTAAACATGTATCTGGCAGAAATAGAAACCATGTTCTGTTAGCTATTGAAACATGAGTGGAAGTTTAGGAGAACAAGAAATGCTGTGGAAATACGAGCAGACAGGTAAGTGTTCCCACAGATTTTTCGACTTCTCTCAGTCAGACTTTCACAAATGTTTCAAAGTCTATAACTCGATAGAAACACTTAGAACATGTTTTCTTTTTCTATTAGGAAATACTGCAACAAATAACGAAAAAAAGCTTGGTTACTTTGATCATCGTAATATAAATTCTCTTTGCTTGTGTTATCATTAGGTCAGCAGCTCGTACTAGTTCTGTGTTTATTTTCTATTGCAAGTTATAGAAACACGATCTTACACCAATCAGCAGGACTTTTCTTTCGGGGGGGGGGGGGGGGTCTAATGGTTTATATGGAATGGAATTTCCAGAATGGAATCAGTATCAGCAAACACTGTGCACCAACTTTCACTTAAAATACTAAGCCATTCTAGATGAAAAATAAAAGCTGTACATCAGTTAACAGTTCTCAAACTATTTCTTTTTCAGTTTCATTTAACGAGAACCACAAGAGGACAACATATGGTAAGGACATTGATAATATAAACATGAAGCTACTGATGCAACAAGGTTAGGAGCTAGTTGCATGAAATCTGAATGCATGAATGATAGTTAGAAGGGAGCAGGGATGCACATGGTCCCAGGTTTGAATTACAGTCTAATATCATAGGTGAGTTGAGTTTTTCATTGCTTCTTGTACTTTTACGGAGGGTATTCCTCTGGGTTCTAAGGTTTTTCTTCCTCCAAAAGCCCCCGAACATTTTTGGAGCCTGAGGGCTAAATATGTGCTACCCTTCTTAAACATTTTTTTTCCAGTCACTAAATTATTAATTCATTAATTTATTGAGCATAACATTGCAATAATTATTATGGGTTAAATTTTTTTGCAGAGGATGTTGAAATGCAGCATGTTTTGCAGCTTGGAGAAATGTTGCATTTCTTTGTAAGTAGTAACGCATAATGAGGTCTTGTAATTGAAAGTTTAGTACAAGTTGTTAACTAAAATTCCTCACTGCTAGTGGTGAACATATTAATTAACTTCCAGATGTGTTTGTTAATAATTATTGTTTTTGTTAATTCTTCAAAGGAATTTTCAGTTAGCTACTTTGCTATCGAATGCGTAGTTTGATAGGTGAATCATGAAATAGTTTTCAAATGTGTTTTTTTTATCAATGTGCATTGTTTCTTTAAATAACGTTTTTATTTTTCAAGACGCCAGTGGAGACAGAGAATGTGATGCCGATGGAACAGCTACCTATTAACAACAATGGTGGACAGGGATATGGCTTCATTCTGTATCAAAAAGAGCTTGATACAATCCCCAGAGAAATCACAATTCACAACATAAGCGACAGAGCACAGGTGCATGACTTTCAAAGAATGGAACCCACAGGAACGCTATATCATATTCTTAAGTTAAGAGAGTTCCCTGACCCTGGTTTGTGCTACAAACGAGCTTGAACGCCATCAAGTCATGGAGCCAGCCACACAGTTGGAAACCCTTGTTGAGGGATTGCTCTTATACACAAATAAACACTTCAGTCTGTTTTCACTAGTTTGTTTTGGTAGGAGAAGGTTAGAAACATTACTGATCTAAGTTGTTGACTCCTGGGCTGGTCTACTATAGGTTGAAAAACATTTACCGGAATATGGCAAATCAATTCCTATAAAAAAGGTCTTTGTGGACTTCTGGACTCATAGTACAAATGCGTTCTAAATTTAACAAAAGGTAGAAATGTTGCTACTATCAAATAAATTCTTTTCTTTTCAATTTTTTCTAGGTTTTCCTTGACTTCCAACTGATCCACACAACTGACTCAGTGGAACAAGATAAATCTTACATTGACGAAAAAGAACTTTGGAAAGTTACAATAAAACTTGAAAATGACCAAATACACAATGAAAAGGTGACAAACTTGGTTCATTATCCTAGTTAATGTTGTTCTTTATTCTTCTCCACGTTGACTCAGTAAGGCTCTCATGGAAGGAAAAAGATTCTTGATTCTCGCATTCTTGACCTGGCCGTGAGCTCACAAATAATCACATGAACAAAGGCAAAGATTTGTTTCTTGCCCTTGCAGGGTTCTAAAATTCAGCTTGATATTCTTGTTGAAAACATGGGGCGCGTGAACTTTTGGACATTCATGAACAAACAACGGAAAGGTGAGGCTATTTATTTTGCTCTTATAGAGTCTGGTAACCACTGCTAAGGAAAAAAAATACTAACAATGTTTACAATACCTGTAAATGTCTGCTGTTGGATACAGGTAGTGGAAGTATAAGGGATAGTCTTAATGCACATTTAATTATGGCAAGGTTAATAACATCTTTAATGTCTTTGCTCAGTTTTGAGGAACGTAGAACTGTCGTTGTAATAAAGTGGTCAAATTTTATTTGTTGTCCAGGCATACTTGGTGATGTTCTGGTAGATGGAGAAAAACAAAGAGGTTGGAAAATCTACCCAATGGACTTCAAGGGAGACTTTTTCAAGAGGTGAAGATTTAGTGAACAAAATCATTTATTAGTCTTTTTTCTTGATTGTTAACTAAAATAGCGCCACTAGCGAAACATTGTATTGAAACTACCTTTATTGCAACGTCATGCATATTGCTGTTTCAGTGATCAAATGCATGAATGTAATGGAGAATCGCATTACTTGTGAAGTGTTGAATTGCAACTACCATAGGCATATTGCAACGCTATGCACAGTGAGACCACTGTTACGTTGTGTTGTAGAATAAGTAGAGAATCAGATTGGACGAAAATGAAAGAAGGAGAGTTACCCTCCATACCATCACTGTACCGTGGAACATTTGAGGTGACAGAGCAACCTAAAGACACATTCCTGTACATGAAAGGTTGGACCAAAGGCGTGTGCTTCATTAATGGACATAACCTGGGCAGGTACTGGCAAATAGGGCCACAAGAGACGCTATATCTCCCAGCACCATGGTTAAACAAGGGACATAACGAGGTATGTTAGTTAACATGAAATACTGTACAGTGGAATCTTGAGTTTTTCGAGCTACGGACATTGGTACCTTTGTAAGAACGTTTTGCTAACGGAACTAAAATTGCCTCGAATAACTGGCGGTTCGGGAAATATCTAGCGTTAAATAATCCATACCCTCTTAAGGTATTTTGATGCTCACTGTTTTCCGATGGGCACCATGATTCCATGTTCATGTGGTGTACACCTTTAGTGTTTAAACACATCATGGTTCCAAAAGATGAAAACACTGATGCTCCACACCATGATTGGAAGTGACGAAGCATTAAATCACTCATTGAGGTTATAGTAGTTGGAGCGTGGGGAGATTCTATACAGTAACATTTTTTGTTTCTCTTTCAGTTGCTGGTGTTTGAATTGGAGAAATGTGAAGTTCCCGATGTTTCATTTGTCACAGAGCCAAAGCTCACTGGGGAACCTGTTTTCAGACAGTAAACATGACATTGCGAACAGAATGCCACGAGTATTTTACAGTTTTTAATTACTGATCTAGCTTCAAAACCTTTTTGTTGTTTTACAGTTTTATATTTTATCCTATTTTTGTAATCAATAGTTCTCTTGTTTGTAAATACCTTTCAGATACTCTTTTAGATAGTTTTTTTTTTAAATTTTCAGACATGACTACATCCGCGTTGCTGTTATATTTTTATCGCGTATAAATAAATGCTTTACACTACCTTACGCCTTAATGAAACAGAACAAAATTATGGAAGCAAGGAAGTGAACCTTCATGCTTACGCAGTCGAAGAGCAGTTGTATGACTGTTCTTCTGATCCTGTCGCCCTTGACCTGTGCATGCAGTTAAAATTGTATATGTCCTTTGTTCTGCCGCAATTTCTATATTAATCTGCAGTATGGCGCTTTTGCAGCTCTAGGAATAGCGACAAACTTGAGACATCGAACAAGCGCGCACTGCGCGTCGTTTTTAAAGACAGGAAATCAACATATTATCAGTTATTAGATAGAGCAGCAACTAGGATCTACAATTTAAGGGTACAGAATATGTTAATTACAATTTATGAATGTTTACATTACAATTTCTACCCGAAGTATCTTAAAAATTACTTGACTTTGCGTTTACAGTCTACTCTCTGTGAGGACCTGATATATTTTCATTGTGTAAACCTGCTTCCACTCCTTATGGTCTTCACTCTTTTAAGTATTAAAACTTGGAACTCTCTACCTGAGAACATTGGAACGGAGCGTACTTTGGTTTTAGAACGGAGCCTACTTTGTTTCAGTTAAACGCCTCGTGAAAACAGTCTCTTTTCAGGCAGGATTGCTGATTACCACACTGACCCTCTACAATAATTATTTATTTTTGTAATGTGGTCAAACATAATAGTTGGTAGTAGTACTTGTTGTTTTTATATTTACAATTTTCATTTCTACGAAGATATAGCTTGTTAGCTACACTATAAATTCGAGACAAAATAAAGTAATGTATGAATGTATCTATAAGCAAATGATTATATGAAAGATCATACACCGTAGAATTCCGAAAGTAACGGTCCCCCCGAAAATAGTGGCTCCCCAAAAGAAACGTTAATTTTTTGCTTTCCCATTGAATCTCGAAAGTAACGGTTCCCCCGAAAGTAACGACCCACCCGAAAGGAGCGGCCTTAAGAAGATTACCGTACGCGAATCGAATTATATTTGACTTCATACGGTATTTGAACTGCGAAGAGAGATGTAAAGACATGAATGGTCATCGAGGTTTTGTACACAACCTGATTTTTTTCACGCTCAATATATTTACTATAGTGTATTCTTAAAGATGTCAACAAAAACTCTTTCTAATTAAGGGTTAGAAAGTTAGGCTTTTGCATAATATTACTGAAACTCAATTGCAATTTCTTTGAGGGAATGGGAGATAATCGATGGTATTATGTCAAACATTATTGTGGTTTTTCCTTTTATTGCCCTATGGTATGACATTTTACTCGCTCTAGCAAGATGACCTCCATCCCTGAAAAGTGACATGCAAACAATGTCTTACAGGCGAACTCAAGTTGGAGCTGTTTGCCAACAAGTACTAAAAAACTAAGTCTCCGATGTTTGACATTCCCTCAAATGATAATGAGCTGAAATGAACTTCTGAAGACATTTCGAACATTTCCTGCTCTCAGTTCCAGGTTGTGCCGGCCGAATGTAACCCGGTTGCCAGACTTTTCCATTAAAAATCAAAGAATCGTGAGAAGTGCACAGTCATTTTCTCCCATTGGTTCAATTGGCATATTACGTTGGAATGGATAGGTTTAATTAAACACGGAATTTTTAACTCTTTGAATACCAAACTTTCCCCCAAAAATACCGTTTTTAACCGTTTAGTCACATTTTTTGGCTGCCATGACGCTAAATAAGCCTAAGTTTTGCCAAGAAAGTTTTTTTTTTTCCCAAAAAGAGAGATTTTTCGAGAATTAGGTACAAAATTAAGCAATATTTCAGTTCTGGGCATGCGCATAAGCTAAAATTTTTCTCGGTCCTTTTTCTCTGGCTACCTTTTGTGTTGCATGTTCTTTCTGGCTGCCGTGAAAAGTTGCATGTTAATTATGGGCGAAGCTTAGAAATAGACCTTGATCAATCATAGGCATAGTGGACCATTTTACCACCGTTTTTCAGGCACCAAAACTGATAACGTTGATTTTCGATTTGCGACGTCGGAATATCGTCGATATCTAAACCTGACCATTGTAAGGTAAGGCCTAGCCAAGTACTACCATCTGCTTATCAATAATATCTGGTGACGTTTAAAATGATGACGTCACAAGTGGTACAAAGAGCACGACCATTAAGTGGCCGTATATGGCTACTTGGGCGTCAAAGGGTTAAGTTAACTATTAGAAGAGGCCAAAGCACCTTTAACATTGTCCATATTTTTGTTAGCTACGAAGAGAAAGCTCATTGTCCGTATCATTTAAATCGAAAGAACAGCTCGGCTTTGACTGCCGCCTCAGAAAAATATTCTGCAGATATAAGAAAAGCTAAGGCACGGATTGTGTTTGTTGTTCTTGTTTTTTCAAGACCATGGGTAATTTTTTAGCCGCCAGTTATCCGGCTTCCTCTCTCGACATCCGTCGAATAACATACTGTGTAGGGGCCCGGTAAGGTTTGGTCTCTACAGCTACTTAATAATGGTAATAGGACTGAGTGGAGTCCAATTCGGTCTGTAATAATACGAGTGATTAACAAAATCGGACGACCGCGAAGCGGGAGTCCGATTTGTTTATCACGAGTATGATTACAGACTGAATTGGACGACGCGAAGCCCTGTTACCAATTAATCAAAACTATGACAAAATTCGAGAAACGAACAAGCCATCGATTGAGCGCTGAACGATTAAACGTCGTTATATATGAATGCTGAAAAACACAGCAGTTTACTCGACAAAGAACACCGCAGCTACGGCAGCCCAGAAGGGTCACCTACCATTTTATTTTTTTAATGTTTGTTTCAATTTTTGTTTTAATTTTCGTTTTTTGTTTTTTTAATTTTTGTTTCCGTTTTTGTTTCTTAAATTTTTGTTTTTCATTGTCATTTTTTTTTTTCTGGTCAAACAAAAGAAATAAAAACGCAAACAAAAATTAACAAAACAAAAACGAAAACAAAAATTTAAAACAAAAAACGAAAATGAAAACACAAATTAAACAAACATTAAAAAAATAAAAATGGTAGGTGACCCTTCTGGGCTGCCGTAGGCAACAGCGCGAGCAAAATGACGCGTTCCGTCCAATTACAAGCATGACGAGTACACTGTCCAATTAATGCTCAAATCGGGCTGCTGATAGCCAATCACGTTCGAGAATTTTGTTATAGTTTTGATTAACCCAAAATTCAGAGTACTATGGTATTATAAAAAAAAACTGAACGAGTTGGTTTGACAATGTTGCATGTGAAATCATTATAGTTGACGGAATTTCTGCGGACCCTGCGCTGCTAGGAGCTAGATTACTTTAGTCATTATACCGCTGACTCACGGCCTGACTGACTCGAAGCTTTGCCTACCTGTGCGAGACCCAGACCGTTACACCTTGCGGTCCATAATCTGAGGGAGGAAGGAAGAAATTTTAGGAGCTGTTTTGAATGCATGTTCTTCTTACACTAACACCAATTGTGTGTCTTCGCAATGTGTTGAAGTTGTGCAATAAGTTAAATTATTGTTGTCTTCGGGTGCATCCTTTATAATAGACTGGATCGTCAATGCTTTCGTTTATCAACTACGTGGAACAATGATGCAAACCATTTATTTTCGCAAGAAGCCTTTGCTGATACTTGTCGGACTTTCAGTATGTCTTATTCTGTGGATGGCGATTCAACATTACAAAAGAGTGCCCCTGGAAATGAGTGCTTTAACAGTAACCAAGGGGCAATTCATGCTTAAAACAAAGCCTCTTCGAATTTTCAGTGGATCAATACACTACTTTAGAGTTGTGCCGGAATATTGGAGAGATCGGCTACTCAAACTTAAAGCTATGGGATTGAATACCGTAGAAACGTAAGTTTTTATTGTAAGGTAGTTAAATTTAATTGAGTAATCCGAACGAAACTCGCGATTTCGCCTTATATAACATACAACATTGAATAAAACAAACGTCGAGTGTACTTAAATGCGTTAATTATGCATACTCAATCAACAAACATTTCTCCACAGTTACGTTCCCTGGAATCTTCATGAAGAAATTAAAGGACAGTTCAACTTTGAAGGAATCTTAGATATAGTGTGAGTCTATGCCATATTAAAATTTTGTATCAGGCCCGTGGTTGGGGGAACTCCCATGTGAGCTCGTGACGTCTCACTTAGGGGTATAAGTCAAGGATTCTGGTCTCACTTAGGGGGTTGATGACAAAAGGCCACTATTTTTACCCTTCAAAGTATCTTCTTGGGTACACTCGAAGAAATGATAAGAGAAATGTTGTTATTTCTGTTTTTGGGCTCAATTTCTGCCAGTCTCTTGAGTCTGGTCTACTAGCGCGGGCTCCTTTCCTGAACAGCGGCTAGGCTCATGCCCCGATTGGTCTCCCTTAGGAGGACCCTTAGGAGTTTAGTTTAAATTTTCTGACAAGTATTGCTGACCTTTTCATATGGGGGGTGGGGGGGGGGGGTAGGGGGGAGGTCATTGCATCAGTTTCTGTAAATTATAATGTTAGTTCAGGTATTAATGTGAGTGCAATTTAATTATTAAGGCTTTACACCACTCATGATATTTTAATACCCTTTCAAATCCATGAGCCTTTAGACTGAGAAAATTATGAACATGTTGTTACTAATTTTTACTGCAGTAACAATAAATTGGCCTGCTCTCAGCCAATCACAATGAAGTAATTTTCTTAGTCTTATAAGGGTCATTATTGACAGGTTGGTGCACAGTGCTGATCGGTGCAAGTTGCAAGGTTCTTAAAATTTGGAAAATAGAAACCCTACAAAAATAAGAAAAACATGCAAGCAAAAACTAAGGCACATTTATGTTGGCCAGTATTGCAGTTTTTGTCTTCTGTCTCATTCTATGTTTAAACTGTTTTGTAGTAAATTTATTAAGATTGCCCAATCAGTTGGTTTATATGTGATCGTTCGTCCTGGACCGTACATTTGTGCAGAGTGGGACCTTGGGGGACTGCCAAGGTAAGGAATATTGCTAAACACTGAGGACATAATATTACTTATGGGAATTTACTTCCATAACAGAAAAAGAAAAAAAAAATTTATTTAATTTCTATTTGTTTGTTATAATATTGCTTAGAGGATATTGACTAGTTTTAAGCCATAAGAGAATGGGAAAACTTTGTTTTCAGCTTTTTGTTCAAATATTTTGTATACTCTGTTCTCCTAAATATAGCTGGCTCTTACGTGATCCCAACATGAAGCTTAGGTCTATGTATCCTGGATACATTCATGCCGTTGAGAAATATTTCAAGAAACTTCTCCCAATACTTGTTCCTTTACAGGTAATTTTTGCTTTGTTTTAGCGGTAGAAAATATTTTGCCTTAAACTATTTTGTTATTAATAGGAAATCAGTCATTATGTTACCTTCATGGTTAGCCCAATCCTATTGGGAAACAACCAATGATGCTTATGTTCTGTAATTAGAACATTTCATCTGAAGCATACAAGCTATACCTCTGAACATGCATAACAACCCTTTCTTTAAGTGATAGAGCTTGTGTTATTCTGGGGTGTCACTGTGTTGTGTGGTTTTGTTTGCTTGTTTTTCAGTACTCTCTTGGTGGTCCAATAATAGCATTTCAAGTAGAAAATGAATATGGAAGCTATGGAGAACATGATCTCAGCAAAGAATACATGGCTTATCTCAAAACAGTGAGCAATTTTAGCTATAAATAATGCGACTTTAAGAAAGCAATTTGCATAAAGTTAATTTGTCAGCGACTAATCCCAGTTACTGCTTTTTTGGGAGGTCTTCTTGGAGGTTTTCTTTAATTTTATGCCCTGGATAGACTCAGATGAAAGAATGATATTGGGTGGAAATGATGCAGGCCTATTTAGAATGAATTCTTCCACCTTATTTAGAGAGCTCTATTTTTCGAATGTGGAGGCTTTGTCAGTGTGCTCATCCCTGGATTGGTTGGTCTGGTTTCGAGCCCTAGCCGGGGACATTGTGTTGTGTTCTTGTGGAAGACATTTACTTTCACAGTGCCTCTCTTCACCCAGGTGTATAAATGGGTAGTGGCAAACTAAAAGGTGGGGATATAACCCTGCAATGGACTAGCATCCCATCCAGGGGAAGTAGAAATAAGGGGTGGCCACTTAATAGAGATTTAACTGTTTTTTTTTTTTTCTTTCAGTAAGTGTAGTTAATTAACTTACAATGTGGAAACATTTCAGCTTATGACAAATGAAGGCATCTCAGAGCTGTTGTTTACTTCAGATGGCATAAAACAAATGGAGGCATCATACTATCCTGAGTTACCAGGAGGTGAGAAGGAAATCATCAACTGTCAAATGTCTTTGTATCTTATCCTGAAAAGAGTTGTGAATTAATTTCAGCTTGCAAAAGGTATCCTCTAATTATTTTTAGTAAATGTCTACTTGTACACTTAAGAATTGCAACTGCTGCAGTCTGATTGGCTGAACTATTGTGAACTAGTTTGGCCATTAGTGTGCAGTGGCTGTAGGCTCTCTACAAAATGGCATCATTTTAATTAACAAATGTTAATTCAATTCCTGGTAGCACTAAAAGAAGAACACTCACAGTTTCTAGACTGTAAAGGCTGTTGCCTGTATAGACGATCAACTCATTGAAATTGAGAGCAAATAATCCAATTTGTTTGCCAACAAATAGCTAGTCTCCACAATTTTGCCAAGAGTAGATGAGGCATTTTTCCATTAGCTGTGAAAGAATACATGTACCTGTTACATGTGATTAGGTTTTGTTTGGACTTTTTTCTCTTTTTATTTATTTCTTGATAGTGTTGAAGACTGCCAATTTCCAGAACAATGAGACCATTTATCTTAAGAGGCTCAAGCAGCTACAGGTAAATATAACAGTTATGCTGTAATCATCATGTAGGTGACAAAATTTTTCAGAAGTAGTGGATTCAAATCAATCTCTATTTATTTAATGCTTTTGAAGCCAAGTTTCAAAGTCCAAATTGAGAGTACTGGTATTTATTAATTTATTTTAATTAATAATTTATAGTAATATTAACAATTTGAGTACGGAACCACTGCGAATACTAGTTAAACAACCACAAAGGAGTGACATTTTAGATGGTGGCCTACAGGAGGGGTGATAGCCAACACAAGAAATGTGTATTAAGAATGAACTGTGATTTGTTTTGTTCTATAGCCTGATAAGCCACTAATGGTGGCAGAATTTTGGCCAGGATGGTTTGATCATTGGGGTGAACAGCATCACAAGATGGAGGTGAAGAAAGTGAAAGAAAGAGTATCAAACATACTGAGAGCTGGAGCCTCTATTAACTTCTACATGTTTCATGGTAGGTTGGACACTTATAGCCTAATTAAGTGGCATGATCTCAGATCTTCTCACTTTCTTCTGTTCAAGCTGACTGTTTGACATTTTACAGTTTGATGAACCTACCAGAACAGGCTAAACTAGTATGATATATTAAAAATTATATGGTTGAACCTCCTTTAAGTGGCCACCTATTGAGCGGGCTACCCCTTATTAGTGGGCTTGTTTACAAAGTCCCAAAGTTATCATCAGAACAGGCTAAACTAGTATGATATATTAAAAATTATATGGTTGAACCTCCTTTAAGTGGCCACCTATTGAGCGGGCTACCCCTTATTAGTGGGCTTGTTTACAAAGTCCCAAAGTTATCATCAGTAAAATACAGTAAATAGAACCTTTGTTAACCAGCCACCTCTATTAAGCAGCCATGGCCACCTGTTGGTTGTCCTGATGAGAGTTCCAAATTTTATACACATAGTTCGGGTTTGTTTTGGAAAAGTTGATGACAATTAAGAGTCTGATATAGGAAGTGACAATTTATAAAAACATTCAAACAGACTTTTTGCTATGATTGTCTTGATGAGGAACTTCTATGTTCACCATGCAAGCAGCCAACCATATCAACAAAATATTCAAAGTACACCAACACCTATTAAGTGGCCAATCCCAGTGTTAAGCGGCCACCTTCCGTTTTTCCGAGGGTGGCCACTTAATAGGCGTTCGACTGTAGTGTGTGGTCTTGTGCTTACAATTTTGCAGGAAAGGGTGAACTACAGTATTGTGCAAAACTAATGATAGCGAAATGCGTGAATTTCGTTCTTTGTTTCCGCAAACTTTCAAAGAAAATTTGCCCGAAAATTCGAGCATCTTTTTGCAATGTTCATCATGTTACGCTCTCACAGTGCATGTTTACAGCAGTCTTAATTAATTGCTACTATTACATTATAATAATTTATGATTGTATTCCTGACCTGTTTTTTTTAACATCCTCCTAGCCATGCAGGCCTATAAAACTTAAAATGAAGAATTTTGGACTGTGTAATTATAAAATGTGCCAGAAAGTTATAATGAAGAAATTATGATCATAACAGATACTAATGTTTGTTTTATCATTTTGAAGGAGGAACAAATTTTGGCTTCATGAATGGTGGCAATGCTATCGCACATGAGTTTAAGTACCAGCCAACAGTCACTTCTTATGGTATGTGAACAACTGCATAATGTTTTTCAGTATCATTTTGACACTTCACCAGCCCTTTTTTTTGTTGACATAATGAAACAGAAAGCTAGGAAACATTACTGACACTTCCTCAGGTATTACAATGAGTAACTAATCATCATTCTTGCCCTGAGCTTAAAATAATGTCAAGCGACTTTTCTTTTCTTAAGTAGTAACTTTTGTGCTGTTGGGGTTTTTATGCCATTGTCCCAAACATTCCTTGAAACTAAGGTTTAATATATAAGGTATACAGTATATAGCGTAAATCTTGATTAAGAATCAAAAATAGATTTTTAACATAACATTAACAGCTGCATTAACCTGATATTGTTTTAAAATTAATCCACTGATTGAAAGTTCTCCTGTAATTGTTAAATTCTGTAGATTACGATGCTCCATTGTCAGAAGCTGGTGACATCACTGAGAAGTTCCACGCATTGAAAGAAGTTATTGAACAATACAATCCAGATGTCGACAAAGAAGGTGATTAAACGTGTATCTGACATGATGTTATTGTGGAATTCACCTCATTCAATAACTGGAATATCGGCAAACACTGTCCAGCCAAATTGCCCATAAAATACTAAACGATTCTAAATGAAAAATAAAAGCTGCGCATTGACAATATTTCTCAAACTATTTGTTTTTCAGTTTCATTTAATGAGCACCACAAGAGGACAACATATGGTAGGGACATTGATAATATTAACATGAAGCTTTACTGATGCAGTGAGGGTAGGAACCATTTGCATGAAATGATGCGTGAATTTATAATGGTTATAAAGGCGCACAATGGCCATGTTAACTTGAATCACAATCCATTATCATATGTAAGTTGAGTTTGCCATTGGTTCTTGTCCTTTTACTGACGGTATCTCACTAGGTTCTCAGGTTTTCTTCCTCCAAAAAAATTCCCAATTCCAAGTTAATCTGAGTTCTGAGAGTTGAATGTGTGCTACCCTTCCTAGACAAATTTAGTCCATACACCAATTAATTAATTTACCATAGAATTCCAAAAGTAACGGCTCCCCAAAAATAACAGCTTCCCGAAAGTAACCCTGATTTTTTATCTTCCTATTGAACCCCAAAAGTAATGGCCCACATGAAAGTAGCGGCCCTTTGAAGAAGTCACTAAAAGAGAAGCTCTTTTATCTCAATCGCAATGCAGATGGAACAGCCTGCCTGCAGCACTGAACAACTTGGAAGAGTTATTTGTGATTTTATTTTGAACTTTTGTGCTCCTTCCTTAACTGACTGTTTCTTGAAACTATGATTTATAATCTGTAATTATCTGGCAGCAAAGTCAAATAATACAGTATAAATTATGTAATTACAGTCAAACCTATATTAAGCAGCCACTCTCGGGGACGAGACAACTGGCCACTTACCAGTAATAGAAGTGGCTGTTTGATAGTGGTTAACCCGAAAACAACGTTGGGCATGGCCTAGTTTTCAGTTTATCAAATATAAGTACAAGCAAATGCTAGTGGAGAAAAAGTAGAACAATGATGTTTATAATATGGTCCATAATGTTAACAAAAGCCAATGAAACAGTTACATTTCCACATTGTCATTCTCTTACCTTCATCTGGATAAAAACGTCCAACTTCAAATCTTTCTGGCCGTTTAATAGAGGTATAAAACAAAGCAAAATCACCCTTGGGATGGGAAGAAGCTGGCGTTGGCAGCTTAATAGCGGTGGCTGTTGAATAGAGGTTTTTATTACAGTGTAAAAGTATAGCTGACAATTTTTCTGGGACTTTGGCTGCTGGCCACCAAATAAAGGTTGGCCACTTAATAGGGGGCCGCTTAATAGAGATTCAAATTTAGTTTATACTTTCGCCCTACAGTACCAACATGTAGTGCCTTGTTTGTTTATATACAGCCTGCTTTGTTTATAATGTGGGTACTTTGTTTGAAACAACTGTGAATTACTGAACAAACGGTTTTTAACCATCCAAAAGAAATGGCTACCCAAAAGTGACAGCTATCTGAAAGTAGCAGCCCCTTTTGCCAGCTAAATCTGAAAGTAACTGAAGCCATTACTTTCAGAATTCAAATGGTATAAATTTATTGGGCATAGTATTACAATATATATTAGAATCAAATATTTTGTTTTGCAGAGGATGTTGAGATGCAGCATGTTTTACAGCTTGGAGAATTGGTGCATTTCTTTGTAAGTATTAAGGTATATTATTATATGGCTAGCTCCATGAGCGGGCAAGATGAATCAAATCCTGCACTGTGATTGGCTACCTGAGCGGGCAAGATGGAGCTATCTTGCCTGCTCGGGACTACCCGCCTCGTCCTGCAAGAAAAATTTCCCCAAAGCCATATAATAAATCCTTTATTGACTAAGTGTGAGGTAGAGATGGCTGGATATTGTCCTTGTTCTTTTTTTGCGAGTTTATGGACCTCGACTCCGTTTTGGTCCATAAACATGCAAAAAAGGAACAAGGCCAATATCTAGCCATCTTGAGCTCACACTTGGTCAATAACCCATAATGATGTCTTGTAATGGAAAGCTTGTTACAAGTTGGAAACTAATATTCCTCATTACTAGTGGTAAACACATAGCTCCTTCTCCTGCTCCTGTTCCTGCCCCTGCTTCTGCCCCTACTGCTGCCCCTGCCCCTCCCCCTACCCCTGCCCCTGCTCCTGCTTCTGCCCCTCCCCCTGCCCCTGCCCCTGTCCCTACCTCTGCTCCTGCTCCTGCTCCTGCTCCTGCTCCTACTCCTACTCCTGCTGCTGTTCCTGCTCCTGCTCCTGCTCCTGTTCTTGTTCTTGTTCTTGTTTTCCAAACTACACGTTAACAGGATAACTTTGGAAACAGTTTCGGAATAGTTGTTGTAAGTTTGTTTGTTTGTTTGTTCTTTTCCAGACGTCAGTGGAGACAGAGAATGTGATGCCCATGGAACAGCTACCTATTAACAACAATGGTGGACAGGGATATGGCTTCATTCTGTATCAAAAAGAGCTTGATACAATCCCCAGAGAAATCACAATCAACAACGTAAAGGACAGAGCACAGGTAGTACGGAAATCACCGAACTTTGGATTGGGCTTGAAGTTTCGTACAGTGACCACTTCCACTTTATTGAGCTGACCCCCCCCCCCCCCCCCCACATCCCTTTATGTTGTCGTGAGTTGACTGTAAGTGAAGTTCAAACTGAAGGTGGGGAAAGAGTGAGAAGTGGATAAATATGTTAAAAATAACCCATCTATCCGCTTTGTTCCTTCCCCCCACCTTTAGTTTAAACTCGTACCTTGTATCCCATTGCTGCACCTCGGTCAAAGACCACTCCCATAAAGTTCGTTTACCTTCGTTTGCTGCCCATGGACTTTACATCTGTAACCTGAAGCTAGGTAACATCTCCCATGCATACTGAAGGCCATCAAGTCATGGAGCCGACCGCACAATTGGAACCTCTTGTAAAGGGATAGCTCTTATACACAAATAAGCACTTCAGTCTGTTTTCACTAGTTTGTATTGGAAGGAGATTTTTAGGAACATTCTCTAAGTTGCTGACTCCTGGTGGTCCGTTCTACTATAGGTTGAAAACACTTACTGGAATGTGACAGATCAATTCTTATAATAACGTTCTTAGTGTATAGACAGGTTCTTGACTTTTACAGCGAATCAGTAGTACAAATGCGTCCTATATTTAATGAAAGGTAGATTTGTTACTAAAATTCAACTCTTTTATTTTCGATTTGTTGTAGGTTTTCCTTGACTTCAAACTGATCCACACAATTGATGCAATGAAACGAGATAAACATTACATTGACGAGAAAGAGCTTTGGAAAGTGGCAATAAAACTTGATCACCAAAAGCACAGTGAAAAGGTGACAAACTTAGTTCATTATGTTGTTCTTTGTTCTTCTCGACGGTGACTTCGGTACAGTTTATAGCGGGGCTCCAGTGGCCCTTTGGGCCGCCAAGCGGAGAACCATACTCATATAGGAAAGAAAAGAAAACCAATGAATGGATAATCTCATGGTTATCATGGCTATCAGTTTCCTTCTTAATGTTTCCTACAGTTTTTAGAACTTATGGAAAGCCCTACTGATTAATTAGCAATTGGTCCTCGTGTCGTACAATCTAGGGAGTAATCCTGCTCGTAATTTCAAATCAGCCTCGTGCTTCGCACTCGTCCGATTTTGACATTACTCGCGCGATTACTCCCTAAATTGTACTCCAGTTCAATTACTTATGGTACTCAGTCCAATTACTATTACTAATACGTTGACCGAGACATGCAGCTTTGTTTCATAGCGTACTTCTTTGATACGTACTTCTTTGCCAATTGACACCTGTCAAAACAAGTTATCTGCTGACCAGTACACGTGACCTTGTCGCAGGCTCATTTTGTAAAATTGACTGCTGACCAAAGTACTAGTTTTCGATAGGATCTCGAGCTCAAGCCAGGTTTACTTGTTGTAATTAGGGCTGGGTTGTTCAGAAGTCGGTAGACACATCCCGAAATGTTAACTGTAGTATAAATTTTTCTTGTGTAAAAATGTTTTTAACTGCTTATGTTTTGTGTAGTTTGAGATTATTCAAACTCAGAACAGAAGGCCAAACAATATATAAACAGAAAACCTAATCGCAAAGTTACAAAACTCAAATCAAACTTCTCGCTTATCCTGGGTTAGCTCAATCGGGTTTTGGACAACCCGGCCCTGGAGCTCCGCTTTTAGGCTTGGCTAAATCTCTATATTACACTTGTATAAATTATCCGTAATATTCTCATGGAAGGAAAAAGATTAGGCCGTGAGCTCACAAACAATCAGATGAACACAAGCAAAGATTTGTTTCTTGTCCTTGCAGGGTTCTAAAATTCAGCTTGACATTCTTGTTGAAAACATGGGACGTGTGAACTTTTTGAAAGACATGAACAGACAACGGAAAGGTGAGGGTATTTATTTTACCCTTTTTGAGTCTGGTTATCTCTGCCAAGGAAAAGATATACTGACAATGTTTACAGCACCTGTGAATTTCTAGCTTTGTACTTCTGGTTCGTGGACACAGGCAGTGGAAGCACAAGGGACGGTCCGAGCGTACATTTAATTACTACACAGTTACTAATACACTTGAAGAAATATCTCGATTCTGATTGGCTAAACGGGAGTGCAGTTTCCATATAACATGAGTGCAAATTTGACACGCAAGTGCAAAATTGAAACACCAGTGCAAATTACAACGAAGATTTCCGAAGTTAGAACGGAGAAACTCGTGACTACTGACGGTAGTCCTAAGTATTTCGAAGGTAGACGAAGTTCACTCCAAGCCGTCCGAAGATAGCCGAAGGTTATTGGACGTTTTAGGAGCACTTCGGAAGATCAACAAATATCGCCCAAACATTCAGGAACACCTCCGACAATCACCCGAACCCCTCCGAAGATTGCCGAAACGTTACAATGATATACGAAGATTGCCAAAGATCACCCGAAGCTTGCCGAAGACTTTCGAACATTCGAACATTGGAAGTCTTGTGAATTTAAAGTGTATTATTAATAGGTAATCACATGATTATTCCCATGCAATTTGGAATAAATAAGCATAATTTGTAAATTAGTCGTGCTTATTTATTCCAAATTGCACTGGAAATCATGTGATAACCTATAATAAAAGCAGTTTTTATCGTCTGTGCTCAGCTACTGTTTTAAGGAACGTAGAATTGGCGCGGTAAAGTGTTCAAATGTTATTTTTTGTCCAGGTATACTTGGTGATATTCTGGTAGATGGAAAAAAACAAAGAGGCTGGAAAATCTACCCAATGGACTTCAAGGGAGACTTTTTCAAAAGGTAAAAATTTTAGTGAGCAAAAGCATTTATTAATCTTTTTTCTTGATTGTTACCGAAAACAGTGTTACTAGCGAAATATTGTATTGAACCTATTGCAACGTCATACACATTGAAATTTTAGTGAAGAAAAACCTTTATCAGCCGTAATGGATTTTTTTCGCGAGTTTTTAATCTTCTTGCTAAGTGAATGCAATGGAAAATCGCTTTACTTGTGACTTGTTGTATTACAACTACCATATGCATATTGCAACGCTATTTACCACCATTACAAAAACACTATTACGTTGTGTTGTAGAATAAGTAGAGAATCAGATTGGACGAAAATGAAAGAAGGAGATTTACCCTCCATACCATCACTATACCGTGGAACATTTGAGGTGACAGAGGAACCTAAAGACACATTCCTGTACATGAAAGGTTGGACCAAAGGCGTGTGCTTCATTAATGGACATAACCTAGGCAGGTACTGGCAAATAGGGCCACAAGAGACGCTATATCTCCCAGCACCATGGTTAAACAAGGGACATAATGAGGTATGTTAGTTAACATGAAATACTGTACAGTGGAATGTTGAGTTTTTTGAACCACGGACATTGGTACCTTTGTAAGAACGTTTTGCCAACGGTTCGAAAAATATAAGGTACGAAAAATGCGGAATTCCAGTTCATTATATGGCAAGGTATATCATGGTTTATTCTATTTACTCGGGCTTCCGTAAGAAAGCCAAAGTCAAAAAATGCAAGCCGTTCGTCGTCGTCGTCGCCGTGTTTGGTCGCCAAATGGGGGGTCATGGTCGCAGGCGTTCCTAGCGTAGTGCGAGAAAACTGGGGATTAGAATACGACAGCGCTCGCTCTTCGTGAACAGGGAGCTTAAGCAAACCACGACGACGACGGCAACGAGAACGTCACTAAACAAAAGGTTTAATGAGCAAAACAGTAGCTGTGCACGTGCGTTATAAATCTTTGTACATTTCTTTGCCGTCCTCTGCAAAACAACAACGTAAAATGACCAAGGTCTGCGTCGTCTACGGAACGTGGACGACGAACGCTAATTTTTCGTTTTTCCATTTGGAATTGAACGCCGTCGTTGCATATTTAGCTTACTCAGGTTTAAAGAGCCATTGGCGTATTGAACAGATCTAAACAATCACGAATTTCGCTTGTAAAATATAAATACATTTTTTACTAGGCGTCGTCCTCGGCGTCGCCGTTGTCGTTGCTTAAGCTCCCTAATATCAATGTGAATGTTGTGTTTTGCGAGGAAAGTTTGGGAAAGACTCGAAGAAGATGTCGATCGTTTTCAGAACGGTTTGGCCCACGAATTATATTGCTTGAAAGCCGCCGGATAGGCAAAGTTCATGCTCATTCTCATGAGATAACAACGCAGCCATTTACGAGTTCAAACTACGAAAATCATGATGCTGAGGCGAACAACTCGGATATCGAAAAATCAAAGAATCGTCGTAAGCAGAACTTGGAAGATGAGGCAAATAACATGCAATTGGATAAAGAGGATACTCAACGAAGCAACTTGAATAGTAAACATCTAAGCGTAACTCTGTGTGTTAAAACGTATCCTGATTCCTCTATTTGTTTTTACCCGGCAGCCGGGAAGTGTTTTCAAAAAGCTAGATACCTGGCAGTCTGAAATTGCAACCTGTAGCGGACTTTCGTCACGTTATGGTCTGTTATGTGCTTCCATGCCGAGGCAATGTGAATTGAATGCAGTTCGGAAATCCATTGCAATTGGTATTTCTACGCAGAGATCGAGCATTCTCAGCAGGTTCGAATGGACATTTCGGTGGAAAAAACGGAAAGAATTTCTGACTTCCGGGGATATATGTTTTTTTTGAAAATCGTGCCCGGGAGTCACACAAAGTTCGTTGGACAACTTGCAAACTCAAATTATTGAATAAAATCTCTTGGTGTTTATGACCAGAGATCAAAATACTTGTTTAAATACTTTCGGGAGGTTTGAAATAATAACAGTAATTTTTGTAGAAATTGATTATCTAGGAATTTTTGACCGCCGGGTAGCTAGCTTTTTGAACAACCTTGCCCGTGAGTCAAGATTGTCGTAGTATGTCTGGCGAGAATTCGTCCACTACAAAACCAAAACAATTATTTAGAGTCACCTGGCATTTCTGGACAAATATATCTTCATTGTGGACTGAATGTCAAAACATCGAGATTTTATGGTATGTCCAAGCTCGAAAAATTTCCTCAACTACAAAGCCAAATTAGTACTTGAAATCGCTTGACATTTCTAAACAAAGATCTACTATTCTAAGTAATGAGTTATTTCGTGGAAATTCTATAATAATTTCAGGCTGCCGGGTATCTATCTTTCTGAAAACACTTCCCGGCTGCCGGGTATCTAGACGCAATGTTCAGTTTTTATTGTGTTCAATACGCTTACTTGCGGTACGAAGCCCGAGTAAACGCTCTTAGAGCGTCTAGTTCTTGATGTAAATCTGAGCGTTTTGATTGGTTCTTTCTTGGTCAGGATTTTGCTATTCGCACCGTTTTCATTGAAAGGGTCATAAGCCGTGTGGCTGTTTTTTTGTTTGTTTTCGAGTGCCATATAATAAACTACTTACTAATATAACCTGGCTTGCTCGGGCCCTACTGGGGAATAATGGCCCTCGGAGAACCAACTGACCCTACGAATATTGGCCCTACGGACTTCGTCCCGCTTGGTCCCTACTGCCACGACCTCGGGTCAATATTCCCCAGTACGGCCCTCTTGCTCAGTTCGTAAGAAGTGTACAGGGATTATTTTTGAACCTAATCTACACCCTCTTAAGGTATTTTGATGCACTCTATTTTCCGACGGGCACCATGATTCATTTTCCATGCATCGAAGCTAATGTGGCGTACACCTTTGGTGTTTAAAACATCTTCGTACCAGAAGATGAAAATACTGATGCCCCACACGATGAATGGACATGATGAAGTATTAAAATACTCATTGATGTCACAATAGTTTGAGCGTGGAGAGATTCTATAGACAACAATTTTGGTTCTCTTTCAGTTGGTGGTGTTTGAATTGGAGAAATGTGAAGTTCCCGATGTTTCATTTGTCACAGAGCCAAAGATTATGGGAGAACCTGTTTATAGACATTAAAAAAAAAAAGTGATGTCACGAACAGAATTATGTAAGCTAATGATTGTATGAAAGATCATATATTTGAACCGGAACTGCCGAGAAAGATGTAAAGACATGAATGGTCATCGAAGTTTTGTACGCAACTGCAGTTCTGAAGTTAAAGCCCGATTTTTTTTCAGGCTCAACATATTTGCTAGAGTACTCCCCACTTTACCCACCAACGTTTATTGAAGTGGAAAGAAGTCTTCAACTGAAGTTGAATTGATTTGAATTACCACAATGAGTCGGTTAATTCCCGGGGCTCAGATTGGATTTTGTATGCTCAAAAAAAGAGCGCTCTATGTAAACGTTATAACTCTTCAGCTAAAAAGGAATGGTCGGCTTCAAGAGGTGTTTTTGTGTTTTTATCACCCGCTTTGGTCCGAAATAAAGCATAAATATTGATTGTGGGAACCTTACTTAAAGACCATATGGATTCTGGACCCCAGACCTTCGCTTTCCGGACTAAGCCATTAGGCATGCGCAAAAGAGCATAGCTCCAGGGTGCAGGGGGCCAGATGAAAATCGAATCACCAGGGTAATTACGTTCTGTGGGTAGCATATACATATATACATTGCTTTCTGGACGCTCTGTAATTAGCCTTTCAGTGTAAGGGTAGTTTCTATAGTTAGTTCTGAAAATATTCACCCTTACAAAATATGCTACGACAGGAATGATCGCGTAGTTATGTACACAACGTGAACGTTCAAGCCTGAACTATCTTCATCTTACATTTTGAGGCTTTATTTTCACAACTGCTTATAAGTTGTGTACATAACTGCGATGATCAATCATGTCTTTACATCTTTCACCGCAGTTCAAATTTAATATCTTTCACACATTCACTTACACATTAGAAAACACGTGAGTAAGTAATCTGTAACAAAAATTATAAATAAATATCCTAGCGGTGTTATAAATAAATATCCTAGGGGTACATTTTGTGGAAATTTATATGATAAAGAAAATAAAAAAAATACAAAGGGAGTTTGTATCCAACTGTTCAACTTGTATTTGTCGGAGTGGTCCCAGCGACCAGTGAGAAAACCTGGTAAAGTTGGGTGTGATAATCTCACGACGTTCTGCTTGCTCGCGCAATGATCAATTTTGGTACAGTTTTCACACCGTTGCGCTCTTCCAGTGTTTCCGGCTGCTAGCGTTTCAATGAAGTTGGTTACGTGACAGTTCACGTGGTGTATTGCAGACGTATTGACCTCCAGTGGTTCACTCTGTGTTGTGCGCATTCAGTTTTCTAACGGTAACTTGAGGAATCGAGATCTGCTCATAATGAGAGAAGGCGAAGAAGGGTAGGGCGAGAGGGGGACGAGGGAAGTAATTGTGCCATTGGCATTTGTACCACACTTCTACCTCCTTGTACACACTAAAATGGCTGACCACTCCTGCGGGTTCGTTTTGAGATATTTTATTAATAAAAGTTTTCCTTGTTGCACCACTTCTTTCTTGAACTCATTACTACTCAAGCGTTACAGAGCGTTTTCACGTGACGTCATCAAATTCTTAAAGCCAAAACTAAAGAGCCACCGAACTTTTTATCTTCGTCAGTCATAAGATGTACTAAATGTATATCTGTTAACAACTTTCCAGCTCAATAGCGTCTTTGGAAACCAGCGCATTTTGCATTTCAGAGTTATGGTGGTGTGTGACACAAAGCTACGATCGCGGCGTGTCTAAAACACAGGCCACGGGTCATTGTTTTACCAATAACCCTAACCCTAACCACAACCCTAACCCCTTCCTAATGCTAACCTTAGGTTTAAATACTGCACTAAGACAATGTTTAGGCTTAAGGTTAGTATTAGTAAAGGTTTAAGGTTTTTTCAGTATTAGTAAAAACAGTAATAGCCAGTGACCCGTGACCTGTGTTTTAGACTCGCCACTACGATCGCGTTTGTCGAAAAATATGTATTTATCTCGTGATTTTAAGCCGTTTAAGACGTTATAGTATTTGGAAAAGTGCTTATTTAAAGGCTTTTTTGTTCATTGGAGACAATCAGTCTCCTAGATAACCAGAGAAAGTTCCAGATGTTTATACTATTTTCCGGCCGCCATATTAGTGTGCCAAAGAGGAACACCTACATGTCGGCTCCATACTAGGATCTGTAAATTTGCGCGGCACATTTCCACGAATATCTCAACTTTGGGGCAACGCACACTTCTTAAACTTGGAGAAACTGCCTTCTTTATTTATCTTCTATAATATCACAATTTCTTGACTTTATCCACTGGATGGTTTTTGATTTTATTTTTATTGCGTGATAATGAAAACACTCTATTCACCAGTCTAGACGACGTATTTTGTCACGTGCGTTACATTTAATATCACGTCCATGAATCTTGATATTCAATCAGATTCTGACTGGATCCGATGTATAGAGGGTCCGAATGGCTGTCAGTTAAAATTCCTGCCCATTTTTTAAACTATTAGCAGATTTTCCTGCTATAAGTTCAAACAGCTGACTTTTGAAATTTTGACATAGTTTCTAGCATTTAATCAAGTTCCATCCAGGCCCCGCTCTGCACATCAAAACTCTGAACCCTTTGTAACGATGACGAATCAACTCAGCCCGCAGTTCTCATTTCAATGTTGCTAGGCAACTGACGAAGCGATGATGACGTACAACGTTTGGAGCACGCTCGAGTGCTCGAGCTATTCTTTGATTGGATATTGAAAATCGGAGACTTAACGAGTCCTTCGAGGAAGATTTACGAACAACGGTTCTTGTTCCCAAAATGATTTATTGTGTCATATCGAACGCGGAAAAATTTGATATTCAGAAGAGGCACTGTTTGGTAGCCTATGACTACAAGGCTTTTGCCCTGATAAATAACATGAGGAAATTAAATACGTTATATTAAATACAGTTCGTGTTATTCTTACCTTGACATGTTTTACATTGTCACGTAACCGCAAAACGGCAAATTATGCGTGTTGAAATCTTTTTGCAACTTTTTTTTACTCTAAAATCGGTTAAATCTTCAAACGTTTTCAGGCCATTATGCCTATAATAATATGTCAATGTCTATAATAATATTACATGTATTACAAAATTATCCAGGCCCTAATTCTTGTAAAATGTTTTAACGGTTTGCAATTATTCAAAGTGCACAACTTTATAAATCCTTCTGCCCCACTGACACAAATGTTTCCCATTTCTTCGCTCTTCTAGTACAGTGTCACTTCCGTAACAACTTTGCACACACAAAGCGACATCGGGCTACCATCATGTACCAATCCCGGTGTTTGCAGCGTCGCTCGCAGTCGTTTTCAATTTAGCACGACCAGTCGGAGTTTATTAAATTTACGACGTCTTCCTCAATCTCACTGATTTACAAGAGATGAGTTGTTTTATTGGGTAGATCTTTGTTTCAGCCTCGGCGTTTTATTCTTTAAATATTGGTGATGTTGAAAATGACACTTCTGCACTCTTGTAATCGTGAAGTTCAAATATTACCAACTGAAAATCAAAAGAAAAAGTTATCAATTAACATAAAGGCTCAAATTTAGTGAATTATTAAAGAACTAAGAAGTGGTAAATAATCGACAAATTGAATTTAAAATCCCAGCGGGAAAGGGGGGGGGGGGGATGTACTCCCAGAAAAATCCAGTGGGTGTGTGCGGCCCGCTTCCCAAAAACCTGACCCTATTTAAGACCAAAATCTGTGATTTTCCCTACCCTATTTATAACCTGATCAAAAATTTGATACCCTATACAAGACCTTACCATTGGATCAACACCCTGTTTCAGACCTGCCGTATAATTAGCTACCTATTTCTGACAGATGTTGAAGGCATTGTGAAGGGCTTTTGTTTATGGTCCTATCGATAATGATGAAAAAGTAGCTTCTAAAAAGAACATACCCGATTTAAGACTAGAGTACCCTATTTGAGATACCCCATGCCCTATTTGAGACCAAAGTGATCAAAATCAAGACCCTATTTTTGACTTTGGGGCCGCACATATTTGTATAGCTCCTTACATTTGAAATACACTAAATGTCTTGTGTCAGGTGATACAAGTCTACCGGAAATTTCCTTCAAATATTTGTTACCATACTTGCCTCATTTTCTCCCTTCCGTAGCCATGGTGCTGGGAGATACAGTGTCCCTTGAGGGCCTTTTGTCCAGTACCTGCCTAGGTTATGTCCATTAATGAAACACACGCCTTTGGTCCAATTTTCCATGTTCAGAAACGTATCCCGAGGTACATCATTGACTTGAAAGGTTCCCCTGTACAAGTGTGGACCTTGTAGACTCTCACTCCCAGCTGACATATCAGACCATGTTCCTTTTTCTTTGATTCTGCAAAGCAGTCACCAAATATTGATTATGATTGTGTACTACTTACAGGTTTATCAGAGAGGAAATAAGAAGTAGGCCTGTTTTCTTCTATTCATTTTTAGAAGTTGCAATTTCTCAAGCACTGAAGCGCCCGTAAGCAAATAAAGTAATTACGTTTGGGTGTCGTGATAGTATATCTCTAGACTCCAGTCAGCTGAATGTGTCAGGAAAAACTAACAGACTTTCCTGTAGGATGGTTTGACTGAATGGACTGACGACATCCTGGCACGAAAACGTTCTCAGGAGTTAAACCTTCGATCTTCCATAACGATTGATTGAGCAATCTTGTCACACCAGACACATTCGAGTGTTGACGACCACTGCTCTGTTCCAGATGTTAGATATAATTGTTTTGCTATACAGTCGTTACCTTGACAGGATGTGTGGTTTGAATTCAAGCGGATAGATTCGCCATTTGTTGTAACTTTTATCATCAATTTTCACTTCACCACTGATTCCTGAAAGTTGATACAAATGAAAATGTACTGAGAAATTTACAAGGAATAAATTGTCTTTCTCCTATTATAACTTCTCAGTGACTCCAACAGACTACTTTTACTTGTAATCAGAGTTGATCTTTTGTACTTATTTAATCAATGTATCTAAAAGTATGTGGAAATAAGAGAAAGACCCGGTGCATCTAGCACACCTTAGTAGTATATTAAAGCCCTTGATCAGAATGGTGTAAGAGCCCTGGAGCTGACCTTTGGAATTTGCATCTTCCCTCCCCTCCCCCCACACTACTTCCTCCCAGCATGCTGTTCGGTTGCCCACACAGATTGCACAGCAAGATGACCCAGGTGGGAGTTAAAGACTTAAGGAAACCACGCTTTATGAGGACCATGGATCAGTATCATAAGTCGCATGCCTGTTAAAAGTTTCCTCCGACCCACTAGTCACAATACAAATTACTCAGACAAGCGATTTACAAATAAATACTAATTAACTTGCTGATGTTACCTTTTCGCAGTTTTTTCATGTCCCAGCCAATATTTGTTCGACCCATGTTTTCCACTAAGATCTCCAACTTGTGACTTTTCAACTCAAGTAAATCTTTAATTGTTGACTGAGTCAGATGCCTACTCACTGTTACACGAACAGAACTTCTGTCTTCCAAACTTGCATCATATGTATGAATCAACATAGAATCTATAATAACCTGTCAAGGAAAAATTCAGTTTTCAAACTCTAACCCTTAGTTTCAGTTCTGAATTAATTAACATCTTTTTCATTTATTTGGCAATCAAACACGTCATTGCCATATTTAGGTGCCACGCTTGGACTGTAACAATATAACAAATACTTAAGAAAGTGTTCTCGACATCACATTCCTCAAATTTCATCAGAAACACTCCACTGGACTTATTTTTTTTTAATTGTCTTATTTGCATTTGAAATTGCGATGAAGCACTTAATTTGCTCGTGTTCGATATATTATTTCTACATATATTCAACTCATATTTTGGTACACTATTCTTCTCCCTGGTGGAAACTCTTTCACAGAATATTTGAGGATCTTTCAATATCTTAAAGTCCTTAAAGATAACAATCTTTCAAGTATCCTTAAAAGGTTCTTAAGTCTTGCAAAGATCTTTGAGCAGAATCTTTGAAAATCCTTGAAGATTCTTCAGGATCTGGCATTTGAAGATCCTGCCATAATTTTCAAGTTGCTTAACAATATTCAGTCTTGATTTTGTGTGATTTGTTTGGAACAGATGTCAAGTTTAACATTAAATGTGAATGTGAATGCTTTTAAAAAGTCATCTGCAAGTCATCATTCTGACTTTCTCTTTGCTATACTTCAATGAATGTCATTCAGTTTTAATTTCAAATCAAGGTTTGACCGTGACACAACAAAAAATAATTTAAACCAAACTACCATGTGCTTAGGAATATTATTCCCATTTTTATGCAGGTCACTTGAGCACCCCAATTGACTAGAAAAGTGCTGCTAATAAAAGTAACAATGAATACCTGTGCCCTGTCAAACACTTGCTCCATCTCAATTTCTTCGGGAAACGTAGCTAATTCTGTCTGGTAAAGGATAAAGCCATAACCCTGTCCACCATTATTGTTAATTGGCAATTGTTCCATCGGCATGACATGATCACGCTCAACAGGAATCTAATATAATAAAGCAAAAGGAAAGTGGATCAAATAGAGAGATAGAGGGTACAGTCATAAATATAAATAAACAGGCTGCATATTAAAAAAACCCTGAGACTCACAATCATACAACTGAATAAATTCTAAATCCAGTTTCTGTGCCTGTGATATCACTGTAGTTTTAAAATGCATGGAATAACTTACCAAGGCTTCTTAGCAGTACAAAGTATGATATTGCTTGCAAAAACCACACAATGTGTTTGAAATTCATATTATACAAACAAGACATGTTTCGGATGAAACATCATCAGTTTTACAAGAATACCAAGATAAATGAGCCATAAATAGTTTAACAGTGTGTGACGAAAATAAGACTTATTAAGGATTAAGGCATGAAACAAAAAAGTGAAAATATAACACTAAAGTAACAGTCCAATTATTAGTATGAAAGGGATAAATTAAGATGTTTAACTTGTTAATATAATATGAATTTCAAACACATTGTGTGGTTTTTGAAAGCAATATCAAGGAAATAACAAATAAATACTAACAATAATTATGATCTCATTTCATCTTTTTCATTAGGGATTAAAAATTTTAATGGCTCAAATGCACTGTTACATTGCCTATCAGACAGTTATTATCATAACAACCCGGTAACTGGGGCCTTACAGTGGCAAATTATTGTTACAAGCCAATAATCATTTTCCACTTACATGATATTGAAGAAGTTCAGTTAATGACATTAGCTGCTGCATTTCAACTTTTCCTGTTGGGTGGCAATGTAAGAGGAAGAAAAACTTGCAGTACCACAGTTATATTTACAGTGCGGTATTTACGGGGAGGCTACTTTGTGTGATATGTTACAGTAAGCTAGTCATGATATTTTGTTTAATACTGTTCTGAACAAGTGCTTCATTTAATATTGAAAGAGAACTGGACCAGGAATTAACAGATGTTGCCCTGAATGAAATGATCAAACCAAAAATAAAACAAATCAAGCTACTCGTGAACACAATCAACAAGGCTGATCAAGTGCAAACTAGACTTAAATCATCTTTGTTAGTTGATAAAAGTGTGTTATGCCTCTACAGGTACAGACTTAGTGACATGTTTCTGCATAGCACTGAACAATCCCATGAACTAATGCGTGTAGGTCAGATGACTTGATGTGAGCCAGCCTAGCAAAGGTGTCCAGAGCTGTGCACCAATTATACAGCTGTTTTGACAAAGATTGTCCTATAAAAGAGTAAAAGCGTACGCGACAATGCTGATTAGTATTATGGGTAGTAATAGTTTGGTGTTACAGTTAAGGTTGACAGTGTTTTAGCAAGAGGGAAGGAGAAAACATGAATACAAGTGTTGAAAAACCGTCTTGAGCGTTAAACAAGGAGTCATAAACCACCATCACTAATAATCCCTTTTGATCTTTTGTCACATACACTTTTATGCCTTGATAAGACAACCTTTCTTGAAACAACTGTATTTATAAGCATTAACCTACACCACTGAAAGTGAGTAAAAGAATGCCGTCTGTACCATAAGGTCTCTGCAGTGGCACAGCAGTACATTTGACTTTCCCTCACAAGCTGCCACTTACCATAATCCTTTTTTGGAGAATTTGGAACATGTGGAAGATTTTGGGGCACTGGTGAAAAAGATGTGAATATAGTATTCATTGAATACCAATATATATTCTGTTATATTTATAGCATTAAACATTTTTACATTTTCATTACTTTTTTTTGAGGTCAGAGAATCCAATGATGACAATGCCAGTTTACAGCTTATAAATAAGTTTTCTAATTATATGCATACATGTTCACCGCATAATAAGAAATGTGTCTGTAACAGTAATTGAAGGAATCTGGTAATTAATTGATTTATTCTTTTAATTGTTAATTTATTCATTTAATTAGTTACTGGAGTTTTGTGAAGCAGATGGTTCAATCATCATGGCTTTAAGAGTGTGATATTTTGCTGTTGTGTCTCCAGCCTCTGACAAAGGTCCATCATAGTCTGTAAGTAAAAAAGGCACATTATTTAATACTAAATAATAATATCATAGATATTAATTATAACAAATAAATTATTCATATTAGATAATTATTAGTCTGCATAAATTTCTTACTGTATTAGTTGGAGATTAGTTGGAAATTAGTTGGCAATCTCTGTTCAGTTCTATTCTTTAATAATTCCAGCGCTAATGCTCAATAAATGCTAAAAAGCAAGAGATGCCTGTCAGTTTCTTTTAGACTGGCACTTTTAGCATGGTAAGGGAATGAGGAAATGTTTGTCAGATATGATATTAACAGCATGATTAGTTCTGTTTTTTTACTTCACTGTACCATATGACGTTGTTACTGGTACAAGTCCATTTGCGCCATTCATAAAGCCAAAGTTTGTTCCTCCTAAAAATAAAATGTTTGAGATATTGAGCATCAGTTATCAGTGATGACGATTTGCAATTTAAACATTTGGAAAGAAATGTGAGTATTAAAAGCATGTCAGAGGTTTATGGGGCTAAAATTTAGATTATAAAAAAGGTAACTTGAAGACAAAGCAGACAAATTTTATTGTACAATACTAGAATATTTAAACTTGAACAATTCACTCAAATTTCTTTTAAAAAAGAGTTAAAATTTTAAAATTAACTTACAGGGAATAAGTTCAATTCAAAAACACATATTTATGCAGTTTGTAACTGCACTGACCCAGATTTACGAGGTCAAAATGTTACATTTGTTTGAAATATTAATATTCATACTATATTACATGGAAATCACAGTTCTATTGTAGGGATATTCACTATTTACTTGGTTGCATATATTCATTTGTAACTGACATTCATTACCATGAAACATGTAGAGGTTAAAAGAGGCTCCAAACTTGAGAATTTCCTCCATGGTGTCAGCTACTGCTTTAACATCTTTGACACTATGTTGTCTACCCCATTGATCAAACCAGCCTAACCAGTATTCCATTACCATTACAGGTTTGTCAGGCTTCACAATTTAAACAAAGAAAGGAAATGATTAAACAGAGTTAACTTCATTTAGACAGTGTAAATCTACTAGCGTTCTATAACGAATGCTGTTCTCTGATTGGCTACGCTACTCACTATCTATCCTGAGATAGAGAGTAGCAAAGCAGTGTGCGCTTGTTAACAAAATGACAGTGTCTGTAAAGAGGATTTAGATAAGGTTTTGAACGACTAGTAGATTTGTACTAAAACAATTACATTATTCGCTCTTGATTGCTAGGTGTTATAGTTGACGAGGGCTGCGCCCTCGTCAACTATCACGCGATAGAAATCTTCAGCTCATGATCTAATTGTTTAGTAGCAGACTTTAGAGTATTCTGGAATCATGGAGATCATGAGGCAATTATTTGTGGGAGTAAATTTATATAAAAGGATAATGCTGCACAATGGACAAGTGTTCCATCCAGGGGGAGTAAAATACTTCTAGTTCCTTAATGCTACAGAAACATTGGCCTGATCCAGGCCTAACCTCCTTAATGGTAGCTGGAGAAGATTACTAGTAACTTACCATTTAATCAGTGAGAGATTTAACACTACATGAAACTATGCCTACTGTACCTGTGTTTCCTTTAACTCTGTCAGTCTTACTTTTGCATCTTTTTCAACTCCAAAGTTGATTGTTTTTAACACTGTAGTTTAAAAATATCAAAAATGTTAAACATGTTAATAAATAAGTTAATATTTTGTAGCACACCACACATTTTAATTTAATGTAAATTACATTTATTTAAAGTTGACAGTTACTTGTGATAATTAATACACTGTTTGTGGCCAGTCTTACACAGCTCGTCTTGTCCCGGGCAAGGGCCTCATCAGAGACCTTTCTGCTTAGCAAATTCGTTGGGCATTGTGCCCAAAGTCCCCTTCGCTAACAAAATGATGATAGTAATCTCGCCTTATAACGCATACAGATTCCCGACCACACAAATTCACGATGTAAAGTTGACAGTTACTTGTGATAATACATTGTTCATGGCTAGTCTTACGCAGCTTATTTAACAAATTTATAATATTAAATGTAACATACCATTTTGCAGTGAAGGAAGTTTTTTTTGCATTCCCCAATAATTATCTGATGTAAAAAGTAATTCTGTTATACCTCCATTGATCATTACCTACATGTATATAAACACAAAAATAAGTAACACAGAGTTCTACTAATGCTATAGAACATTACAACCAAATGGAACATTAGGCATAGTCACCCATGTTATTAACTAAAGATACAAAATGTGCCACAAAATGTATTTGGAATTTCTTATTTGCCATGTATCAGGTCATATAAATCCTCTGCAGCCACTTTAAATAATCATACTTATCTTACATGTAGTTCATGTGCAGTTAGTAAAATAATAAGGCACAAGAATGTTGTCTTAATATTGTTGTTGCTGCCCGGAGAGGGGTGACTTTACAAAGGTTTATATGGCAAGGCTCTGCCCTGAGGTCCAACCCGTTTCCCTTTTGTATACCAATTTAACAGAAAAGGTACCACTTTCGTATATGTACCTTTTGTTGAAAAACAAGTACCCCTTTCACATACCTATTTACATGTAAGAACATTGCATCTCTATTCTAAACCCCTGAAATGACTTAAATTATGTAGAGCTTAATAAATTATTACAGTCTGATACTACAGTATCATTCACTATTAAAAGCATCCGTTAGAAATATTTTAATTAAAATCTCTTTTAAGTACCTAAATAAGAGATTTCCCTACCCTTTCATATAGCTCAACTTGTAAAATCCTTACCCTTTAATATACCTGAAGCCTGAAAAAAGTACCCCTTTCGGTTGGAGGCTCCCCATATAGGCCATTATAGGGAGTATGCCCCTCCCCCAGGAGTTGCTATAATAATAATTATTATAGTTGCCCTAAGAACTCAAGGCCTTTTGAATTTGGGTAGCAGAGGTATTTGTAGGAGTCCTGTACTGTACAATATACATATACATTCTGGCTGGAAGTTTAATTTATTAGATTTAATAACTTGTATTAAGTAACATTACACTAACAACCAGATTGCTGGCCCATGCGAATATAATTTAATGATTTAACAATTTGTTATGAAATGCAAGGACTTAGATTTCCAGGTACTAACCATTTTGAGGTGCTTTAGATATGCGACATCTGCACCTGGATAGCTGCCATACTCATTCTCTATCTGAAATGCTATTATTGGACCACCCTTGGAATACTAGTGCAGGTAAACAAAATAAAAAAATGTCAACTTAGGGACCGTTCATTTTTTATCAGGTAGAGGGGGCTGGTGGGATTTGGGGGGGGGGCCATGCAAAAAAAATGGCTTTTGAGGGGGGGCCATCCCAAAAAAATAAGGGAAAAAGGGGGGGTCACATGAAATATTTTAGTAAAACTTTAAAATGGCATAATGTTTGAATATCAAAAAAATTGCTATAGAATAAACATAGAAGGCAGGATACAAATTTATCACAAACTTTCCTTCTGCTTTTAAAAAACGTTTGGCGACAAAAAGCATTTGTAGCTACTGAAAAGAAGTATTTAACACTGTTATTTTCGAATGCAACTTTCACTGGCACTCATCTTCATCTTCGCTGTCGTCAAGTTCTTCGTCGCCGCTTGTGCTGCCATGGGAGTCTCTTTCACCGATGCTGCAAGAAGCAGCAATGCTTTCCGTCAGAGTGTACTCTTCAGGGTACATGAAGGTGTAAACATAATCTCTGACTTCCTGCTCAAGGTTGGTGGTGATTCTGCTTCTTGCAGCATTGGTGAAATAATTCCCTTCCAAGAGCTATGCAATGTATGGCCCATCTCTTCTAAATAACGACGTGGCAACATCCTCAACTTTAATACACTCTTCCGGGATGGCCGTTCTAGGAGGGTACACAAGGCATTGTGGAAGATCATTTCCTAGCGGGTTTCCAACACAGATTCCATAAACTCGTTGGACATTGTTTTCAGTCCGCTTCCTCTTTCTTTGATTGGACTTTCTGCGGTTTTCTTTTTTCCTTCTCCTTTTGTTGATGTGCTGTTTGAGTGTGCCCTTGAATATGCTGTTATAATTGCTCTTATTTTCTAGTGCTTCAATGTCCTGCGTGACCTTCCTCAACTTAGCTTCTACACATTTGATCTGTTTTACATTAAAACTGTGGGCATTCATCAATTCAGATGAGGGAGATGCCAATGAGAGGCCAAATGCCACACGCTCAGGGCGAGCCATCACTAGGAGATCCGAAATTGACTTCTCTTTCTTTTGATTTGTTTTTCAAACAACAGCTCTCTGTAGTATAGGTATTGTAAATATTGTCTTCACAGTGAACACAAAACGTGAAGTAGGGGGATAATAGAGAAATATTAAAAAAGTTGAAATCTAAATATTGTTTGTTCAATTTTTTTTTTTTGGGGGGGGGGGTCATCCCAAAAAATGACCGCTATAAGGGGGGGCCACATGAAAAAATTGGTAAGCTGAGGGGGGGTCATGCGATTTTCAAATGGTCCTTCCCAAATCCCACCAGCCCCCCCTCCCTCATAAAAAATGAACGGTCCCTTAACAGGTTTGTACTTTGACAAGCTCCCCTTGTCTCTTAGCTAGTCTGAAACTTGAAAAACAATCTCACAGTTTCATCCAATTTAATCATGTTGGTCTGTTTTAAATCCAACATGACTTGTATCAATTGTTAGTATATAGAGGATATTTTTTACTTGAGTGGCAAGAACAATGTCTCACGAGAACAATATCTCATGAGTTGAGCTGCGCTCACTCGTGAGATATTGTTCTTGCTACAAGAACATAAAATTCATATCTTTGAGGCAACATGTAATGTTCTTTTTATTACACAGACATACAGATGACGGCGTTTTTGATGATTTTCTGAAGATTTCCAATTACTTTCTAAAGATTCTCCTAAACTTGTCCGAAGGTCACACCAACGTTGCCAAACATTTTCCGAAGATTTCCAAAGATTTCGAAAGATTGCCAAAGACTTTCGACGAAGACCCAAAGATGTTTCAATGTACCAATGAATTGAAAAAGAATTTTAGAGACAAACTTGATATCAGTGAAATCATCGATATCTTCACTAGTGAGGATATAGAAAGTATGCCACTCGAGTCCTGGATGTGGTTTCGTATGCATTTTACAAGCGGTGTATTTTCCAGTAAAATACTCATGTCTATATAATGAACATTCATATGCTTCTATTTTTGGGTTGGGGATGATTTGCTTTGATTGAGTGTCTCCTTCCAGCCTGAAGATAGTTTTCATTTTATAAAATCTACTTTTAATTTTTAATTTATTCAGACTACATTGTCTTCCCATCTTCTGTCTGCCAGGAATTTGAACAATGTATAGAGAAGGATAATAAGGGAGTCATTTAAAAATAAAAGGTCAAAAGATTTGTACATTACCTGTAAAGGAGTAACAATTGGTAAAAGTGCCTTTAAATACTGATCACCAGCCTGGACGAATGGAGGATACATTGATCTTGGTTTCATGTGAGGATCACTTAACAGCCAGCTTTGAACAGTAAGATAAGAAGTAAGTCAGATAACACAGGGATATAAGTGTACATGAATGTTGGACCTTCCTTGACTTCACCCCCAACCTCTCCCTCTCTCTCTCTCTCCCTCTCCCTTTGCACATTTAATTTGAACAGTAAAGATAACACAGAGATATAAGTGTACATCAATCTTGGACCAAGTTTGAGTGGGAAATAAAGAGGTCTTATGGTTAGTGTGTTGGACTCCAGACCGAATGGTCCAGATTCGAGTCCTGGTAGGGTCATTGTGCTATCTCCTTGGATAAGACACTTAATACAGTAGTTTGTCTCTCCACCCAGGTGTTTAAATGGGTGAATTTAATGCTCTGGATAATCCCTGTGATGGACTAACTAGCATCACATTCAGGGAGGAGTAGAAATAATCCTATTTGCTGAACCAGAGACAAGAGCAAGCCAGATGGGCCAATAAGGTTTGACTGCAGACTTTACCTTATCACAGAGTTTGAATGTGTCTGTTGTGCTTCATGTACAAGTCAAACAATGCAATGCATTCTTATATAGGGTACATAATGGGTAACAGGTAAACAGTAACAGGCAAACAGTTAAGGGTTTACAAAGGGTAATCTCTTAATAAATATTTGTACTGTGCTTCCATTGCCATTATTGAGAGATACCTGTATACAAGACAACTAGAGTGTTCTTCTGGCCTTGGCCAACCATGCCAGTGAGCCTAAATAGAAGTATGTACTTTAAAAACAATTAACCGGCTACTAACCTACTGTTCAGCTGTTACCTGTAAAAAGTACACGTAAATGTTACTCCACTACCACATAATTATCTATTCTAAATTTTTCCTTACCTTGGCAGTCCGCCAAAATCCCATTCAGAACAAATGTAGGGTCCAGGTCGTAAAATAACATACAGACCAAAATCTTGTGCTAACTCGATAAAAGCCCTTTAAAACAAAACACACAAGAGAACAGCAGATTTAGCTGATAATTTCCCAAATAATGTAAGCTTCTCTTGATGCTAATAGACTAAAAAAATTTGAAACAGTAGAAAAATGCAAACGAAATACTTCTTTCAAAAACCATAAACACTACAGGGGAGTCCAAAACATGACAGAAATGGAAGTTTATTAGCGCTGCACAAACCATATGCATATTACTGAGATGTGAACGAGACTGATAGAAGTAAATTTGTGGGTCACATGTAGCTTGAGTGAGCATAAAGATACTTCATGTACAGTTACTATATGACTGAGATAAAGATCTGTTTACAAGGTATATCGGAGATCTCCCTGTCAAAGATTAAGAAAGGTAAGAATCAGAGAAAACACTATGACCAAGTCACTCCAAAGCCGTACTTCATGCGTGCAATTAAGGTATCTAGGAAAAACTATTCATTTGGTAAAAGGACAAGAAATCTTACAGCACCAAAGGATAGCCAGAGAATAACAGAGAATTTAAATAGTGTATCTCAGACTCTACAGATTATGGCTATACCGACCAGATGGTCATTAGTCTATTATAAAATATCTGTACTTATTCTGCCACAAATAAGAAGACAATTTTGTGGTCCATTTTGAACTCTGGACTGCTATAAACTTTTAGTTCACTAATACCTCTTACTTTATGTCCAAGTTTCCATCAAACTTGAATTCACCCTTTACCTCCTCATGTAAGTTCCATGCTACATACCTGTATTGATGCAAGATTAGAAAGTCAGCCCTGTTGAAACTACAAAATAACAACCCATCTTATAACGCAAACTAGCTAGAGTGTAGCTGCTCAACTTCTGTCATAAGGAATCAGTTATTGCATTACCGTTACTGGCAACTTGATAATGTGTAGTTCCAGAAAATATCCATGCCTCCTCCAATTTCAGTAGCTTTTTAAGGATCCCCCGCCCCCTCTCGAAATTTCAATTAAACTTCACACATTAATTTCTTTGAATTTTTTGGTCTTACCAAACTCCTCCACCCCTAGGAAATTCCAATCCCCTCTATGGGAGAGTATATGGATATTTTTAGGAACAGCAGAATCCTGATTTCTCAAACACTCAATTTTTTGCGATGCTTGATTAGTCGAAGCAAATTTTTTTTCCCTCAGCAAAACTGTTGGGAGAAATTTCCACTTTATTTTGCAGACCTCCCCATTCCCTGTGTTTGAAAAATTGGAAATCCATTGCATCGACAAGTTTGAAATCAAATGCATATAAAGCTCAAGGAAATCTTCGCCTATATCACTGAATATAAACATATGTTTATAATTTAAGTTGCTGTCTCCCCTTGTCTCTTAGCCTGCTAGATGATTGCTGTCATATTAATGATGAGGGGTTTGAGATCAAAAGTTACTATAACCCCCGGGACTCAGCAAAGAGAGTATCCATACTCAACAAAGTTAACTTAAACTAACTAAAAACTAATTTGAGTTGACAACAATTAAGTTAAAAAGTTTTCAATGAGGTGCACTTTAGGTATTTAACAACGTCGTCACAGAATCTAGTATATTTTTGCTTTACAAGAAAATTAAAAGACGTAAATAAACAACTACTGTGTACAATCAACAGGTTATAAATTAATTTCACACAGTTAAATCTTGAACTAAACCCTACATACAGGTGAGGTGTTCAAAGTAATTAATACTTCACTTCAACAGATTCAATTTAAGTAAACGAAAATTTTACTCACGTTTCAACGGTATTTAATCCCATGGCTTTGAGTTTTAGCAATCTATCTTTCCAATACTCTGGAACAACTCTAAAGTAATGTATTGCCCCACTGAGGATTCGAAAGGGCTTTCCATCAAGGAAAAATTCCTTCTCTCCTAAAGTTAAACCACCTCTAGATATTCTCTCCTTGCTATTGTCTTTTAAGTTTGAAAAATCGCCACCGTTAGGTTTTCTTTCAAGGAGCACATAACCGATGAAACATACGATAGCGATTGTCAGCAGTAACAGTTGTTGTTTGCTGATCTGTGGTAAGCGAAAGGTGAAAATTCGCATCTTTGTCGACTCAGCTCACCAAACTTTACAGAAGTATTATTCTTCAGTTCGCCTGGTCCTAACAGCGTACTCCCTGCAGGCTGCTGGCACCCGGGTAAAATAAGAAGTCGATATTACTTCGGCGATTACTAAGATAGCTTTATGTAAAGAAATGTTTCTGGTTTGCCAACAGGTACTTTTTTGGGAACTGGGGACTAACAATGCCATCTGAAGCAGGGTAGGGGGGGGGGGGGGGGGTTAAACTGGCACAGTTATAAACGGGCCCATTTCTCGAAAGTCCCGGGAACTTTTTCGGGCCCGCAAAGCCATTTTTGGTTAATCTGTATCTAAAAATAGAGAGGTGTATACACCTGAAACTTCTTGTGTGAAGGAAACCTCTGTTGATATTACAAATATGTGAATAAAACAGCTTTGTAATCATAACGCTTGACATTTTGCCACGGCTTCCCGGGTGCGAAAACTTCCGGGGACCTTCGAGAAACAGGCCCCAGCTAGTCCGCAATACTCCCGTCCCCACACGGCTGCTCATACACCAGGCGTAGTCAATCGATAAACATCTATATCGGGAATCAATTGATTCAATCGATATCAATCACCGATAGCCTGCGAGTAGGCTCTCGTCATTGGTGGCACGAACAAGGCTCGCTCACTCGCTGACTGACTGATCTCTCGCAAGAGCCTGCTCGGAGGCTAAATCGCCGATTGCTATCGATTGATATCGGCAATCGATAACAATCGAACCCACAGAACAATCCGCTTATCGATTGCTATCGATTTGCAAAAAGCATACAAAATGATTTTTTTTTTTCAAGTCTGGTTTTGAAGCTAACGAACTGGTTACAACGTTTACAAGCTGGTCTTCAAGTTAAGGGGTCAGTTTCTCCTATTTATTATTATTATTATTATTATTATTATTATTATTATTATTACTATTATTATTATTATTATTATTATTATTATTATTATTATTATTATTATTATTATTATTATTATCGTCCTCACGTAATGTTTGCTTAGAGTCCTTAGGGCCGAGACCAAACCATGGTCCTGGGGCACTAGGGGATAGCCAGTTTTTAGCTTGATAGCACCCTCCTCAAAATGTGTGCTGTACCTAGCAAGGTTATCTTTTGTAGTTCACTGATGCTTAATTGGCCGGGAATTCTTCCAAGATAAGTTTCTAGTCCCTTTTTGATAGCTCCAAGTGCTCCAATGATAACTGGTATCGTTTCCGTTCTCATGCCCCACATTCGGCTTGTTTCGATTTCCAAGTCCTTATATTTGGATAGTTTTTCACTGACTTTCACGGATGTGTTTCTGTCTGATGGTACTGCCATGTCAATAAATTTACAGGTTTTCGTTTTGTGGTCTTTAATCACTATATCGGGTCTGTTGGCTGTTATTTTCCTGTCTGTGTGTATTGGCATGTCCCATAATATCGTGACATCCTCGTTTTCTGTAACTGTTTGCGGCTCATGGTCATACCACTTTTCTGATGTCTTTATATTATAGTTGTGACAGACTTTCCAATGTATATACGCGGCTGCTTTATCGTGTCTGTGGGTATATTCTGTTTTCGCAAGTTCAGGACACCCAGACACGATATGGTCAATTGTTTCGTCGTATTTGTTACACATCCTGCATAGGGGGCTAGTACCATCTTTGATAATGCTGGCGTGGTATGATCTGGTAGCTAGGCTTTGGTCTTGGGCTGCGATCATGAATCCTTCCGTTTCTGCCTTCAGTCCACTGCTTTTGAGCCACTGGTTGGTTTTGTGGTGGTCAACATCTGCCTCCTTTATTCTCTTTGGGTATCTTCCATGTAGGGCTTTGTTCTCCCACTGCTTTGTTAATTTTTCTTGGGTCTTATTTCGTGCCATTTGTTTGGTTCTCTTTGCATATTTGGTGGTTGTTTCTTCTGCTTGTTTATCTGGTATTGTTAGGTCTAGTTCTTGTTTGAATTGTTCTGCTTGCCTTTGTATAGAGTACAATTTCTTTCTGCCATCATGTTCTTGCACTAGTTCGATTAGGGCATCATCAGTGTTCTTTAGGTATGTATCGAGCCCTATCGTGGTTGTTTTGTAGGAGGCTTCTAATTGGATAAGACCCCTACCACCAGCATTTCTTGGGAGGTAGAGTCTGTCTACATCTGCTTTTGTGTGATGCATTTTTGATAGGGTGAGTAGTTTTCTTGTTTTTGTGTCTAACCTCTTGATTTCACTCATCTTCCAGTCGATTATGTTAAAACTGTAGGTCACCACTGGGATAGCTAAGGTGTTGATTGCCTCAAATCTATTGGCAGCATTGAGCTCCGTTTTTAGGACCATCCTCACTCTGCGGTAGTATTCCTTCCTCACTCTTTCTTTCATCTTGGCATGCTGTATACCATCACTATTATTATTATTATTATTATTATTATTATTATTATTATTATTATTATTATTATTATTATTATTATATTTCTTTCATCCAAAGGGAACACGGTAGATTTTGAAAAAAAAAAATGTCCATGTATGCAATTCATGCCCACAACCACTTCTGAAGAAAAATTCACGCACATTTAGTTAGCCAGAAAAAAGCATGTTACACTGAGAGAAAATTCCATGCACGCACATGTCCCGAGAGAATAACAAATTCCTGCTGCATGACAGGGTTCAAAAAAAAAAATCATAGCTATATCAAATTACCCACCCCAGCCGCCTCAAAAGTCAAATGGTCGACTCCTAAAACGTAGAAACATGTTTTTTTCGTAGATTTATTACAAGTCAGGAAGCTATGGTAACCAAGAATTTGTTCACGCAATCTATTCTTCCAATTGCCAATTATTCAATGCACAACAATGGTGAAAAATTCGGTGTGAGCGAAGAATATTTCTCACAGTTGATGTGAATTTTAATTGCCTATATAACGAAGTCTCAAGGGACACACCCATCACTCTGGTGTCGGTCATGTTGCATGTGTGCTAACAAAGCGAACCTGTATCTTCCATTGATTTAGTCCCTTCAGGTAAATCCACAGTTTCTATGTATCTTTCTTCTCTTGCTTATTCGTGTACTGATTTGCTGCAGTTTTTCGTGTCGTTCAGCTGTCGCTTTAATTTTTGCACGTTTAGCGTTTCGGCTCGGTGTTCATCAGTGACGCCCAAGAGACGCCATAATGAAAGCGCCGTGCAATAAGTAAGTTGATGAAATACCGATTTATAAACAATTAACAAGCTTTTTCGTTCGTAAGCAATTCATAAAGATTCAGTCTAGTTAAAATGTTTCTTACCAATATTTAATATTGAGCCTGTTTCAACCGCAAGTTATGCCTTTTCACTCGTAATCGCAGCTTCCGACTATGTTGTCTGAGCTGTGCTCAACGTTTTGATTTGATTACCGCGTGCTCGGCAGTACTCGGAAGATAGGAGGAGACGCAGAACATTTGATTGACGGTAGCGAACTTTGAATTTTAGAGTCCGCATGTTATTGAAAGGCGCAGTAAGGGTACATTCATCTTCCACAGTTTTGATCTATTAAAGTCGAAAGACAAAATCCCTCCATTTTCACTTTAGCTATTGCTTTAGAAACAGGAGAAGGACACTGCAACTCTTTTCTATTGTTTTCTGAAGATGCTACATCATGACTGACAATTCGGCTGAGTTTCATGATAAAAATAATTTGATGGTTTATTGATGTCTCCTCTTTTTTGTCAGGTTAGACATCCTTCCAAAAGGAAGTACCGCCATCATCTTGGATTGCAGTGTGTGGCTCTTGGAATCTGGCCCATAAGTTGACTATTGGAAACGTCTCTTTTCAGATAAGTACTTCAAAGATTTCTTATTTCTCTCACAGTTACATTTACAATTCCACGATTTCAGGCAGCTAGTGATCAAAATGTTATCGGTCTTCTTGCAATATCCAAATATTAGGTCTTCTTGCATAGCACGGTGAAAAAAGGGAATGGTTAAGAAGCCCGGCAAACTTCAGTTGCAAAGGAACGAACAAAGATGCCAAGACTCGTGTTGAAAGTTGCACGACTGTATTCAATTTTTAGTTTTGGGCTCACGCACTAATCCTGAATAAGGTCCTCTGCATGATACCTAACTTATTACTCGCTAACCTCTCCAAAATTATAAAAGGTTACTAAATTATCAATATTGTTCTTGTTGTTACTCACAAGATAACAAGTTCAACGAAATTGCAGTCTTTCAAAGAGCTGATAGTGTTCAGTATTGGAGCCAATCACCAGTAAGCTAGTGTGGTTGACGTTGTTATTCCATCCTAGCAGGCCTCTTCGTGAAGGGACAACTTCAATTTCAGACAGGTTAATCAGAGTGTTTGCAAATTTGTTAATTTGTCGCCGATTTTGGTGCACGATTACTTACGGCTGAACTTTTTGTAAATGCCTGGCTTGCTCAAGCTCAGTTCAGTGGTACTTTGAAAGTGGATCAGGACCAAACCTTTTGGTAAAAATTTGACAAAACGAAGAGAGGCAGCTTAATTTATTGATGTTTCTTATTTTAAGGTTAAACAGAGACATGTTGACAAGAATGCTTACATTTGAGCGGCGTCTTTGGATTGCACTGTGTTGCTCGTGCATGGACTCAAGCACAAGCTGACACTGGAAATATCTCACTTCAGATAAGTCCCCCTCAGTTGATATAATATGGAGTTTGGGTATGAAGTCAAAGCCAAACTGGCAGATATTGTTCAATTATTATCAAAAATATATAAAATTACATTACTGTGCTGTTTCTATCACGTATTGACACAGTATTGAAACCAGAGCTAAAATTGTTCGTAAAAGCTTGCTTTGAGAGATCGATAAATAGTTTGACTAAGCTTGATGAGGTCTCCTCTTTTAATCCTGCAATTTGAACACAGGTATTTTGAAAGAAAATTCATCTATTGTGGATTGCAGTGTGCAGCTCTTGGACCCTGGCGATTGGCCACTTTTGGAAGCACTTCATTTCAGATAAGTCTATCACGTTTTCTTTCCTTTTTTGTCGTTTACACCAACAGGTTTCAGTCCAAGTGATCAAATTATTAAATCTCCTTACCATATACACTGTCAATTAGCGAAATTTAGTGACTTGAAATTAATGGATTAAATTTTTTCATTAATGAAGAAAAATGTTAACAGTAACGATTGAGAATTAATATTTCTAGCAGCAAACATTAGGTAAATTAATTATTGTTTCATAGTGAGTGTCTATGTAGAAGAGGGTCGGGGGCGGAATCGCTAGAATCTCAGTACAGTTATCAGTCAAATTTGCGTCGACTTTTTATCTATCATAAATGTTACAGCCAATCTCTCAGCTTTCAGTGAATTTTCTAGATCTCAAATCTCAATTATCACTTTCACAAACGCGTCATTTTGGTGTGAAAGTGATTTCAAGCAATCTTCGGATATCAGTGAAATTTTGTATTAAATCCCATCCTTTCCATCGTAAACCAGATACAGACTTGATCGTAAAACTCGGCAAAATGAGATATTTTTGCAAAAGGAATTTCACATACAAGAAAAATAGACATGCAAACGATTCAGTTGAGATACTAACTTGTGACAAGACGTCGATGTTAGCAAAGACAAACAAACCATTACAAACCCAATTTGCATAAAAGAACTGTGAAAACAGTTTTCTAATAATCATTCATTGCAGTTTACTAAACTATTGACAAATAGTATAGAAGTGCCGGTAAAAAATATGGATCGATAACACACAGCCCTAAATAACAGAAGCGGTAAAAAAAACTTCTACAGCTAGCGTGAATGGATATTCTGAGTAAAATGAGTGCTTGTGGCTGATAATTTTGCAGTATTGATCGACTTTTAACGAAATTTAGAGAGATTTCACTGACATGATAATATAAACTGTATCTATAACAGTTTGGTTTTCCGCTGACTTAGAATCAAATTGGGACGAAAATTTATGTTCTTTTCACAAGTTAGATGTAACATATTGTTAAAAAACAATATTCAGAAGAATACAGATCGAAAACCATCAATTAGGGGATATTTACCGTTAAATTTCCTGATCTGGCATTTTGCAAATTTTAACGATCTAATAGTTTGAGGTCAAATAATATTGATAGTTGATACTGACAGATGATCTATCGCGGCTAGTTTTTATTCTGTTTTATGGGCACCTGTTATAAACGCAGTTCAACCGAACTGAAATTCTTTTCACTATCATTTTAATCAGTCAGACTTTTACTTAACAACTGATTTGGATCCATCACGATTAGATTTTATCGCAGACTTTCTATGATCTTTTAATTCTGGATTTTTGACGTATATTGATAAAAAAAAATGCAACCAAAAATTTGTAGCAACATGGTAATGATGTCTAAACGGATATTTAAGAAGCAGGTATTCAAAATTCTCCAACCAGCATCTTCAGTGCGTCGATAAATTTTAGTTGGACATAAGAGACCTTCAGAAGGATGGTACATTTCCCTCGTGGGAAGATGTTGACATCTTTTGGAATCAGGTCGTTTTCTGTCGCTGCTTCCACATAGTGGAATGCCTTGCCCTTCTCTTTAAGGAAATCAAACACAGTTCAACAGTTTAAATCCTTACTCAAAACGTACCTTTTTAAACTAGTTTTAAAACTTTGCTATAATTTTCGGAATTAATGATGTAATGCGCCTTTGATCATTGCATGCTAAAAGGCGCAATATAAGTTGTTAATTATTATTAATTATCACATTTTCCCCTAGTTTTTCCTTCATAAAGAATACTTCATTGCAACAAAGCAACCATAAGAACAAAACACAACAATCTCTAGAATTCTGCGAACTTTAGGAAGTGACACTGCAGAATTGTATTCTCTTAAATTGACTTAATATTTGTTAATGAAATAACAACTCTATTATTTCATTGATTCTTGCTCTTTATTTGCCAGGGTGAAACACTGAGGTATCTGATCGAAAGATACATCAGCCATTTTGATTTGATTGCAGCGTGTAACTTTTGGATTCTGCTGTAATCTGACACTCGAAACATCTCATTAATTTGAGATAAGTTAATCGTTTTCTCATTTTACCTGAATCTGTTGCTGAAAAAATTTTCAAGTATCCTGTTCAGAAATTTGTTAACAATGAAGAACCGTGAAAGATGAGATGTCTAGCATTACGGGAGTCTGGGACAGAGAAACATCTGAATCCCCGACTTATTTGAACACAGGACCTCCAGGTCGGGGAATCAGGAATTTTTCTGATGTATTATCAAATTTTCAAAAGTAACTAGATTGAAAAAAGATTTTCGCAATTTCAGGCGCAAAACATCTCTGACATGTTTCGTTCGTAAAAATTAAAAAATTTTGCCTTGCCGAACTGATAAAATATGTGATGATCTCAGGATATTTTGTATTTTTCTTGATACCAAGACAGTGGAAAACACATTGACTCCAGATTTTCTTCTGAGACGCGCTGACCATAAGATATGAAAGTACTGAAGCACAATGTATTTGCATGATCAAAGCTCAACTTGAAGGTGAGATTACTACTGATATTGCTGCTGTGCTGTACAGGTATTGTGACGAGGACCTCCAAGAAACCAAGAATCAATCACGTGTCAGACAAAAACATATATGGCAGTTTTGGTTGTAATTCATAACAACATCTTGTATATTTGCATTAAGAAGTTATTTCAAATCACTTCTGATGAAAGTTGTGTTCTAATCCACATTTTAAAGATTGTTTCCTTTGGACCTCTTGGTCTCTAAAAGCAAGGATGTTTAGCGTTGTATCCAAACAAGTTCTTTCCTTCAAACTGAAATGTGGTAAGTTTTTGGTAGTTTAATAAAGGATCTTTTAGTAATCAATGAAAACACTCGCAAGTTTTAAGACCGTGAAGTACCAGCTCAAGGTAGAGCAACCTAACAAGCTATAGCTGATACTGTTCCAAGAAGAAACGCAAGGCTAAATAAACAGTTTGAGAACTATATTACCAATTCCAATATTTAGACGGGCTAAAGAAGACCAAACGCGCGGGAATGTTTAGTAACCTGATTGAAGCTTTTTCTTTTTTATTTTTTCTGTTCTGCTTTTTTCGTTTACTGCAATCAATACCGGTTTGGGGCATAAATTACTGGCATCATACCTGAAGTCTGGAACAGGAAAAACGTGAAAAAACTATAATACGAAATTTCGCTTTGTTAATATTAGATACTACCCATGCACTCAAGTATTAACACAGCCGAGTAGGGTTTAAATTTCATATCACAGGACTTCTTTGAAGAGGGACTTGGCGCTACGAACCCAGCCCATGGCTGCGAGGGCGTCCAGCTTAAACATGGTAAAAGAACATGCTCGTTATCTTTGTTTGGATTTGTGCTTATAGGTCCATAAAAATATAAACAGAAACTTTAAAAGTAAACTCCTGTCACTTGTTCAGATCAGCTAGGGCAGAGCGTGTTTATGATGGTTAATAAAGAAACAAGATCGTGCTAACATTCCAGTTAGATGAAGCAAGGGTCGATTTATTAAAGGTTGTCTTTTTCTTGGTCTAAAAGTAGTTAAGAACAAAACGGGTGAGAAAATCAATGCAGTCCACCTGATGATTTCAGAGTTCTTACTAATGGCCTTTTGAAAATATCTTTGATTTTGATCACTCTTGGGTATAATGTAAAGACTAATAAGGAAAGTTATTATACTTTACAATGATACAGTTACGTGCTTATTATTATTGGAATTCTACTGGTATATATACTAATGCAAATGCTGCATTATGATTAGCTGAGGTACTATCGTACACCATCGCCTTTGCTGCTTTTCTCTCCTTGTCAGGAAAATCTGAAGCCAAAAGATAGCTGCAGCTTGTTAATATATAATCACTTAAGCGAATACCATAAAGTTCTATTTGAAGACAAAATATAAAAATCAATGACAGCAGCATCGCATTTGCACAGCTCACCGTATATATGTTGATTCTAGTTGACACATTCTAATTTACTGTTAATATTTGGTTTTATCAACAGGTAGACTGAAGAATAGTAAAGAAACTAAATAGTAGCACGGCGCAACTGCAAGAACAGGCTACAAGACAAGTGTAGAAACACTTTAAAATATATGCTTCGAACTTAAGAATAAACTTTAAGAAAAAATAACTCATTTTGATGTAGATCGTTCGAGCCTCGTACATGCATGTAGTGAAATGACCATGAGATAGCTAATTAACGAATAAAGTTGTGAATATCATATGTATATGATATCAAAATCACTGCAGAGGAGAAAAAAGAGAAAGGATCGGACGAGATTTTTGAATTAACGAAAGAAAACTTTACTGATGTAAAGAAGGTGCAAAGAGCAAATTAAAGACTAAACTCCAATAAGCTCTTAAACCTTCCTATAATAAAAGATAACTAAGAAACGAACTAAAGAAAAACAAATATGCCGCAGAACCCGAAAGGTGAATGCGGTTTAACATGTGTCGTTGTCCTTTACTTGACATTTAAATTTAGTTTACTCCTTCGACCATTCCTCATGCCTAAAGCGGAGGGCAATGCCAAGATAAAATCGCCAGAGGGAGTTAAACACCCCTCCACGACCCTTTGTACACAGTGTTTAACTCCCGTTGAAAATCCTCCATATTCCTACGGGCGAAGATTGTTCGGAAACTTTTGATTCCTGTCCCCCAACCCTTAGCTCCCCTAAATGAAAAAACAGTGGGGAGGGTTAAATCTCTTCCATAATCTTTTGCCTTCTTGGGGAGAGAATTTGAAGACTAAGTTTAACTCTCATCCACAATCTTTCTCGAGTCCTTCTACGCTCAAAAAGGGTTGTAACACGAATGAAAACTCCCAAATTAATTTTACTCAAAGAGGGTTAAGGTTTAAGAACTTGCGTTAAGACTAGACTAACTCTAGAAATAAATGTATAGTCTAGTCCTACCGCCAGCTCTTAACCCTCAACCTAGTGAGAGAAAATTATGGAAGGAAGTTTTAGTAATACAAACCTTTTTGAACGTAAAAGGCCGAATGGAAGATTATGAATGAGATTAAAACTTCGTCTCCAAATCTTCTCCCTAAGAAAATAGAGGTTTATAAATTAGAATTAATCCTCCAGAGAGTCCGCGGTGGAGGACAAGACTTAGGGCTCCTCGAACAATCTTTGCATAATTAAATCTTCCTGGCATTATGCTCTGCTTTAAGTGGAAAAAAATTGGAGATAGGAGTTAACTAAATTAAAATGTGCAAGAAACAAAGGATGAAAGTTTAATAAACAAGTAGTCTTTCAAACCATGCTCAATTTCTCATCATTATTTTTTGTTTCTAGTTGTTAATTTATTGAATATATGAATAAATTATCTAAGGGAGGGTGGAAGAGTAATCTTCCTCCCTACTACCTCCTTCCTACGGAGAGGAGGAGGGAGGGTGGAAGAGTAATCTTCCTCCCTACTACCTCCTTCCTACGGAGAGGAGGAGGGAGGGTGGAAGAGTAATCTTCCTCCCTACTACCTCCTTCCTACGGAGAGGAGGAGGGAGGGTGGAAGAGTAATCTTCCTCCCTACTACCTCCTTCCTACGGAGAGGAGGAGGGAGGGTGGAAGAGTAATCTTCCTCCCTACTACCTCCTTCCTACGGAGAGGAGGAGGGAGGGTGGAAGAGTAATCTTCCTCCCTACTACCTCCTTCCTACGGAGAGGAGGAGGGAGGGTGGAAGAGTAATCTTCCTCCCTACTACCTCCTTCCTACGGAGAGGAGGAGGGAGGGTGGAAGAGTAATCTTCCTCCCTACTACCTCCTTCCTACGGAGAGGAGGAGGGAGGGTGGAAGAGTAATCTTCCTCCCTACTACCTCCTTCCTACGGAGAGGAGGAGGGAGGGTGGAAGAGTAATCTTCCTCCCTACCACCTCCTTCCTCGCATTTGTATATTGTTATCTAGTTTTTTAAAGGTTTTTTCGCGTTCCCTTCGAAATTTTGGTGTTTTATATACAAATGCAAAAAAGGAGGTATAAGATATATCTTACTTCCTGTACCTACTTGATCTAATGTTATATCAATGGACCAGGACACAGGTTTTGGCTGCACAGAGTCTTGTTGTGCAGTTTGTTTTTTATCTCCTTGTTAAGTAGTTTAGCTATTGAATATTGTAGAAGGTTTTAAGAGCTCCTTGTAATAACTTCTTTAATTAGCTCTGACTCCTTCTTTACAGTAGAAAGGTTTTGCAAAATTTTACTGTGTATTTTATTTGGAGATATAGCTTATGAGAAAACCTTATCGTGTAAAAACAAGCTGGAGATTGTCTACTTGGTATGATTGCTTGAAGTTTAATAATATGGGTAAAAAGTGTCACTTAATTTATACCAAGGACTTCTTTTAAATCAGGTCGAATTTTAATAGTTTGAAGTACTGTAGCCCATTTCCTTGCCTGATCCCTCTAATCTCTGCATGCCTGTTGACAAGATAAATCATTGATTATTTAAAAGGCAAGAAACTGTTTGGAAGTATTGAAAATTCGAGAACTGCAAAGTTGTTCTAATTTAACCACCATACTTAAGAAAGAACGAGGGTAATAATTCCAGAACTCCGTCAAATTTTCTTTGTTTTCGGACGTTTCTTAAAGAAATAATCTTGTAAGAATTTGGCAACAATTCTTTTAGAATGAATATTGACTTTTCTTTGTGCAAGACATTTCAACCAACAATTGAATTTCCATGAATCATTGTTTGCGAGACTCTTAAGCCTAGAATTAAGAAATTCCACCCTGGCATTAATTTGGAAATTTTTCATATCTTTTCATTGAACATCTTAGTCATTATGTAGCATTTGAAAAACATGCTAAGTCGAGCTGTCACAAATCTGAAAACACTTTTAATCTGATTAACAGGGTTTTACTCCAACAAAGCACTGAATCGACACGAAATCCACAGGATATGCCACAAGAACCTGTAGGTTATTTAAAATCTGACGGTAAACACCAAAGAGTTCCCTTTTGGACTGAAAAATGTACATTTTTGAACCTACTCTGTAACAATGAATACAGTCAGCTTTGGTCAAATAACATGCAACTGGAAATTGGCAATTCAGTGGTGGTGTTTTGATGCCATTTCCCTAAACAATGCAAGCGAATGTGCAAAAAAACCCTTCATTCGATGTCTTTTTAAAAACTTAAGGGTATCAAATTTCCAAAAGTAATTTCTCTTTTACTTGTCGTAATTTCTATATGCCAACCATTACACTTGACAACATTGACAAATTTTTCATCAAGACAATATCCCTTAGTTGATTATTTCCTTTGTTCTCGTCACATACCTGCTTGACAATGTATTGATATAGTAAGGAAAAAGAATTTTATAAGTTGATCAGTTCTTGAGAATTGAACAGTTTATTACTAATTAGCCCTTATTTTGTAACATTAATATTGTTCATTTTCTCACCAATTGTCAATTTCCGTAAGATGAATTGATTACACTGGCTCAATTACTATTTTATACTGCCTTGATACGGTACAGAAAGGCGAAATCATAAGTTGATCACTAGTTCTCTAGAATGTAAAGGCTTTTTACTAATAAAATTGTTAGCTCCTACTTTGAAAGTGACCAACATATAACTCATTTTTGCATCCCCTGTAGATTTTATAACCTTATTATTCTTAAGACCAAGTGTTTTAATTGACTGTTGCTTATCATTTAAATTTTTCTTGAAAGAAAGGACCATTGCTTTGAACTCTTCAGGAAAAATATTGTTTTTCATCAACTATTTCCAAAAACGTTTGGTTCTGGTTGTTGATCAATTTGTTATACGCATTACGGAAAAGTAATTTAGTTTTGAAACGAAATTCACAAGAAACTATTCGACAGTTTCAAGTTCACCTCCAAGATAAAGGACCGAGTGGTAACTATTAAGGTTCATCCCTGGCATGCCCAAAATGTTAATTATCAATACTGGTTTCCCCATATTCTTTTTAATGTTGATTCTTAGATTGATAACTGTTAAATCAGGTTAAAGGGAGTAGAGAAATGTACTTATCTTAAATAAGGTTTGTCCAATTGTCAATGTGCACCAGAGTCCAAGAGTACACTGCAATCCAAGATGGCTGTACTTTCTTTCAATAGTGATCTGCTTCCAACCTGGAGAAGGAAAGGAACAACTGTAATAATTAACAATCTTTTAATTCAGTCATTCGACTGATACATTTGTAGTCGTGTTAGATACATTTGATAATTTCATAAATTTTCAGATAACAGTAGTGATTTGGTGTGGTTTCACATTTGCTTAAGAGATCTTGAAGAAAAGCGAATATTCCTTATGGTATCTACCCTCCAAATTATGCCTAGATTATCGACAGAGTAATCGCTCAAGGTTTGGTTTTATGCACTGAAATGAAAACTACTCGATGACTTTATTCTCACAATGTTCTTATTCTTTACAAAAACTGGCTACCAATAGCTTATTTGAACGTTGTCGTCATTTGACTACAACCACCAGAATTCCTTTCGTTTTTTCTTTATTATTTAAATTTTGAATTCCCAGTGGGGTTTAAATAACAATTGCCCTAATTAAAATAAGGAAATGAAAAAGAGAAGGATTCTGGTAGTTGTAGTCAGATGACGCCGTCATGCAAATCTCCTATTGCAATCCAGTGTTGCAACATGTTCTCTTCGGTTTATAATGAAAACCAAACAGTTGTAACTGATTATTTTACAAGTTGTTGCTTTCAAATTGAATTTTCTCGAAAATTATGGAGAGACCGGAACGTTCGTTTTAAGATTCAAAAGCCCTTGTTTACTTGAAAAAAGAGAAGGAAAGAAAAATTTAATAGAATTTTCCCTTAGTTTTTCTAGCAGATTTAGTCTTAGTTTTATATTGAGACTCATCCACAGTGATACCATGTATAAACAGAACTCTTTCGTGAAGCCGCAACCTTTTGAACTGAGACACTTCACAAGAGAAGGAACTAAGTTCTGTTGATTCTGAGAATTTTGTTCTTCATGAAGACAACACCAGTACCTTCAGCTACTGATGATTCTTATTTATTAGCGTTTAATTCTTAGTCAGCAAGACCCCGTTGATAACAATACTTTGTACAGAAGGGTTATCTTGGGGAAATATTCGATTATCGTTATTATTAATATTAGTATTATTATATTATTAACGAAATTGACAAGATACAATATTAAACAGTTTTAGGTCGACTCCCAAGATAAACACTGAGGGGTAACTATTCAGGTTTAACCCTACCACACCCAACATCTATCATTCTGGTTTTTAATGTTGATTCTGAGAATTTCATTCTTCATCAAGACAATACCTTCAGCGACTGATTTTCTTAGATTTTCACCGCTCTTTCGCTGTAACTGTTAAATGGTTAACAAGAGTAGAAATAATGTACTTATCTGATGTTTCCAATAGCCTATATGTGCACCAAAGTCTAAGAGTACACTGCAATCGGCCAAGATGGCTGTAGTTTCCTCAATACTGATCTGTTTCCAACCTGGAAAATATTATAATATTGATGTTTTAATTCAGGCAGCCGACTGATAAATTTGTAGTCGTGTAAGATACATTTGATAATTTCATAAATTTTCAAACTGAACCGTAGTGATTTGCTGTGGTTTTACATTTGCTTAAGAGATCTCGGAGAAAAGTGAATATTCCTTATGGTATCTACCCTCCATCCAGCACCCCTCCCCCTTCTAGCATGTACCTTTAATGACTGTCATGTGCTTTCAAACTCGAATATTGGTCACACCCTCTGAAAACACACCCTTTCGTTTTAGATGCAAAAATCTCTATAACAATAAACTTCCTCCTTCCTTCACTGCCATGTGAAATGTGGAGTTTGATGTCAAAATAGTGACCAAATATCAACATTTACTTTAGAACTTCCTGATGCAAACTGTCTTTGGCTCCATTTGATAAGTGAGATCCTTTCAATAAATCAAAGCTATAACTGCCTTCTTGTTTGTGAAAGATCCTTAATGATGATCAATATTTCCTAATTAAGGTAAGACGAGCTATGTGGATACAAAACTATTGAGGTTCACACCCTGCCTCACCCAAAATATTAATTCTCATCACTGGTTTTCTCATATTTTTTTATGTTGATTCTGAGAATTTGGTTCTTCATAAAAACAAAAACCTCAGTGACTTTCTTAGATTTTGATCATTCTTGCACCAAGGCCACTAACTGGTTAAGGAGAATAGAAATAATGTACTTCAGATTCTTTCAATGAATCAAAGCTATAACTGCCTTCTTTTTTGTGGAAGATCCATGTTTCTTAAGGTAAAAAGAGCTCTGTAGAAATAGAGAGATGTATTTTATTCATTTGGAAGACTGAATAAGGATAAACTGAACTTTGGCAGAGAAACCTCATTTCATGGGCAATTTATACAAGAGTCAACATAAACGCTCCCTTTTTCGAATGTTAAGCCTATAAAATTGGGGCAAGATGCGGAACATAACAATGCGTTCGTCTTTTACAAACAGGCTCTTAAATTATTAATGGCCCTTTACTTGAACTCAAGAGCTAGCAATCGACATCTAATTTCTCCCTATGATACCAATACGTAATCAAGTAGACTTTGATAATTCTTTGACAATTATTGATAATTCTTTGATAGTTCCTTGAAAATTCTTTGATACTTTTTCGACAATTCTTTAATAATTTTTTAGCAATTCTTTTGACAATTCTTTGACAATTCCTTGACAATAATAATAATAATAATAATAATAATAATCACTTTATTTAAGTGTCCATGTATTTAGCACTAATGTGTTAATTGGGGACACTTTAAATAAATAAACAAATATTTCAAATATAACATAAACTATTAATCCCAAATCCTTTGACAATTCTTTGACAATTCCTCGATAATTCTTTGACAATTCTTTGACAATTCTTTGATAATTCTTTAACACTTTTCTGATAATTCTTTGACAATTCTTTGATAATTCTTTGATAATCCTTTGATAATTCATTGATAATCCTTTGATAATTCTTCGATAAATCTTTGATAATTCTTTGACAATTCTTTGATAATTCTTTGACAATTCTCAGACAACTTTTTGATAATTCTTTAAAAATAATACCACAAATCTATATCTTTGATAATTCCTTGATAGTTCTTTGACAATTCTTTGACGATTCTTTGCCAATTACTTGACAATTCCTCGATAATTCTTTGAAAATTCTTTGACAATTCTTTGACAATTCTCTGATAATCTTGTGATAATCTTGTGATAATTCTTTGATAATTCTTTGATAATTCTTTGATAATTCTTTGAAAATTCCTTGAAAATTCTTAGAAAATATTTTAATAATTCTTTAATAATTCTACGACAAGCCTTTGATAATTCCTTGATAGTTCTTTGCCAATTACTTGACAATTCCTCGACAATTCCTCGATAATTCTTTGACAATTCTTTGATAATTCTTTGATAGTTCTTTGAAAATTCCTTGAAAATTCTTAGAACATTTTTTGATAATTCTTTAATAATTCTCTGACAAATCTCTGATAATTCTTTGAGAATTCTTTGAGAATTCTTTGATAATTCTTTGATAATTCTTTGATAATTCTTTGAAAATTCTTTGAAAAACCTTTGACAATCCTTTGACAATTCTTTGAAAATTCCTTGAAAATTCTTTGACATTTTTTTAACAAATCTTTTATAATTCTTTAACAATTCTTTTGGCAGTTCTTTGATAATTCTTTAACAAATCGTTAACAATTCTTCGATAATTCTTTCATAATTCTTTGACAATTCTTTGATAATTCCTTGATAATCTTTTGATAATTCTTTGACAATTCTTTGACAATTCTTTGACAATTCCTTGATAATTCCTTGATAACTTTTTGATAATTCCTTGACAATTCTTTGATAATTCTTTGACAATTCTTCGATAATTCCTTAAAAATTCTTTGAAAATTCTGTGACAATTTTTGACGATTCTTTGATAATTCTTTAAAAATTCTCTGAAAATTGGCCCATCAAGACAACTCTAGGTAGCATTTCTTCAACAGAAGCCACGGTATACGTAAAAAAATTAAGATACTTCATATATACGAAATGATATTTCTAGTGTTGAGCGTGTAAGATAAAAATGACCTGGTAAAGAGCCTTCATAAAATTCTTCTTGAAATGACACCAGGTGTGATTATCCCGGCTCTAAACTACAAATTTCTCATAGAATATATTTATTTTCGGCTCAACTTTTTGTTAACTGTAGACATTTTCACTTTTACCGTATTTGCAGCATTTTAAAATTTTTTGGTCATTTTAATCAATTGTCTAACTAATCTATTTAATTCTTAATAGTTTTAAATGTTTAGTTTGTTTTGGGACCTTCTTGAACAGCTCCTTGGTAAGTGAAGACTTTTGTTTCAGTGAATATTGTTATTGAATCATTTCACCCTTAATTTTTATTCTGTTCGTTCAGTAAACAGTATTTCGCGGTTTCACGTTGACAAATAAACACAATGGATTTTATTCTTTTTTGGCCGGATTTTCAGGACTACCCATTAAGGGCCCATTGACTGATCTTTTTGACGCCGTTGCTAAGGGAAATATTTTCTCATAAAACTCTATCATTTTTAGTTAGTTCAGAGTTATTTCATGTGTGCGATCAGGGTAACTTTCAATATATCAGTAACACCAGGGATGACGTTATCAGGCCACGCCATTGGTCATGTGACTAATACTGAAAAAAAGGCTCCCAGGCAAATTACTTTATAGGAATTTTTTTTCATTGATTTATTACGCTATGCATAGATTTTGTTTCATTTCTAAAAGGCCAGATTTTGAGAGGATTTCAAAATATTGAAAAATTCGTAATTTTCTGAAAAATGCATGATTTCCAGAAAGCAATGCACAGCTATGTTTCCAACGTTAGCCTTAATCGAAACGCGTCGAAAAAGGCTGGATTTAATGAAAAACTGCGTTTCCTTTACCATTTAAAGAAACCGGATGTGCGCCCGATATATAGTGAAAGTTACCCTAGCGTGCGCAATTTACACTACCAGCACACTTCGGTAAGATCAAACAAAGCGACACGGAGTTAGTTTTTCTCTTTCTTTTGCTCTTGTTTTTCTGCTTTTCTCTTATTTTTTCTTTCCTTGTACTTTTTTTATTTTGCATTTGTGAAACACAAAGAAAAAACATCTAAAATGTAAGCGAATTTGCAAGTTATTGAGTTGTTTTTATTTCCGCGCCCAGGATGACGTAAGTAACGGGAAGTGAAATTTCACCTCCTTAGCAACGCGCACGAGCGCGCACACGAATCGGTTAATTGGCCCTCAATGTTAATTCTGATAATTTGGCAATACATCAACCTCGTATAGATAATAAAATTCTGTGTCTGAGACTCTCGATAATGAATAAATTTTCACAGGAAAATTTCATTTTTATTCCTTTGAGATGAAACCATTAAGTGCTAAATGACAGAAGGAACAAAAACAATCAGCAGAATTCCACTTGGGCACCAATGCAAATCCTGCAATCCGTTAGGTCTAAAATGGCAACGTTTTCTCGTTTTTTCGGAGGTTTCAGGAAAATACAAAAACAATGACATTGAATGTTACTCGACTTTAAAAACTGGAAATTGCGGTCAAAAAGCTGACAAGCGTGTGAATACAGTTACAAGTTTCAAACAACTTTTCAGTCTGCACGAGGTGGCTGAACACAGTTTTTGATACCCGTGTTTCATTCACCTTTTTCTCTAAAACCCTTGATCCCTCGGTCGTCAAAAATGGCAGAAAGCTAGTTAACAACATAAACTTTAGTTTTTTGATGGTTAAGCTGACGTATGTGCCGTTGCCATGGCAACATGAATGAATGTAAACAGGCCTTTAAAATCGGTTTTGTTTATTTGCAGAAAATCTAGTCATTAGATTTTCTTTAAAATTTGCATGCAACAAGCTCGTAACAATTCTCACAAGTTAACACCATTTTGCTAATAATTTAATAGAGAGATCTTCAATTATCCCTTGTTGAAAGTTCACTGGAATATCTAGAATTTCCTTTGTCAAAGTTCAATTATTTTTAATATTCCAGTTACTTATTTCCTAAAGTATTTTCGTGTCAAATTTCGTGAAATTCTAATGAGTAGTTCTCGCGAAATAGGCGTATTTTCGAGAGAGCAATTTTCATTCAATCGCAATTTTTTAACTTGCTACGCTTGCGCTGCATTTAATTGGGTTCTTTCGGTAAAAAAGAAAAAGCTGAGAATTGCTGGGTTCTTTGCATCGTTACCTTTTCTAACATATCTTTGTAATAAAAGACTAAAGTCATCAATACGCTGCGTTCAATTATAGAGAAAAATAGCAGATACTGCGGGTGTTGATTAAATAAAATGATCTCTCTATTGACGGCACGTTTGTTTTTTGCAATCCTTGTGCGCGCGCTGAATTGCATCAGCAAAAGCGCGCGCGAAAACTGTGTTCGGCCACCTTAAGTATGAAAACAATAGGCCCTTTGCACGATCCGGTCACATGGTACGGAATTAATTACGCTGGGACGCAAGTTACACAGTGGGATTTCCAAAAACAAAGGAACTCGCACCAGTCCAGCCCGACTTTCCTTTGTTTTGAAAATCCTACTGTGTAACTTGCGTCCCAGCATAATTAATTCTGTACCATGTGACCGGATCGTGTAAAGGGCCTATTACCCCATAAAAACCTTGAGCTCATAGTCTAATTGTAAATTAAAATGGACTTATCTTTAAACATGATGTATCCAATATTCAACTTGGACTAGAGGCCAAGAGCTGTACGTGTCAACACTTCCATCCAGCTGTTTGCACTATAGGAGCACTTGCCTCTTTATTTAGTTTATCTCTTTTTTGATCTGGAGAAAAACAAAGGAAACTTCAATATAACTTAAGCCTATTTTGCATGAATATAGAGATAATTTCAATTCCATAACTCAATTTATCTTTTGATGTCGATTTGTTCATCAATACAATTGATATGAAAAGAAACATAGCCCCTCGAATGTTCACTTCAACGACCAGTATCAACTTTCAGTCCCAGGCTCGACAAATATCAATTGTCTTTACTAACTGTCTTTCATTTTGCAAAAGACAGTTCTGAGAATTGGAAGTACATCAAGACCATCATTTATCCCCTGGTTGATGGTTTTCTTAATTTCCAAGACACTTGACAATTTATGCACGCTATGGCAAAGGTACATTAAGTTGAAAAAGTATAACAGTACGTGACAACAGAAGTATGAAACTACCATTTACTCATCTGAAATAATAAGATGTTTCCCATGGCTGCCTGACACGTCATTCTGCACACTTTGATCCAGTACAGCATTAAACCACGGCTCAACCTGGAAAATAGAAAAACACCAATAAACAAACCAAATCCTTACTGAACTTTTCAGTACAGGCTTGGGTACTTCCAGAAATGCCCTAAAAAACCAATGGACAAATGTCACAGTGATTTTCGATTCGCGCGAATAAAAGCGTTGCGGAGTTACGAATAAAAACTCACCTTCATGGAATGGATTAACAAAACAAACCCACTGCTACATATAGTTGAGCTCCAGAGTGGCTGGACAGAATCTCAAAGCACATACGCTGCAACTAAAACAGTTAGAGAAAACATGTTACCATTATCTCTGTCATCAGTAAAGCATTTTCAAATAATTTAGCTCAATTTACCAAATTTTATTTGGACATCCAGCGAAGTGTCGAAAATCCTTACCGTCCCTTCAGACTGGTTCAGACTATTGTCCAATACCATAGAATTGTATGGGGTTATCAACAAGACAGGGGTATAAAAATCCAAAAACAACACAATTACTTAACTTAAATTGAAGTGGAGGCTTGCATCGCTAAGAATCTGACGTCCAGAGTAGTTTGTTTTGCTGAAAGAGACTGCTCCAACACAATTTCTTTGGACACGTCTGTTGCTCTGTTCCGCTGGATCGTGAAAACAACAAGAAACAATACTTTAGGCCATTTTTATTTTAAGCTTAGCAAAACACCGTTGTTAGCCGTTAATGAGATTTTTTCATTGTTATTATTTATCTCCTGGGTAGGCAAGGATCTGTACAAACCATGCTGCTTATGATATAAGCTTACATGAAAAATGGAAAAATTAAAACCTTTTAACTCAGATTCATTCAATCAATAAATTTAAGCTAACGTCCAGAGCTTTTGTGGTATAGTTTTTAGTTTCTGGATTAATGAATCTGGCATAATTTAGTTTAAAACAGCTTGAAAGTGGTAATTCGCCATCATAAGGACACAATTACTGTTTTTATGGCCATGTTTGTACCTGATTCAAAATTTCAGAGGAAATTCGGAGGGAACAAGCAAAAGCCTGAAAGCCTGGTGTGTGACTACAAAGTCCTACTGTGGAATCTTGCTTTTGATTCATTAGCCAATATATACCTGACATACGTTCCTCCTTCATGTCTGGTTTGAAGCGCATTTTCAAACCGTTGCTGTCGGGAAGGAGAACTGAAGTGACAGCAACAGTGCAGTAAATCCAAAATCTGAGGCAACACTGGCACGGTTGCTACAAAAGAAGCACGAAACAAAAAATACATAAACATCAGCTACCTGCAATACTTACTCGCTCGGAATATAATTTTTTAAGCAATTGCAAATAGGGCTATGGAAACTGGCAGAGTCTAGATGAAGCTGCTTAGAAACTTGAAATTTCATTTCGTCATCATCTTAGAGCAATGCGGTTTGACCGTCAAAGTTCTCATTTAAACAAGAATGAAAATAAAATTTCATTTTAACCGACTGGTCGCACTTGGCAGGGAAACAAGCAGAGTCATGCAATAATTGCTCACTAGAAAAAAGTACTTGCTAACCCAGTATTCCAACAACCTGCAACAACTTACTTTTGACGATTCCTGCGACCCGAGCGAAGGGCAACTCGCAGTGAACTTCACGGCGTGGTCACAAGTCCGTTTAGGGGCCAAAATTGGAAGGCTAGCGAAATTTAGAAATGAAACTAAAGCTAAATAACAATTAAATGAATAGAAATGATACAAACAAGATCAGGAAAATATAAACTTATCTCATAGAAGGACATGAAAGATGTCTGCAGCTTCGCTTCACAGTACAACGATGAACAAAATTTAAACTAAGGGCGTGTCATTTGACGCCTCTTTATATACGTGATTAAAATTCATTCCACGCTGCTTCGAGAAAAATTTTGAATCAGACAGATCTAGAATGCATTATAAGGCGTCTTCAGAATTTCTTCGTTAAAATGTTTTAGCCTTTAATCACTTCAACAATGCCTTGAGAAAAGCACGCACTCCGATTATATCATCAATGCGGAATGCTATTTTTTGTTGGAATAAGCGCGTCGCTGACTTTTTGTTTGCAAGCTTTTAACATCAGGGCATATTTAAAATTCTCCTATTGAATGGATTCTTATTGATTTTTTTCTCAAGGAAAGCAAACGAATGAATATTACTGTAATACGATTTAATAGATGCAAAAGTTCTGAACGTTGAACATTTTGTTTTATAGCCCTCATGATCAGCTAACTTCAGTACTTGAAACGGTTGCAGTATTCAGATATCAGAAAACGTACTGCGCATCTTTCTGCGCGGTACGTGAGGATGTCGCTCGGTTGATCTTCTTATTTGAGCAAGCATGAATTTTTGTTCGGCATTTCACTGTTAAGAAAACAATGCTCCCCCTGCCTGCTCAGAGGTTCTCTCGCTTACTGATATATTCAGTGGTACGCTTATATATGGATGCATAGGATTTTGTTTTAGGTGCTACGCCGTAATTACAGATCTTGTATTCCAGGTGCTAAGATGTTTTCATTTTCAGACAAACAATCCGTAAGCTGTCCCTAGAGCACGGCATCTTAATTGATATTAGTTCGTTAAAATTTTCGGCGTTTCAATCCAAACGCCGACATTGCTTTAGACAGTCCTTGTATATTTTTTTTTCCTTTATTTACTCTCATCCTACTCATTGTATGCTAGCTTATGCTCCCTGTGGTACTATATGTTATCCATACTAAAGCATGAACGGGAGAGTGCAGGGTGCGGTAGTCGCTGGTGTAGCGGTCCAGCGCACCGCATTTGGACCTCAATCAACATGAAGGAGAAAACGTGAACAAATAAACCTTCAGGCATCTTTCCAGCAGCACTACATGGTACAGGAATGCTTACATGGGTAATCCACAGACACAAAGCTCAGTCAACCACATTTCTGCACATTTTATTTACTTTCAAGTCACAACCAGGTGAACCAGCATAAAAGCAATTATGTATTAAATCTGTTAATTTTGTACAAATTAAAAAAAAATTGTTAAAAAAGACCAAACGCACAGAAAGTACAAATCTAACTGAGTGATGTATGCAAGTCCTGGTTTTGTTTAAAACCTGTCAAGAATACAATCTCTTTCAAGGTAAAAATTTCGTTTCAAGTGAGTAGCAATTCATTAATAGGGAATTTAAGAAAACTATAATGGCAACGCCAGTACAATTGCTACGCACGTGCATTATAATTCTTGGCAATTTTGTTTTCGTCGTCCTCTGCAAAACGACAACGTGAAATGACCAAATTCTGCGCTGCAAAGAGAACTGAGGTGAACCACGACGGTTAACTTTTTAAATTTCTATTTCCAATTTAGCATAGTGTTTAAATTTAGCATATGTTTAAATTCGTGCGTGGTTACTAACTTATGATTGAAGGACATCTCAGAGTCATTAACAAAACAGTAAAAATCCTCCTCACATTGTAAGTGTCACAGTTTTAGAATGAGGTTCTAATTTCAAGCAAATAAGTTATTTACAATTGCTAAATTAAATTTCCAGAACCAAGTCAGCTGTCCAAATTGTATTACACTGTAACAAAATTATAAAGGGCACCCGATTAGTCCAAAATTGTTACATCACCGTAACTTCTTATATGATGATATATTATTACATTTGAAAATATATGTTCCAACTCAGTTTCAGTGGACATAAAAATGATCTAATTATCTGTTGTATTCCATTTGATAAACTGTGAATAGCATCAAATTGTAACATTTCTATTAGTTACCAAAAAAATTCCTTTCAATTGACCCATAAATTATAAAACTTTTAATAGTTCTAAATTTTCTCCATGTACCATGTTTGCAATGTTCTAACAGAAAACCAGCAACAGACCAACTGACCAACCGACAAGAAAATCAATAACAGAATTATAATTATTATTAAAAGCATATTAATTTTGTATGAATCGTTTTTATGTCCGTGGTTGCCTTGCTTGTTGCTCTGCAGTTATTTTCTCTGTTGCAGCTTTACGCAGTTCCTTTATCCATCTTCTTGAAAAGGAGCCAGGAATCTCAAAAGCATGCTGTGTAAAGAAATCAAAAGGAAACAGAACTTAAAAACTGCTTCTCCAGTCAAGAAAATCCCATGTTTCTCCGCTTTACATTTGTGACAGATGTTTTCTAATTGTTATAGAAGACATCAGCTGTTATTAGATTTAAGGCACTGAGACAAAAACAAAGTAAGTTTGCTCTTTCATTTTGGTTTATATTTTTTCGTTTGTCTTAATTTGTTTTCTTGAGCATCTCTGCTTAAATATATTTAATTTGTATGTCCAGTAAGAAAATTCTCAACTTCCTAGTCCCCTTCCTTCACATACCAACCCCTCCCCTCTCAAATAGGAGTTGGCTGAAACTCAGGTCTGACCCCAGGCTGAACCGTTATTGATTTTACTCCCTGATTGTCATTCAATCTGAGAATTTTATATTGAAAAGAGACAATATCATTTAGTTGATGCATTGTAAATATAGACTTGTCACAAGTCTGCTTGACAATTCTTGATGCTGTCTGTAACAGTCAACACAATATAAGAGTACAGCACTTAGCCCTTTCTTAAAATACAATGTTTGTTGCTTCATATGGAAAAAGCAAACATAGATTGTTTTTGCATGTGAAACAATGGGCAACTAAACTTGGCAAAGGAATATGCTAAATCAATTGTAAGCACCTTGGACAAATAATGGGTGTGTGTGCTTTACAAATGAACTATTACAATTATTATTATTCATTATCATCATTACGGCAAATAATGGATGAGTGCACTATATAAACGAACTATTACTATTATTATTACTCATTATCATCATTACCTCCATGAATCTGTGACAGTCCATTGTTGAAGGTCCTTGAGTTATTTCCTAACAGTTAACAAAAGGAAATATTCAAAATTAATGTAGCGTTTACATGTGCCAAGGACCACAAACCAAGTCTCCCCTTCAGGGAAGTGTCCCAGTGTTGTGTGACTAGATGTCTCAAAAGTTAAGGCTTGAATTCATTCAAGAAATCCTTAACACCAAATTTCTGATCAGAATAGGGAGTTAAAGCAAATCACAATGGCAACAGCAGAGGCAATGCCACTAATTCTAATGAAACAAAATGTTTAAAAAACACAACAATGATTGAGTACATGTATGTGGGTTATAAATCTTCACTTGGTACATTTCTTTGCTGTTCTTTGCCAAACCACAGCATTAAGGACCCATTAACCAATTTATGCGTGCGCTCGCGCGCGTTGCTAAAGAGGTGAAATTTCACTTCCGGTTACCTACGTCAGCCTGAGCGCGAAAAATAAAAACAACTCAATAACTTCCAAATTTGCTAACATTTTAGATGTTTTTCTTTGTGTTTCACAAAATGCAAAGTAAAAAAGTACAAGCAGAGACAAAATAAGAAGAAGACAGGAAAACAAGAGCAATAGAAAGAGAAAAACTAACTGCGTGTGGCTTTGTTTGATCTGACCCATGTGCGCTGGTAGTGTAAATTGCGCACGTGCTGATAAGGTAACTTCCCATGTATATCGGGTGCACTTCCGGTTTCTTTAAATGCTAAACGAAACACGGTTTTTCATTAAATTCAGCCTTTTTCGACAGATTTCAATAAAAGCCAACGTTTGAAAGACAGCAATGCATTCCTTTTTCAAAATCATGCTTTTTTCAGAAAATTACGAACTTTTTAATATTTTGAAATTCTCTCAAAATCTGACCTTTTAGAAATGAAACAAAATCTATGCATAGCGTAATGAGGATTTAAATTAAAATATCAAATCAATGAAAAAAATCCCCATAAAGTAATTTGCCAGGGAGCCTTTGCGTTTTTTCAGTATTAGCCACATGACCATGGGCGTGGCCTGATGACGTCATCACTAGTGTTACTAATTATGAAAAAGTTAAAACACATGAAATAACTCTGAACTAACTAAAAATGATGAGGTTATATGAGAATAAATTTTCCTTAGCAACGGCTCGAAAAGATCGGTTAATGGGCCCTTAAATGACCAAATTCTGCCTAAATATTACATGTACCTGGAGAAGGTGAGCCACAATGGCTCATTCTAAATTTATTTTTTGAATTTTAATGTTGTTTTGGGATCTGATCTGTCTAATTAGACTTGGAATTGTCCGGCAATAAATAAATCCATCTTTCATGACTAAAAGTTGAGTTCAACCATGAAGATGTCAGCTGTGCTTACATTTTTGACACGGGCCAGGTTACATAGCATGTCAAGAGCTGGGATGTCAAAAGATGGTGGCCATGCGTGAAACACTGAAAGTGGATTTTAAGACAAATTGATTTTTCAAAATCCTTTTTTCCTCTCACCTTCATAGCTGTACACAGTTGAGCAAAGTCATGACAAGCTAGCAGCTTTTCCTTGTTAAGACTCATCATTGTCAGTGCTACTCTGAGGATCACTTTTGATCCTTCATAGAACAGGCAGTCCCAGATGCGAAGCACTGTCTGAAAATGGTTTATAATAAGGTGTTGCTTTAGTAAGCCTAAAATATCTAGTAAATTACATCCATGTAAACATCAGTTCCCAAAAAAGTGCATAAAAAGCTCTTCAGAAAATAGATATATTGTTCAACTGTTTGAATATTAAATGTTTCTACCCAAGTATATATTAAATGAGGACCAACCAATTTAACACCTAAGGAAGTAACCCAAGTTGCACTAGAAGCCCATCAGGGAGGGGGGGGGGGGAGCACATGGAAATCCTCCTGGTAGCCACAGTTACAAGCATCATAAATTACTTTAGATTCTTTCAATGATTGGTTGAACATGATTTTCTGTCATACCTACCTCAACTGGAAGTACATCAATGTAAAGGCAAATGAACCACTTCGTAGAGAAGATGGTGTAAGATACACCAAGTCTATCTATATGCTCAAACAAATCTGGCATCTTGGCTCTGTGTTAATAAAATAATAAAGTTCTAACCCCACATAATCATCAAGATAGCACCACTTGGAAAATATAACAACTATTATGTCAAATACTTTTGTAAACTTAAACTAGTAGTAATCAAAGATTAGAGCAGTGCGTTCATGTGTGTACTTTGCATGTTTGGTCTACTTTGGTGGCGTTTGAATGGCTTGATAGAAAAATAAGTTTGATCGAGTGACAGATAACAATCTGCATGTGAAGTTGAAGCCTGCTGTAATAGTGTTAATTAAGTATTAACTTGTACTGGACACAATATTTTCCAGGAAAGGCACTTAAACTGTTGGCGACACTTCTTGATAAAATTACATTTTGACCAACGACCCAGCAAGACAGGGCATCACCAAATGTTTTCAAATTTTGTGTTTGTATTTCTTTACACTGCTCGAATTTACATCTTGTTTTCACAAATGAAAAAGGTGAATTAACCATTCTGACCACAAAGCACAGCCTTTTGGCGAGTTACACAACACGGAAAGTTTGTTTCCTGACAACCAATCCTGGTCACAATGAATTTTCTGAGCTATAAATTGGAAAATTTATTTTCTGAGCACTGATCTGAGGATCATCATGGCCATTTGCCAAGCTACACAGAAGATTTGTTTTCCTTCCACAATTCATGGCCATTTGTCATCGCCGAGCTACAAAACATTATTTCCTGATAACACAGGCTTTAGTTACTTGTTTGTTGTCGAAGGCTAGTGGGTCAAAATACATGCAGCTTTGCAGAAATCATACACACTTCGAATCTATACAGCAAATATGGGACTGTGTGCATGTGTTCATGGTGTAATTTGTGTAATTCGCCCCCACTGTGGGGGAGGGGGGGAGAATGAGCAAACAAATGATCCTTCCCAAAAATTCTCGATACAAACTGGATTAGGATTGCGTGACACTACATACATGCATTTTGCAAAGATAATTTACTGCTAATAAACAATTACTGTATAACTAAATATTTATCAGTTGAAATGTAAATTCCAGAACATACACCATACCTGACTACTTCCCGTAGAGCCTCTTGCTCAACTTGGAGTCCAAACATGTCCTTAGCATAATAATCTGCAAAAGGCAGCCACTCACTTCACTTTTAATACAACAATCAAATGCTCAACCTTTACTTCATAAAGTTGTTACTCTTTTAATTTGTCCTACACTGTTGTAGGCAGGGTGTTTTGGATGACACCTTAATGTGCTATCACATGTAAAAACAGTCTTTTTTCTCTGTAATACTAATATCTTTTTCCCCGTAATACTACGCTTAATAAAAATAATACCTGGCAAAAGTTTTCCAACAATAACATCCAAAAGCCAGAAAGCCACTTCCTGTTTTCTAACAATGAGAAGCATCAACCCAGCTATATAGTTCAGACCCTGAAATAACAAAACATAACCAATCACATACTACAATATGATTCGATTTAGCACCCTCCTTCAAAATAAGCACCCTTTTGGAATAAGTGCCCCCCTTTGAATGTGTTTTTATTGATAAGCACCCCTATTCCAACTAAGTGCCCCCATTCTAATAAGCAACCCTATTATAATATTATTAATTACATTATAACACCGTCAGAGTATATATCAATGGAGGTTCATCTCCCTTAATTGCTCACATATGTAATGCTGTTATCGTTTCTTTTCTCAGATAGTTGTTTTGAACATTTGGTTGTTTCTCCAAAAAGAAGAGAGTGTTCTGTCCTGAGCAAGTACCCCTCTCGAATAAGCATCCTTCCTTGAAGTACCATAAATAATTAAGCATCCCAGGCACTAAATCAAATCATTACCATACTTGTGTAAGCCTAAGTCAATAGCCACTGAGTTAGTACATTGAGCTTACTAAATTATTTAGACACTGTAGCACACATTTGCACAAGCTTAGGCTCCATGGATATCTAGAACATTGGACCAGGTCTTGGCAGCAAAGAACATGCAGTATGTTCATACAGAGAAGACTCGGGATTGACATTCTCCCAGAACAGTCCCTTGGTTAATAAGTGATTTATTGCACAATGTAACAATTGGAAGCAAACTTAAGCAACTTTACCTGCTGCAATACTACTGGGCTGGCCATGAAGCTTTCCGACTGGCTAATTTTATTGATTACTATAGCTAGCCTTGTGCATCCGATAGTGCGATGAGGACTGATGATAGCTAGCCTTACCAAATCAGACATAATTTGCACGGCCATTTGCAAAAGGGAAGAGTTGCTACCTTGAACTGTACTCAACAGCTTAAGATGATCTTTCCTACACAGAATACATGTAATTATACTCAATCTGGAAAATCCTGCTCACAAAACAGCATGCTAACACTTACTTGGCAATAGCCTATCCTTGGGTTGTGTTTTGCATAAGCAACCAAAACATTGTGCAAAGCAGGCCTCAAGTCAGCTTGATTGTTGGAAAAATGAATGTTATCAGGAAAGGTACGGTCAATATCTAGAGAAAATGTTCAAACGAAAAATGAGATTAATTAAACAATAAACATAATTCAATATAATTTAATAAAAGTCTGAAAAATATGGATGAGCACATGTATAGACTGACTGTGGAGTCAATATACCTGTCTGTATAGCATGCAAGGTCTGTTCATCCAGTGAACTATCTCCTGTTAATTGCTGGTATTTACCACGGTTTAACTTCATTTTCTTTCTTGCTCCACTGATGTCTACCCATACCTTGAAAAAAGCCAAATCCTCAGTTATTAACTAATTAGCTAATGAAGTTAAACCCAAACTTTATGTGCACAGAAAAACTGAACTGGTAATGTTGGTTATGCAGTTACCTACATGTAGTAAACAAATGAAATTTTCAAACTATATAAAACTATGCTGATTGAGAATTGACTTAGTCTTTAAACTTTACCTGAACTTTGCTCAAATAATGGTTGTGGTTTTTGCTACCATATTCCATCAAGTTAGTAGACCCCTTAGGAAACTGATCTGTTTTGTTGATTGTTTCCTTTCCCCAAGGTTAACCCGAATATTGTTCCCCTAAATTGACAGCAACAAGAAATGCAATTGTGTCTAAACCCCCGAGTTTCTACACTACTGCCACAAAGGCACAGTTCAGGCATCTCTGGTAAAAAATATTACAACAACTGATCGCTTGATAAAGCATTAGCTACACAATCAATGTAGCCAGTCACTTAGCTGGCTTGACTTGTCTTGGAAAACAGTTCTATGTCCTACTACGATAAGGACAGGATGAAGGAGAATTTTGTGAGCTAACAAATCAAGACAGTCCTGTTTGAAGCCTACACTCATTTGTATCAAACTTCAAAAATATTTGACCTAATATCAATCAATCTCTACCCAGTAACATTATCAACCTGTTCACCATAATGGAATGACTACTTGAACCTCACTGCAATTAAAGAATCATGTGTACTAAAGGCATCTGTGGTTGGGTGTCGATCGATACCCTCAATCAATACTCTAGATCGACACTTGATCAACACTCCATTGAAAGCTCAGTTGACACTCGATCGACATCTCATTCGACAGTTGATCGGCAGTCAACTAATTTTTGATCAATGCATATGAACTTGTCAGTCGACACTCGGCCAACTATGGACCGGCTGTTGATCAAGTGTTGATCGAGTGTTGACCGAGTATAGATCGGGATGTCGATCAAGTATCCATCACGATGACGATCAAGGGAAGCAATTGAGAGTATCAATCGATCAGATGCCTTTAGTACAATGTACACATGATCCCAATTAAACGCTGAATATACAGTCACACATTACTTTTGTTTAATTACCTGGGCCCTGAGCTCAGATGGAACTCCCTTCCTGACGAACCTCTTGACTGAGAGTTGACAAAGCAGAGAATAACACTTCAGAAAAACCACATCAAGTGGAGTCAATGGCTCAAGTGTTACTGTTAAGGGTTCAGCAATGCACATACGGAAATTACAGTAATACAGAGGGTCACAAAATCCTACTGACAATACAAAATGTACATGTACATGTAGATATCAAGAGTAACATATTGGCCTGCATCAATATTCGATGGACATTTTTTCATCATGTTTAATTAAGCATCAGTATTACAATGTTGTTTTACCTCGTCTTGATTTCCTCACTTTATTTACGCCCCTCAGGAAGCTGTCCCACCTTGAAGCTCTTCTAGCCAGGATCCTAATGTAACTTGACATAAATTCTTCATAGCTTGAATAATCAAAGTCATCAGGTCGATGGAAGCCATATTCATCTACTGGACTACGGTTGAAACATTTAAAAAAGCTTATGTTTGGTTTTCATGACACCAGTCAAATCAGGTTATGGCAATCTGGAATAAAATTTATATCCCAAATGCCTTTCATGTACTTGGATCTCTTTTAGTACAGAGACGTACATGTACGTAGCGAAAGTTGGCTGGATTGACAGAGCCATGTCGATTTCAAACTACAGAGTGGTTTTCTATTGTTTAGTGTCATAACACCAAAGCCAAAGTAATCGCTCAGGCCAATATAACACGCAAAGGGCAAAGGATACACTCAATCCTGTCAACCTGTGCCAGATATTTTAGGCATAGGTTCAACTGTGGTGTTATTTATAGAAAAGCAAAAAAGACAAAGATTGACTACGGAGACCAGCCAATCACATTTTGTCATTTTAATAAAACTAATTCGATATATTAAGCTTAAATAAAGACCTAATTAAAATTCAAGCTTTCATCGAGGTACAATGCACTGCAAGCCTAATTTCATACTGCATATGATTAAGTTTAAATATAACATTTAAAGATTGCTGGTAAACCGCAAGCGTGTTTTTGTTCTTATCTTGTTTATTATGACCTGTACTAGATTGCCTGTGGTCTTCCCAGATACCCAACGACGGTCGAACCTGAACTTGCACAACGACTAAACTGAATACATTAAGAATGAATTGAATAAGCCTTAGTTGGAATGAAGAAAGCAGTTCAGGCCAAACAAAGTATTACGTTTTAAAAGTATATTTTTTGCAGAACATATAAAGCTTCAGTAAGGTTATCACAATGTCTTCTAACCCTTGGTTACGCTGTAATAAACTAAGTAAAAATCATGGTTACTCGAGCGAGATTGTGAGTGTCGAAAGCAAGCAATTCATTCCGCTTGCAGAGGGAGGAACCAAACAAATTGTCTACCAAGGGAGGTCAGTTGCCGTGGAAATACCTTTGAATCGTGGACATATCTGCTATGTCTTATCAAAGAGCATTCTCAGTGGGCTCCGCGCTAAAGAGAACCATGCAAACTATGCATTTGGAAGGTTGGTTTCCTCCCGAGTGGTGTCAATCGTACTCCTTCGCAGACGGGACAGGAAAAATATCCGGTGTTGGTGTTCTATCAGCTCTGATGATTGGCTGACTCTCCTATGACCAATCAAAACATGTGTTATATCATATTTCCAAACAACTCCTTTCAAATGGCCAGGTCTTTCAGGTCGTCATTTTTTCTGCGTTTTACTCCGTTTTGCTTCTGGGTTCATGACTGTCATTACTGTCGTGAATTTTTTTTTTCGCTGTGAAAACGTACTTTGGGAAGCTGCTAATTTTTTTGCCTTGCAGTACCAAAAATTAACCAATCAAATTACGTCTTCTATTGTTGATCTCCAGATGGAAGCGAGGCGTTCTGGGTAGAGGCGAGGTTCCAATATGGCTGCAATTTTTTTTTTTGCAATGACCTGACAGACTTATTACAATTCGGTGGTTCGACTTCGTTTGCGTCTGCAATACGGAAAGATGCAGAGTGAGAGTGATTCTGATAACGAATTCTTCGATGCTCCCGAGAAGCTGTCTTTATCTGGGTCTTTCACGTCAGATTTAAGGTGTGTACCAATTTCATTCCGACCTCTGCTCTTGTTCGAAAAGTGCCTCGTATGAACGTCGTTTGGTGTAAATATTTTATTTTTTCCCCTCACTCATGTAGTTATTCTATCTGTACATGTTACGCTTGGCAAATTTCAACTGAACAATAGAATTTTACGTTAGTTTAATTTTTATATATCTGATTATCGAGCAATTCTTCCTCTCAAAACCACGATTATTTCATCCCGCTTCCACAGGGACTTTTCATTTTCTAAAAGCTTGAGCTTATTTAAAGTTATTTCAATTTTTGTTAACTAGCTTGTGGTTTATTGTCTTTTTTTCTTTTTTTCAGCGCACAGCACGATGTAAACATTGCACAAAAGGTAGTTTCTGGTTTTGTTTTCATGCTTTTTGTATTCGCACAGTCAGCATTTGACAAGTTGGCGAGCAACTTATGTAATTCTGTGCAATTTCATCGCTCTTTAAACGAAATAAAAACCACTTGTCACAACTGACTCAAAACAATTAGCAGTGTATAAACTTTCCTTAAAATCTTAACGAGAGCTGCCACTCAACTCTAACTTCCAGGTTTAATTTTTCTTGTCAGTAGCAGTTAATTGGAATGACTCTGTTTTTGACTGCAGTACAAGGCACTTGAAAAGTGGCGCACATATATTATTACCACTATACATGGTTGTGATGTAAGCATATGTGCAAGAATGTACCAATACATGTGGAAATATGGAAAATCAATAGAGCATCTTGGCAGGAATATAATATTTTGACGTTAAAGGTAGTTTTACATTTTGCCCAAAAATGCAGAAATTTTGGTTGAATGCCAAATGGAACAGTTATTTTTCCAGAAAAATGCATTCAGAAATTATAGACCTCCTACAGGGATTGTCCTCTGAAGGTAAATGACTTGTTGAACCCCAATACACTGTATGTTGTTTTGAAGGCATTGAACAAACATGTTCTTGATTGTTGCAATAAAATTCTCACTTGCAATTGTTATTACCAACTAAATTTTAATAGGTATTTGGTTTTCTGAATTGTTGTTGTCTATTTGATGTAGTAATTAATTTTATTTGTCTCTTGACTGATTTTGAAGATCTAAATAAAACTCTAAGAAATGTTTAAGTTAGCTTTGACGTAATTGAGCAATCTTTCTTGATGTTTCTATTCACTAGAAATGGTAATTTCATTCAAACTTAGCACCAAAAGGCTTCTAAGAGGTATTTCTGTGACTGATCTTTTATTGACTTATTGTAGGACATTGTGGATGGACCTCCTGAGAGTGGTACAATTGACACTTCTTCTGGAGACCAACCTGAACTTCCAAGTGAAGAATTAAATCAGTCGACAGCTTCTGAAGTCAATAAAACAAACAAGACTGACATTGTCAAGACTCGTGGAGAAAGTACAGCTTTGAATAATACAGCTGATGATTTACAAGAAAAACAAGAATCAGGCATTTCTTCTTTAGCCAATGACAGTGAATCCAAATTTGTTCATGAAAATCATGCTACTGACAGCAGCAGCATGTTTCAGGCTCATTCAGGAGAAAGCGAGTCGAAAGTTAGTGATGCAGATTTGAAAACTGACAGAGAAATAGAAGTTGAGCAACATCATAACTGTGAGAAAAAGACAGATTTGACAATGCCCAAAACAGATGCTAGTCAGATTATTGCTGATGTTGTTGAAAGCATAGAGCAAGAAAGTACTCCTCCAGTGGCTCCACCTAGAAGGCGGAAAAGGAAAAAGAAAGCTGAAGGAGAATTACAGGTTAGTAGTCATGTGGTACATGTAAGATTCATGCAGTTACTCGGGTCAAAGTGGCCCATACTGCTTGCTATTATTAAAATCTTAGTTTCTGTGACATCAAAGATCTACAATCATTATGTAGGTGTGTCTTCTGCTACCACTTGACCAGATGAGCTGCTAATCAATTGTATATTACCACCCTCAAGTGACAGTGCTGTTAGGTTACCCAAACAGTTTGCCAGCTCCTGTTTACAGTGATAAGTAGGAAAAGACAATGATATGTGAGAACACATAACAATGCAGGGCAAATTTAGGGTGGTGTAGCAGCCCTCGTAAGGTCTCACATGAATGGCTTGCTGCCCTTTGAGAGAACAATAGAACAAACAACCGAAACAATGCCCCTAGCCCTAAAACAATAACAGCTGCTAACAATGAAGAGAATTACAAGCTTACGAGAGCTGCCACACTTCTGCAAATTTAGGGGAGGAGGCGAAGGGGGCTGCAGCCCCCCTTATTCATTTATTGTTGAAATTCTATAAGCAGCTTCTCCAGGGAAAGTGAAGTTTTCATTTGGTTTTGGGTGGGGGGAGGGGGGGGGGGGGCTTGTACCCCTTCTGTCTGAATTTTCTGGATCTACCCCTGTAATAGCCCTAGTGTGCTTGATTAGGAATCCAATGCATCAACAATTTGACCAGAAGGTTGAAGATGTATTGGGACAAATTTTACCAACTGTTTAGGTTAAAAGTACATGCAGTTATGAAACCAAAATACAAAGCATACACTGTCCTTAGAACTTTCAGGAAATGGCCTGAAAGGTGTCTTCTTTATAATCTCGTTTGTTGTTCCATTTAGACACCAGGATCACCGACACCTTCAGAAAGTCCTGGACCAGATTCAGCTGTTACAACACCAACTGAACAAGCAGCAGCAAGTCCAGTGGAAGCTTTTGCTCAGGCAGCAGCACTTTCCAATGAACAGGAAAACGCACCCAAAGAACTTGAATCACAATCAAACGATATTCATGAAGACGATCCCAGCATTCATGTTGATGCAAATAACAAAGAAATGAAGACTGTGTTAGAAAAAGCAAGTTCTACGGAAGTTATATCGGCATTAAATTTAGATTCTAGACTTAAGTCAGGCAGTGTTGTCTCCCTTGGTAGCACAAGATCAGGAAGTTATGGTAGTGTGGCAAGCGGTATATCAAATGGTATTTTGGAGAATTCTGCAGGTTCGTTTACTTCTGTTGCTAGTTCATTCTCGCAGCATCAGCCGTATGGATCTCACCATGGATTGGTACGATACAGGTCAGCTTCTGGAAGACCCCTGTCTGATATTGTGAGTATATTATGAGATACTGTGAGTATATTGTGAGATATTGTGAGGATATTGTGAGATATTGTTGATGAGATCAACATATCAAGTAGATCATTATTTTTTTGTTATTTAATTTATTTTCCATGCAAATTTACATTCAAGGTATACTGAGACAGTGTTTACTTGAATGACTCAACTAAAAAAGTTTGTGTCAGTTCTTTTAATATTTTTTTATTATTCATTTATTTATATTTATTAAGTTCATTTGATAAAGTACATGTAAGTGTTCTATTGACCTAAGAGGGGGTTTCTGTTGTTTAATTTGCAATATTTAAAAATGAAGCTTGTTATAATTATTTTTTGCCATATACATATAATGTTTAGTTTGAGTGTTATGGAGAATACATTGTTCACTCTTTAATTGGTAGGCCATTGCATTGATATCATTGTTATTATGTGACATGGAGCTTGGGGAAAGCACATTGAAACCTCAGAGTTCTTAACTGAGGTTTCCTTTCAAAAGCTTCAGGTCAGGAGCACGGATGTGTAATGAGACCTTGCAGTTATAAAATAGAGATGTTAATCATCTGTGGTATTTTTGGCATTGCAAAAGTGAAAAATATGTGTGCAATACCTCTACACAGCCATGTGGATAGCTTGTGGACAACTATTTTGACCCTCTTAGGTGATGTTAACACAGCTTTTGTATGACTGTTGCAGGAAATTTTGGAGCAAGTTATGGTAAAGAACCTTGACACAGGAGAAGCTGTACCCCTAAGTGTTGCAGAGGAAAAATTGCCAAAATGTACCAACCCTCTAGCCTTACAGATCATGATATTAACATCTGAGTATTCAAGGTAAACCAATATAATCTTATTAACCTGAATAACTGAGTAATTAAAATAAATGCTGTTGGGAAAAATTAATCATCTTCCTTTAACTACATACCGCCATGTAGTATAATAAATAAATCATCACAGTATGTGGATCCAAATTGTTGCCATTTTCAATAATAAACAGCAATTTCATTTTAATCTTTAGTTTGAGAGCATTCATTCCTAATTCTCCGCTAGCCAGGAGTTTCATTACGGGCTGGGCACTGGGCAAATTGACTGGCTGTGAGCAAGATTTTGCTTGCCTGGTTTGACCAGCTAGAGGAAAGTTTTTCTCATAAAGAAGTTTACTTCTAAAACTTTTGCCCATCTGTGAAAACTAGTTGCCCTCCTGCCAAAAATGTCAATGAAACCTCTACAGCTAGAGCTAGAAAGATTCTTGAGATATTTACTAAATTTACTGTTTATAATTCATTTTTAGCAATCCAGACCTTGCAAACCAAGATCATGAAGATGGACTTGAACGGAAAGTTTCAAAGAAAACGTAGAGCATAAAAATGTCTTTTTGTTGTTTAAATCAATGGTCAATATGTGGATTTTGGAATTTTTTTTTTCTGTTCTTATAATGTGCTTCATTTCCTGTGACCTGTTTTTTTATAGGAAAAAGCTGAAGAAATTTTTTGGTAAAAAAGTGAAAAAGCCAGACAAAGCTGCAAAAGGTTGGTTTGATCAGTGAAACTGTATACCCTGAGATAGTAACTTTGCATAGCATACTCACTCAGTCCTCTTCATGTCACATGGGTTATACAACTTACACCATCCAAACTGCTCTTATTTCTCTCTTGATTGGGAAGCAAGACAAGGCAAAGGCATTATTTATATTGATACATGTATGCTTGTTGTTAAGTATTATGTACACACCTTTAATAGATTTGGGGTTAGACTGTTAAAAGGGAGTGTGAATTACGAAGAAGGTAAACCTCTATCCCTGTTAAAGATTTTTTACTCAGACTTGCTAAATGAACGCTTTTAATTTTGTGTGTAATATTTTTTAGTGCGTAAAGATGACAGTTCTTCAAGTGATGAAGAAACTCCTCAGGATTCTCATACCCCTCTCATCAAGGTAAGTCCCAGCTCTCATTTCTGATTTACCACACACCTGTGTTTATGGTTGTAGCTCTGAAAATTTGGTAGTAATTCAAAATGTCTCTTGTTAATGACTTTATTGGCTGTCGAATAGTCTATATACACTGCAAGAAATGTCTTTAGCATAGTCTTTTACCCCCTTTCTTTTCCCCTACCTACTCTCTACTAACCACACCTTTGTCCATCTTGGCTGAAATGAGGTATCCCTACCTTTTCCACCCTGCAGTAACAGTGCTTTCATCTTAATTGTTATCAGATCAAGTCTGGCCATGGAAAAGGTCCCGCTGAGTTTGAGAAGCTGCGAATTTTACAGGATCTTAGTGGAGAACATGTGGTATGTACATCTGATCAGAGTCACTAATACATACATGTACCCAATTGAAATCCAAACCCAACACTCAATAAATGTTGGTTACCCTTTCCTCTCCTTCCCTCTCAAATCAAATTATCAGTCCAAACTTTTCACTGTCCTCAATCTGAAATAATAACAAGTAAAAAATGCATCTAATTAGTATCCAGGCCTTGCCTACACCTAACCACCAGACCCAGGCCATCCTCTGGACTTAATTTGAGCTAAATCTTGCAATCTATTTTTGTTTAGGGAGCTGTTTGGACAATAAAATTCACTCTTTGTGGCAGACTCATGGTGGGTGTACTATTGATACATGTTTGTTTTTGGCAGTTGTTCACAAGTATTCTTTCCTGTCCACTTAGATGAAATACTTTTCTTTTATCTCACAGGCTACGGCTGGCCAGGATCACATGGTGGTGCGTAGATTAGAGTCTTGTTTATTCAACAAGTGACTTAATGATTTAATGTGTCACCTTGCAAAAAAAAAAAAAAAAAAAAACCTAACTTGTACTTAAATGTACATCCGTAACCTGGTCTCCATTTTGTGTTGATTTGCAGCGAGTTTGGGTACTCAAAGAATCCCAGAGTTATTTTGAAGAAATGAGAGCAAAATACTCTAAAACAGGTGAGAATTCAATCTTTAAATAAAGTTTTTTACATGTAATGTCACACCCATTGTACATGAAAACTCCTCTTAATAATGTTGCAGGCTGAGGAAGGTTGACGAGTGTGCTTTCAGAATGGGTCATTGTTATGGCACCAAACCCTTCAAATTAAAATTTAAATATTCCTTGATAAAAACAATTAATTTTGATGTGCTCTTTGATACTACAGACCATTTCATTTGGTGTCTTTTTATTTCTAGACTGTGTTAAGGATATTGAAGGTGCATACCTTTTTTAGAAAAGTCTCAGACAGCATTTGTAATCTTTGTTTCAAATGTTTTAAAATTTTACTATGTTGTCCTTCAAGGTGACAATTCATCATCTGACCGTGACAAAAACTCAGATGAGTTTTCAGAAATGGAGGGAACATTAAAATCCAATGAAGAAAACACAGGAGATACAGTTGAGGACAAAACAGAAAACAGTGAGGATAGTGAGGTTAGTCATGGTGTCTTAATCCTACTCAGACTGGAGGGGGCAGTGATCTGGCCATGCTGAGTGAACTCAAAGACATTTCTCTTTGAAGAACTTAACTTGCTTACTTTCAGTCTGAAGTCACATGTATGGTAATCTACATCACAGCTCTGAACTGAGATTAGACTAATGCAAAAATTAATGGTGAAACAAAATGGCAGCAAATTTGAATGTTTTTGAAAATTTAGTAATTTTTTAAAATCATGTTCCTTGGTGCAATATGTAGATTCAAGTTACACAATAAAGTAAAAAATAGGCATGGCCAATTTACGTATGTTAGTAAAATAATGAAAAAATAATGGTGAAAAGATTTTCTACACATGTATGATCACAACTGGTGAACTGTTTCAAGGTGTGCACTTTAACCTGTCTTTCAGGAGCCAGCTGCCCCTGTTGATGAGGACTTGGGCCCTTATATGAAAACACCTCTGTGTACCTACTGTGGGCACACTGGGGATGTGCTGGACTTGTCTTGGTCCAAGGTATGAAAGCTAAAATTGTCTGTAGTTGTAATGTAGGTCCCTGATGCAGAATTCTCATATTTGGTCATATATCTTGTTTGGTAGAATTATTTCCTGCTGTCCTCCTCAATGGATAAGACTGTAAGGTATTGCTGTGTGATTATATTTTAATGTACAGTAACTGATTTGTCTAGTTATTTCATGCACTGGAAAGTGCTTTTGTGGAGAACAACTCAGTTTTGGTGTTTGTGGTACTCTCACATGTGGTATTATACAAGTTAAGTGACATCTGAACTTTGTTACCTCCCTTTTTTAAAACATCTGAGTCAACACATTCTCTAGTCTACTATCAAGTAGCAGATGCAATTTTTAACATTTTTTATTCGATCCTTTCAAATTTTACTAAAGTGGATTTTAATTTTATTTTTTATGATTGTATATGTTGTAGAGTGCATTTGATTATATAATTATATATGTTAATTTGCACTATGAAAATATTAAATATTATTATTATTATTATTTCCTAAGGAGTATTTGTTTTAAATCTATCAAGTCCTTCGTTCTTGAATTGTTTATGGAATAGTCAAGACGACTTAGGAACTAACAACTTGCTTGAATTTTGCTGCAGGTTGTGGCATATCTCTAGATCTGAATGTCTGTGCTGTTTTCAGCATATCGACTTTGTTACAGCTATTTGTTTCCATCCCAGGGTAAGTCATTAATCCTACTTACAGCTGGTACAATGATGCAAAGATTCAAAGTGATTTCAGTTCTCACTGTAACTTTCTGACACCTTATATTGATTTTAGTTTGCAGTGGCATTGGGAAACCCTCTTCTTTTGTTTTTTTTAAATCTGTTAAGCCATGTACTTTTTCTTTTGAAAACAAAATAAAGAACCTGCTGGTGTGCAACACGATTTTATAAAATGAGGCTTACGTAGATATTACCCCTTGAAAACGCATGGCCATGCAATGACATCAATGAAATCAGTCAATTAGACTATGAGCCCAAGTTTTCTATGAGTGAATGGTCAATGAGGTGTAGCTAAGTTGACTATAACTCATAGAAAGCAAGGAAAAGTAGTGTAATTGTTTCAGTAGACACTCCAAAGCAGTCCTACGATTTTGTGTATTTTCAAGCCTAAAATTAGGAATAATTTTCTGTTTTAAGAGCAGCATGCATGATCAGTGTCTATCAGCAAATAGAAAACAATGAGAGAACCAATCTGATTCACCGATTTCCAATAGAACACAGCTGAGTGGCGACTAATTAATACTAAAAGTGCTATTGCAAACTGTGTGTAACACGAGCAATATCAAATAATTAGGTATGTTGTGTTTTGTGTCACAGGATGATCGTTACTTCTTAAGTGGCTCACTTGATGGTAAAATCCGTCTGTGGAATATACCAGACAAGAAAGTGGCACTGTGGAATGAGCTTGAAGGAACTGGTAAGTCTGTTTGATGTCTTCTGATGGCTTAATTACTCTGTGGTTTATGTGCAAAAGCCCAATTTTGATATATTAAAATTCAGCCTAAAACAACAGACTTCAACACAAGGCTCCCGGGAATAAACCTCACAAACTCTGTAGCTATTCCCCAGAGCCTCATACTGAGGTCTATTGTTTTAGGCTGAATTTTAATATATCGAAATTGGTCTATTACCGTGATGACAAGTATCTCTGTCATTTTGGGGAAATCTTCATAAAGCAATATTGTCAATAATTCTCTTACATGTAGTTGTAAAATCAAGTGCAGTTGAATTCAGATTATTTTCTGGAACACTGAAGGGAAACAACAATTGTTCAAGATATTTAGGGGGAGTTGGGAGAAAATATTAGGAGTTAAAATTGCAAAACACACTTAAGGGAAACGACTTTTGGTATAAATATTGGAAGGTTTGAGAAATTGCAATTTTGCTGTAGTCAAATGACCACTTCTCCAAGAAAAGATCAGCAATTCAGCAGCAGTAATAATATAATAATATAATAATATACCTATCTTTTCATTTCTCGTAATAGGAAGTAACCTTATTACTGCAGCTAATTTCTGTTTGAATGGCAAATTTGCTGTGGTCGGCACTTATGATGGACGATGCATCTTCTATGAAACCGAGGTGAGATGACTGAGGCTTTGCTTGTTTAAATATACTCTGGACATTCATTGGTCACGGGTGTGGACTGGTAATCCTGGGCCACACAATATTTCAAAGTATGCTAGCTTCTGGCTTCAAGCCCTGGCCGAGGTCAATGTGTTTTGCTCTTGGGTAAGACACTTTACCGTCAGGGTGTCTCTCTCTACCCAGAGATACAAGTGGCTACTTAATAGGCAACATGGTAGAAATCTCATCCTCTAAATTATCTGTGGTTCGTATTCCTTTATGTCAGCAAGCCATAATTACATGCGAGGGAATCCACGTGTCTTTGCTCATTTAGTTCTGTTTTGTTTCATCAGCGACTCAAGTATCATACTCAATGGCAAGTACGGGCTGGACGAAACAAGAAGGCTCGCGGGCGCAAGATCAGCGGTATTGAACCCATGCCTGGAGAAGATAAGGTCACTGGACTATTAAGTCGAGTTTTTTATAAACTTGCCTTAAAATCGAGTTATTACTTCAGGTATACTTTAGGTGTGGATATTTTCTTGAAGTCATCGTGTTTTCCTGTTGCCTGTTTAGGTTCTGATCACGTCAAATGATTCTCGAATAAGACTTTATGATCTGAAGGACAATTCTCTAAACTGCAAGTACAAAGGTTGCGTCAATTCCAGCAGTCAAATCAAAGCGAGCTTCAGGTGAGTAACAAGAAACTCTTTATCTTCTATCAGCAGTAATTGAAAAGTCCTTTCAAGGCAAATTTGATTTTTGTCAAAGGACCAGGAACAAGATTAAAGCAAATTAAGGGGCAAATTAAGTGTAGCGAGAATTAAAAAAGTAGTGATAATATTTTACAGCGTATCAGCATCAAAAGGGATGTATGGCGACCAGTAGACAGAAATCCTGACTTACTAAGTTTTTTTTTTTTACAGTCATGATGGTCAATATGTCATCTGTGGTTCAGAGGATCATTTTGTCTACATTTGGAGAACTCAACACGGATTTCCTTCCTCGAGGAGAGACAAAAACGAGTTTTATGAGAGCTTTTCAGGTAAGACAAGAAATTGAAGACAAATCTCTCACCGTATGAAATTATGTGTCAGAAGAGAGTACCAACTTGAACACACGTGACCAGGGTCACAGTGATGAATTGATCAGAATAAGAAGCAACACACACAGTCGGTAGAGCCGGCTCTGGAGGATGTGTTAACGATGCCAGTCGTGGAAAATCAAGAACGGGAGAGCATGTAAAGGGTTGTAAGCATAGAAAAACATGTTACCTTTTGCTACAGCGCAGCGCCAGTTTAGAATGGTTGGCTATAAAAGCGAACCCCCTCCCACTCCTCCCAAATTTTGAGGAAGCAGACACATTTATCATTTTCAACAGTTAAATCCCGTCTATCGCCTCTGTAAGGTGAATGAGCCACCATATTTCCTTCTTTTAAAGCTCAGATTCGATTTCACGTACCAATTCTTAGTTTAAGGCATTAAATGGCGGTTACCTAGCTAAAACCAAATCACTTTTACTTTCTAATTTTCAAGCCCACGCGGTTGTGGTAACTGCAGCAATGTTCGCCCCAGTTCCCTGGCTAATTATTCCACCCGACTCAAGCTGTCAGCCATTCACCACAGAGGTTCTGGTTACCGCTGACTGGAGCGGCGCCATCAAGTTATTCGTGAACAGATGACACGAGTGTGTCTGTAACTGACATCACCATGGAAACTCTTGGTGTAGAGAAGAGATCTGTCGGTCAATCAGATGCTGACGTGATCCTGATCATCCAACTGGTCGCCATCTTTACACAGCCAGGCCAAGGATCCTGAAGTCAGCTGCTTGGCGTGACGCGATACAGGACTGTTGTGGACCACTTCATTTACATGTGTTAAACAGCTTTGTAGAACAAGGCAGAGCAGTGCAATGAGATGTAAACACGTGGTCCTGTATCCTGAAGCTTTGCTGTCCCGAGAGTGAAGACAAGCTTGCGGACATTCTCTTGATCTATCAATAATTGTCAGAATTAAGAAATGTATGGTAACCAGTAAGGACATGGAAAAACTCAAACTCGCCGTTAATTGTTGATCAACTCTCCCCCCCCCCCCTCCCCTCCCCCCCAAAAAACCCCTGTCAAGCCAGTCAGATTGCGCGTTTACTTGATAGTCGGTCTGGGTTGCGCTAGAATTTATTAGCAGTCAGTTTCAAACTACTTGAGAGGAACTCATTATTAGGGGCTCTCTGACGGGTGTTGTCCTAGGCGACTTCAAATCGTGCTGAAGCTCCATCTTTGTACACTTGACATAATATGACTGAAACCTTGAATAATTTCGAACGGTGCTGTACAGAAAAAATAAATCATTCCCCCGGTACATAATATAACAAGAAGGATGAAACTCGGTTGCAGCAATAATTATTCAGGGGTAGAGAAATTATTTTTGAGGAAGAGAAACAAAGATGTTTTCCTCTATTTGAATTGAATAGAGTCGGAATTTTGTGTGTACAGAATTTGGAATGCAAGGCTATGAATAGTGGCGTAGATAGAGTGAAAGGCCGCTCCTTGTGCTAAGTATTTGTGTGCTTTTGTTGCCGTGCAATGTGTAGTTTATTTTTTTGGCTGTTGGACGAAGTCTGTCGACCTGAAAATCTTAAGGTGTTTATCTCTTTTCAGGTGAACTCTCAAACTGAATCGATTAGAGGTAACAAGATTATTTCAAATTCCAGCTAAGGTTCTAGAAAGTATTAAATATAAGAAGTAAATACAGTGGTCACAAACTACAATACTTAGAAAATACATTGACAGTAAATCTATTTAATAGTGAATTATGCAGGGACATCGTTCGCTTGAAATGTTTTTGAACGATTTAAATGAACTGAGTGATCTGCTGAAGGCTATGAGAAATAAAAGTTTTACTGAAAACAGCAATGTTTGCCAGTAGTCATTTAGTTATGTTAAATTGTAGTACGTGCAACAGTAATATTTCATTTACCCCACATTTTACCACCAAACAGTATTTTTTTTTTTGTCCGCAACTTGAAATTGAACCATCTCGTTGGGCGCGACCCCAGCGAATGGCTGAAATTCAAGATAGACATCAATTTGTTGGTTTTTCCATCGCTTGGCTAATCAAAGTCAAGGAAGCAGAGCATAATCGGGAGCTGGTACAGTGCACGTGGAGAGCTTGATATTCTTTGATTTGATTAGCTGAGATGTTGGAAAACCAACAAAACGTCTATACACCAGCGGGAGGCCATTCGTGGATAGAGTTTTCAAGGAAGACTATGGGCGTATCTAGACCGATTTAGCTCAACCCATTTTGCAGGGATGAGCAATTATTTACAAAACATGCAATTAAGAATCTAATACATTTACTTTCACATGTATCTGTTCTTAAAGCAGCAATGTCACGACATTTTAAGTCATTTTCTGATTACTTTAGATAATTTCCTAAGACAATGACTTCAAATTGTAATTTAAAAAACAAAAATGAATAAGGATGGTCACGACCGAGAAAGATTTACACGGATTACAATTAACAAACTTTAAAAAAGTTTTAAGATGCGCGTTCTATGGCGTAGCTCCTTTAATACACTCAGCCGGAAACTACAGTCAGCTCCTTCGTTTGCAGTTCACTTGTTTTCACTCCTAGTTCGATGTTCCATACTCCCTTTTCAACATCAACAGCATTACCTGAAATATAAAGATGAAAACTGTTAATCGGGGCGTTACCAGTCCTGGCTATCTGATGTTACCTCGCCTGGGATTTACTCACTGTTATCACAAACAAAAGCTAATTTTAATGTGTTAGAATAATTAATAATATACATGAAAAAGTTACTCGATTCTGACTGGCTGAGAGCAGTGCAGTTCACGTGTAACACCAGTGCAAAAAGTGTAACATCAGTGCAAATTACACATAATTCTAGATTATGATTGGCAGAAAGACAATAGGAAATTTTCTAAGCCAATGATATCACGTAAAATGATGACAAAAATTTTGTGCAGAAACTTTGAAAAAGGTTTTCTCGAATGAGAAAAAGTGGCTTCAAGAAAGATCTTCTGGCACTTCTACGCGAATTTTTTCATGTTTATACTATTAATAAGTAATAGCAGAGGTTTTAATATGGTGCACGTGCGTACCGATGAAAAAGCTACCTGATAAAAGATATCAGTTAATTGTCAATTGAGAATTTATCTTTTGTGAGGATAGCGTAGATACCCTTCGTCCAATTTCTTGTCCCTTACACCTTCAGTGATAACACTAAGGCTATGTTCACGCTTGGTGACTAGCACGGTGCTCCAGTACGATTCCATCTTTGCACTAATGTGAACACACCTTTATTCCAGGTACACACACCAGAATTCGGACACCGTGCCCGTGCCCGTGAACTCGATCATGACCTTGTACTCGGGCACTTGATGGTACTTGAGTACTTGGAGTTCCCAGTGTCTGAACGCAACACCATTTTGTGCCGGGTGCCCAAGCACCATTGCTCGGACATCAAGTGTGAACACAGCCTACGTAATTTATAGGGAAATGTTTTAATTTAATTTAGAATAGGGAAAGAATAAACGATAGGGTAAGTCATGTGGCGTTTTGTCTGTTGTGCATGGGGCCAAATAAGACAGCAAAAGATGAAACAACTGAGATTTTGTCATAGGTTAAACTACAGAATGAAATAGACGGAATTACTCAAGCAACTTAAAGGTATGGCCACCTGTTAATGTTCTGATGCATATTTTGTTCCAAACGGACGTTTTTGTTGGATCGTGCAGGAATTTTAAGACCCTAAACGACTTTCATCTGTGCTGAACATATCATGACTGAAGAGACTCAGACATGACAGAGAACAAGTAAAAGGTTCGGCTTAAGTGATGGGTAACAAAAACTGAAGTCATTTTAATTATTTATGAGTGTAAAAGTCCAGTTTCGAGTTTGCCATGACCGCTGATTAAAAGCACTGAGAACGCATTTGCACAGGGTTAGCCTCGACCTAAAGTAAAATGTTCACAAATTCCAGCGAGAAGATGGCCTGTTTACAGCTCTGTGTATTGTTTAATTTTCAAATTTGTGGCACCTTCCCGCCAGTATTTGTGAATATTTTTTTTTAGGTCGAGGCTAACCCTGTGCACATGCGTTTTCAGTGCTTTTATTGAGCGGTCATGGCGAACTCGAAACTGGGCTATTCTATTTCATCTGAAGGCTGAGATCTAAGATACAAACCAGCGGTGATTTCCATGTGTCTGACTCTGATGCTAACATTCCACAGTGCTCCTATCGTCAACAAGATGATGATCAGAGCGCCACAGGCCAGCAGAACATGATCGATGAGTCCCAACCGGCGAGTAGATGAAGCCCGCTTCACATCTTGACGGTATTTCCCTCTGCTATGGTCTTTTAGGCAGCGGAACTAAAAAAAACACAAACAAGAAATCTAAATCATTTTGATTAATTGGTAGGCAATACCTACAGAGCAACCGCAATTTCATGTTCAGAACATCTCCGATATCAACGAAGAATTAAAGCCAAATTCAAAGGGGCTAATGTCCCAGCACTCCACACCCTCCACTCCCTTGGTTTCAGCATTGCCCCAGCACTCCACACCCTCCACTCCCTTGGTTTCAGAAGTACCCTAGCGCTCCACACCCTCCACTCCCTTGGTTTCAGCAGTGCCCCAGCATTCCACGCCCTCCACTCCCTTGGTATTTGTTTACTCTATGTGCGGAGTTGTACTAAATAGCAAATGCACTGTGACATCTAGGAGTGTACATTCGTGTGGACCGACTAGCTTCAAAGACAGAAAATAGATATCTAACTAGTTATAATAAGCCATTTCAGGGTTACATTACGCTTCTGATTTAAAACCACATGAAAGTGAACGTGCAAGTGAAACACATTTTCATATGACTGGTTTTGCACGAAGATTCGTTTTGACGCAGAAGCAAAAGGCAACTCGCAAATGGCCTATTGGACACCTCTAAAATTGGACAAACACGGGATTGCGCGCCAATATTACGTGACAAGTACACGCGCGGAGAACCAGTCGATAGGGAATGTTTGTAATAGATACGATTAAGTATCTAGGTTACTGATCTAAGCCGGTTATTATTATTTAAATGTTCTATTTTGACAATCCAAGCCTTTTGTTACTTTTCGATGATGACTATGGATCGGAGAAACGTTGGGTGACAGCAAATAAGACAAAAATTCGCTAGGGAAAAGCAATGAAGTCAGTAAAATTAAACAATGCTTTCTTACATCCTGTTTCCAGAATAGATTGTCATCATCATCATCATCATCATCATCATCATCACGATCGTTATCATCATCGTCACCATCCATTTCCAAACATTCGGTAAAATTTTGATCGAAGTAGCTTCTGTTCAAGAATTGAACTCTTACTCCTATTGTAGGTTTCTGCCACATAAAGTCATCATCGAGAACGCTGACGATCGTGAAATCTGGACTTATTTCTTTATGATTAGCCTGGCAGCCAAACATCCAGACTTTATCTACAGTACCATTCTGCAAGCTTGTGAGGAGTTCACGCTCAGTTGAATATTCTGCAATTAACAAACGTAGCAAAAACATAAGCTACGGTCATTCCAATAATCACGCTGCCGTCTTAGACATTTTAGACCGAGTAATTGCCCACATTTTTCCGTTTTTGCAAGTGATCACATTACGTTGGCGTTGACACCCCACGGAAGAGAGAATGCTATTTCTACTGTGGTTGATGAGCCACAACTAGCCTGCGACCAAGCTCACCTTTGAGTCACGCGCGCGAGCGGCGAAGAGCAAAGCGATCCGGCGGGAAGAAGTCTGGTGAAGAGGCACCACTTACTCGTCTCTCGCGGCTTCGCCGCTCGATTTCGCGCTCGCGGCTACGCAGCGCGCGATTGTGCTCCAACATGAGCCTGCTCACCCTTCGTGGCTATCACGCTCTGAAATTAAGCTTCCAGTGTAACCAAATTCAAATCTCAGTTTAAGATTATATTTAGACTGGTTTCATTCCGAAATAGAGAATAATGTGAATTACGCGAGGAACTGCTATATTGTACACAGTTAGCTGAGTGAAAACACTCAATAACTGGATTAATACCTATCACTGATTCCGCTCCGTAGCAGTATTTCTGAAAGAAACTCTTGCTTCCTAAAGGTACACCAATCTGCAATAAATACACGGTATAGAGTGATTTTCAATCGAGTGTCGTAAAACCAAACCAAAGTAGTATATCTAGCCGATCACAAAGGACGCATGTACAGACAATACAGTTATTTATTTAACTTCGCCTAACTAAAATACAGTACAACAAAATTCAGTAGCTAAAGCTACTCATATATAAACAAGAAGAGTCAAAAGGAAACAAAACAGAAGTTCAAATCGCTAGAAACAGCACGACGGCGGGCACAGAAGAGACCTCGCTGTGTTGAACCTGGGACAGATTGTTCTCCAGGTTCCTATGCTGTCAACGTCGTACAGATCTAGAGCCCTGTTGTAATTAAAGTGGTAAACGTTTAAATGAGGCTAGGGAGATGTGACTCGTGCGTACAGTGAACCAATGAACCGTTTTTTAAGCCAATTGTGAAACTTAGTGATGCAAACCTAATTACTCTTCGACCCCCAAATGAAAACCGTTCTATACAAGCCGGGTATTTTGGGACAAATTAAATATCCGGCCGAGCCTGTGTACATCTGTGACATTTTTTCTGGCCCACAACAACAGTTCCAATGCTGTTGTTTATAGTGGTCAATGCGCTTAACTACACCTGGCTACTTCACAGGCATGGTCAAATTCAGTTGCAACGAGAATGGTTTTATCGAATCATAGCGCCATTTTTCTTTTCATATTATATTATACTGCACATTAGTGCCGGATTTTACCTGCCAAGGGACAAGCGCAGCAAAGAAGACCGCATTCCTGGATTATCAGCTGCTCTTCCTTTGAGCAGTCAGGGAATGAGATAACATAGATGAAATACTGAATAGTTCATTTATTTAATGCAGAAAAGGTAGGGATTTACCGCTCTCCCGAACTAAGGGCACATAAAACGTTTGACAAATTGAAACTAATGTGCAATAAATAAAATGGATAAATTATAATAATAATGAAAAAGCTGATTACACATGCCAGTATCTGAAAAATCAGGATAACAAAGAGAACTTTGATGCACTTGGTTGTTAGCTAGTTTAGAATTCTAGCTTGTCTTTGTACATTAATCAAATGTTCCATGAAATACATATCTTATACCTTGTTTCCAAATATCTCGTTTAAAGGACTCAGTCCATCAGCCGTAATGGACGAGGAGATCTGGGCAGTAAAGGTTGACATTAACAGCATTCCTATTATCATCCACAGTGAAGCGTAGGCTCGCGCCAGGAACGACCGCGGCGTCTTGTCACCATACCTACCAAACAAATATGCTAATTTGATTTACAATAAAAACTGTTGACATTTTGCACTCTTCATTCAAGTCAGCAAGTAAATTTTTCAGCTGTTGATGTTCCCGGGCAGAACACAAAGTTAGAATTTTCTTGGCTCGAATAATAAACTCTGGGATACACAAAGGAGAGCAATTACCGAGGCAGGGGAGTAGAACATAATGTTACTTATTATTCTTGCAGATATTGACAGGTTCTATATATACTTGAAAATTGATTTTCTTACCCCACTGTTGTCATGGTAACAATGGCCCACCACAAACCTTCCCGTATGCCGCTCCAAAATGAGTTTGGAAAGTGTCCAGAATTTGCTTTGTGATCCTGTTGAAAAAAAAAAGCGTAGATTATTTTCCTTTCACGGTGTAAACAAACCAACCTAATAAACTCAATATAGTTTTAAGTCTTAAAAAAATTGGAATTTTTCTTGGAGAAAAATGGAGAACAAAATGCTTATAAATGTAACAGATGGTATTAAAATAAAAATTTTTATTATTAATATATTTTCTATTATTCTTGTAAGAACTTAGTTTTTTTCTATCCATGTTATTTCTTTTCCACACATGTTTCCCCTTGTTTTGAATTTCGTCAGCAACTTTCAGTGGATAAATAAAACCACACGAGTTCTTTTGACATAAGAATTGCGAATGACGCATATCTACCGTGGCTGAAGAACAGCTTTACATTAAATTCTAGGTCTTCATTTTAACTGTTCACTGCTTGGGGAAATATCTGACTGAAACAAGTGCTAGTAAAATTTGCAGTGTCTGAAACTAAAGACAGAGTTACTACGCTACTGGTTTTATTTCCATGCCTTGAAAGTGGTCCATTTAGCCGCGTCTTTCCTATCCACAAACCTTTATGCATCTTATTGTCTATAACGTTATACCTACGCTTATTAGTTTACTTAAAGACTGATCCGTTATATGCCATATATAATTCTGAAAATACTCACAAAAAACCAGATCAGAATTCCTGATAACATGGCAGCCATTAGGCAGAGAATGAACAGTTGCCATATCTTCTCAAACGCGCGCAGAATCTGACTTGCAGTGTTGGTAGAGGCTTCTTTTGTAGCCAAGACAGGTCTATGCAGCTTGTTCAACGTTATATTTGGATCTCTAGAGATCAACGGAAATTTCACCGAAAGAGCTGGACAACTTTTTGTCCCAACTGCTGAATGATGTTGAAGGCAATTATTTGTTAAATTACGAACGTAGCCTTTCAATGAGTGGTTTTCCTTGGAGAAAAAACCGAATTCAAACCTACGATTCCAATGAAACTTCACACAAGAGTCATTTCGTTTATCCAAAGGATGAGCAACTTCAACATTTAAAATGATGAAGAAGAGGCAAAAGGCCCTGCACCGCATTTCTCTGATCTGTCGAAGTTTCCGCCTTCTGACGTGTATTGAGCGAACTGTTAGGAGCACGTACATGCGACAATTTTAATTCTAGTAATAGCATTACAACCAATAAGCCGCGCTCAAATCCCCGTCACTTGGCATTTATTTAACATCTAACCACCAGATGTTTAGACACCAACCAATCTTATTGTGCAGAATGGAGACAAGACGTCTATGTGAACTCTTATTATATGGCTAGCCCCGTGATGAACCAAATACTGCGCCGTGGTTGGCTACCCAAGCGGACAAGACGGCACCATATTGCCAGCTCGGGATTGCGTACGCTCGTGTCCCGATCAAGCGCGAATAATTTTTTGGGTGTTTTTTATCCCATATAGTAAATCCTTTATTGACCAAGCTTGTTCGGTCGAGATGGTTGGATATGAATTAATCACGCTAAGAACTCGGCTAATATTCCGGCATCTTCTCGGCCAATAACCCAGATATAATGAAAGTATGACAGACTTGCAAAGTTAGTGGTAGTCATTAACTGTCATAGTATTTAAAAATAGAAGATGAAATCGGTTTTCACATGTTGAGAAGACTCGTTTGCAGACAGAAAGTCACTACTGATCAAATCGAGACCCAATTCATCTGTAATCGATCTGTTATGGGGAAGCAGTTTGCCGTCAAAACAAACAAAATAAAGAAAACCGCGGAAAAAAAAAGACAACTCACAACCATGGGTCTAGTTACGACTAATTTCTGTGCGGACCTAGATTATTTCAAGTAAACTCGTCACTGACGTTTCATATCATAGCTACTGGTCTGAAACCAGGGGTATCAGTACTTTGTCTTGTGCGATCGCCTGTTGTTAGTGACATGACGTTTCGACAACCTGAGCGTAAGTCATCTTCAGAATCAAACTGACTTCCAAGATTAAAAAGAGCTTGTGAAACTTCAGTAGTAAATCAGTGAAATTGTCGGTCATGTTCTTTAGGTGTTAATATTCGCGGAAAAATCTAGCTTTCAAAATCTGCCAAATTTCTGGTTGGCACAAGCGCCAATGAGCTCTTGCACTCTTTGTAAAATTATCCGTTCTTAAACCCACGTCGCACAAAAAGTATTCAGTACATCGGGTTCCAATTACTTGGGACAGTTAATCGTGCTATGCCCTGTCAATATCCATTACTTGATGAGAAACTGAATCGCCTGTGCAAATAATTTATTGTAAACAATATTTTGGGCGTACTATATTGTGGCGTTTTGGAAAAAATATCGCGAAAATTAACACGACGTTACACTTGCGAAAAAAAGAGCGCAAAAATTTAACACGATTAAACTCAGCAGATTATGCAAAAAAACAGTACACGGGTTTAAATGTTCTTCACGGGCTCGTCGATAGTTGTTCAATTTTTGTGCAGTCATCAATTTTCCATTTGTTGGCTCCTTGTAGTGAAACAAGGCCTTCGAACCAGGATTTGAGAAAAGCTATGGCAAAAGCTTGGAATAAAATCACTTGTGTGGAGTTTTTTTCCAGGAATGACGAAAATTAATACTCTCGAAATACAGTTCTCGAATTTTCGCGAAAAGTAGCATAAATATTCAGTACGCCTCAGACCGTTACCAGCGCAATACTATTCCGAGTCATTTACATGACGTACCAGACACCAATAGCACGTTGACCACCGAGTCCTACTGCTGAGTTGCTTGTCACGACTTGCGCTATGGAGGGAAAAGCACAGTTTGGAAAAGTAGATTTTGCTGTTTTTGGAGTTATGTTGCTCCTGTCAACTTTCATTGGAATATACCATGCCTTTACTGGGGGAAGACAGCGAACAACGAAAGAATTTTTGTTCGCTAACCGCGGTATGATGGCTGTACCTGTGGCGCTGTCTTTGTTGGCATCGTTCATGTCTGCGATTACAATTCTCGGTGTTCCCTCGGAGATTTACATCTTCGGGACACAATACTGGCTTATTATCGCTTCTTACGTGATTCTTTTCCCATCTGTGGCGCTGATATTTGTTCCTGTGTTTCGTGCAGTGGACATTTCAAGTTCGTATGAAGTAAGTGCGTAACTTGTCAAGTCAAAACATCGCATGCATATGATGAATAAACCCATGATTTTTGTTAAAAAAAAAAACGAGTAATATGAATGGCCTTTTTCAACTCAGTTTTGTTTTGGTTTTACTAGTTAATTAATCGTCAAATTTTTACTTTTTAGAAAATTTCGTGATTTGTTTAATAAATAGTTGGCAGTTTTCTGTACTTTTAGAGTTTTCTTTTACTCGCTAGCTAATTTATTAATCCACGTGGTAATCATTGACCAAAGTCCAGTTAAGTCTTTTGATGAGAGAAAGCGGGAACGCAAAGCAGTAACAAGGTCTAAATATGGTTTTGTTACAAACAACCTTTGATCTGAAATATATTTACATCCTTGTGGACCTTTTTATTTTTATTTTTATTTTTATTTCGTTTTGTCCAGTGTCTATAATATTTGCAAAGTTCAGTATACCTTTAAACCCTATTCTTATCTGGAGTAATACAATGTTGGGTTATAAACCTCAGAGGCCTTCCAACTGTATATTGTTTGCGGAGATTCATCTCTTTAAAAGAAGCAATTTGTACCATTAGTGTTTTGATTATTGGGATTTCATGTGGTTGAACTTCTTTACAAATTGCATGCATGACCATGCATGTTCATCACTGGAATTGCTCCCTAACCCCTGAGCCATGTTGTATCAAAGTAGTCAAAAGTGGCCAACTGCCAGGTTATCTTGGCCAGCTTGTCTGTTGTGCTATTTGTCTGTCTCCTGTGACACAAAAAGGAAATATAAGCCATGTATACTCTAACAATAGCTACCTTCTTCAAAGTTGTGTGACAAACCTGACATATGATATATAATAGAGTAGGGGGTAGGAATGGGGTAAATTTTCCCTTCTCTTTCCCTAAATCCCCAGTTCCAACCTCTGTAGTGGTTCCTACCTCTTGATGCCTTTTCTGTTAAAAAAAATAGTGCAGTCACCAGTGTACTGTAGCATTAATTTTCTCATTTTCTTCCAGTTTCCACTACTTTGTAAATTCTCCTTCCTGACCTCTCTTGTCCTGCTTTCTGTCCCCTTTACTCCTGTGTTCCCACCCATAGTCTCCCTCCACACATAAGTCCCCATTAAAAGATTTCACAGGCTGGATAAATTGGTCCCATACCCAACCTGGGAACCTGGAGACCAGGACTTCACCAGGCTTTAACACTTGGCCGTTCCAGCATGGTTGGACCTGCCCGGGACTAAAGCTCCAGCTGGTATTATTGTTGAGATCATTAAGACATGCAAGGTGTCATGCCTGTAAGAAGTCACACTAATAACGTTTCTGTTTTAGTACTTAGAAAAGAGGTTTTCCACTGGAATTCGTAACATTGGAAGTTTGTGTTTTATAATCCAGACTGTGAGTTTCAAATGCATCATTCTTTTATTTGGAATTCTCTGTTTAATTGGTGTGACACTGAAATATATATTTTTAATATGCAAATGTAATTCAATTTCATTATAAAATGTTACCCTGTGATTGCTTCTTTTGCAGTCTCTGTATATGGCCATTGTGGTTTACGGCCCAGCCATAGCTTTGGAAGCAGGTAATTTGTGTAGCAATTAATAGCCTTGGTTAATTTATCTTGATTGTCAAGTGTTTTGGATACAACTATATTGCTTTCCATGATGTCAGAAGGGTGAATTCCATGTACATAGAAGTTAACTAATTATTAGCTATCTTAGCTTGTTTATCATGGGAGGCACGGTGGCCTCATGAGTAGTGCGCTCAACTCCGGAGCGAGCAGTCTGGGTTCGAGCCCTAGCTGGGTACAATTACAGTGTTGTGTTCTTGGGCAAGACACTTTACTCTCATTGTGCCTCTCTCCACCTAGGTGTATAAATGGATACCAGTAAATTTAATGCTGGAGGTAACCCTGCAATGGACTAGCATCCCATCCAGGGGGGATTAGAAATACTCCTAGTTGCTTCATGCCACTGAAACTGGGATAAGCTCTGCCCTGATGAGCCACTTGGCTCGTATGCAGACTTTATCCCCCTAGCTTGTGCATTGGTTACCATGTCAACCTAACATACTAAGGCCAGTATCCTGTTGCATGCTTGTAATTGATTCATTTAAACTCATCTCAGCTTGTTAATATTAACTGATTCTCGTGTTTTGGTTTCTTGTTTACCACAGTGACAGGATTTCCAGTGTGGGCCTCCATTATATCCATTGGCATCGTCTGTACTTTTTACACAACCATTGTAAGCTAATCTTGTGTTCATTAGTTATTTTCTTAATGAAAATAAGGTCCTGAGAGTAATGAAGTACACAAAAAAATGACATGTACATGTCGAAACAGATTCCTTCCTTTTTATTCCAAGCCTTATCTTAATAGACTCGGGCAGCTTGTACAAACATGCTGTCAGCTAGCAAATGGTGATATCTGTGATTGCTGTTTGTAACATCTTTGAATTCTATTATAGTTCTTTTTTTTTTTTTCTATTATTTTGGAATGTACAGTGTATATGTTACACCTATGTATAAGAATTGTTAATTATTTATTATTTTGTTGTATTTGGCTACTTTCCAGGGAGGCATGAAAGCTGTCATTTGGAATGATGTGTTTCAAGCCATAGTTATGCTTGGTGGCTTAATTGCAGTGCTCATTGTTGGGACAGTCAAAGTTGGGGGATTTGGAAAAGTCTTTGATCTTTTGGAGAAAGGCCAAAGACTGAAGTTTATTGAGTAAGTTTATGCAATGACCTGACAGTGAAAGCTGAGAGGCTGTAGTGTAAATTAAATAATTAAGTAATGTACGAGTTTATTGTAGGGACTGCAATGTAAAATAAATAATGAAAATCAAATGTATGTATTATTAGTGACAAAAAGTAATGTAAAGTGGGTTAAGCAATATATAAGATGGACGATGTACAAACTAGTAGCTCAGAAAATGAATAAGAAAGCTGAGAGGCCTAATGGTGTACTGGTGTTGACACTGCAGCAACTCTTGTCTTTGTAGTATGAAGCAGTAGAAGTATTGAGCACTGCATTTACCCTTCTTGGATTAGGGGCTTGTGTCTATCCCAGGCTTAACCTCTGGGTGGTATTTTCCAGGATGCCTCAACAATTAACCATTAATTTACCCACTCATTATGTTATAATCTGTGCTGGGGAGAGGCCCTGTGTGTCAAAGCTGGATTCCGGCTTTTCCAAAAACACACCACTCTTACATTTAGATCTCTTGACCTGCTGTCCAGTTTTAATAAGTTAACCAATCTTTGCACCACTATGCTGACAAAATGTATGATATGTACTTGTCTTGATGAACAGCGCTATGTTCTGACTGGATCAAAGAGGAATGAACACTTAAACACATAACATTTCTTGCACCATATTTGTTTCTTGAATTCTAAGTTGTTCAACAATCTAAAATGTTAACTTTATATCAATGATACTTACAGAACAGTCAGAGAGTTGCTACAGTGTAGATGTTTTGTATCTGTCATAAGCTATTTAATTAATAATATTTTCTTTCTTCAGTTTTAACCCAGATCCTACTCAGCGCCTGTCAATATGGAGTCTGATCATTGGGGGAGCATTTGGTTTGTTTCCTCTCTGGGCTGTCAATCAAACTGCAGTGCAAAGATTCTTGGCCGCCAAGTCAAACAAGGAGGCAAAACGGTGAATGTTCACATTTTTTTAAATACATGTTAATTAACACCAACTTCAAAACAATGAATTAACTCTGAAGCTCAGCAGAATAGGACAAACAGTACATGTAGTGTGAACCGAGCAGAGCAAGGTCTGTATACAAATGACTGAGGGCCAGTGTTCCCAAGTACTGCTTGACCAATCTAGGTTAGAAGGTCGTTGTTCATATTGCATATTGCACATTGATGAGAAAGAACCCACCAGAATGCTTGGATTTACATCAAGACTACCTTGTCATATAACAATTAAGCAACAGAGCACTTTTACCCTGTTTGCATAGCCTCATCTAACATGAAAAGGGTTGGGAGAATTTGAGACAGTTATGCAAACCCTTGACTACGTCTCAGGCTTGCATAACTTTCAAGAATTCTCCCAGCCCCCCGAGTGTTTGGATGAGGCTATGTGAACATGGAGAAAATGCTCTATTGCTTTTATAAAATAGTTCTCAAATATATGTGCAAATCTAAACCGTCCCAACCGTGATTACAATTACTCTTATCTTAGAAACACACCTATCAACTGGCACTTGAGAGTGCGGGTAGTAGCTCAGTTATTTTATAACTTACCTTATTTAAGGTCACTATTTTAGCAAAGAACTTTGCTTACTGATTGTAAGTGGTATTTTAATCTGTTCATTTTCATTCTTTGTGCAGTGCTGTTTGGATCAACTTGCCTCTCAGTATATTTGCTGTTTCTCTTTGTGCTCTGTGTGGATGTGTGATTTATGCATTTTACGCTGACTGTGACCCCATCTCAGCTGAACGCATCAAAAAGGGTGACCAGGTAAATTGGGTGCAAATTTATTTTTAACATGTAGAATAGAAACTAACGTAATTATTTCTAATACTAACTACTTAATAACCGAGAGTGAGGTCGTTACGGGAAAATCTCAAACTGAGGTCTTGCCGTATTGACCGAGCGATAGCGAGGTCAATACAGTAGGCCGAGGTTTGAGATTTTCGCAGAACGACCGAACGGTCGAGGTTATTAAGTTGTTTATTATATGGCTCATCAATAAAGAGAAAAATCATTCGAGCGGAAGTTGTCAATTTACATCCAGCGATGCGTGCATTTACCGATTCATTCATCATCTCAAACCTAGGGCAAAACTACACAGTCAGTGAATTTCACCACTGTATTACGTATTCCGTTAAAAACGCTCATTTCTTTACGGAAAAGTCACTGTCACAGCCTCAAAAACGTATTTTAGTATCGTGGTACCACAAGTTTATGGGGAAGTTTTTCCGACTTTTGGGGCGAAACGTCAACACATATAGAAAAGACAGCAAGTGCTTCAAAATTGTCCAAACCAACCGTCTTTTCGGTGAAAGAAAATACTAATGCTTCAGAATGCACTGCTCAAAACAAGCTTAACTCGATCTTCGCATTCGCTTTCGACAACATATCTTCGCCTTCTTCATTCTGGGATTTATGAATGAACATTTCAAGCCTTGTGAACGTCTGCAGTTATCAGAAACACTGCTACCGACAGAAACCGCCCGATTGTTTACATCTGATGATCCTGGAAGCTGATTTACACTTGCTTGTGTCAAAGCGAGGGAATCTATTTGACGAGAACTTTGACAGAGTTCAATACTTCAGTAATTGCTGTGACTAAGATGATAACTTATAAGTTTCTTTGTGGTGTTCTGCTCAGGATGCATGGCAGATCTGTTGATGGTGTTTTTTACTTAGCGATTTTAGCTTTACTTAAGACTAGGCAAACTTTGATTGTTTTTCACTAGTGCCCGCCAAGGTTACCGACTGGTAAGTCATCTATAAAATTTTTATTAAAGAAATATGCCTAAACTTTTAGCTACTGATATTCTCGTACTGATTTTAATCGGCTTTCGTCGCTTCAATGTGCTTGAATTTTCAGAACCGGGCTCTTCCTAATTTGCATAATCTGTAATCGGCCCGTGGGCATTACGGGAGAATAATGCCCTACAATTCAGTGACAATTAACCAATCAGAGCGCGCATTATATCGGCCACAAGCCAAAGCCATATATTTATTAATACATGTATAATCTTCTCAAACGGCTATAGATGTCATTGTCTACATTAGATGCAGGGCAAACTATTTCTGATAGGTTGGGGCGAGATTGATACAAATTGATAGCTCACAGAATGGAAGGAGTTGGTCTGCATGGACCTCAGTAGAATACAATTGAAACCTTGCTACAGTGTAACTATTAACTACATGTAATTGGAGCTTAGTAAAAACCTATGAACTGAAATGGCTATCAATCAGCTATGAAAAACATAGCTGAAAAACCCCCACTGTGATGAGTTACAAAGAATGCATCTTAGTTGCTCATTGTTGTTCCACAGATCCTGCCATATTTTGTGATGCATGTGTTGGGATCACTGTATGGAGTACCTGGTTTATTTGTGGCCTGTCTTTTCAGTGGGACTCTCAGGTATTATACTATAATTTTATTCTCATCATGGCTGTGCTCTAGAAGTGCCTGGGTGTCCCAGGCAACTGGAAAAGCTTACTTTTACCATATGAGCTTAAGTGCTTGGCACCAGGATTTCAGGGTTAGGAACCTTTGAGCTCCTTGTAATTTTTCCAAGACCACAGCCTTGTTCATCTACTTCTAACACTTGCCAATGCCGATTTATTGGTCACTCTCTTTTGTTGACTATTCTTAGTCTTATACACGCACCTATTACCTTGTTTTGTTCTAGTACGGTGTCATCAGGTCTAAACTCATTAGCAGCCGTTGTGTTGGAAGACTTTATCAGGCCATGGTGCAGAAATAGACAGATGCAGCTCTCTGAGATACGTGCTACATTGTACTCAAAACTTCTAGGTAAGTGAATTTCTTGAGAACATTCTTAAATAAGATGGTAGCCTGCATTGAAGGTATTCATTTATTTGCAAAAGCATGCAAAGGGAACGAAACTGCATGTGAGTGCAAAAAAATAAGCACCCCTCCCACTTCATTTTTTGCTCACCCCCTCCCCACTTCTCCTCCTTTTATGCTCACCCCAGGCACATTCCTTTGCTTGGTCGCTTTCTTGATCTCCCCGCCTGGAAATTGGAAAGGAAACATCTGCTACACAGTGTCATAAGATGTTTATTTTTCCTGATAAACCTGAATAAGCAGGTGCCTGAGATTTGGCTCGCAAATGTCCATGCTTGAATATTGGCTCTGATTGGTGGCTCCTTGTCCACAAAAATTGATAGCCAAACTTGATACCAATTTGGAATAGTACCTGTACATCATGCTCTTGTCAGCAGGGACATCAGTACGGAATGTTCTCCTCTAAGGCTGGTATGATCCAGACCAGCTCCCACTCTCCTCTTGCAGTATAATACCGTACACAGCATTTTAACAATACCAGTTATGGTGATTATTCTGGGTTGTAACTTATCCAACCTTGTGTGCATTTTTTTTTTGCAGCTTTTGGATTTGGAGTATTGACTATTGGCCTGTCTTTTCTTGCCACTAGGCTGGGTGCCCTTCTACAGGTGTGACATGAATCACAGTTACGTGAAAAATTATATTAAATATGACCTCACGTGATGTTTACATGACCTTACATACAAGTTTATTCAAATTCAAAAGTACAAAAAAAAAAATAATTATATAAATTCGAAAAGGGGAGTTTGGAGGTCAACCTTAGGTCTTAATTGTCAGCCAGTTAATTTCAAGGTTTTTCTGGGTCAAATGCAATCCTTTTTTTAATGTAATTCCTGTTTTACAACAGCAACAAAACTGCACACTCTGCTCCTGATAATTTGAATGGCAGTTTTAAACTGTATGAATTCGCTTTTTATATACTTTGGCCAAAGCAGTTGTTATTCTACCAATGAATGTTTCTATGTACACATATATGTAACTGTTTGTAGCACCTGCTTTAATCACATACAGTATTCTATTCAACAAAAACTGTCCACGTACTCCGCATCTTTTTCACTGTCCAGTTGTACCGGACCTTTCGTGCTGTATTGCGGCTTATCGTTTTCTTTTGGCAGTTATTTTACAGCGTCTTCGGTGTTGTTGGTGGACCTGTTGTAGGTGCATTTTGTCTTGGAATGTTCACGCGGCGAGCTCATTCAAGGGTAAATAATTAACTCTGTAAGATTTGGTTTTTGTTTTCTTTGTTGTAGTTTTCCTGTCATGACCAGCACTGTTGATTGTTGTGTGTTTCATTTTGTTAGGGTGTGTATATCGGTCTATTGCTTGGCTTTGCTGTTGGTCTGTGGATAGGTATTGGTGCTAAGGTGTATCCCCCACCCGTCACTAAGGCCCCTCTCTCCACGGAGGGCTGTAAAGTCAATGTTATGTCCATTAACAGCACAGTTAATTCAACAAGGTACATTTATAATGACACCTAATTTCTCCGTAGAGTATAATTTTAGGGAGCTTAAGCAGTGACAACGGCGACCCCGAGGACAACGCCTAGTGAAAAATGAATTTATATTTTACCTTCGAATTTCGCAATTGTCTTGATGCAATCATTGCGCCTGGAACGGCAACGAAAACGTCACCAAACAAAAGGTTTAATGAGTAGAACACTGGCTGTGCACGTGGGTTATGAATCTTGGAATATTTCTTTGCCGTCCTCTGAAAACAACAAAGTCGAGTGACAAAGTTCTGCGTACTTTAGAGAACGCGAACGACGGCGGATAATTTTTGCTATTTCCTTTTGCAATTGAACGCCGGCATTACATATTTAGCTTGAGCAACTTCTGAGACCGTCGTCGTGGTTTACGTAAGCTCCCCAATGTGTTCCTAATGTTGAATAGCAACACAACGTAGCTGCCCTTCTCTATTACATGTACTGTTACATTTCAAACCTTTGTTAGTCAATATATGCTCTAGTTAGTGGTGAGAAGCCATTGCAATACCATTAGTAATAAGAGGTTGTCGGAATTGATTCTTTTTGAGGAGGGAGGTCCTTATAATTTAGCAGGAAATATTATTAAGTTTTCTGATTTTCTGACTTGCTTTTGATGTGTTATGTTGCCATGTTGACGGGATAAACGTTAATGTACTCCACCGTAAATTAACGAGAATCCAACTCATTTTTTCATGATCGCTGCCCGAACAGACTTCATCAGAAAAGAATTTATTCGTGCTCATTTTTAATGATACGCGTGTTTAAAAAGGTTTAGATCTAATACTCCCGCACCACTATAGTTTTTAATTTGATTTTAAGAATTGGAATTGCGTCAGAAATGTTTCCAAAAAAACGACTCGCACTTTATCCAAGAGAGTGCAATAGTGTCTTCTTACTGACGGACCGTGAGGGCCGTATTGGGAAATATTGGCCCGAGTTCGTGGTCGTACGGACCGAGCGTAACGGAGTCCGAACAAAAAGGACCAAGGGCTAATATCACCCAGTACGTTTCGAGTAAGCTAGGTTAGTAAGTAGTTTATTACATGGCCCACGGGCCATGCTCGCTTATTTGAGTTTGCCGGCTTTCAGAAACAAAAAGTACACGGCAATCAGAACCTGGTAGATATATGAATCATACTTATGTTGTTGTTATTTGTTCCGTTCACTAGTGCTCCGCCACCAAAGGAGTATGAAGGTCATATATTGTACAGAATATCCTGGTTATGGTACAGCGCCGTGTGCTTTGCAGTAACGTATATCACAGGACTTCTTGTTAGCGTCTTATGGCGTGGTACGTCATGTTCTCAGTCACTTTAAACAAATCTTACGTGCAACCAAAGCATAGGAAGTTGTTTGAATCGCTATAACACCTGTGGGACTTGCTAGGCTTGTTTTCATCCTGGATTGCAAAAAGAGTAGGCGGGAAGTAACTATTTTCCAAGCGATATAACTTCAATTATTTGGAAATGCGTCTTCTTTTCCATCATTCGACTCAGTCACGTTTGAGTATTCCAACTTGTTTTGCGTAAGCAAGTATCCTAACTCGTTCGATCAGTGTAATGGAATCTCCGTTGTAAGTATTTGACAGTGTTGTTTAATGGAATCTCGTTGTAAGTGTTTGACAGTGTTGTTTAATGGAATCTCGTTGTAAGTGTTTGACAGTGTTGTTTAATGGAATCTCCGTTGTAAGTGTTTGACAGTGTTGTTTAATGGAATCTCGTAAGTGTTTGACAGTGTTGTTTAATGGAATCTCCGTTGTAAGTGTTTGACAGTGTTGTTTAATGGAATCTCCGTTGTGAGTGTTTGACAGTGTTGTTTAATGGAATCTCCGTTGTAAGTGTTTGACAATGTTGTTTAATGGAATCTCCGTTGTAAGTGTTTGACAGTGTTGTTTAATGGAATCTCCGTTGTAAGTGTTTGACAGTGTTGTTTAATGGAATCTCCGTTGTAAGTGTTTGACAATGTTGTTTAATGGAATCTCCGTTGTAAGTGTCTGACAGTGTTGTTTAATGGAATCTCCGTTGTAAGTGTTTGACAGTGTTGTTTAATGGAATCTCCGTTGTAAGTGTTTGACAGTGTTGTTTAATGGAATCTCCGTTGTAAGTGTCTGACAGTGTTGTTTGTGTCCAAGGTAATCATGATGGTAACGAGATAGACGCGCGTCTACTGTTCAGAATTGATTACTGTTTACCAAATTGCACGAGGAAAAGTTCTGAAGGAAAACAGGACGAACAACAACAGCTAAACAAGGTGAGCCAAGACATGAACTAATATTACTTTTGAGAATTTGAGACTATGTAAGGTAAGTTTCCTAATTGTCATCACTGCCTGCTTAACCTTGATCATGTGATGGGCAGAAATACGATTTCAGTAACTCAGCATGTTCCTTCCCTTTTTGTTACAGGCTGAAAGCGAAGAAACTAAACAGAATGGCGAGGCTTCAAAATCAGGACCACAAATTGACGACGAACAGGTGTACCCAGAGGGTCCCTTGTTAATGACGACAAGGATGTGATGACGTCATGTGACGACTGAACAGCTGATTTGGCGGGGAACAGAGTTACTGATAGGTTTTGTTGGTGAGAACATCAGTGGTGGATGGCAATATGAGGCTGAGATGAAATGCATGCACATATACTATGTGATTTATTGAATTTTTTTCTAGATAGCTGAAATTAAGATCGAATAATTGCCTTTTGTAAATTTGTTTTTTTAATTTGCCGTGCAAGAACATCTACTAAAATTTTATTTCACGTAATGTAGAATGAGGTTTCCTCGCTTGTTTGTCCTTTTTCAAACTGAATATTCCTTTCGGGCATGTTTTGTTTTATTGGGAGGTTCGTATTGGGTTTTTTGCTGTTTAAATGAATTACACACCTCCAGCTGGTCAGTCATGTGGTGTGTGGTAAGTTCGCCGCGGTTTACTTCGCGTACATTGTTCACATGGAACACCAAACCAAGGCGTATAATATCGAACGCGGGTTTACATTGTTTATTAGGGATGTAATAATTATTTTATTGCCAAATTATTGTATTTAAACTTTGAAAGGGTTCAGAACTGTATAAGATGGTTGTTTAAGTTAGGTTAATATCAATATCGTTCGTAAACATGACACGTTATTAAAACGTAATTTACAATAAAAACGCGTCATTTACATAATTTCCGTCTCACGTAATCGCTGGTGTTTTTTCGTTCATGTGCAAAGATCCGCTCACGAGTTTAACTCCTCAGAGTTCCGTTCACTTTTGAGTGCAAGTGCTCGGCCCGATGCCAGCAACTCCGAGTGTGGTGGACTGGGACGAGGGGGATGGGTGAGGAGGGTGGTACAGATTGCTTCAAAGATGATGGACCGCTGTCAAACCACAGAAAGAGGCAAAAAAAAAAAAAAAAAAAAAAAAAAACGAAAGAAAGGCACTTCAAAGCTGAGGGTATCTTTTTCACTGTTCATTGTGGTGATTAAGATTTTTTGAACTTTACTTGAAAGCTCAAGTGTTTGAAAATGAAGGAGCGCGGACACGTGGACCCCATTAGTCAAGCAGCCATTTTTTGCATTGAGCGAAGAATGCATTTTAGAAAAATAATAATATAGAGACTCAGTAATATACATCTTTGCTCATATGCCTCCTCTTCATCGTGAATAAAATGCCCCAAAATATAAGGACCGTGGTCAAGTCTCAACGGCTTGTAACGATTGTTTCACACGACCATAGTTGATCAATCGACTTTTTTTCTGTCGGCCAAGAGATCCAAGTGACTATGAGGACGACAATGGCTTTTAGTTGGCAATTTAAAAGTCAGCTCAATTTTAAATTGTTGCGTTCAGAAATCGAGTCACGGGTTTCAATCGTGCAGCCGTGTTTTCTTTCCTTTGCTTTCTGTTCCACTTGCGAAAATTGTAAAGCCTTTTAGAGTAAAAAAGGAAATGATAATTTCACGGATCGTTCGTTTCATAATGTTTTCTTCATCCGAAACAATATGCGGTCATGTGTAAATATTGGACCAGTATCGTGTTATGTCGCTATTTTGTTTTTCATCGACGAATTCGTTATGTAAAAGCGCCGTAATGTTGGTTATGATTATTGATTCAGCTGTTGTTAAAACATGACTTGCTTGATGTTGCTGTACTTTATTCAATGTAACATGTGCTGTACAATCTGACACAAAAACAGTTTACATTAGTCGTGAAAATACCGTGAACTATATACACTACATGCTACACTACCTAGCTGAGTATCTTGCAAACACATTTACATTGATTTCCCTCGAATGAAAAGCTCGCAAACTGCATAGCCTTTTCATCGGTTTTTCAGGAGGAAGCCGAGAGGTCATGGCTTTTCTTATGATAACATCACCTTTTAATTTACAGGCAATTTTGGAGACGGTAAAAACCGGACGCCTTTTGAGAGATACGTTGCATTTGTACATTTTAACATTATATTTTTTAAAGAGAATACCAACTTGTGTCATTATTAAAATACGAATATATTTTTGCGTCTTGTTTGGTCTTCTTGATCAAATCATTTCGAAGCGTTCAAAGAAGACTGTTAAAAGTGACATTTCAAGTTCTCGTTTTCAGACTATGGAAGAGCTTTCTTTCAATAAAGAATCCTGTTTTATATAGCGTATTTTGAGTTTTCGACTTAGTTTAAATTTTGTGTTTTGTTTGCCTTTGAAAATTATGTAAAATGCCAAGGCGCGAACGGAAGTGTTGCAAAATTTCCATTAATCGACAAGAAAGATATAGAATTTTTATCATGAGAAATCTGTCTTGAAGGAAAACGAATAAGTTTTCTATTAGAGCGAAGCATTAATAACAAACTTTTATCAGGTTTCCACTCAGTACACTTAGGAATAGATGCCTCTTGAATCTTTTCAACCTTATAAACTGCAAGCTTTTAAAAATCTACTATTTGTGTTAGAAGGAAAACAAACAACGCGAAAATAAAACAAGGAATAGGCAAACACGTCGCACACCTTGCAAAGTTAAGAACAATTCAATATTTTTTCTAGTTCTTTCTGTTATGTTTGCCATTGTACGCGTTTTGTTTTAACTGTTAAAAGCAAAGGAAAGCGGTCCTTTGTTTTGAAGAATTTCTTCATTGAAAAAGTAATTCAGGCAGGAATTACGCCAGCAATTGGTACTGTTTTATGACTTGTCAATTTTGATAATGGAAAAGGCTGGCTGGCTGCAGCTCTGTTTTGTGTGTTTCGCGGTTGAGGTTTCGGCAAACTACCGGAAAACACATAAAATTAACTCGATATCCGTAACATAATCACACCTTTACAGCGTAAACAAGTCATTTTTCATCCCTCAGAGAGAAAACATGTTTTATCTTTGCACAGTGAAACCGGAATTAACTACCGTAGCCACTGAAAATTTTTTCAAATAAATTTAGGTCAGTTTTTACGACTGTGTCTGATGTTATCCTTGTGCTCTACCGCAAAAAATCGAAAACATCCAAACTTTTTCACACCCTTAACTCTATATTATAGAATGTTCATAAATGCTGATGTCTTATTGGATTCACTTTTCAACACTGAACGATATCAATTTACACCTGCGAACTATAAAGGTTTCTTTTTTGTTTCCTATAGTGGACCTTCACTGAGCGAATGAGAAAACACACATACCACCATGTTTCGCCGCTGTGACGGAGGACACTTCGTTACCTCATTAAAGTTTTTTTGCCCATTTTCGCGCGGCAATGGGGCTGGTACAATCGTTCATGTTTGTCAAACCAATATGCATTGCATGACTTGAAACGAACGGAGATCCCGCATTTTGCAAAGTTCACAGTCAAAGTTTATTTTGTGGTTTCAGTGTTCCGTGCGTGAGCTGATCAACTAGCCAAAGAAAAGCAAGCCGATTATCACCACCCATCCGCACACGAGAACCTACACGGGGAAAATGTGTTTGTTACACAAGCTCGTATTAATCAGGTGAAACTACTGCTTGTACTGCTTCAGTTCAGTTTTTATTCCGTTCTCTTATTTGCTAATTTTTTTCCGTCAGACGCAACTTTCCGTTGAAGTGCTGTCGTGAATCTTCCCGGAAACAAATCATTCAACAAGTCTCCTTCAAAGTCGTTTAGTTCTGCTGGTTGGAGACCACCCAAACCATGGCTTCGCGCGGAAGAGCCCGATATGCTAAAACACCCTTTAGTATTTCTAATCTCTGTACATGTCTGAAGATCTCGACAGTGAAAAGTTGATCGTGATAGTGCGAAAGCGAGAGATTGAATTTGACGAGGCCATCTCGCCGGGCTGCACGCCATCTCTTCTGCAGAAAGATTTCAGAGCCCTGGAAAAATCTCGCTTGAGAAATGCGTACAAAATCGGATTCACGAACGCCACTGCAAAACGAATATAATCAAACGCCATAAGCGCTTTATGGGGTAGCGACCTTAAGTCCATCATAAAGATCAGAAAGCCAGTCACATAGAAAGACAGCCAGCAAACTATGAAGACAGTCAACATCAGAGCAAAGATGAACAGAGCACGAGCTTCAGTTGCGATCGGCGCTCGCTGGTTTGCGGTTACTCCGTTACGCGTGTTGTAAAGGCCACGGATTTCTTTAATTTGCCGGTGGATCACCATGAACATACGTACATAGCTGATGGCCATGAAGACAGCTGGGAGAAAAAAAGTGAACACGATACCGAAGATGTTATAACCCAGCGCATAGTTTCGCCAGACTTGGTCGCGAGGTTCGAAGAATTTCGTTGGGTCTTCCCACGCGAGTTGAATAAGCGAGAAGAAAATTGATAAGAGCCAAAGGCCAGCTATAGCCATAAGCAACCGAGGTCCTGTCACGATGTTGATGTACTTCATGGGATACATGACATAGATGTATCTCTCCAAAGTCACAACGAGAATGTGGTACATAGTGGAGACGGCAATGAACCGGTAGATGAGAGCAGCGGCGGTGCACACTCCTTCCTCTAGGAACGCGTTGCAGGCAATGTTCAGTGGAATCCCCAGTAACCCAACCAAGAGATCGGACACGGCCAGACTGATAAGCAGACTGTTGGTTTTTGTCTGCAGATATTCTCTGTGAAAGAACAGAGAAATAACCAGCAGATTTATGGCGACAACCAACACGCTTAGGACAATCAACAGCCCATCGAACACTGGGTTGAAATACGTGTCAGCTGTGACATCACCGGACACAGAAGGAGGTGTAGCCGTTGTGTTTGGGAAGTAAGAGACGTTGTTCACCAAACTCGTCGTCATTTTGGCGCGGCGTAAAACAACGTGTCTCTTATAACTGTGGTGTCGATTAACACGATTGTGGTCGCAGGTTTGATTCAGTCGAGTTATCTTTGAGGCCAGCGATAACTTGCTTCACATCAACGAATCCGCCGTCAGCAATCACGATACAATATTTGAAGTTGCCAAAGGCGATGATTTTCACCAAGGGAAAGTAGTACAAGCAAAACGTGTAGTTTAGACGTGGCTTCAGCCCTCAAGCTTTAGGTTTTAGGTCGTCTCAGTTTGTTTGAATGATAAGTTTTACACGATGGCTCTGTTGGCAGCGTGTAAAATGAAAAATTGTTTTTTTTGTGTGACACTTGTTCTCGTCTCCAGATGACTAACTCTTCTCAAGGAAACAGGAACTTGATCTTCTCAATGACAGAATGCTAAATTCTTTCACGAAGTACTTTTTAAGCATCTGTTGATGGAAGGACTGTGCTTTCACCAATTCAATCTTCTGCGATAGTGTTTGTATCCTTGAGCGCTGGCTTTTAGCCTGTCGGCAAGAGCGCGGCTCCTTCTCTTGTTTAGTGTCGCAATTAAGTGAATTAAAATCGAAATTTTTACTAATGTATCGGTAGACAACGTTATTTGTTTCGCCTCCAACTGAGCCGTTTCGCGTAAAAACGCCTACATCAGCCACTAAAACAAAATAAACACTCTTGGATCCTTCAGAATTGACAATAGAGTTACCTTAACTTTCTTCCTCTGATGGTTGCGTAGAAAACAAAACCCCACGGCGAGATTAAAGTAAATTTGAAGTGTTTCAGCTGGAATGTAGTTGCTGTCTTAGGCGTGCATTAGCGAGGCTACTCTCCAAAACAGCTCTCCCTCGCACGTTGGGAGAAAGCCCGCATCGAAAGGTGCTGAGATCGGAGAAAGCCAACGAATTTGTCTTGTTAAAATTTCAAAGGAAACTCGTGCGGTTTGCTTCTCTAATTGGGTTGATTTGGCCTCACAAGGCTGGCTGACAATCTTGAAGTAGAATTGTGTCTTCACTAAAGCGAGCTCTCTTAATATCCTCGACCTGTTCAGTCTTTTTTGTCTGTCTGATCAAACAAAGAAACCGTCTTTTTGTACCAATTGTGTATATTATCGAGTTTCTATATTGTGATGAGTCGGTGAAATGTTTGAAGTACAGCTGTTTGGCAACGAGTTTATAATGATTTCAACAGATAAGAGATTTGATTCTCGGTCATTTCCTTTCTAGCGCTCTCGGGGTTCAAACTTGCTTCAGGAAAATTCAAAACTAAACTTGCTAATTATCCCTGCTGGACTTACATTATTCACCAATGAAAGTGTGGAGAGGGGATTGGCTATCCACAAACGAGTGCTTCTAGTGCAAACAAGCACCATGGTCCTGTTTGGTTAGTTTCGACGTATTCTGACGTGTTTTTTATAATGACCGGAAAGTTGTTCTTATGAAGATGTCTAGTGGGAAACCCTTTAATGCAGCAGCTTTACCGCGGAAACCATAGCAACAGTGACAGGTTACTTTCCTGAGGAATGGTTGCGGGGCGTTAAAGTCCTCAAAATGACACATCCCGCCATATTTTGATCTTTTTCCTATTGAGTACGTGGTTATCTCCTCGTGTTGTAACAATTTTATTTATTTTGTTTAATTGTAAATTGGTCCCGCGCGTCTATTTTGGGAAAGTGAAACGAAAAAAGCTTTCAAGAATTTACTCTTATTTGCATCTGACAAAGTTCAGATTTGCTGTTTTCAAATAGGAGAGAGAGCACGATTGCCATAATGTTGCGTAAGTTACATTCGACGGAGTGTAAAATACTAAAAAATACTTTTCTCTTCATATTTCGTTTTGTTCCCCGGAAGAGCTGTCTTTTTGTGAATAAATTTGTGGGAAACAGTGACGAGATTGTCAGGATAGTGTTATAAATTTTAGAAAGCGCTTGGAAATATCCCCGGAAACAAACTCCCCTGCAAAATACACCCTTTTTTTCTTACCTCTAACCGGTCATTTCTATTGGCGAATATTCAACAACCGATTTTGTGCGCGTAAAGGCATATGTTAAGGTGAGCTATCCAGCTAAAGAGTTACATTACACGAAGCACAAATTTTAAAGAGAAAACATAATTTTCTGCAATAGAGCAGTTGTAGTGGTTTGGTCAAACAATATGACAGAACACTTGATTGAAATTTACAAAGCTTCTCTGAACTGTCAGCGGGAAAGTTAATTTTTATTTTCTTTCCCAGTTTCTCTTGTCACTGAGAGAGGATCCTGTTTGAATATGTCAATTTGACTCGTCACACACACCAAGCAGTATCATGAAACAAACCTTACACGCGCATTTCAAGAAATCTCTAGATTTTAATCGTGCCGTAAAGATTTTAGTTAGCGTGCATGGAGGGTTTTGTTGTGTTTTAGCGCAATGAACACAATTCCAATTAGTTATTTTCAACTCATTAAGTGAACTTTTATGAATAAGGTTACTTTCAAAGCCTTTAAAAATCCCGAACGGTAATTATTCAGAAACTTCATAATACTTGGTGCATTAGTTGTAAAATACTGTCTTTCTTATTGTTCAATATTGCAAGAGTACTTAAACATAATTTTTGTTCCTTATTTCGTTTATGTGCCCATAGACACAATCAATGTAGTTCTTTATTTTCATCATAAACTATCATTGATAGCTGCCAAAAAACAGAGCGGGTTGAAAAAATGACTTACTTCATGTGTTTTGCTGGAGCGGTACGATTAATTGAACACTGTTAAATGTTCATGAAAATAAAACATTGCAACACAAGTGCGTTAGGAATCAAAGACGCTTTTTTCTCCTCGGCGAAATAGAGAATTCGAATCCGTTCTGTAGAGTGAAAACCGAGAAGAATATCCTAAAGAACTTGATTTTCGAATTTTTTGAAGTTAGATCAGGTGCTCTTAGTTACGCCTGTAATATTTCAACTTCGTGAATTGATAATACACTTTCATCACATGGCATCCGGTGAGGCTCTGTTTCTTGGAAATAACAGAAAAATTATAATTATTTTAGGAGCGTAATCCTTTTTTTCAAAGCCGTGTCGGTGTAAGCTAATATCTGACTGTAAAGCAGTAAATTTCCTTTTTTAGACTCTATATAGCTCCAGTTGAGATCGGTCAGATTAACTGCAGAATGGCGATGTTTCAGATTATAAAGGAAACGTAATACCGGATAAAACAGATTTCTGTGTCATTCCTTAACTGCATGATTAGTGCTAAAATCTGAAACAAACATGGTGGTCCAACGAATAAAATCTAATACTTGACTTTCGTGTCATTTCAGGTTAATGGTACACTAAATAAATAAATGGAAAACTGTAGCTTCCAACTGAGGTGTATAACTGTGAAATAAAAAAAAAATAGCTTTGACCGAAAATTATCTTTGTTTTTGTGACCGAAAATTATCTTTGGTTTAACTTTTAGCTTTTTATGTATGCAGGGCCCCTCTGAAAACTGCATATGCCAATTTTGTTGATTGACTGTTTTCCATTCATTTTCAAGTCGAGTTTTTTTCCTTATAAAGTCTGTCGTCCTCGAATAAAGGAAAAAGATATCGTTTTCATGAATCAGTTTTTGACACTCTTCTGTGGTTCACCCTTGTCCTAAATAGAGTATTTTGCCTTAACGAAAAAGAGGAATAAAAATTGGGGTTGAAAGGATAATTCCAAATTCAAATTTTTATCGTTTCTTGCATGGAACCTAAAGATAACTCTCGCTTGGCTTCCCATTACTTTGATAGTCATAAAATGCGGATTACGGTCTGCTGACGTCGGTTTAAAATAACTGACTAGATCGAGCAATAAGCTTTAGAATGGCAAATACTGACTCCCTAATCAACCCTAGTTTTACATAGTTCCTAAGTCTCATTATTTTTGTTCTGTAGATGTCAATTTCAGAAGGAAACTTTTTCGAGTTAAAATGACAGGGACATAGCCGGAATCAATAAATCCGTCTGAATTTTGTTGTTAATTCCACTCTTGTTTGCCTGTATCTCAGGATTTTAAAATAATATGGCCATTGATACCTTGCCTCAAAGACGATTACCTACCAAACTTATTCGACTGGAGGTTTTAATCAGTCGCACGATCTTCAAGCCATGAATTGGTATCCGCGTTTGATTTGATCCTATAAAACACACTGACATTTTCAATGTTCACAGAATTTACAGATATCGATTTACGAGTTTCAAGATCTTCTAACGATCATTGTTTTAAATTCTTTTTTTTTTTCGCGTGCGTGGTTAAATAAAGTAAGAGAAAAGTATATAAAAACATCAAAGTTATTGCCATATGAAAGGTACAAGGAATATGTAAAAGCAGACCGTTTGCTGCAGCTTAGAAAGAGAGAAGAAAGATGGAAAGTTCGAAGCATCATGCGACTTTAATTGCTTGTTTTGTTTTCATTCAACACCGGCTTTGAGGTATAAGCTAGGCGATAACAGCTGGTTATTGTGGGCTTTCCGCCACACCGGATAGAGTTTCGTGTAGGCGTATTCGGTTCAATTCTTTGTCGCGGAATGGAATCGTTATCGCGTATTTGACGAGAAGAAGAAAAAAAGCTACATTATATTTCACAAGATGACAAAAGCAAAAAAAAAAAAAAAAAAAAAAAGAATTAGAAACCAAGCGAGACTGCAATCGACTTGTGATTTGATTTAACAAAACATAACAATTAAAGGGAGGCAAAAGCTACTCAAAGAAGATAAATAATTTTCTTTTAGAAAGGAAGGAAACTTGCAGCGGTAATTTGAAAACTTATTAGTGACTTATCGCAGTCGCACAGAACACACCAGAGTCTTTCAGTAATAATTTTACAACTAATCGATGTTAACAACGAAATGGAAATGTCGACGCGGGTTCTGATACAAAAATAAACGGAGATGAAAAGAACTTGAAAAAAAAAAATATATATATATATATCAGTGTTAAAATTGGTGGCAAGATTACCGCCTAGGGTTGTGCTGACCGTGGACCATGGAGCTTTGAAGTGTGGAAAGTTCATGATTTTAGTTACGATGATTCAGTTTGTTATTTCCGCTGGCAAGAAAAATAAGAATCACCTCAAGAGTTTTTTCAAAAGGAAGGTCGTGATATTCCAACCTAATTCCCTCTCTTTCTTCTTCGCCGCGTGAGGTCTGGATAAGATATCACTTTAACTTCGATAATACAAGGCCTTTAGCAAAGATTCTTTTTTCGCCAGAAATGTTGAAGACAAGGAATAAAACTGATTTCTCCTGATTGCCAGGTCATAAGTTGAATGTCACTGCAGTCTTAAACCACACTATTCTTTTCCTATTTTAATTCTGGAACTGAAAACTAAAGATTATGTTTCCTTGAATATGAGTTCAAACTGTGTTCGTGCTCAGACTTAATAACTTGCTACAGGCTAGGTAATTAAAAATTTATATTTGTTTTTGTTTGTAACCAAATAAATTGAAATGTGACAGGAAATACATTGCAATGACTTTTCTTTGCTTTTTATTTTTGAACCAGATCACGTCCTCTGACTGAGAAAACTGATCAGATAGCGATTTAATCAACGAACATGTCAAGACACACGTAATTAAAAAGCTTTTTTAAACCGTCTATCGAAAAGTCAAATAATTTTTTTCCAGCTATCGTCCTTGTAAGAAGCGAGTTCATATGCATCGAAAACTTCTTTATGGACAGTTTGCGTGTAAGTCTTAAACCACTAAAAATATTGTCATTTTACGTTAATGGCATTCTTGTTCCTAGCAGGTTAAGGTTGACCTCCGGAAATTTTCGACCAGCAGCAGCTTGTCAAATCCATTTAAAATGCTTTAAGAATAATGTGCACTGATGGGTGAGTAACGTACCTTTTCTAAGAACAAGGTCTTGGCTCTAACCCGAAGCTCTAATATCAAATCAGTGTGTGGAGAGTTGGGGAACAATTTCGAAAAACGTATACTTTCCTGTTCAACTTCATGCATGCATCTCGTGTGTTGGGTTTTTTTCCTTAAAAAATGGACACTTGCGTTGCTTGCGTTGGATTAGGTCGGCATTCGAAGCACGTAGTGAACAGTAATTATCCAAAAACATCACGCTTGGTCCATTAGTTGCAATTTGTTTGAAGGCAGTATTTGATCCTTATTTTCTGTGCCTTTTTATGTTTGGAGATTGCTTTTACTTTAAACAGTATACATTATTCTTTTAACGTAAACTAAATCAATATTGTCAAAAAGTAGCACAACCGAGAAATGACTTCCTGTGGACTTTGTATATACATTGGGCATCGTAAGCACGTCAATCAATGCAAAATCGAGAAGTTTGCAATTAAATTTAAATTTCGTGTGACCAATTACGAACTTAGAGTGAGTTCCAGGTGGCACGCGCGGAAAATGTGTGTTGAGAACTCGAGCCGAGATAAAATAGCAAGCTGCTAGCGCACACTCCTCGCACGCCACGCGCCCGATTCAACCAGGGCGCTTATATGTACCCGGCCTTTTTCCGCCCTGATTCAACCCTTTGGCTATTTATGTGTTTCGAGGCGCACGTTTCTTCTGCACATAACATTTATGGTGAAATATAAAATATCATCAAACAATGCGCCACGCTCTTTCGTTCCCAGCAAAATAGAAAGGTGGAATGGTAACCAAAAAAGAAAAATTTACTCTTAAGTGAAGAACTTACGGTATACCAAAATACCCGAAAGGCATACGAAGAAATAAGTTTCAATCCAACTCTAGGATATAAACTAATTCGAAACTAATTATTCAGTACTCCTGTTGAGGCTTAATTTGAATAACGATGTTTTACACTGGGACTGAAACAGCTCATTTCCTTTTTGTGATTTCTGCTCAAGATTGAATTCGATAAGAATCATTTCTAGCACACAGCCACCGATCATCCGGTTTAATTTAAGCGGAAAACAAGCGATAAAATCTTCTTATTTCGCAGCCTTGTTGTTCCGTTCTTTTACAGTGGAAGTTAAAATGAGTTGTACCAGCCTGCGAAAGGATGGAACGGAAGGGGAGAGAGAGGGTACAGCTAAACGGCGTCAGAGTTTCAAAAGATAGACCGGACAAGATTGAATTTAATTAATTCATGAGACGAGCTCCAACAGTTTCTACGTTTCACAATAGTGAACACAACAAACTGAAGTCGAATCTCCTCTACAAGGCCACCTCTCCACAATGCCAAAGATTTTTCGTCACGACTGTGCTCTGATCCATACTGTTCATGGCTATTGAAACCTACCCGCAATGGCTACTTCTCTACAATGGACAGTTAATTCTACCCTAGGGTGTCTGTTGTATTGATGTCTTTTACTTCGCGGCAATTCCAACACGAGCCCAAAAACCTAGAGCGTTTTGCTAGCGATAGTTTTGATTTTGTGTGTTGGCTAGTTGATAGTGACCGACGAATCGTGCTCTGCTCTAAACAGCCAATTAGGCGTTAGAACAAAACCAACCGCGATGTGGTTCACGCTATTTTCCCGCATTCACCAGACTGCGGGAAAAGGTTACTGAACTATTTGCCAGAACTGTGATGGGTTCCGACGTAAGTACTTTTTTTCTTGGTTTTAGTTTTAAGTCCATCATTATAAAAGTGCTCTTTAACATAAGTAAGTAAAAAATTGTTAGTGGTGCATCAGGCAGTTCTTGAACAAAAAATAAAAAGGTAACATCCATTTACTTCACTGCCCGGTATCACCTTGGGTATGTTTGTTTTTTTCCTTGATTTGGTGATGACAATGGGAAACACTTGGAATCTATCCATGTCAGAAATGCAAAGAGTTTCCATCTTTCACGAAATTGGAAGACAGTTCATTTTCAAGGTTGAATGATGCAGTAACAAATTCAAAACTTGGCCTTTTTCCATGTTAAGAGAATATTTTTGTTGAGGAAAGAGTAAAATCCAGTTGTTATTTCTTTCCTTCAATCATAATAATGTGATAACCAAACTGTGTCTTGACTGGGGGGTCTGTATAAGCTGGCTTATCTACCGAGCTCGGGGACAGGGCAAAAGCTGCATCTTGAAATGCACCAACCTATTAAATGAGAAACAAAATGGACTCACAAATCAAAATTAAATTTAGGTTCACAGGGAGTGAACGGGTTAAGCCTGTACAATGGTTCCTCGAAATCCTGATGAGAGGGAATGCTTATGTCAAAACTTTAATCTACTCCCAAACATGTTATTTCAACACTGTAAACATAAAAAAGCTGTAATTTGTATAGGTAATCATACGCTTTCGAGTTCAATTTGGAATTAATTTGCACGAGTGAGTTTTTCAAAAAGCTGAAATTGCCTTAGCCGCTTCGGCGAGTGCAATTTGAGCTTTTTTAAGAGCTCACAAGTGCAAATTAATTCCAAATTGAACGAGAAAAACCGTATGATTACTTATTAATAATATAAACATGAAAAAAAATTTGTGTGGAGGAAATGCCGGTAGACCTTTCCTGAAGCCATCTTTTCTCTTTCGAGAAAACTTTTTTCAAAGTTTCTGCACTAAATTTTCGTCATCATTTTATATGATATCATTGGCTTAGAAAATTTCCTATTTTCTTTCAGCCAATCATAATCTAGAGTTACGATGTGTAATTTGCACTGGTGTTACACTTTTTGCACTAATGTTACACTTTTTGCACTGGTGTTACACTTGAACTGCACTGCTCTCAGCCAATCAGAATCGAGTAATTTTTTCATGTATATTATTATATCTGTAAATGTAAATTGTGAGGAAATATTGTAAGTTATGTCACTAATTGACAAATTTTAGTGTTGCACTTGTAACATTCATGTCTAAAAATAATGATAAGCATTATTCTGACGTTTGTTTCTTACCATGGATCCTCTTGTCATCCATCCTAGATCACCCTGATTGACAATGAAACAAAGTTCAGTCAAAAATCAACCACACAACAGTTTTATAAAGAAAATTGGCAGAGTCAGTAGTTGTCAGAGGTTTACTGTTCAACTACCCCAACCAAGCCCATTCAAGCAAATTCTTTGCAAATTGACCACTGGCATTTTGAAAGTTTTAAAATGGTTACTAATCAAAATGACCACAAATCTGTTGCCTTTGTAATGTACAGCTTGATTACTGGATAATTTGTTGGAAAACTATTGTTAAAATCCAAGATTTTTATTCATTAAATTTCCGGAAAATTTTGTCATGTGGCCTTGGTTAGAGTAATCTCAATGTAAATGATTATGGAATCTATATTTAGGAAGGGTGAGTGACTAATAGTGGAAAGGAAGAAACTGGATTACAATGATTTGGTCAAACTTTAAAATGCTAGCGTCACACTTTTAGTTTCACTGTACCAGACATAATATCCCACACATAAAAATTGAAAATGGTCACTGTTTATCACTGTTTATCACTGCGCTGTGCCTGGTATGACAGTCAAGCCTCTGTAAATGTAGAAACTGACAGTATGCTGAGAAAGATAACTTGTAAATATGATCTAACGTCCAATCCAAGGAGGACTACGGAAACTAGTGAAAGTAACAGTTCTGTGAGCCACTTGACTTGTAACCAAGAAGTCATGAACATTGTACACATCTTTGTTCAAATAACTCATGTACATACCCCTTGCCTTGCTTTATCTTCACTATATGCTGAAGCAACTTCATTAAACTTCTGTCCATCCTTTAATTTTGCCATAGCTTCCATAACTTTTGAGTGTTTTTCACATAAAATATGCCGCACCTGAGTGTCAAGGGTAAGGGAACGTCAGTGAAATGTTACTTTTCCTTTCTTTTTCCTTTTTTAGTTCTGATAATTTGGTGGTACATGTACATCAAGACAACAGCCCCAGTTTATAATATTCATCATTCTCATCACCTGTTTGCTTGAAATTGTGATGATATGGTGACGAGAAATAAGATTCTGAAATATCATTGTTAGAGCTGACATAAGCTTACCTTAACTGCTGTTCCTCCTTTTTTTGTCTTTCCTCCACTTGCACCCTCATCCTCACCGCCCCCTCCCCCTAAAGAATCAGAATGAAAGTGTCCCAAACAAAAAGAAAAACTCTTTAACTGTTTGTATTAACAGCATGTGATTTGAGAGATCAGACAGCTTTTCTAGACTCTGTTTCGTCCAAAGATGATTATTAAATATGGTAGTTAAATTTCAGTCTTTTAATGTAGTGTAAATGAGGTAGTTAAATTTCATGCATTGTAAATAGTCAGGTTTTAGGTGTTTAAATTTTAACAATTTATTTCGTTTACTTTAAATGTCCCCTATTAGTAGAGGGTTTTTAGCCTCAGCTAGACTTCTTCGACACGTTAATTAAATTAATAAAGTTTTCATTTCATTTCATTTAGGGATCTAACTCTGTCGTTACTCCAGCGATGAAACAGACTTGCCTTTTGCTGCTCCTTTTCCTTTATCTTGTTTTCCACCACCCTTTCCTTTTTTAGGAGGCATTTTACAGCTGATGTCCGACTATAATGGACTGTTCTGATCGCTCAATCTGAACCCTCAATCAGGCCGCCATCTTCAAATATGCCGATAAGCGAGAGACTGGGAACAAATATGAACCATTTTCTGTTGTCAGCGGTCTCACTATTGGAAGGTTACCATTTGATATAAGGAGACTATAATATCCTTTCCATTTCATTTTTGAACTCATTTGAACTGGAAACATCTTTTTCATGGAGATTGGTCCAATTCTACCACCACATCTAGCCAAAAACTTGAACTCAGATGTTAAAAAGAGTGGAAATGTTAATGAAGAAGACGAGAATGATGAACGATCTCAATTAGTTCAAGCAGAAGGCAATGACAGTGATGAATGTGATAGCTATGGACCAGCTTTGCCCCCTGGCTTTCAGAGAAAAGAGGAAAGTGTTTCTAGACCAAGAGTCATCGGACCCATGAGACCTCCACAGTTTGAACATCCCAGGGCATACACATCAAGTGGTTTGTACGAAAAAATTGTCAGTTGAAGGGAATCTTGGCTGCGCAATCATTCAAGCTCTAACTTATAAGTATAAGCTTATAAGTCTTTAGTTAAATATGCATGGTTCTATTTTATGGGCTATGGGTTGTCAATTTCTTTGTGGGACACTTGTTACAGAGTTGTCTGCATTTTATACCGAGTCTGTGGTCTGCATGTTGTACAAGTGACTGGATTTGTTAGTTTTCTAAATAGAGAGCTGTTAATAATAGCCAAGTTGCAGTCTCTCCTCACAGACTCCCTAGGGAGGGGAAGTGAAATGGGAGTGGGAAGGTGCAATTCCATTATTTCCTCTCCCCAACCACAGAACTACCAGCCTACATGGTCAAGCCAGGTAGCATGAAAGAGGTCTGTACAGAGGAGAGAGTTACAGAGTTGCCTAGATTAAAATGTAGGCAGTCAGATGAACATGTTTGGCCTGCATCTTTTATTTATTGCTTTATTTTACAATCAGTAGATGAAAAGAATGTCAGCAGCGATGAAGAGGAAGATATCATTGGGCCGGCACCACCAGCTGAGGCAGTAAGAACTTTATAACACAACACGACAGCACAACAACCAGTCATTTATTTGCCAAAAAATAAAGAAAATAAGCGAAACAGTGAATAAAATAGCTTCAATAGGCAAAAACTACTCAGAATGGTAAATACTAAACAAGCTGATTGGTCCCATAAATCAACAAACTTTATCCAGGTTGTAAAACTCAAGACAGAAGAAGATACTATTGTTTTACAAAGGGTAAATTTTATCAATTCTCCTGGGTGGAAAAATGGCACTTTGAAAGGTAAGGATCTTGCTCAAACCTACAATGCTTGAATGAGACTCCAACACTTTGCCTTCTGAATTAAAGTATAAGGTCACCCTGTCTTTCAAAGCTTGATATATGCAGACCTTGGTTAACTAATAGGTTTTAAGACAGTATTTTAAAGAAATTTTTTGTGAAAATCTGCAGGAGATGGATGTTGGATTTGAAAGGACCAAGATGGACATAGAGGCTCGAAGTAAGGCTAAGAAAGATCAAATGACAGGCAAGGTATGATTAAACAAGGCAGTGACTGCACGCAGTTACTGACTAAATTACAACTTGCTAAATAAATTGGTTAACTTGTTTTGAATGAACTTTGAGTTTCTCAATTTCTTAGAAAGACTCAAAGCCTAAAAGAGAATCTTGGATGACAGAACTTCCCCCCGATTTGAGCAAAAACTTTGGTAAGTTGTAGTAAAATATTATCTTCAAGGGATGCTTATTCAGGGCAGGATTATAAATCAAGGATCAAGAAAAAGAACAATTAGTTGTAATTGATATGAATTCGTCAATAAAAGCATCCATGGTGCATGCCATACCAAAATTTTATAACTATTGGGTCACAAAAAAAAATTACTTTTCTATGTACACAACAAAACCTTGATAGTTACATAACACTCTCTGCACACACTTCATACCTATATTGCCAGCTTGTAGTCTATGCAAAATACAAAAGGTTATCATACGGATTACAGGTACTCTACATTCAAGATAGTGCACAGGGACAACGCAATGTTGCAACACCCTACACCTGCAGCACTTTATAGTCTTGGTGTGTTAGGTTCCTATAACAGCACAGTCTACTAATCATGTCTGTAAATAGTACAAGTTTCTTTAGAACTTTGCAATTATAAAAGACAAAACGAAGGTTTTGGAGTAGCAGTGCAGCATGGCAGACATCATTGTAATTTAAACCACGCAGTGAGTGTTTGTGCACTTCTTAGTAGATTTGTGACTTGACAGGTCTTGGACCACGTAAGTTCCGTGCTCGTGCTGTTGAAGTTGGAGATCAGTCAGTGTGGACCGACACTCCTGCAGACAAGGCCAGAAAGGTAAATAACTGAATATTTACACCCTTGCCAAGAACAGGAATTTGTGAAGCTTAATAAAAACATTTGTAACTCAAACGAAAGCTAACAACGGTAGTGCTGGTGATGTTGTAAATTGATACTCAGCCAAGGAAAGGAATCCATTTTGATTATGGAATGGAGATGATAAACAATAGGCCATTTCCAAGTTACCTTTAGCCGTGTTCTCAAAGTGAGTCTTGGTGTCCATCCTTTCATATGAAAATGAGATTTCATTTACATGGAAATTAAACTCATTTTCAAATGAATGGTAGACCTTGCTTTGATAGAGAGGCTTAAGGCAACTTGGAAATGGGCAATTGCAAAAATTGATTACTATGTGAATAAACTTGAAAATGTGAGACTTGATTTCAAGAGTGATTCAGGATTTCTCTGTAATAATTTTACTCCATTCTGATGCAACTTGTTGGGGTATTAACAAGATTATTGTTGACCATCTTGAGCACGCACTCATTGCAGAATGTTGTTGATGTATTCATATGATTGTCACCCTTGCAGTCAAAAGAAGGTGACAAAGGTTCTAAAAGAAGTGCTGATGAGAGTGATCCAGTCAGGACTCCATGGGAGTTAGCGAGAGACCAACATATGAGCCACCAAGTTGAAAACTACAATGTAAGGAAAACGAAAACTGAAGTAAGCCTTGTACAGTACTGACTTACTGATTTGCTTGTGACACATGACAGAGTTCAGTTGCTCTAGGTCTGTGTTTTGTGAAGCTTTAGGATGAAAGCCTTATTTTAGTAGAGGATCCAGGTGTGTTCAGAAGGGGAAGGGGTGGGGGTAGGGGTGGGGACAATAGGTGGCTTTGGGCCTTACATGTTTGCATACCCCACACCATCCTCCCTTGTTCTGCTTTACTGTTTTTTTACATGTATGCATCAGCACTATGTCTTATTGACTGCCCCTTGTATAATATTGGATTTAAACTAATTTTCCTCTTTAGAAGCGGCACAGAGGAGAATCCCTAATGGACCTGCACACCAAGAAACTTGAAAAGCAAAAGGTATGAAAAACTGGCAAGCTGCTTTCAGTGTTTCGTCTTCAATAGCTACCTACGGAACAAAAGTTTGCCTGGAATCACCAAGGAACATGGCCATCATGAAGTCATGCGAAACTTTCTCAATTGTTTTATATCGTACAAAAACGTCAGAGCTCGTTTCCGATCCTGAATCTAATGTAGGAGAAAACGTCTCCACGATGATAGAATCCCAGAAAACTTTACTGTAATTCTTCCACACGCAAATGGTCGACTCTTTTTTCAGGTCGTGATATTAACGTTTCTCTCAATCTTGTCCTTTTTAACCGGCTTACAAGTTTATGCAAAGAAATGTTGTTCAGATACTATTACATCACAAGAACGCTCTGTTTTTCCATCATAAATCGTCCGGACAATAAGTTAACAGATAAATTTACTGCTAAACGAAGAAAAAAACGTCATTGTTTGCAGTTTGCAGAAGTGAAACTTGTTTATACTCGTAAAGTCTGGGAGACAGTTTCTGTATTTCAGTCAGTGGTTGTATGTAACGCAAACTTAAATTGTTGTTTGTTTTGACAGAAGGAAGATAAAGACAAGCCTGTAGAAAGAAGACCATTTGACAGGGACCAAGATTTAAATTTGCCAAAAATGAGCGATGGGCAAAAGAAGTCCGTTATCCAGAAATCCAAAGAACTTGGATCCAGGTTCCAACATTCCCGGAGTGGTTCTTCATTCCTTTAGGAAGTCGAACAACTCGTGTCCAGGTTCTCATGACGTGCGACCCGATCAAATGTACAAGGAAAGACTGAAAACGTTAAACACGTTTTTTCTTGTGAATATATAACAAACATTGATCCAACAAGTTTTTCAATTCCATCGTCTACATTTATTGGAAATACACCTAGAAAAACGTTCAATTCAGTGCAAATACTCCGTGACCTGGTGCCTTGATACGAGCCGAGGAGAAGCGAGCAGTACGCAAGGAAAGAGCGGCCAGCACTAACAGCACAGCCCCTACCCACTTCTGCCCTACCTGTGGGAGAGGCTTCCTCGCCCGGATTGATCTCATCAGCCACCTCCGGACACACCGTAGAAATTTATTAACAAACTAGATGTCTTTGGTCATCTTCGACTACGAAGGACAAACAACACTGCAACTGTCTGACACAAGGTGGAATGGGTCCCACTGGGCTAGTTTGCAAGTCGTTTGCAGATCGAGGGTCTCATAAAACCTGGTTTGATGTGTACACAGTTTACAGTAACAAATTCATCCAGCTAAGCAGTTTTTACAATCAAGAGCATGTATTTTGATACAGCCAGACGTTGTGGTCCGGAGGAGACACGTTTTGATCACGACCGACTCAATGTTCGTTTATCGGAGTTTTGCAAATAGAAAAACATCGGATATAGGGAAGCAAATTCAGGGCAGTGAACGTAGTTTTCAAACTCTGGAGTACTTATGCTTTCAGAGTCGCTCAATGTCTGACCTTTACCTCTGACGGACTTACTGCCCCTTTCAATAAAATGCGGACTCTTAAATTCAAAGCTTAACCGACAAATGCGTTTTTCGCTAGCGTCGATCAAATGTTCGGCGGCTCCTCCCAGCTTCCAACTACTTCCGAGCACTGTTTCGTTGTCTGAACTGTGCTCAACGATTTGATTACTGCACGCTCGGCAGTAGTCGGAAGCTGGGACGAGCCGCCGAACATTTGATTGACGGTAGCGAAAAACGCATTTGTCTGTTGAGCTTTGAATTTAAGAGTCCGCATTTTATTGAAAGGCGCAGTAAAATCGATAGGTTACGAAATAACTGACTGGTGTTATAATTTCCAATGTCGCTCAAGGCTATTTTATGCCGTCGCAAACTCAACCCGGCTAGTTACATAAAATTTTCATCGTTTTCTGCGTAAAGTTGGAAAAATGTTACACGGAGGTGCTAAGTTTAACAGTGAGAATTTCAATAGGCCCTTTGCACGACCCGGTCACCTGATACAAAATCACACATGCTGGCACGAATGTTGCACCGTAGGACTCCAAAACAAAGCAACTCATACTAGTCCACCTTGACCTACCTTTGTTTTGGAAGTCCCACTGTACAACTTGCGTCCCAGCATGTGTGATTTTGTACCATGTGACCGGATCGTGCAAAAGGCCTATTGTTCGGCGTAGTTTTTGTTTCCTCTGTCCATTTTCAGATTTTGTTGATAAGCAATTTTCATGTTTACCAAAGTATACTGTTGGTGAGTGTCAAATAGACTAAACTGCATTTCTGTAAACGCTGTAAAAGCCGCGTCGAAACCCTCCATCTAATATTTTTCATGAAAAACATGAAAGGCTAGCTTCTCTGGGAGTATATCGAAACAATTGAACAAATAGATTCCATGTTGCCGTGCGTCTGTACAGTAAGAGATCGCAGATGACATCACAATGTGGTAAGAGCGGAAAAGGAGGCACACGATGGCGATAGCCGAGTTTGGAGCTTTATATGAGCAGATGAGTTATGTAACCAAAGAGCGCGCTGACGAACAAAACCCATGACACAAATAATCCCTTCAGTGATTTGCGCATTTTGCTGTGTGGTTTTTACCAGGGTAAGGTAGACTAAAACTGTGAATGCTTGTGGGCGTATATATATTTTTTCTCTTTATTAGCCTGTACCCAAGTCGAATAAATGAGTTAAAAGGATGGTATCGCTCAAGGGAATCACTCTGTCTCAGTTCGTTGTTGGTTTTTTTAATTGCCCAACACGGGCTTCTAAAATTGATTTCACATTTTTTAATACTAACATTCTACTTAAAACTGAAATAGCACGCCAGCTCAACTGAAGTAAATTATAATAAACGCCATGTTCTTCGGCTTCTTTTCTTGAACATTTTGAATGCGGCGATCAACACCACAATAAGAGGCTTCAGGAGTAGCACAAGGGAGTTGTGTCGTAGGGGAATCTTTGCTCACGGTATATTTACATTTCACCTGATTAGTATACGTCTTGCGTAGAGATGGATATACGCTGCAAACATTAAAAGAGCTTGTGAAACTCTTTGGGTGTCATGTAATGATATTGGCATTAGAAAAGGTCCAAATTTCTGAGCGGCAAAAGCGCTAATGAGGCCATTAATTTGTGGAATTTTGAGTTTTGAAGCCCGCAGCCTGCGTAGCAGGCTTATAAAGGGGAGGAGGAAGAGAATTCCCCTCCCCCTCCTCCGTTTTTTTTTCCCACCCCCTCCCCTTTATACGCCTGCTACACAGGCTATGAAGCCCGCGTCACATAAAACGTGTTTAATAAATTGGGCTCAAGTTGGTATGTTTTTTAGCTGGATCAGGGACCGAAGCGATTACGCTAATGAGGTAACTAATGTGCAAAAAGATTCCCCTTGACACCATAACATAACACAAACGGAAGTCACAACACATACACAGGCTGAGCTTTTGATTTACCAAACAGTTTTAACAAACTACAACTGCGTTTGCCAAAACCAAAAGCTTGCATTCACTGAATTGTGCAACTCTCCTCAAGAAGCTGAAGGTATCTAAAGTACAATGAAGCACAAGTTTCGTTACATCACATTCACTGCATAACAGAGCATTAACATTGCTATGTACATGAAAATTCAGGATGCACAAGGCCTGATTCTGCTATGAGATGTAATGTATATAATCAGCTAATTAAATAACAATCTGGTGTGACCAGCTGACCTTAATAAATACATGTAATCCTCACCCTAACCAACAAAATAATTTACATTGAAATACGCAAAAGTTTCAACTAATTTACATCACGATGGTTTTAGCATAAAGAGGAAACTTATATTACAAAAATAATAAAGCAACACTTACCATTCATTATCATTGCCAATCAGTAAGAATACAGTGCAGATAAAACGAAATTAAAATAAAGGACTGTGGAAAAGGCAAACAAGTACCATTTATATGTCACGCAACTGCAGGAACTTCGTTTTCAGAATGTCATTCCCAGAGAATTGCTGAAATCAGCAAATCTCTTACTTCTTATAATTATTTCGTGAATTATGCCGAAAAGTCTCGGAAGTAACGAGGCCCTTACATTTGCTTTGGGGCCAAGAAAGCACTAATGTCACTACAAACAGAACAAAAAGTAGTACGCTTCACTGATTTGCAGTTTTCATGACTGGATTGGATTTTTATAGCGAGGCTTTGCAGATCGTGATGATGAAAACTGCTTTACTACCACAGTACAAAACTGTGTACTTACAAGCAATTTTCTTCAACAGACCTTCAAAATTTAAGACGTGAAACATTGCTACAATTGAGTTACTTCAGAATATTTTCGAAACATGCAGGCGTTTAATTGAGAGCGAAGCAACAGCATTTACACTGCAAACACTTGCCAGAAACAATGCTTATACACCAAGCAATTGATGGGTTTGAAAAGTCTAAGAAAATATTCGTCGTTATTTGCCTGGTGAGTCAAATATCATAAAATATTACACTTTTTTCCCGAGTGTATATCTTGCATTAAAATACCCATTCAATGTATAACTACATTTCTAATTTATGTTGTTCCCGGTAATTGACTGATAAAACCAATTCAGTTTCTATCTAGACTGCTTCAATAAATTCCAATTCCAAAATTCAATATTAAGTAGACATTGCCTTGAACATTTTTCTTTTTACAAGCACTTCAATCTACTACCTTAACACAAACGAATGGTTACGATATTATAAAGATTAAAAAGCTTTCACAACATAAAAAAATAACACTTTGAGACATTGACGTAAAAATTAAAAAGTAACTATATTGAATTAATAAATGGCACGTTTATGCTTCACCTTTTTGAACCTTGCATTTACAATGACTTTTGGTGTAAAGGTTCTATTCTACCTGCTTAAGTTGTACGTTCTTTGAACTATTTTATCAGACAATTAATTATACTACAAAGACATGTGACACCTCTACATCATTATTAATATATATATACATAAACTATTGTAAGATTAAATGACGTCTAAAGGGATCAGGAGATTCTTGAGTTGGTCCCCAAGGACATTTTCTGAAAACAACAACAAAAGAAGACAACATCTATTATTTATAAAAGCCGATTTGAAGCCAGAAAACTACACCATGTACTAGGTATTTATCTCCCCTCCCCCACCTCAGTTCAGTGGACTGGACATTTCGAGAGAGAAACTTGGGACAACAAACAGTTACTAAATCTAACGTCAACTCGGGCACAAAAAGATGATAGAAATATGACTGGTTGAATTTCTACTTGAGTTAGGACAAACGTGGCGACGACAAGTTACAAATTTCATTGCCTTTTTGCTTGTTTATTCCGACAAGCATTTAAATAAATTATAACCTGGTAATTTGATCAATAGAACTTTCAGATGTACACTGATTCCAACTTACTTGCTGCCATGTCTTGTAAGACGATGTGTAATTTTGCGGTGTTGTTTGTGCTCTTGCTCTAGGCTGATAATGTGTGAACGGATATCATTAATCGTCGCCAACTTTTGTTTCCACATTTCCGGGGTTGTTCCTTCGACTGTACAGTTTTCACATTGACTTTCGCATTCAGCTGAGGTATATAGAAATAAAGTTTTAAATAATGGTAATGTTAATATAATGGTATTGTCAATATGAAGGTACACTATTTTTAAGAAAGAATAAAAAGAAAACATTGACTTTCGCATTCAACTGAGGTATAAAGAAATTAAGTTTTAAAAATAGTGGGTATCATTCAAATGTACCGGTAGGTACGGTATTTTGAATAAACAATAAGGGGAAAACTTACTTTGCAGCTCGTCCAGCTTGTCCAGGTTTATTAAGAATAAGGAGTGTATTCTCTCAATCTCCCGATCACAATCTATAGCTACGTTCACGCATTTAGGTTGAGGCACTCTAAACACAACAAAAAAAAAACAGGGTTTGAGTAGGACACACATTACGGACAAAATCTTGGAGTCCGAAGAACAGGCTGTTTACCAGCACAAAGCACGTAACGTAGCGCACGCGCGTGAAGCGCAACGGCAAGCACATGCAGGGTGCGAGACTCGAGCGATTCTTGAGAGAAGGTTTTTTGTCACCCTGTACTCGTGTATTCTGCCCTAGCTGTAAACAGCCTATTCTGCGGGCCAAAGTCTTGTCTTATATAAAACTGTATAACTGATTTTAAGCCTAAGGTGTGGGCAAGGACACAGCTGAGTAACCTAGCCCCTTATTATCCGCTGGAGTGGAAAACAAAAGATCCGCCAGTTTTCAGAAAACCTAAAACGTTCCAAGATTGCACATTCACAATCCGATGCTAAGGAGTAAATTGATAAGACTTTGACACTCATATATGATAGAAAGTTCAATTATTAATCGTGTATCAGCAGTAGGAACGTACTCTGTTATGGGTGTGCATCCTGTGGCTTTCTCTGATCGTTCTTTACAGCTGCAAGAGAAACAAAAACACTTCATGTACTTCTCCCGCTTCCTACATGTTTCTGATTTACTATTGATTACAATGATTTCATAATGAATTTGTAAATCACAATAACTTCCTAATCGTCTTCATTTTCATAATCTGCTTGCAGACAAAAATGATGAAGAGAAACCCTCATAATTGACACCAAGAGTAGAAGACTTTCAAATAAAGGCCTGTTTTCACGAGCGCATACGTAAATATGTAAGCACGACAGGCAGATGCAGATGTTGATAATTAGCGCCAGAGGAAACATTCCTAACGAAAGGCTCTACTGAAAAGCACCTGGAAACATCTTTTGATTAAGACTCATACATCTTACCATAGCCACTTGCCACATACAAAGGCTTCAGGGTGATACTTATGAACTCGGTGTGGATTGCTGTGACACACTTTACGCAGTGCACGGGTCCTATAAAACAACACATTATTAAAATTTCCATCAACGCCTCATCATGTTGTAGCCAAAAGCAATACAAAATACGGAATATATTACCATTGTAAGGAAGTTGGAAAATATGACAATAACTTTGTTTTTATAGTTAACTGAAATGGTAATGTGTGGCTGCGCAGGTCATAACTATCAAACATTAAAATTTCTGTTCACGTTTTGACTTCCTTTCCTCGATTAGGGTACAAATTGTCTCCCTGAGTTATCAGCATTTTTCTTTGAATTCTCGGTCAAAAAGACAACTGTTTGATCTGATTTTGAGGGTTAAGCTATGTGCTATACATTTCGCTAAGTATATATACGTTGTTGTTTGCTTTTTTTGCTTCTTTACTTACCATTCTCTTTCTTCAACAGTGTTGCTTGCCTGTACATATAACAGTCTGTCAGGCTGAATTATCTGTACCATCTAAAGTGACAAAAAGCAATCAGACTTGTCTATTAATACATGTAAATTAAATAAAGCATCAAAATTGAGAATTCTATGGATAAAAAGCATTGCTTGATTTACTGGCAGCCATGGAGACTATAAATGCAGTAACAGATCTCTAAGCACACCTTGTTGTACCCTGCAAAGCAGAGATACCCTTATCTTTCTGGAAAGAGCAGGGAATAGGCCCTTTGCAGCTAAGCCATCACGTGACCTACTTTTCATAAAATTATGGGCTATAACTTAACGAATGCCAGAAATGGAAAAAGCATGTCGAAAATATCAAAATGGCCAAGTTTGAGGCCCCCATCATCAGAGAATAAGATTTTATGATGGTCTGAATTTTTGAAAGAATAAGAAGATTTGTATGGAAAAATGTTGCTGGAGAGCAAGACCTTGCTCTCCAGCAACATTTTCCATACGAATCCTCTAAATTTTCCGAAAATTCAAACTATGGTATAAACTTACTCGTTTTTTCCTGGGGCCTCAAACTTGGCCATTTTGGTATTTTCGATGCGCTCTTTCCATTCCTGGCATTCTTTTAGTTATAGCCCATAATACAAAAATTTTTTAGGAAAAATTTGGTCACGTGACCCCAGCTGCAAAGGGCCTATTGCAGTCTTTCAAGGTATCCTTGTTTTGTGGTGAATGTTCTTACCAGTTTTAAATGGAATGAGTCCTCTCCAAGGCTTTCTGCTCCCAAGATGTCACATACAGGAATGTGTCCAAGAGTAGCTTTGGTCTTGTCCTTGGAGTACGAAAGACCTTTGTTTGTCAAAACAAAGAACCTCTTTTTGAAATTTTTAAATCCTAACCTGCTTCGTCCTTGGGCTCGCTTTATCAACATCCTGATGAAGGAATCGCAGTACAATTTAGAATTATCATTAGTCAGTAAAGAATAAAACGTGCCGTGTTAATGGCTCTGGAAACGTGCTTCAAGTTATTGGGTCAATGACACAACATACAATCTTACTTCTTGTCAAGATAAAACTTGTTTTGCTTTTATCCCTCGTATATTTTATCTTGCTAGTTAACACAGTATTAGCAAAAATAATTGTTGTCGTCATTGTCTTTGTCATCATTGTCGTCATCATCGTCATTGTCACTGTCATCGTCATCGTCATCGTCATAATCGTCGTCATCACCTTTGTCATTGACATCATCATCACATTAATTTTGCCACAATAAAGAAAGATGTACTGTATGTACAAGTACAGTTTGAGCTCTGAAATGTCAAAGTTGTTGAGCATATAAATATCATCATAATTATTATCTTTATAATTCAGCCAGCTCACAAGTTACGAAGTGAATGTGCAACTCTATAACAGTGTGAGTGTGCAACTCACCCCTCCTTGAGAACAATGGTAGAGTCTACAGGCAGCCCTTGTGCTCTACTGGGTGATGAGATGATCTCCAAGAACTGAAAAGTTTAACAAAATAAGTTATTACAGATTAAAACTTAATTCTTCAACATGCTAAACACCGATGAGTGCCCTCCTAAAGAAATTCTCAACTGAGTATCATAAAGCCATAACTCAAGTAATCAGTTCGACCAATCACAAAGGAGGTAGAAAATCCATTAAAGCTATAAGAAGTAGAAGCAAATTCATGTAGCTGATGCAAAGTACAGCGCATGTGTGGCAGGTCATATCCTCCTTTTTTAACAATAATTATTGCATACAGCCCGTTACTGTAACATAGTAAGTTGCATAGTTGCATCCTGAATAAGCATGTAACTTACCCTTTTGACAGCAGTTATGTGTTCCTGATCAAGAATTAATGACTTCAATGTTTCCATATAAGGTTCTTTCACCTGTCCACACTTTTTTAAGAAATAAAACACACCAGTAGTTAAGGATTTAATTTGTCTTTCTCAGTTATCCATACAGTGCTCTTGATTTTAAGGGGAAAAAATGTATATCAACCTACCAGGACAGAACTCACAACATTTCCTAAACTTTGTATTGCCTTGGATATAAGTGTTAGAGTCCTTGCTGTCTGTGCATCCTAACACAACAACAAACAACAAAATACATCAACAGATTGTTTCATTGCACTTTGCATTGGACAAGAAATACGAATGCAAAGCATTCCTCATACTGTCAGCAGCAAAAACAGGTTCACACACATTCACTAGCAGACTTCCAGTATTCTTCAATCTGTGTCACATGGTATGACAAAAGTCTTACTACAGCCTAAGGAAAGAGCAATGCCATAGCTAGGCTTTTAACTCTTCCTATGTTGTACCAGCAGTTGTAACAGGCTACTCTCTTAACAAAGTGGATACATATCAAACTGCAGAGTCAGGGGATTATAAGCAGGCTTAAAAGACTGAACAGAAAAGTCAATGATTAAATAGTAATAGTTATTAATAGCAATATCAAAATAAAATGAAATAATCAAGAGAAATTAAAATTTCTGTAATGTGAAGTCACTTACCGGGTGTTCATTTCTCATCTGAAATAATTTAGGGTTTAAAATAGCAGGGGCAAAGAATCTCAGGAACACAAAACCACTCACTGATGTGTAACAGACATCCTCATCATCTGAATTAAAACAAAAGATAGACAGTTTGTCAGTACGACAGAAAGATATGTAATACATTGCAAACATAGGCATCCCATGGTAAACAGATGGATGGAATATGAAAACAAGCACAGAAACATCATGAGCACTCACTTTAATATTACCATAAAAATATTTAACATAGTTTACACAGCATGACATTAACACTGAACAACTGCAAACAACAATGTTGCTGTGGTAACAACGACCAAAAGAAACATTTCTTGCTTTGAACGTCTAACTTTGACTTTTAGGATGTTTTGCAGTGAACACTTTCCATATAGACAGCTGCATAATTTATAGTATATTATGTCATTACATGTATGGACAGAATAATAAGTCCTGACAAAGTTTGGTTACATTTTCTAATAATTCATTGTCAACTGTTGTGCCAAAGAGTTCTTTCTAACTTTGCAGACTCCCCAGAGAATTATGTGGTCTGTCCCTTTTCTCTCTGTGGCACTGTACTGACCTTTCCATTTAGTGAATAAAACAAAAAAAAACCTCAATTTAGACACAGCATAGCACAAGACAGAATCCTTTGGAATGGAGTGTGACTTTAACATATCATACAGACACATCTCCAGAACCAACATTTTGGCATGTCCCTCTGATGTCCATATTAGAGAGGTAGGTTCAAATGTATTTCAGTCATAAATTTAAATGTTACAGAGCATCTTACTTGGAAACTTCCAAGCAGCAGCTTCTCTAATGTTGTGGAACACCTGACACATGACAGTTGGGCATGCCATGGCTGAACAAGTGATGGCTGCAAATAATCTGTTCACATACCCTCGGAGATGAACCTGTCAATAAAACATTACACAACAACACTCAGTAATGCAATATGCTGTACAGAGGAGATACCTTTTGTAAGAAGCATGTTTCATTGGGAGGATATCAATCACTATCCAGGTATTGAGAACTCCCTTTTGGGGAGTTTGGGAAGTTACTGCACTATACTAATAGCTACTAGATACTAGTCAAGGCCAGAAAGGACTCCAAAATCTACCCACAACAGCCATCATTTTACACCTCTGCTGGCATTAATTGATATCACTGTAAAAAATAAATAAAATAAAATAAATATTTTTAAGTACGATTTAGCAAACTGCCAGCTTACCAAATTTGCTTCTAACGATTCTCCTTCTCTCAGTTTTGCTGGGTCAATTTCACAGCGTTTGTGGTCTTCAAAAATCTGCAAAAATTAAGCTTGGTGTCATAAACCATTTCTCTATCTACAAATATGATGCTAACTTTTCCAACAGCAACCAAAGGCAGTGTTATATTCAATCGTCAAATAAAGCTTTGGGCTGTTTCGCTTCAATCTCTTGGGAAGATAGTCAGAAATAGACAGATGTTAAGTAAAATGCCTATGTTTGAGAGAAGTTCATGAGCTAATGGGTTAAAATTTCAGTGGACATATAGAGCTGACTCACCTCATCTACAAGACATTTGATGGTATCATGAAGGTAGTACATGCCAGCATGTTTCATGAATTCATCAACTGACTTGGTTGCTACTGAATTGCCTCTAAAAAGTGTATTGGGATCTCTGAAGGAAAAACGTAATTTTGTGGATAAGCTTATCAATGAACATATGTCTTAGTTCACAGATTGATACACAAACTTACCACAGAAGCTAAAAACCCAGCTAAATCATCCTCTCCTCTTTAAAAATACCACACAAATTTTATAGTACCGGTAATAATGGAGAATCGATCAATCATCAATCAATCAGTCAATCAAACAATCAATTATCAGGATTTGTCTTTCATACAACTTTCTGCAACAGCTAGACCAAAAGGAAAGACAATTTGACAAAGGGGTAAATTACTCACTTTGTATTTTGGACTTCATGATCTACAACCAGCTTAATGAAGTCTACAACCTGCAATTATCAACAACATAATGTATAGTATTAGACCAAAAAAATTATGTTTATTAATACCTAGCTTGAGATGCACATTAGTCAAGGTTAAACTGTGATGAACAGGTGAGAAGTAACACATAATACAAACAACTACTCATGAAGAACCACAGGAACATAACCTGTTTTATGTATTCTGCACTTGGGTCAAAGTGGCCAGTGTTTTCTCTGTTCTCTAGTGTCAAGCAGGAGTATTGTTACCATGATTCTCTGGATCTTAAATTCCCCCAGCAATTTGTAAGGCTACTGTTAAGCAGTTATGATAAAAGTAGCTATTATCTACTTCTGGATGAAGAGAGTAATTTCTTGTATAGCTACCCAAAGCTGGACTGAAAAGGTTTTCAATCAAATTATCCGATGGACATTTTTGAACCCAAAGAAGGCCTTGCAGATACTTAGTGAAAGGTGTAAATTAAACTTTTCTGGTTATCAACATTTAAATCATTTTGAGAAAACTAAAAGAGCAGAGCAAACCTGATTATGATGAGAGAAAACCCTAACAAGTGACCTCGCCACTGAAGCCTTGTCCTTCACAAGATCACCAAGGATATGAGCAGCAGTGGGCTGCACATCCTATTAAAAAAAACAAACCAAACAATATAACACGTACATTCAAATTATTGGTCAAAAAGTTATTCCTTCAACTTGGTTTCAAAAAACAAAAAAAACTGCTAGAGATAAATGATCACAGCTATAATGGCTTGTAGTTGTTGTTGTTTTGTTTTTGCATGTTATTGCAATTGTGCATTAATTAACTTCTGTACCTGACCATCCTTGATGCCTAAAATTGTTTCCCTCAAAGGATCATAAAAACTTGAAGGGAAGACATAGTCTTGAGTGTGGCACACTCTAAGTCTCAATGAGCCTAGTTCTTGTTTGCTGGGAGGGTCATTTTTATCCTCACGAGGTCCAAGCCAATACCTGCAAGAGCAAGCAAGAAAAAACAGCAACATGATGATCAGAATCTCAACTTAGTTTGTTGTTGTTGTTGTTCTTGTAAAATTCCAACTTGTTTAAACAACAGTGCAGTACATGTATTTGACTTTCACAGCTAGTGTACAAGCCATGTTTAAAAAAAAACAAATGGTCAGATTACATCACAATTTTTTAGTCCCACTGTACAAAGTCTTCTAGGAAAAAGATTAGAACAAGTAAAACTGTAAATTTACTATCAAGCATTTTAAAGGAATATTTACTGCAAGTAATTTCATCAACTACCGTTTGGTTTACAATTTTAATCACATGTTATGGGACAGATGTGTATCTCACTACTACGTAACACTCACCATCCTTCGTGCGTTGATGACAAGTCACATTTACTTAGAGGAACCCTGACCTACAGGTCGATAAGAACAATGGCACATTAAAATCTGGCATCAAACTAAAATATGCTAACTTATCACTAGCTTGACGTATGTTGTGACTGATTTCTTAATAAAGACTTCTACTACTACTACTAAGCCATTGCAACTAAAAATCTTGACACAACCATGTCATTTAAAACCAGAGCTAATGTTTAATTTTCTTGGACTTTTCAAGTAAATAGCCTAACTTTCCATGCTCCTGTCTTTCACTTAAGACAATTTACTGTAGGTACCACTTATAAATTAAATCACCACCACTTACTTCTCCTAAGAAGATATCTTCTCCTATAAGACTTGCACTCCATGCTGCACATCTAAAATGTCAATCAAAAGAAAACTTATTTACAACTGCATGTTTCTTTTAAATTAATAATAAGTTTATGACTAAAAATACTATGGCATTATCGTGATAGTTTATGATCTGATATCAGCATACATGAATACTATTGTAATTATATTATAACACACCTCAAGACCAAACTTTCAACATCATCATCAGGTATCTGCAAAACAGAAATTTTAACAATGATAATGGAGTCTGGCTGAGGAACACTTTGATTTGGATAATGCAATTAAAGAGTAATTTTTTGGGATATTTTTATTTTCATTTTGTTTTAGTTTTCTATATTTTGGGGAAGTTTTTTATAAATAAAAATATATTCCACTTGCACTCATTTGATACGAGATGATTGTCGCAACTTGGTGAAACGTGCCTCTTTGGCTCATATCCAAAGCATGCCTGTTGAATAAATTGTTAATTACTATTGTTATACATCCTTTAACGCTTGCTTTACAAGAGGCACAGTCTCTACATACAGGTATTTTCTGCTGTTGGCGGTTATTGCATACCTCAAAGAGAAATGATTCTTCAAACTGAGGATTTAAAGTTCTCTTCTTGACTTTGGTCTTTTTAGGCTCTGACCTGCAGAAGCAATTAAAAAAGCAGGTACGTTATGTGACATCTTGCAAATTATAATACAGTTGGATCCTGCTAATTTGTACTCAGTTATTTCAAATTCCCCATTATTTTGAACTCGAAACCCTGGGATTTGCCCTTCACAGGTCTTCTGATAGGGTGCAATAATAACACAGAAATGACGCAAAATTTTCGGGGCAGATTATGCCACAAGAACGGGTTATTATGTGATAAAATATGCAAATTATGCAATATTTTCCAAGCTATTTTAAGCTTGTTTTACTAGGTTTAAGAACAAGAAAACCATTTTTGGGCTGCTCCAAAGACAAATTGAACATCAAGGAACAATAATTAAACATCTATGGGCATATGGAATAAGAAAAGACTTGAGGTGCTTGCCACCACAGAATTCCCAAGATGATCTATTACAACGACGAACAAACCCTCTTGAACAGCTTATCATCCAAGTGAAAGAGGTATCTTTTTCAATCTTTTAAAATTAAATTTGGCAGGAAGTGCCACTCAGTCTTTTCAGTCTAAGAAACAGCAGGCATTTTCACTTATCCGCAAGCGGCATTTGTTTCATTCCACAAATTCCACTGAAATAAACATTGCTTGGACCACATAAATAAATAAATAAATAAATAAATATACATTTATATAGCGCCATTTTCCATTAATTGTCCATGGCGCTTTACAATACTTTAAAATTAAAATCCTAAGTTTAAAATCCTAAAATTAAAATCCTAATCCTTTAAAAACCAAAAATCCTAAATCCTAAAAGTTAAAATCCTAAGAATTAAATACGCTATATAATACAATTAGACTACAAATAAAAAGTAAAAAACTACAAATCAAATGAACGCTTAAAAAGATAAGTCTTAAGATTAGCCTTAAAAACTGCCTCTGATGATGAAAGTCTGATCTGGAGGGGTAGTTTGTTCCAGAGCCTTGGTGCCACCACGGAAAAAGCCCTTTCACCACACATTTTAAGATTTGCTCTAAGCTCATCAAGCAACCTGTTGTTTGAAGATCTTAGTGTGCAACCAGAAATGTTAAATCGCAGTAGGTCTCTAATGTAATCAGGGGCCAGCCCATTCAGAGCTTTGTAAGTTAACAACAATATTTTGAAAATAATCCTAAAATGAACTGGCAACCAATGTAAGCTCCTTAGTATTGGTGTGATGTGTTCCTGCCTTCTAGTCAAGGTAACATGCTGCTGATATGCCAAAAATTCTGATTGACCAAACCAAAGAAAGGGATTGTTTGCGTTACACCAATAGACTATTCTTTGAGAATATTCACTTCGATTGTTTACAAAATCAAAGATTGTAGAAGGTTTTCGAGGCTTTTTCAAAGGAAAATCAACTTGAAATGACGTGTAGATATGGGATTTTTCCTGATAAAGTGTCAAGTAAACGTTTATTTTGTTAAATTTGTGCTATTTTTTCATGAATTGTGCCATTTTTCATGAATTGTGCCATCGGATATGCGATTTGAGGTCAATTGTGAGAAATTGCACCATCGCATAATATCAGAAGGCCTGCCTTCAGTCAATTTGCTATCAGCTTTTTTGAACTCCCACTATTTCGAACTTTTTTTTTTTTTTTCGTTTCCCAAGTGTTCGAAATAGCAGGATTCAACTGTACTATTAACTACACATTGAAAGGACTACAGTAATCACGTATGATCAGACGTGTTGGAGAGTTGCTATCATTGGCCTAAGTACCTTGAGAGCGACCCATGTACAGTGATACTGACATAAGGATCAGAAAATGTTCCATTTCCATTGCATCCATACAAATCAGCGCATTCTAAAATCCTAAAAGAAAACAAACAAAACATATTCACACAAAGCACATTCACCAACAATTTGGAATCACACCTTTAATTATTTTGTGGTCTCTTTTTCATTTTCCACTTCTTCTCTTTTTTTAGTAAGTGGGAAGGGGGTGTTACACGTTCTACTGGAGGGGTTTTTCCATCCAAGATATCATTAAGGAGAGGTGTGTTTTTAATAAAAATGAATAAACTGTCTTATCAAATTTCCAAAGCTCTACAATTTACAATGTTTCAGTCCTATGAAGCCGTTTAAATCAGACAAGCAAACCATAAAGTTTGCATGCATTATCCATGCAATTTACGGGCTGCAACAAAAACAAATCTTCGGGAGCTTGCCATTTAGGCAAGATCTAAATATGATGTACTAGCCTGAAAATCATTCTCTGTAGCTCCCAAAACACTTCCCCATAAATGCAGTACCAAGAAACATCACTTGCCCAGAGGGCAATTGACAGACAGAAGTCACAATCTGACTAGACAGTCCACTAGCCCTGGGCTAGGACTTTCTTTGCACACTGCTTTAAAATAATGCTACACGTAATTTCAAATACATTTAAAACATACCTTATACTGATTTTGGGTGTACTAGAGTATTCATCATCATCTGTATCAGGTATAAATTCATAATGTTTGATTTCTAAATGTATTCTTCCTTGAACTTCAGTATCAGGTTCAACCTGAACCAGAGGAAACCACGAGTCTGATGGGTAATTATGGACACTGCCTTTCTTTATTGCAACCTAAAAGAGCAAAACAAATTAATTTAATTTACACAACAATCTGGAAAATAACATGTAGCATTCTAGCATTGCAAATTCTCAAAATGATTTTCCCACAACTGTATTGTTTTGATCTCATATCAATAAGACCAGTGACATTATAATTTTGCACCTTCTCCCTCCCACACAGGGCCTGATTTTCTTATTAAACAACAATATTTCAGACGAAGTGTGTGTCTTACTTAATTGATATGAAATAATTAGCTTAAACATCAGAATGCAATTAAAAATTTTAACAACTGACAACAACTCAAGAAATGTAACAAAAGGGACTCCATTTGCTTGTTCAACACATTATAGTTTATGTTCAGATGAGAACGTAGACAACATAATTCACTTGTCTTATTATTAGTCTACTGTACCAATATCAGCCTGAAAAACATGTAGCAAGGTCTGTTTTATCCCCCCAGGCTATGAGCTAGTACATGTACCATTGGTTTGTGCCAGATTGGACAAAAATGCAGTTACTTAGGCAAACAAAGCACAGAATAATACAACTTAAATAAGCACACAAACAGCTTTAATTGAGAAAGGACAAATGAATACCATTTGGGAAAAGAAAATAAGATAAATAAATACACTTACCTTTCCTAACACTGTATCCTTTCCTATAAGGTCAGTGTCAAACAGATAGAAACACAATGTCCTAAAGTCTCTGGGAACTTCAAAATGTACATCTTCACCGAAGAATGGGCTGTCAACAGAAAAAAAAAACACACAACCAACAAGCAGTTCATCTACATGTATTAAAGAATCTTTTTATCACTCTTTGCTTTCTTAATTAAAGAGCTACTAACAGTATAATTCCAATTTTTTGCAACCTCAATTCTTTCTTACCTTTTGATTATTTGAATCAATTTTTTGATCCTCGGCAAAAAGGTTATGAGAAACCAGTATCCTTGATTTTTGAACCTTCCAATTTTCTGAGATGGTTCAAAAATCAGGATATATTTTCACTGTATGTCACACATGACACTGAACAGAATTACTTTCAAATTGAAGGAAACCTTAAACTTACAAATTATTTTCTAAAGCAGAAAAACTCCAAAGAAGTAATAACAAACTGAAAATACAAGGACAGTTATGATGTGATTGATATTACAAGGGAATTGAAAAAAATTGCCAATTTTTTTTTTTTTTTTTTGAAATTCTAACAAGAGTCACACTACCTTCCCATCACTCACAGGTCCTCAGAGGAGATAGCATTTACAATTTGTCAAGTTTCACAAAATTTGACAGGTAAAGATCTGTATTAATTAACATAATAATCAATGATGGTTTCTTTCAAGAACGTGAAGGGTAAATTATTCATATTAGTTCAGAAAAAAATTGAGACATGTTTCTTTTATATATTACCACACATTAGTTTGAGAAATTGAACATATTGAAAAATCAATAAAGCTTCTTCTAGACTCTTGGAAATATAAGAATTTAACTCAGTTAAAAAACTCAAAATATGTAGAAGTAGCAGGAACGTAGTTATCTTGAAAACTGAGTTTGCATGATTAATTAAATAATTGAAAATGCTTAAACCAATTAGTTTGAAATATCAAAATTAACATGCCCTCAAACCTTAGAATTTAAAGAACACTTCCACCACAATTTAGAAAAAAAAACAATACTCCACTCAGATTTCAAGAGTAAGATAAATTACGTTAGCGAAGAGTAAGTATTTACGATCGATTTAAATACACTAACAAAACATTCTCTTGCGTGAGTTAAGCTAACAGGAACAATTAAGTTTTCAAGTTCCTGATTTAAATAGACGCCGGAAAATTAAGCACGGTAGAAGCAGCATCGTAACTGCATTTTGCATCAATCAAATCTTAGCAGATCTGTTTTCTCTTAGACTCCGCCTCGTGTGCCATGTATCACACGCTTTGAAAGTAGCTGCTAATGTAACCTTAATCAAATATCTGTCTGCCGCGTAAACGAGATTTCTGTGCAATTTCGTATGCAAACCACGTAAAACCACTTAACCGTTTTTTTCAGTACAAGATAAAAATCTAAAACATGGGCTCCAAGGCTCAAATATTACGACAACAAAGTAAATGAAAATTTTAAGGTCAAACAGGGGTAAAACACACACAACCGCGTGCTGACGTTACGTTGGACTAGTAAAAAACTACAACCTCAGCCCGACAAGACGAAACATAACTTAACCAGTGTTGCAAGTTCTATCAAATAAGCCTCAGAATTAAAATATGATATCTTTTGATATGCCATGAGTCTGTGAAATTATTAAAATATAAGGCCGCTTAGGAAATACAAAATTTATTACAGGAACTCACCACAAACTTTTCTCCACTGTCGAGGTCCTAAATACTTGTTCTTGATCGAGTGTCACAACACAATAGCAGTTTCGTAAATATCTCGGTTCTTTTCTCGGTTGCAGGTTTTTCGCTTCCCCTAGAAAATCACACGGTTAACGTGAAGCAATTCGTGAATGGATTCGATGCTGTTGTGGGCTTACCTATCCTTATTTTGAGTGTTTCTTCAATCCGTACATCACACAAGTTCACACCAGCCGCCATGTCGAAGCCATCCTTGTCACATGACCCCAAAATGTAAATTTTGATTGGATAACCGCTTCCGGTAACATCTTGATTTAATTTCCGGTTTAGTCTTCTTTTCCCGCGCTTTCTGATTCCTGATTGATATTTTATCCCCTTCATTTTGAAAAACAAGCCCTTTCTTCACTGGCAAAGCCTTGTATTTCATACAACCCTCTGAATTGTCCCGAGGCAATCTATGTAATACATCTTTTGCGGCTAGAAAGGATATTAAATAAAGATGAAAAAGATAAGGGAATTTACGATACTGGCGCTGTCATTTTATTTATAACAATACTGAAAATTACATTATGCATGGTGAATTTATGTTGCAAAATATTAAACTGAGCACTTTTCAGAGCAATGAAATATGGTGCGCAGCACAGATTCGTAAGAACAGTTCTCAAATCTTTTATCTGATGGGGCCGATTGAATAATTTAATGAGCTCTGGACCAAAATTATCCTAATTTTTTTTAATAACTTAATATTCGCCGTGCCGTTGTTAGGATATTTTTGAACATGGAGTCTCTCCAATTCTAGTACTTTTCAGTAAACTCACTGAGGGCTGCTGTTACACAAAGAGCCTTGGTTACATTGTATATGTAAACATAGTTTATTAACTATCTTCCAATCACGCTACCAACTACAACTGTTCATAAATAAAACACCTGCCTCTTAGTCATGAGGATGAGATCGGCGAGCCAAAGATCAAAGGATGTGACGCAGAAAATACTGAACTAAATATGCGTCACGGCGGTAATTTTGTGTTATATTTATCGGGTATTGTCCCCAAAGTGTTTGCCATGGGCTCAGTTGTGGGAGACTTAACGGTAATTTGTAAGCTTAGATTCTTATTTATCATTGGTTGATCTTGATAAGACCAGCGCTTTCTAAAGTGCTGATACATTAGTTTTCTAGGATACTGATACAGCGGAAGTTATTGTTATTATTATTATTACTATTTTACTCCTTGACCCAGGTGTAGATGGAGTTAGGGATTTTCCACTAAGGCTCCACGTTCCCTCCCTGTTTCCTCGTTTAACCTTTCCCGACAACTCGGTCGTTTAACGTCTTTTTTACAACGGGCTTCAGAGTGTTATTTGTGATTCGACAATAGCAATCTGAAAGCCTTCGGATATTCTGCGAATTGCCGAAGATGAGCCCTTAATTTACAAACGGTCCTCAATAATAAACGGCCCAACTATTGCAACAGCCAAAGCACTTGTAAATGTGTTCTGAACTTGGTGCCCGACCCTATTCTGTCCTATTCTATCTTGCTTTTCTACACTCTCCTTTGACTTTACTTCACTTCAATTTCTCTACTCTACTCTACTCTACTCGACTCTACTCTACTCGACTCGACTCGACTCGACTCGACTCGACTCGACTCGACTCGACTCGACTCGACTCGACTCGACTCGACTCTATTCTACTCTATTGTACGTATACTCTACTCTACGTATACTCTACTCTACTCTACTCTACCGTACTCTTTACCACTCCACTTAACTCTATCGTAGTCTGCTCTTTTTACACTGTTCTACACTACTTTACTATGTACTGCCCTGTTCTAATCTGTTCTTCTCCAATGTATTCCATTGCAGTCTATTCACTCATTAATAAAATCGCAGCCATAAAGCTCGATTCGTAAAGCAGAACGGCCGTATTTAGTAAGAGGAACAACTCGTATGAATGATGCCTTGATAGATGGCGAGATGGCGTGTTTCACAACCGAATTGACGTCTGAGTTACCAAGGAAAACCTGCAATTGAGAGGAAATGATCACGTGATGATCAGTCTTCATAATAAGTGTCTAATAATTTCTTAAGCTAATTACTTATTAATCGCTTTGGTTTTCAGACCAAAGCACAGTCAATGGGACCTGCTCAGAGTGGGTTTTGAAAGCGGCAGAGTATTTACTGCATGTGTCATGTAAAATTGGTCGGGCGAAGACTAGTCACTTTACAGCATTAGACATCACGTGGTAAGTTTCAGGCTCGATTACCAGCCACTGTGCAGGAAAGAAGCTTGCGCTCACAAGGCAGCCATGGGAATCGAGCCTAGGTAAAGTTTGGAAACAAGAAATTTTTTAATCATGCCCATTATGTCCCTATTTTTTAATGTTTCAACAGTACCCTTCCCTATTAAAATCCTGTGCATTTCTTCAATGTTACTGAGTATTGATATTGACAATTTGACGACTTTCTTAATTCTCAGCATCTGTCTGGATACTGCGTATTGATAATTTATGGGGAAATTGGAGGCTGATCACTCTTGCTAGCCGCTATTTTGTCAGTATTTACTCGTATTCACCTTGCGTACCACTTCAAACCCTTCTTTTTCATAATCCCGCCATATTTTTCCCGTCATGCTATATTTCAGGGTGTAGCTTGTAGTCCACCAGTCATGTGACGGGTTTCCCTGAGTAGCAATACCGCTGATAATTTTGATTTCAGGCGCAAAGCTGACTTGTAACCATGGACTAAAATCCAAAATAGCACTGACCCAGGAAAGTGACTGGTGCCTCAGACGGGCATCCTTGGCTTTAAAAGACTGGAGAGTTATTATCCACATTCCATCTGATGAGGCAGTTAATTGATGATTTAGGATCCGACCATCTTGCATTCCTAGGGGAGGAGAACTGCAAACTAGTAGGAAAGCAAAATTCCATGGTCAAGTTAGAATTCTATATCTATGGAATAGAATTGATCTAGATAAGAGCGAGGAAAATATTCATGTTTAAACAATACTTTGTTTTCAGGATAACACATTCCCGCAACACTTCGCATTAGTTTTACACAGTCAAATTGCTCGATATTACAGTGATGCCAACGCCAATTTTTGAATGGTATGTTCTAAACACATCGTATTTACACGAGAAAGCGCCTATCCCGATTAGGTCGTCTGGGATGAAAAGAAAATACTCACCAGCACCGCCCTTGGATAAACACACACCATCTCTACTTCAACAACAACGTGGCAGCGCTTATTCAGTTGAGCTCCGGTGAATTGAATTGTCTCCGATCGGGAAAACACCTAACCTAAAATTATCGTTTTGAACTGGTAGTTGGTTATTATTGCAGTCCCAACTGGATAATGAAGAGTTCATATGATCATATAAACTTTATTTTTATCAGTAGACTTTTCTGAGCGCTCTCAACCAAACAACCACCACATCAGAGAGACGCCGTCATCTAATACATCTTCACAGATTTCTATGTTTATTACGCCATTTGAAAGCTAAGTGACAGCGCTTTTTTTAAATTACTTTTCGACACAATTTCATAATGAGATGACTCAGCTCGCCAATATTTAATAGTGAAATCTAGTATTGATTCTGACAGTTGAAGAAAAAAATTTCATAGCCATAATTGGTAAATTTGACATAATCTGTTTGCTTGTAACATCAAAGACAACAAAAGTTAAAGAAAGTTACTTTCAGAAACTACGTCCGGTTGACCGTGAATCGGCTTATTTCCAATATTTATGATTTTACCTTCACACTTATCTCCTGTGTAGTCATGCTGACATTCACATTTATATCCTGGGGCTCTTGCGACATTCATGCACTTCCCCTTGTTTTTACACGGCCGGTCACCCGAGCATGATCCCGAGGGACGGGACGGGTGGTCAAAATAAATAGCACCGGAGGAGGTGACAAATTCTAGAGGATGTAGAGATCGAGTCACGTTGTTCAGCTCGCACGTTTTGGCGGGAAACTTGTAATTGAAGCTATAGCAGTTTGTGTCCTGGTCACACGAGATGATACAAGTCATAAGAGATTTCCCGGATGTTGTCTTATAAGAGTGACCAATCAGAGAGTAGTCTTTAATGGAGGAAACAGTGATGCAATCTTCATAACCAGCGGTGATTGAAACAAATATGGACAGTAAGCCGAGTGTTTGGTTTTGTAGCATGGTGTATCCTGATAAAAGAATGGAAAAGCAATGTTTAGCGTTCTTAAGTACAACACCAGCATTTTTTAAAATCGTTTCAGGTGATCATAGAACATGAGCAATATGATAAGGGTTATTCTAAGCTCTGTTCGAAGTCAAACGATTGAGTATCATGTAAGCGAGGGGATTAAAACGCACATGATGTTTCTTCATAGAAGAAAAAACCTCCTAAAGATTTAATTTTTGTAACTCACATGTACAAACGGAGGTTTCACCTCGTTTCTTCTAGTTTACACCCTTCATAGAAACCAGTTACGTACATTTATACCAGATTTTAGGATTGCATCTCACAATGTTAAACATTACATGTAATACTTGTGTGGTTGATTTGATTAGTTCTTCCATTGTTTAAGGTGCTAAAATACTGAGTCTGTTGTTGAAAATAAAAATAAATCAACTGACCTGACTTGATATTTCATGTCACATGGTTGATCGATGAATTATGAACGAAAAGCCTCTATCAATTCACTTGCGGCAGGCGAGCTCAAACCAAACGATGTAAGATTACACAAAAGTCTAAAAAGCGAGCAATTCGTTGATTTTGAAAAAACAAACCGATTGCCCGAGAAAATATGATCCGTTTACTTAGCTGTCCAGCTGTGGTCGTTAAATTAAGGCAGGAAATTTATCAGAGACAAAAGCAGCCAAGCTTAAGTTGATTCTCATTATCAAGCTGTTCTGTTTTGTGTTTGCTTTAATTTACAAACAGAAAAGAACACAATAGGACCAATAGGGGGATTCTTTTACCATGTTGACAAAAATGGCTAACGTGTAATTAATTTTCTTTTAGTTCATGAATCTCCCTCTATGATCACGTTTCTGTCTAAGCCGTATATCGGCCTGGTTAGAAGCCGTGACTCCAAATTTACGAAGCCGTTACTCTCAGATTTACTTGAAATATATTCTACAAGTGCTTTCTGTTCAAGAACTTTATTACGAGTAAGGGATTTAGATATGTAAACTTCTAAGGTGCGAATTATTGTTTTAAGTTCATGTTCTAATTAAGCTTGTTTCACTAAGGTTATACTAAGTTTGTCGTGACAGGACGTTAAATCCCAGTAGGGCAGCAAGAGTTTTCACTGTCGTTTTACTTTTCCTACCGATTGTCTTTGTGTTAAGCATGGAGTAAATATTTGCTACCTACTATGTGCAGAATTCTTCTTGGATCGTGATTAAAAACCATATACACAGAAAAAAAAAACGGTATATGATCACTGGAGGATAGCAATGTCCGCTTTTTGTTTGAAAGCCCGAAAACGTCTACGAACTAGTATAAATTAAGTTGTCATGCTCTAGGGATAGTTTGTCTGAAAAAAAAAAAATTAAGCTCGAATACAAGCACTGTAATCAGAGCATAGAACAAAGCACCAGAACAAAATAGCCACGCAATTTTATATTGTAGCACTAAAATGTCCACATCATCCAGTTGATTGAAGAATTTAATAAAGCAATGATTCCATTCGCCCTTGTTGGATATGAGGTGTTTATAATAGGGAGTTTAAGAAGCTACGACGGCGACGCCAAGGACAACGTCGATTGAAAAATGAATTTATGTTTTACCTACGAATCTCGCGATACTCAAAAGTCGTATACTTTGTTTATCACTGTCAAAACTATCGCGAAACTGAATCTGGGACACAGCGATAAATTTGAAATAGAAATTTAAAAACTTAACCGTTGTGGTTCACGTTCTCCAGACAACGCAGAATTTGGTCATTTCACGTTGTTTTGCGGAGGATGGCAAAGAAATGTTCCAAAAATTACAACGCACGTGCACAGCCATTGTTCTGCTCATTAAACCTTTTGTTTAGCGACGTTGCCGTTGCCGTCGTGATTTTCTTAAGCTCTCTAATGAACTCTGCGCAACGCGCGCCACTTTTGTTATTTATCACCTCGTATACAACAGAGGCTCATTGAATAATTGTTTTAAATATACACAGTGTATACGACGTATATTAATATTTACATTTAACTTAACTTACTATAATTTAAAACTGACTTAATGCAAAATATAACAGTTCCTTTCCTGCGTAAAAATCGACGGAAAAAATATTCCTATGTGTTTGTGAGTTATATGAAGTCCTTAATCTCACAAAGTTTCCCTTTCAATAGAGTAGCAGCTTCTCTTTTGTGATCATGTTCTAAATACTCAAGAACTCTGTGGCTGTCTTGGTATAAATATATTAAGGAGAAAGAACATTTTTGGTGACTTTTCGGACTGAAATTCGGCACCATCCATGCTATCAGTCTTTGAGCATGTGTCTTTAGATCATTAGTTAGGTTTAGAGTGAATTCCTTTCGAGAATGTGTCGTTTCTGAAGCAATAAATACTTGTACAGAGTGACAGTTTAAACAGAACAATTTCAACAACTTTGATACGGTTCAACGTAAGCTGCATGGTTTAGACAGTCAGAGGTTCTGGGCTCTCCAGGGGCAAGTTGCATGACGGATGTTTACAACTGAGCTCTTTGACCATTACATATACATTCCTGGACCAGAGATCTGGACCAGCGTTTCTCACAACACGTCACTAACATTTTCCGTTATGATATCGCTGGGGACAACACGTGACGATCGTCTTGTGTGTAAACCCTCCGCTATACACAAGTTCCAAACCTGAAAAATAAATATCACAAAAGATTATGATCAACTCACATGTACATCTGACCTCATACTTCTTTTCAAAATGCTTATTGGCCAGGTTTTGCATATTCAGTTTTGGAGATTGGGGTGGGGGGGAGGGGGGGGGGGAGGACGCACTCCCTGACAACCCAAATAACGGCTCCGGCTGCGATTGTAGCAGAATAAACTAAAGTGAAAGCAAACGTAACACGGGCATGCAGTTCAGAGTTCCGTTCTCTGAAAATACCTTTTACATAGTCTTTGAGATAAATACCTTTTAGATAGTTCTTTTAGGTAGTTTTTTTTAGTTTTTAGACACGAGTACATCAGCGTTGCTGTTATATTTTTATCGTGTAGAAATAAATGCTTTACCTTACCTTACCATATTTAAACACAGCAGGACCGAACCTATAGAACATATTGCGATTCAGTAATCATCAGTGTCTTGACAAAGTTAATAGAGCGAAATGGTTAGGAAACCTGGCAAAATTCTTTGTTGTAGGTTTTTGTTGGCTATTTTGGGAGTTGACCCTGCACAAAACCTAACAAAATACAGAAGGGGGTTATGTGTGCTCATACAACTAACCAATAGAAGCATTACGATTATACATAGTTTATAAGCATTAAACAAAAGATATGCTGGGTCAAGGACCTTCCAAAATAGATCTTAGTCTGTTTGTTTGCTTCTTTGATGTTTACTGGTCTTCGTAACCATTCCTTCTATTAACTATGATACGTATTAAGACTAAGTTCAAGCCTTTTCTAATAGACCTTTTTAGACCTTTCACCTATCTCAAAATTATTCAATCATATACCCGCGATTATTTGAAATTTTGAAAGAATGGATTCTCAAGAGTATCATCACGTGGTCTGAAATGGGGCAACAAAAAGGGCTAATGTTAATTAGAAATCTGAACAGTACTGATATTAATTTAAATTCTAATTGCATATCAAGTAATGCAGTGATTCAATTAGGTTTACCACTATAGCTCGTTAGTTTGTAGCTCAGTTTTATTATTTTTATTTGTATTTTATCGTGAATGAATATTTTATTTTGTCCTCGTATTTTTAATAAGTGTTATTAAATGCCATGGGCAATTAGTGGAGTATGGCCTTCTATAAATGAATTTTCTTTTTCTTTTAAATTCATGTAAATGATGTTGGGAAATAGTTTTTATCATGAAAAAGATACTGATTAGTCATACAGCGACGAAAGTTGTTTTCTAGGAAAACACTTTCGGAGTTCTCCTGACATTGAAGCAACAGCTGTAGACTCAAAACAGTCTGCATTTTAGCGCGACATTCCCTCCCACTAATTCACATGTCGCACCATCAATTTCTCAAGGGAGAAGCAGGATTGATTTGTGACTTAAAACATTTAACAAGTATATGCCTGTAAGCATACTTACAATTATTGCAAAAAGAATCAAAAGAATTGCTCCAAGGACACCTGCAATAGCTGCAACCACCTTTACACTGGGGAGTCCTTTTATTATCACCACAGTGGTCGGTATTGCCGGTGTAGTTGGGTTGTTAAATTGAGTGACAGATGTGCTTGCTGTTTGTGACATAGTTATCCAAGAGGACTTGATCCAAGTCTTTGTATATCTTGAATGTGCATTTTGTGCATTTTTCGAAGAGGAAGTAAGAGATAACGATGAAACAATGGAGTTTGTTCGCACGGACGTCGTTTTAGTCTCATTGGTGGACAGGGAGTTTGTTGTTAAGTTGTTTAGGATGGTTAACGAAGGAACAACCAAGGAGCTGGGTGAAACCGTAATGGTAGCAGCTTGACTACTGCTACTTAGAAGGGCCAAGACAACTGAAAATGAGAATAAAAAATACATGAGATCAAAATTATAAAGTAACTACTCATGTATTTTTCTACTAATATAGCTATAAGAAACGAACAGATTGTAAAAAAAAAGGTTTAAACCCCCCAAAAGGCAAACTATGTCACACTTACAAACCCGTTACGACAGTTGGGCATACAGGAGAATGTCATGTTTTGTGTTTCTAACTCGTCACGCGATCCGCCATTAGGAACAGGTAATTATTTTGTCCTAATATGTGCAAATTTGACCATCGGTTTTGTAAGTCCTCGTTTCTTGGCTTGAGTACGACAGAACACTGTGCCACTTCGAACGATGACGTGGGGGCAAATCTACGAACGTGCACGATTCCCTTAACTTAATTAATCTCAACCTCTCCCTCCCTTCTCAACGTTCCTTGTGGTATGCACGTCACGTTGTCTTACAGATCTCAACAAAGAGAAGATTGTTCGGAAACAAAAGTTGTTTACACGACAAGTGGTTTTCTTTAGATTCCTTTATAAGATTTCATTAAAATTCTATACCATTCCTGCTGTAATTACATATTACGTTTCAAATATGACGTAAAAGCATTAAGACGTTATAAGCTTATTGATGTCACCAACAAAGTGTTAAACAGATTATAGAGCGCTAGCGAGGATTAAGTCTATCAACTGAATAACTGTGTCTGAGCCTCGAGCGACATATTTTTTCGCTATAAAAGTCTTGCATTTTTCCTGCTCAGGTTATTCTAATTATTCGTCCGAATGTTGACGCTAAATGCTTGCGAAACTTTGTAAGTTGTTGAGATTTATGGGAGATATTTCAACTGAGTACCTACATGTTTATTTTGTCTCAGAAGCTAATAAATGTTTGAGAGAAAATGAAATACCTCCTTGGCCTTCTATAAAGGAGACTTCTAAAAGAAGTTTGATTCAGTAGTACATGGTAACGATTTTTTCGACTATTTTCGCCAAATATTAACTATTTTCCCGCAAAAACCCTTTTCTTTTCTTTTTGCATGTTGTTTGTTTTTACTCACACTTTTTGAATACCGTTGTTTTGTTTAGTTAATCCTTCGAATGTCTTTTACAGAATGCTGCCGACAGAATTAATCCCCTGTGACGGATTCTGGCTCGTCAGTTTTAGAAACTAAAAAATTTAGGTTTTTCCCGAGATCTTTTCTTCGTATTGATGACAAGCAATGAAAACCGTATCAAATTGTTAGCTCCGCTCTAGCTTGAAATAAGAAAACATTCATTTGTTTGTTTTTCTTCCGATTGCCAAGTTTGGGGTTTTTAGCCGTCACTTGGAGCTGACCATAATATACAGACTGTGTTTTGGAAATTGCACAATAAAAAGATGCGAAAGTAAAGTGCACTACATGGTCCGCGAGAAGAGATTAATGACCGCGGTTGGCACATTTCGTAAGAGTACATCCTTACCTTTAATAATGGTGAACAGAGTCCTGACACGGAACGAGAAGTCGGAATGTCCATTCCTCGTCATTTACCCCTTTTGTAAGAACTTAAATCAAAACTAGCCAAATTAAAAGCCACACCACAGACCTCCACACTGTTTTTAAACTCAGCGGTAAACCAGTAATACAAGATATTCCACTCTCTCGGCGGAGACACAGTTGTTAGGCGAATTCTTCCTTCTCTGGTTAATTTTTCGCGGCGAACAATCGTTGTTTACATATTCCGACATCCATAAAGTTTACATTAAAAGTTACACAGGAAAGAAAATCAAATTAAAAGTAATGATGACGCTCGAACCATTTCCGTTTCAGTGGACAATTTTTCTTGCCATGTATGTCATGTCGTAAATTGAGAGTTCCTTTTGGTAACGTGCTCCAGACCTGTTAATGACCTTTGTTTTCTCACTGTCTTTTCTCGAATTTCAGTGAAGATGTCACAAGACTTAAAAATTAATACTTTTATGTCACACAATAAAGGAAACCGACAGATCCCTCAGCTACTGAAGCTTCTTTCAATACACATGTAGAGTAAAAATTGATTTTTTTTATTCTGGAGCTAGATAGCTTTTAAATGCGCGCTAATCCGAGCGATATTTTTTTCTGTGAAGACATCGCAGGTATGTCTGGCCACATCCGTGTCACGAATACCTTTATCTTTGAACGTACGCATGCAAAACAGGAAATCATCATATTTATTTGCCCCGACTTGGTGATGAATTTTTAAGCGCCAGGGCGGGATGTATTACGTAAATTTTACACGTCGCTACCGTCTTCTCTTTTTAGTATGATATCCACATTCTTGGGTCGAAAATCGAAACAATACTTAAACAACATTTCAAATCACTAGAAATTCTCAATTTACTAGCGTTGAAGCAATGACCTCTAGCTTAGCCGGAATTTATTTAATATTTTGTTCTAAGTTAGTTTTCCAAACGAAGAGACGGCCTCCACTGAAGCATACATGCAAACAAGTTACTTTATGTCAATGACACTGATATGTGTGTTATTACTATTTGCTAGGCAACTGGCGTTTCAGCCTGGCACGCTATACTTTGAATTCGTCGTTTTGAGAGGATACTGAACCTCAAAGAGAGATAGAGAGGGTCGTGTATGTCTCCTGTCTGCTTTGCCATGAGAACTCCATTACTGCTAGATGTGCTGCAAGTCCAGAGAAGAAGATGAGAAGGACTGGAGCCCGTCACCTTTAGATTTGTGTCTTCTCTGGCCTTTTATGGCCCAAGGTGCCCTGCGTGGCAAGATGCGAATAAATGAGTAGGTAATTGGCCAATTTTTACTTGGCTCCGACGCTCAGGGGAATAAAACAAAAAGAAATTAATCATTTATCCCTCAATCTCGATGCGATTTACTTTAATTTGCTTTTACCCCTAAGCTATGTTAGAATTAGCCTGCGAAGCAAGCGTTTCTGTGGAGTTCGGGACTTTTTTTGGCTCTCTCCCCATTTTCCGCGCGCGGAGGCAAAACACCGAAAATCCCGTTCCTCGGTCTGTCTTTGCTCCCAAACCCCACAGAAACGCTTGTTACGCAGGCTATGTCAGGATAAAACTTGGTCTTCTAGTGCCCTATCTTTGCAGAGAGCTAGATCTTTTTAGACACAAATTAAGTTATCATCGTCATCATCATCATCATTATCATCATCATCACCCTTCAGAGGAGCCGATATCAGTGACGGTGCAGCACTCATGGCCTTTGAGTGTGTTGTGGTCGATCAACAAATTAGCAGTTCATACCCAGGCAGACTTGTCACCTCACCAGGCATCACTTCTTGAATTACTTTGTCCACTCTGTTGTATTAAGCTGCGCATTAACTTGGTGAAATGGATAGGGTTAAAACTTCGTGATTCATAGGTCGTGGGATTCAGTGAATGTAATGGTTTTTCTGCTTTTCTCAGAGCCTTTGTTTACAAAATTTCGCCATAGACATACTTATTTCACAAGCATCGTTCGAATTCTCATCGATTCTCTTATCCGTTTCTGGCCTAAAAATTTCAACCAAGGCTTAAATCATTCGAAAATCCATGCAGCTCATCTGTTATGTGATTCGGCAGCAGACTACAGTCCGCGTTGTCTACAGTCTACAGTCAGCTGTGCGCAACTCTTTCTCTTTCTGAAGGAGCGGGTGGAAGTGTTTAGGTCAGTCGCCCACTAGTCTGTGGCATGTCATCAACGTGAATAACTTTGGAAGTGTTGTCAGCTGAAGCAGCGCCCAGAAGGCGAATATACTCAGTTTTGTCCATCACAACGCCTCCCGAGCCTTTTTAATATCTGGTTTGGTAATAACGATGTCGTTGCGTTTCTTTAAACAATTCAGGGCTTTAACGAGAGCCTTGGGTGGACTGGGGCTTGTCCACTGAATATAATTTAAGGCGATTCAGCTTAACGTTGAGCTAACCAGTTCCTCATCATTTTCTTCCAATAATGGCTCTATTCTCCAATACGCTTTCTCAAAGCTGGCTTGAATGTCAATGAATGAAAGAGGGTGGCAAAGGGTTTTTGCGTGACGCGTGATCGCCCCAAAATTAGCAGCGTGGTGCGTGATTAAGACCAAATTAGCCGCGTGACGCGGGACACGACATCATAACGTGATGCGTGATTTGCTATTTTACAAGCACGTGATGCGTGATTTACTAATTAGATTTCCGTGAAAAGTGAATGTTCTTTGAACTAGAAGGATAGCATTCATTCAAAGTAAATAGTAAATAGAGTCTTAAAAAAGATGATCAAAACGTGGCAGACGTGACACCATTTCCTGGTCTTTTTCGTCCTTTTCTTGACCTCTGGTGTCTTTGATCTTCGTGGATCTCATGGTACTATAGGTCCAAACAATTGTGATACAAATCATAGGAATAAGTCAATTGAAAATAGTTCAACTTTGCACAAGGGCTTCAGTGTTATTTTTGTCCATTTTGCCGACCGATCATTTTTTTGGCAGTGCATCAGAGCAAGAGAATATGACACACCATATCCGAATCCGGCTATCGTATAAAAGGTCTGAACGAATTTCGTCTGAAAGGGCTGAAACGATAACACGCGTTAGAGTTTGGTGTCATTTTATACCGCTCGAGAGGACAGTCGCGTAAGCAGCGAGAGGTTACCCAAGGGAAACGCTTGTGTGCTACGTAATGAAGGTCGTCATAAAGACCTAACTAAATTCAAAAGCCATGTTATGTCCTTTACAGACATAAAAACGTTGCCGCACAGAAAAGGATTTGCAGGTGTAAAGGTTTGACACAAATATTGCCAGTATATTGAAGCATGGCAAAGGTGGCGTAGACGTCTTCTCAATTCGTATACAAGATCTCTGCCAACTTAGCCTGTGAACAGGCTCCCGATTGTGATACAGGGGAATGATAAAAATATTTAACAAAACGAGCGACTTGTCGTTGTACACCTTAGATCTGGATGTCATGAATTTCCTCTTAGGTATGCGAATCACATACCCGTGTTTCCATTTAGAATTGAACTCTGTCATTACATATTAAGCCTGAGCGAGGTTTTAGAACTATAGGCATCCTGGACAAATTCAATTTTACAAGGTGTTGTCCTCGGCGTCGCCGTCTTCGTTGTTATGATCCCTATATTTGCATCTCAGATGCTGGAAGGTCGATACACTTGTTTAACGACTGGGGTCTGTCATCCTAAGTGGCTACTTTGTGCTTTGCTCATGCTTTAAGACCAGTCGAACGCTGATGAGAGTATCGTGTAAAAACAGTAAAAAATCACATAAATTGCAGTTCTTTGCTAAAGTCCTTTTTAATTCAGCGATTAAGTAGTCGAGCGTTTCGGTAGGAAGTTTTCCCCTCCTGCTGAGACAATCTCGTTTACGTTACTTCGCCGATGGAATACCTTTTCATCTTCCCCATTACTACACGGCAATCGTTTGCATCTTCTTCCTCAGTATAGCTTAAGGCTTTGAACACTTAAAGCCCATCGTCATCAATAACGTCCTTGAACATGGCGAGTTGATACTCGGAGCTTTTCCACTCCAAACCAAGTAATTATTACAGTATTTCTCTTTCCACAGCTTCCAGTTCTCGAGGATCTCGCTACTTAATTGACCTCAAATCTAAATGTTGCGGAGACAATGATATCTGGTGGAAAAACATTGAAAATTGTGATGCTTTAGGCGGCGAGGCACCGAAAGTTGTTTCGCTCGTAGGCATTCGTAGACGGTAGGCATTCGTAGACGGTACCCTTTCGCTGCAACATGTAATATTAGATGGCAGAGAGAACCTTAAACGAACGTCTACCGTAACTCAAGATACACAAGGCGAACGCTTATTTTAATATGCAACTGCAAGTATAGCATAAATTGCAAAGCCGTTACAGGACATAAGCGTGCATATGGTGACTGTTTGGCAAATTAGCATATTATAACCTTAAATTAGGTATGTCCGCCATTTTGAATAATCAAGTCCAGCCGGTGCCAGAAACTCGTTTGTCCAGTTTGGCTATGACGTCAGTGCTTTCTCATTGGCTCACAGCCAAGCCTTTTGTTCTTTCGCTTTATAAGTTCGACACCACCCGGATGGTTGGTGTCTCCTCAATGTCCCCTCCAACATCCCCCAATATCCCCTCATATCCCCTCATCCTCTACATATACCAGCATAGCCTACAGCTCATTAATCCCCCACATATACCTATACAACCTACATTTTATTAATCCCGTACAGAAACCTACACATTAATCCCCTTCATATACCTAGACATCCTACATCTCATTAATCCCCCTCATACACCTACACAGCCTACATTTGATTAATCTCCCAATTATTCCTACACAGCCTTCATCTCATTAATCCCCCACATATACCTAAATAGCCTACATACAGCTCATTAATCTCTCACATATACCTACATTTCATCGTATTAATTCCCAACATATACCTACACAGCCCAGATCTCATGAATCCCTCACATTTACCTTCACACTTTGCATTTGTTTAAATTGTTTCTTGAGTCATTACTCATTACATTGAGTGGTTATCAACTCATGTAGAACCCAGTGGTCTTAAGATATCTTGGAACAAGTAAACTGACTACCGCTATTCAAATTATCCGTTTACTTGTAGCCTGGGAACAGGCTCCCGGTTGGGTTAATGGGTTTAATGCGAACTAGCCAAGTGTGGTCTAGGGCGAGCGGGGAGAGCCGAGAGGGGAATGGTGACGAGGGGGAGCGCAATTCACGAAATTCTTTTTTTTCGCGCTGAGCGGCTCGCTTCGCTCGCCGGATGTTTTTTTTCGCCCCCGGCGGATTTTTTTTCCGCCCTCGCTGGGAGCCTGTTCGCAGGCTAGGTCACTTGCCGTGCGTTCAGCCGTTCGAACGGATACCGTAAGTAACGTTTTCGTGTGAGAGGTCATATATTTGCCGATGAATTTTTGTGGTTGAATCGGGAAAGTTCTTCTTTTAATGACGCTTTTAGGGTCGAGAAAGTAAAATTGGCGACGTTTTTATTTCATTTAAGTGACGCGTGATTGGTGAAAAAAAATTCGCAGTGATGCTTGATTTAATAGAAAAATTCAACGTGATGGGTGATTGGTACTTCACCTTTGCCACCCTCATGAAACTTTCTGTGGTATAGAAAACTTCAAACTCCTGCAGACGATAAGCTTCCCGAAGAAAGAGAGGCGGTATGAAGACATGTTGTTTATGTGCTCGTTAACAAACTTCCTTGAAATTAAGCGTGAGAGCTTGTTGACATGGCATTTCAACATTTCGTCGTATTGGTATTTACGAAGAGTTTTCAGCATTCGCACGATGGTGACAAGGCGAGGAAAAGAGCACTCCTCCCTGAGATCTTTGTAGTCGTTTTGAAATTCTTCTCTAAGATGTTGTCTATTGTTGTCTGTTGTTTATTGTCAGTCAGCACACAGGCGGCCCAAGCTCTCAATGTTATCCTTTTTTTTTTTCTTTTTATCCGAACGTTCAGGCTAACGTGACATATGGCATGTACTATTACATAACGACCGAATTTGACCACGCGAAACATGACTCTCGCCTTGCAGCATATGGAGGTGTTGTGTTACAACGGTTTGAATTTATAAAGGTTTGTATGGGAATGCAACGGCTTTGCTTGAAAAGCCAATTATTCTTATATTTTGGGAATAAAATCTACTTACCCTGTTGCTGTGTTGTATTCTTTGTTGTTTGCCAGCTCCTCGGGCCGATCTCACGCGATTTCGGCGAGTTATCGTTCTGTGGGTTTCCACTACTAAAAGAAAGACAAGGCCGGACACTGATTTCCGGAGTGCCCGCCGCTCGGAGCGAATAAATCCAATGAAAATAACCCTGCCGGCTCAATTCCTCCGTAGAATCGAAGGAGAGATGTTGAAGTTCCATGTCAGTTCACTCGCTACGCGATTCCGTCCACAACGCCTTCGCAACGATACATTTATTTCGAGATTGCTTCGCTCGCAAACTCGAAAACAGCCGCGTCACAAAAGTTAGGACACTTTCGCGGTGTTGGGTAACTATAATTAGCCCGACCGGGGGTAGTCAGCAACGATTTGTCAACGGTCAAACCAAAATGCCCCCCGGGTACCCTCGTGCTTTAGTTGTCAAACCCATAAAGGGAGTGCCCGGTTACCCGGGGAGCATTTTGGTTTGACCGTTGACAAATCGTTGCTGACTACCCCCGGTCGGGCTAATTATAGTTACCCAACACCGCGAAAGTGTCCTAACTTTTGTGACGCGGCTGTTTTCGAGTTTGCGAGCGAAGCAATCTCGAAATAAATGTATCGTTGCGAAGGCGTTGTGGACGGAATCGCGTAGCGAGTGAACTGACATGGAACTTCAACATCTCTCCTTCGATTCTACGGAGGAATTGAGCCGGCAGGGTTATTTTCACTGGATTTATTCGCTCCGAGCGGCGGGCACTCCGGAAATCAGTGTCCGGCCTTGTCTTTCTTTTAGTAGTGGAAACCCACAGAACGACAACTCGCCGAAATCGCGTGAGATCGGCCCGAGGAGCTGGCAAACAACAAAGAATACAACACAGCAACAGGGTAAGTAGATTTTATTCCCAAAATATAAGAATAATTGGCTTTTCAAGCAAAGCCGTTGCATTCCCATACAAACCTTTATAAATTCAAACCGTTGTAACACAACACCTCCATATGCTGCAAGGCGAGAGTCATGTTTCGCGTGGTCAAATTCGGTCGTTATGTAATAGTACATGCCATATGTCACGTTAGCCTGAACGTTCGCATAAAAAGGAAAAAAAAAGGATAACATTGAGAGCTTGGGACGCCTGTGGTCAGCAATGATGCTGATTGTGTCGGCTACACAGCCCGACACCTTTTTCAACGTCAGCTGAACATAACAATTCGGCAATCGGCAAGCATTTTCATGAAGCGCACGGTAGGAGCGATCTTTTGAATTAGAGCCATTTCAAGATTCTGAGAAAGTGCCAATACAAATTTGATTGTTTAGTGTTTGAAATGCTTTACATCAAGAAATTCAAACCTAATTTTAACGTCCAAACGGACTCCATACGTGCGAAAGCTTTTTGTTTAACTTGTAATTTTTGTAATTATTTTCATCACTTATTGTTCGTCTTAGTATTTCTGGAACCTAGTTTTTATACATTTTTGACTTAATAATGACGTCACGGTAACGTCGAAACGTCGTCAATTTTTAATTCAGCTTTAATGCTTTTAAGAAATGTTCTGTCGCAATTTGTCATTATTCTTATTATTATCTGCTATGAGATCCCAGAAAAATTCAGTTCTAGCACTCGATCAAGCTCGATCCCAGGATCTCTCTCCTTTGCCTCTCTTAAACGACGAGAAATTAAAAAAGACAGGGGAGGGGTATGAAGGGTCGTCCATAATGATTTGTCTTGCACATTTTCAAGCTTCTCCCGAGTCAACTGAAGGCCTTAGCTGGAACAGGATAGAAAAGTCACACATGCATGAGATAGACAAGGAACGGAAGTTTTTTTTTCTTTTTCAGCTCTACAACAGAACACGCTACCCACAGACTTTGAACTTCCTTAATCAATATCAATTAATTAACGAATTCGACCCGCGGTTAAAACTGTTTATTTATGTCAATGAACTTGAGAGAAAGTAAACTAAAAAGAGTGGGGGTAAATGCTAAAAACGTGATGAATATTCCATTAAGAACAACTGAAAAGTGAATATTTGAACAAATCGTTATTATTTTCTTTCTTGTAGTGGTCGTGCTATCAGTGTCAAAGTTTGACCAGTGCAGGCCCGCGATTTTGACAGCTTGTCTAACTTGGTTTTACGAAAATTTGTCCTCAATAGGATGTTAAGTTCCTTTTACCGGAGTTACGAGTTGCGCAATAATAAATTCATTTGTTCCCATCGTGGAGTCATATCCTGAGGAATAACCGAAAATTCAATGAGCCTGTCAGGTAACGAAATTATCAGTGAAAGAGAAAACATTTATCAAGGATGTTTCTCTCATAATGTTAAGAGGGCTCAACACCAGAGATAGCAAGTTTGCTCAAGGTAAGATAACCATCTGCCTGGGTTTTTTATTTTTGGTTTTTTGATTCAGGTTCCCGTTCGTGAGCCGCTACACTCGTATGTATGCTGCACCGGCTAAGGTTAAATTTGCCTAGAGCGACAGTGTTTTCATTAATTCGTCTAGCCATCTTTTTTTTTTTAATAAATAAGGCTAGAACAAATATGAAGCAAAAAATATAACTGTCACCGTACGCGGCTTCAAACTCGAGCCAGTTATACTGTTTGCTGATCCAGACTTTTATTTATTTAACTTCGCCTAACTGAAATACTAACTTATATACATTAAGACTGACGCATGAATGCAAGGAGAGGAAACGTAGCTGAGAAGCAAAATAAAACATCTGCCTGGCCTTTGCCATACCATATATGTTTATTCCAATTTTTTTTTCATAAAAAATTCATATAACAATCTGTAAAAAATATATTCTATGCTGCAATTTTGATACCCGTAATCTTCCTATTTATCTACCGGACTTCTACAAAAAGTGTCTCGATGCGTGGTATGATTTTAAATACAACAAACCTTGTTTCTTATGACGATGTTGTGAACCAAACAATATGGAACAATAAGTTTATCCTTACTGAGAACAAGTCGTGTTATATAAAACATCTGGGCGTCCATGAAATCGTTAAAATAGGAGATTTAATATCTGACAATGGTATTTTTCTCGAAAGTGAAAAATTATTACAAGCTCGACTATCTACTGTCCGCTTTTTAAATTAATGGGCATCGTTAATTCTATTCCTAACGAATAGAAACTTATCATGAAACAAAGTCAACAGCATATTTGTCCTCCCTTGAACGACACGTTTCAAATAAACATAGAAAGCACTAAGGTAAATGTTTTGAAAGTTACATCGAAAATGCTTTACAATGAATTTGAACGCAAAAAGCAAACGGTGCCTTCCTCTCAAAAGAAAATCAAGCTAAAATATCCAGATCGTTCTCTGGAATGGAAAGAAATCTACTCTCTTCCGTTTACCGTCGCAGACGACACTATAAACTAGGGAATTTCTGTACAAATTGTTAAATAACATTGTTTTTACATTTGATAAATTATTCAGATTTAAAATGATTGATTCTCCTCTTTGCGCCTTTTGTCAAACAGAAGTCGAGTCTCCTGAGCATTTACAGTTTTTCCTGGATTTTTGAACAAAGGATAATCTCAACATCCTTAACGCTAGAAAATGAAATTTTTGGAGTATTCAATGTCGTAGGGGACTTTCATATTCTAAACCATATTATTTTATTAGCTAAATATTATATTTATAAATGTTAATTAAATGTCATACATCCTCCTTTAAAGGTCTTCATAGCCAAGGTTAAAGCAATTTACCAGATTGAACAGAAAATTGCAGCTACCAGCAATAAATTGGTGAAACATCATAAAAAATAGAACAAATCTTTACCCTGATTCAGTTAATTTAGTCTTTTTGTGATAGTGTATGTATAGATCTATTTAATAGGCCTCTCTGCTTCCTTTTTTATTTTTTGTGTCCGTCCTTTTCACATTTTTTCCCTTTTTTATGTAAAATTGTAAAACTATCATTATAGTACCGTTTCGCTCGTAGCTCTTGTACAACCTACAAATAAAAACAATAAAACACAAAAAAATAAATATAAGTTAGACGAGGGAAATTCGAGGTCATCCCTGTATGTAAAAAAAACCCTGAATAGATCCATCATTAATTTTAAGAATTCAAAGGTTAAATGGCAGCTTTATTGAGCAAACAATCTAGATTTTACAACTGACTTTTGATGACGTCAAGTGCAAGCTACCTACACAAATAAACTACCTTAGAAATATAAAAGAGACAAAATTACGAGTTTGTCGAAACAGAAAAGGTTTTTACTAGTACGTTATCGTGAATCTTTCACCCCAGTGATGACATAAACTTTTGTTTTTTTTTCAGAAATTTTAATTCATAAATCTCAAGTCACAGTTTAAGTAGTTAGCAATTCAGCAAATACCTCGCCAGAGGAACAACATTTTAACTCTTGGCTGTTTGTGGCATGTTCATTCCAGGGTTAGCCATCGATCTTGTTGAGCTGGAGTCATAAGTGCCAATGTCAAAGAAGCGTTCTTACGGTAGGCATGTGTTCTAGTGTGTCGTACATCAGTGATCAAAAAAACATGATGCTTGCTGAATGAGTTATTATCAGACGATATCTTCATGGGAGAATAACTCAGTTATGTTGTAATATTCTATTTAACGTTCGGCAAAGCGTGGCAGGCTGAGCTGCAAGTCATCCCGAGTGGCTAACAACAATAACTTGCCGTGATGACATCAAAAAGCTGACGGGAGACATTTCAGGGAGATCGCGCTGTATTTCTTTAAAATTTTGGATTTTTTCAATCCAATGAGAAATAAATCACACCTGTTCCCTTCCCCTAGAAAAGTAATCCAAGGAACGAGAACTGGGAAGGAGGGATGGAGTGGCGCTCGTCTTCCACAAATGTGGCCCGGGTTCGAATCCGGCCCGGTGTCATGTATGGGTTGAAAATTCTCCTGTCCGTTTCTGGCCTAAAACTTTCAACCGAGGTTTTAATCATTCGAAAATCCATGCAGCTCATCAGTTATGTGATTCGAAAGCAGACTACAGTCAAACCTTCGGGAAATGATCCAATGACTTATCCGTATCTAACACTTTATACAGCAGACGCTCCACAGCAGACGCACTGGATGAAACTCGATCCCAGAAAAAAAAAAGGGGGAGGGATATGAAGGGTCCTCCACAGAGATTTTTTTTGTACATTTTCAAGCTTCTCCTCGACCAAATGAAGGCCTTAGCTGGAACAGGATAGAAACGTAACACATGAGAAAGGCAAAGAACGGAAGTTTTTTTTTTCTTTTTCAGCTCTACAACAGAACACGCCCCTCACATACTTTAAACTTCCTTAATCAATATCAATTTATCAATGAATTCCGCCCGCAATTAAAACTGTTTATTTATGTCAATGAACTTGAGAGAAAGTAAACTAAAAACATTGGCGATAAATGCTAAGAACGTGATCACTATTCCATCAAGAACAACTGAAAAGTCGATATTTGAACAAATTGACATCGTTTTCTTTCTTGTAGTGGTTGTGCTATCAGTGTCAAGGTTATGGAACAGTGTCAAGGTTATAGAACAATAAGTTTATCCGTATTGAGAACAAGTCGTGTTATATAAAACATCTGGGTGTCCATGGAATCGTTAAAATAGGAGATTTGATATCTGACAATGGTATTTTTTTCGGAAGTGAAAAATTATTACAAGTTCGACTATCTCCTGTCCGCTTTAATTTTTTAAATTACTGGGCATCGTTAATTCTATTCCTAACGAATGGAAGCTTATCATCAGACAAAGTCAACAGCATATTTGTCCTCCCTTGAACGACACGTTTCAAATTAACATAGAAAGCACTAAGGTAAATGTTTTGAAAGTTACATCGAAAATGCTTTGCAGTGAATTTAGACGAAAAAAGCAAACGGTTCCTTCCTCTCAAAGAAAATAAAGCTGAAATATCCAGATCTTTCCCTGGAATGGAAAGAAATCTACTCTCTTCCGTTTACCGTCACCCGCGATACAAAAATTTCAGTACAAATTGTGAGGTAACGTCAAGAGAAAATGAGAAAGAAACAATAAAATACAAAAACAAAATACAAGTTTGAAGAGGGAGTTTCGAGGTCATACCTGTATGTAAAAAAAAAGAACCCTAAATAGAGCCATCATTAATTTTAAGAATTCAAAGATTAAATGGCAGCTTTATTGAGCAAACAATCTAGATTTTACAACTGAATTTTGATGACGTCATGTGCAAATCACCTAGACAAATAAACTACCTTAGAAATATAAAAGGGATAAAATTATGAATTCGTCGAAACAGCAAAGGTTCTTTACCAGTAAGTTATCATGAATCTTTCACCCCAGTGAAGACATAAACGTTTGGTTTTTTTCAGAATTTTTATTGCATTAATCTCAAGTCACAGTTTCAGTAAAACAAATTTAGTTTCCTGAACAAATTAAAACTAATCAGAATGTTTATTTACTATGACAGAAAACAAATCCTACGCAAATTTTAAAGGAAGATATCCACAATTTGAATTTCAAGCCACTCAGACTATAAACAACACTAATCCTGTCTTAGATATTGAGCAATTTAGCGCGTACTCCGCCAGAGGAACGATATATTAACTCTTTGTTGTTTGTGACATTGCCATTCCAGGGTTAGCCATCGAAGTCATAACCGCCAATGTAAAAGACTGAGGCCTTCTAACGGTAGGCATATGTTCTAGTACAGTGATAATCTCCAAGGTGACATGCATCAGTGATCACAATACCATGATGCTTACTGAATGAGTTAGTATCAGACGATATCTTCATGGAAGAATAACTCAGTTATGTTGTAACACCCTATTTAACGTTCGGCAAAGCGTGGCAGGCTGAGCTGCAAGTCATCCCGAGTGGCTAACAAGAATAACTTGCCGTGATGATATTAAAAAGCTCACGGGAGAAATTTCTGGGAGATCGCGCTGTATTTCTTTAACAGCTTTGATTTTTTTTCAGTCCAATGAGAATTAAATTACACCTGTTCCCTCCCCCTAGAAAAGAAACCCAGCTAACAGAGATGGCGGAGCACTTGCCTCCCACCAGTGAGGCCCGAGTTCGATTCCAGCCTGGTGACATATCTGGATTCAGTTTGTTGTTGGTTCTCGCCTTGCTCCGATGTTTTTTTTCTCCGGATTCTCCGGCTTTCCTATCTCAACAAAAACCGACATCTTCAAATTCTAATTCGACCGGATAGAGAACCTGCATGGAAACCAGCCACGGCTGTTGTGCTACGTCTCTGAATATTGTAATTAATTTGTTTATATATTTTTAGGAACCTGACATCCTACTAGACGTTGGTTCCAAGTAAAGATGTACATGAGTGATTATACCACGGAGTATAAATTTGCACTACCGCAAACAACATAGCCTGATGTGTTATTAATATTTCAGGTGCCTTTATTCTTGTCCTTTGAATAACGTACTGGAGATGTTACCGTATTTGGAATTCATCTTACTCTTCGTAAGCCTTTTTCCTAAGAACACTGCTGGCTCCAACAGTTGCCGCACCAGTTTTTCAGATACAGATCATGTCCTGACTGGTCACGTGATGCAGACTCTCAATCACAAGTCTTTTGAGAGCTGCACATTTTCCTGTGAACTGGAGCCGCAATGCTTCAGTGTCAACTACATTTCATTGGGCAAAACGTGTCAACTGAACGACGCAACCAAGGAATACTTTCCTGGTGACTTGGTGAAACAGAAGGGATCATTTTACATGGGTATGGTGATTCGCAGTTATAACCCTTGTACGAGCATGCGCTGTGAGAACGGAGGAACTTGTGTTAGCAGACCTTCTCTGAAGTGCAAGTGTCTGAAAGGATTCAGTGGACCTCGTTGCGAAAGTAAGAACATTTTTTCCTCTTGCTATACTTATGTGAACCAAAAGCGTGCTTAGAAATATAAGGCAAAACTTTTTGGTAGCCCTAGGTAGGAGGCGGGTAAGGAAAATATATACCAACTGCAGGGTAAACAAACATAAAGGCGAAAACTGTGGCTGTCAGGGAACCAAACAATGGAGTTTACAATCGATGGAACTGGCATCGCACTGTAACTTAGTGGGCTAATTTGATTTCCACAGATGGCACCAGCTCAATCACTCGATCTCTAGCCAGTTATGTTTTCAGCAACATAAATACCATGAAAGAAGCAAAATGAATGGTCCTTTAAATAAGTCACAAAGCCATCCACTTCGTCGGCATGCATTGCTTATTACTTTGTCGAAATTCCAGTCTATTGCCTCCGGGGGAACTTGAATTTTTCTGTGTGTCAGTAAAGCATGCATAGAAGTAAACTACATTCACGTCTTTTTCTCTCCAGTTCACTCGGTCGTTTTTGCCGCAAATCATTTGTCGATAGGCTAACGATTTCACCAAATGACGATTTCTGAGTCATGATTTTGGCCACGTACAGAAATACCGTTATATTGAACGAAACCTGAAAATAGCAGTTTACTAAGATAGAGAGACATTAAAGAGATAATGATAAACCATGAACGAACAAGGATGGTTCGGGATGGAGAAGATTGACACGGATTACAAACGAAGAACTTGAAAAGTTTAGGCAAAACTATTCAAGATGCGGAAACATGTAGTGACGTAGCTTCTTTAAGTCAGGGTCTACCAGATTATTACTAACTGTGTTTTTAAAACAGCTCTTCAAGCACTAGGGATGGAAAGTGGTACAATTCCTGATGGTAATATAAAAGCTTCGTCTGAAAAGACTGGTTATGACGCGTGGAAAGGGCGACTGAATGGCCAATCCTGTTGGATGCCAGCAAACGATAATACCACTGAATACATCATGGTGACGTTTGCAACAGTGGTAAGGATTGTTGCCATAGCTATCCAAGGTGCCCCAAAGGATGGTTGTTGGGTTAAGAGTTTCTCTATTCGATATGGTGCTGCGAGCGCTGTGGTAGTTGACTCTGAGGTAAAGAATTCATTGTATCCCTAACCGCTCATTTGTTTCATAATCGGGTTTTCGTCAATGAAGCCGAGTTGTAGACTGTTGAGAGTAATAACATTTTAATCCTGGCTTTGAATTCAGGCATTTTGTATTTAACCATTATCTCACGAGAGCACATTAGATATGAGACACAGTTATGACCCGGGGGCGGGGGGCGGGGGGGCTCCCATATAAAATGGACGGGAGTGGTTGTCGCAAAGTTTGTAAAGAACCCCTGAGAGATACCAATTCCCTGTTTTGTGGGCGTAACCTTAAATTTATTTCATCCTTAAGAGGTATCAACTCTAAAACAACACATTAACTGACACTTTTAAATAACGATAAAAACGATTTCTTCAAATACTTTCTACTCGTAAAGTTGATTATCACATATCTCCTGTCGTACGTTTTTTGGCTCAATACCCTAAAAGGTACCGCGAAAGCTCTCACTGAGGACCTTCTGAGGCTGATCACCCTAAGAGATACCAAAACAGCTCTTTTAGGGCCATAGTCAGCCATACCTTTGTTTTTGTTTACATACGAGAGTTTGGCTATTACATTTTACTCGGAGCATGTCGAACCAAAGAAAATCACTGTGAAACTATTAAATATAAAGAGACATACTTTCAGGCACACAACTTACAGGAAAGCAAAAAGATTTCACATCACCGTGTAACATCAATAATTTCGATGGCATCGAAAATGGCAGAGGCTGACTGAGACTTTTAAAGGTACTACGAGCATCCCCACCCTTTTTATATGGGAGTACCCCCCCCCGGAATGGGCGATTAACAATCAGTCCGCGAGCCTCAGTTTGTTATAATCATATCCTAATTATTGTTGCGAATAAAAAATTCTTTTAGTTTGATTTCGAGGTAATAGCAAAAAAATTCAAATTACATTTCATCTTCATTGTTTATGCAGGCATATAAGGCGAATTCGGACAAGAACACTGTAGTCACAAACAAGTTCTCAAGTCCTCTTTATGCCACATGGATTAGAATCTATCCTGCAAGCTGGTCTTCATGTATTGCAATGAGGCTAGAAGTGTACGGTTACTAGTAGCTACAACCTCCCACTTGCTTATGGGATTCACTACACATTCCTACTGGCGCGTATGAGCATACGTGTTTTTGGTTTGTTATCTTTCACATACAGACTCGACCATTTACTGAACTACACGCGGTATTGACAAAAAAATCCTTGCAATGGCATAAAATGTCAGCGGCAAGACACAGAAGCCAAAAAAAGGAGCCTCGTGATTGACTACAGCGAGGTTTCCGCATTGACAGTGGTTCCAAGCTCAAGCAACATAGATGATGCGTTTACACCTTGAACAACCGGCCTAAAAGCTTACTTCGACTTTTCAGTTCCAGGAAAGTCGAGTACGTTTGATAAAGAGTGTCCCTGATAAACAGCCGAAATGTTCTAAAAGTAGCGACTCTTAGTTTAGTGGGGCTGCTTCCTTTCCTTCTGGTGGTTAAATAGTGTGTCATGTCAGATGTACATGTGGGACCCTTGTATTGTATATATTTATCCATCTTTAACATTTTGAATAAACCTTGAATATACATAGCGTTGAAGATTGTAAAATACGGAGAAAATCCTTGGGTTGCTTCCTTTTCCTTCCAGTAGCTTAATAGTGTATCACATGCACATGTTTATTGTATATATCGATCCATCTTCCACCAATATTTGAAATAAAACTTGAATTTACATGGTGTTGAAGTTTGTTAAATATGGAGAAAATCCTTGAGAAATATATGTCATGCACAAACTCTTTGCGGAAAATCACGTTCGCCAAGCCATATAACTCACAAGAGACGAATCCTGTTGATAAGGTTAACAACCGGCCATGAAATTTTGACTTAATTAACGGGGTAACCGTACTTAACGGGTCAGGGTCGATTTTAAGTGATGTTTGACAGATATATCACAACTGCACATCTAAACAACTTTGTTAATAAGCATCCGGAATGCAGATATAATTTTTTTTTAAAAATTTAAACTTCAATCTGTACATCTAATATTAACCATGGGAAGATTAACATAACTCGTTCGACGGGGTAAAATTATAATGAATTATACAAGTTGGGATTTCCGAGTGTGACTATTGGCCGTATTAATGGGGCGGCCAAATTAACGGCCGGGCGTTTTCTCTAAGAAAAGATATGGGCGTTTCGCTGGGACAGAAAAAGTGGCCGTAATAACGAGGTGACTGTAAGGCAAGGTTCCACTGTAGTGTTTTCTTTTTTATATTTGTTTCAGCCTCTTCTATAACATGAGTCCCTGGGTACAAATTTAAGTCAGTCAGCTGATTAAATCTGGCATTGACATCAGCTATGTGTGGAGTTTGAGTTAAATGTTTCAAATGTAACGAGTTTCCTCTCAAACAAGTGAATATTTGAACAAATTGACACTGATTTCATACGTGTGGTGGTATTAGGACAAAACACTGTCAAAATAAAAGTAAACATTGTTTGAGTCGTGTCCACGATTTTGACAAAATGTCTAGCTATAATTACGAAATTTTACTTTTAAGAGGACGTTTATATTCCTTTCACCGGAAAAGGTTTATGATTCGCAATTCACGCTGTTAGGATGAAACTAGATAAACACTGAAAGCGGTGACGAAATTTCCCGGCAAGCGAAAAAAAAAAAGAGTTTCGGCGAGAACCCTGAATATCGTCAGAAATCACCACAAACCTCAAGAAACATGAAACGTTTACACAAGGTAACTTTCTGTTTGTTTGGCCGGGGACTAATTTAATGCGGTTTCCATTTTATTTTGATTTGATTATTTTGATTTATTGTTATTTTATTTTGATTCAGACGGCGTACTAAATTCTTTTTAAAATAATGGATGTATTTAATTCGGTACATTAGAATCAGTTTGTCGAGCGCTTAAATCATATTAATGGCTTGTAAGAGAGCCTCTTGTAACCGTGAACGAGAAATCGTACAATTGTGGTACTAAAGCTCTCTAAAGTTTGCTTTCTGCAATGCTTCACTCTGTCCATCAGTAAGGTTTAATGTAAGAGTGAAGCGGCGTTTGAACCGGCCCTAATCTGGAAAGTTGCTCTTGTCAATGAATTAAACGGTGTTATTAACTTGCCAAGCGGTGTATCACAAACATGATGATATAAACGGCGACTGATAACGATAATTACAATCTATTTTTTCCAGAAATGAAAAGCAAAAAAAAAAAAAGAGTAATTTTCAAAAAGTAGGATCTAATTTCTAAGCTTTAGTCAGGCGGTACCTGAAGCTATAAAGAGGTAACTAAGGTTTGGTGACCATTGAATATTACAATCAATAGATTAGGTACGGTAAAACTAAGTAAATGGATTGGTCAATATAACTACATCCGAGATAAAAATTAACATCAGTCGGTAGATAAACATACGCAAGTGATTCCTTTAGCAGGTGGGAGAAAGCAGCTACAAAACAGAGGGATATACAGATAAGGACATACCATTTTAAAGCTGTGACTTTGTTCATTTTAAGGGTATATGAAAAACTGCACCATTTTCTACGGAGCTCTGAATTGATGTTTTCGTAGGGGGAGGGAGTCTAAAGTGAATTTTCATAAGAAAAGAAATCACGCCACGGTATTTCGAAACTTTTAGCTTTTCTCAACGACGCTTAATTAGCACCTATTCCTCGGTCTACCTCAACATAGACTCCATGGGCAGATTACTGCCGCGTGTACCTTTGTGGGGATTTGTCCGAGAAAAAGTCACAAGCAATCTAGGCCAGTTTTTTCATAATACAGTAATATGTTAATATATACGTCAGCATATAGCCTTTTCGGAGTAGCTTAGTGATGTTACAATTAGTTAACTAAATTATTAACTAAAGAAAACACCCTATCACCAAAATCACATGCGCTTTGTAACACGGGATTAAAACGTTGTAAACACTGATTTACTTGCAATATTTTCCAGTGACTTCCAGTAATTGTCAAGCTTATTATGTATTTTTACCACAGATCACGTGATCATTCTTACGTTTGAACTACACACCGGGGATGATACCGTATTCGGAATTCATCTTACTCTACGTCATCCTCTTTTCTAAGGACACCGCTGACTCTAGTCGCTGCCTCACAAGTTTTTCAGATACAGATCATGTTCTCACTGGTCACGTGATGCGGACTCTTTATCACAAAACTTTTGAGAGGTGCACATTTTCCTGTGAACTGGAGTCGCAATGCTTCAGTGTCAACTACATTTCGTTCCACAAAACGTGTCAACTGAACGACGCAACCAAGGAATACTTTCCTGGTGACTTGGTGAAACAGAAGGGATCATTTTACATGGGTATGGTGATTCGCAGTTATAACCCTTGTACGAGCATGCGCTGTGAAAACGGAGGAACTTGTGTTCTCAGTCCTTCTCTAGAGTGCAAGTGTCTGAAAGGATTCAGTGGACCTCGCTGCGAAAGTTATGATCCTTGCGTGAGCATGCGCTGTGAAAACGGAGGAACGTGTATTAGCAGGCCTACTTTAAAGTGCAAGTGTCTTAATGGCTACACTGGTCTTCACTGTGACGGTAAAAACATCATTTTCGTTTAGCTTTCTTTAGCGTCTTTTTTGTTTTCTAATCAAATAATCAATATACTGAGAGGTGAGATTTAAGTCTTACAATATGCCAATGTAAACTACTGTTAGAATTTTAACTCCTGTCCTAAGATTAAGTAACTTGAGTGAAACGTTTTTTGTAGCCCATATATTACTAACTACTTATTAACCGAGAGTCGGATCTTTACGGGAAAATCTCAAACCGAGATCTTGCCTTATTGAGGTCAATACGACAAAGTATTGCTCGGTCAATACGGCAAGGCGGAGGTTTGAGATTTATCCGTAAAGACCGACCGTTACATGTTCGTAAAGAGATGAATTCAAGGTTAATAAGTTGTTTATTATATGACATCTTGTTTGTTTTTGCAGGCCGTAATCGGCCCGCGGGCACTATGGGAGAATAATGCCCTGGAATGGACCAATTTCGATATATTAAAATTCAGCCAAAAACAATAGACCTCAGCACGAGGCTCTGGGGAATAAACGCCACAAAATCTGACTGATGTCTATTGTTTTAGGCTGGATTTTAATATACCGAAATTGGTCTATTAGCCAATCAGAGGGCGCGTTATATGGCTGCAAACACAAGCCATATAATAAAAGGCTATCACCAGAATCAGAGCACCCCGAATTATAACAATGGTTTTTCTTTATAACAATACTATTTGTTTTAATCAGCTCTTCAGGCTCTTGGAATGGAGAGCGGGGCAATTCCTGATGGGAGTATAAAAGCTTCCTCTACAAAGACTGGTTACGATCCTTGGGACGGACGCCTAAATGGAAACTCCTGTTGGATGCCAGCACAAAATAGCAATTCCGAGTACATTACGGTGAGGTTTGTAGCCCAGGTAACCGTTGTTGCCATAGCAACGCAAGGTGCCCCTATCGATAGCTGTTGGGTGAAGAGTTATATTATTCGATATGGTGTTCGACTTGCTATATCACAAGACCCCAAGGTAATCTACTTACAATCTTTGTAATCCTCTCTTAATTACATGTATTTGCAACAACAGCAACTATTCTAAGATGTTCTGAAAATTCGAAACAAACCAACCTCTCGTAGCAATGATAAGTGAATAAAGATGGTGAATTTTAAGCTCGGTAATGAAATGTGAAAGATTAATTGATCAACATGACACGAGCGTGGGACAAAGAAAAAATCTGAGTCTCGGACAGGAATCGAACCCATGACCTCGACAATGCTGATCCTAGCAGTATGCAAGACGCCTGTCACATATGAACTCAGTTAAATGACCTTGCTCTCCATGAGTTCTCGTAGCTCAGTGGATAGAGCGAAGCAGTCCCCTTCTGTGAAAAATTGCAGCTCACTGACGAGAGCCTCAAGGCTGTCATTAAGTAGTTGGGTGAGTCTAATTAATGGGCCGAAAATTTAGCGAGAATACACAGAAGGCAATGAAAGCTATAGAATGTATTTTGACCGTGAATGTCTGACTGGATAAAGACCAGCTCGTATTATGAAAGGACAAGTTACCGAATTACCTCAGCAAGGCAGCGGTCGAAAAGCTAGAATTTCGAAAAAAAAAAACCCAGTGATCAACTAACTGATGAAACAGTTAATGAACTGTTTCGCAAAATAGCGTGATGATTTGTCCGTGTCTCGAAATCAATCATTTGCCTCAATTAACGTTCGGCCTCTGCAAATTAATGATCTAGCCGCTGCTGACAATTTGCGGTATTTTTCTCAACTCCCTTTCCCGATATGTGTTCTTTCTTTTGTGTCCAGAAAAATAGAAACAAACTATTTTTATTTCTGATGCAGGTGTACCAAGCGAATTCAGACAAGGCTAGCATTGTCACAAACAAGTTCTCAAGTCCTCGCTCTGCCGAATGGATCAGTATCGCTCCAACAAGTTGGTCGTCTTGTATTGCGCTGAGACTAGAAGTGTACGGATACTAGTAGCTACAAACTGACGCTTCTTTATGGGTTTACTTATGACATCCTTGCTGACCTGTGTGAGCATGCGCATGTCTACTTTGTTATCTCTCATAAGCTTACTCGACCACTTTTGGAACTGCAAACGGACTGTTCAGAAAAAAATCGTTACGATACCTGAAATATCAGGTCCTATCGTTCTGAGTAACGGAAAAGACAGTAATGATTGCCTAAGACGAGGTTTACTCTATAAGTTATAGAAAAATGAAACACCAGCTACCGTTAAATGCCGTCTGTACGTAAGCCCTGGGCTTAGCTAACTTCGTGAAGACTTAGAGGAAAGTGACCCTGATTAATCGTTTAATCTCTTGTACATTCCTATTTATATTCCATGGCCAGGGGAAGTTTATAAAACGGAACCTCCAGTAAGCGACCACCTAAAATGTCAAGCCTTGGTGGTCGCTTACCAGAGCTTAGATCATATTGGGTCAAACTTTTGCCTCATTAGCATTATGGTAACTGCAGAGACTTACCCCCTGCTTTAAAAGTTTTATTCTTGTGAAAAGTCAATTTTGAGAAAAAATCCGGTACTTCCCATTTAGAAATTTCCGTCTCTTGTACTATCCTAGCCTGCGAACGCAGATGTATATCGGCTGTCGCTAGTCTCCGCCGAAAGTAACGTCTGCGAACCCGAGCTAGGAAACGATTTCTGTGACGTAGGAATTTTAGGCCAATCACTGTTTAGCTCAAGTAGCCCCAGAACCACTGCGCGAGGTATTCGCTGCGAGGAACACTCGAGTTTCATTCTATCATAGAATCTGATTGGCCGAAGAGAAACAAAAGTCATTACGTCGTAGAAATCGTTTCCTGGCTCGGGTTCGCAGACATTATTTTCGGCAGAGACAAGCGACAGCCGAAAATACGTCTGCGTTCGCAGGCTAGTACTATCCAGGAATGTATGCGATAATGTTGCAACACCTGATTATCCAATATCTGCTCTATATGGTCTATTACGAGAGGCTAAAAACAAGAGGCAAATTCAAACTTTTAGCTGTAAAAGTGGTCGCGGTCGCTTAAGAGCGGCGGTCGCTTACAAGAGGTTCCAAATGCTGTGATTTGCCTTGGAAACTTTTGTTATTTTGGAAAACTGGTCGCTGAGGAGAGGTGGTCGCAACCGAATGGCAGGTGGACCAATTACCAAGGGTCATAATATAAGCAGCATTTTGTGGAATGATCTTAGCTAGTCTGTCAAACCTTTCAGAAAACACTGTTATATGTAACAGTAAACTAAAACCTCAATAAAAACCTCAAAAAATTAACTAGGTCAAGTAAATGGTTAATGTTAAAATTTTCAAAAAATGTAGAAAGTCTGGCATAGGAATATGTTAGCTCCAGGTTTGCTCCACGGCTTCCCTAGATTGTATATAGTGACCGAAATCATGCGAAACATAAGTTCTATAGCGCAATGCATTGGTTGCATTCTTTTCCAGCTGCTTTTAAACATAATTTCCCCACAAGAAAAAAAAAATCAAGTTCACTTGTTTCTGACTGAGCCCAGGAAGAGGTAAACTAAATGTTTTGGGGTCAATGTTGATAATGTGATGAGTGTTCCCTTTTGGAGCGAATCGGCAGTGATTTTTGCTTCTTCTAGGCTAAAAAATATATACATAGCACGCGTAATCAAAGTAAACATTGCTCGTGCTCACCCCAGTTTTCACGCAGTCAAAATAAGGATCAGGAAAACACTAACTCTTACGGGAACGCCTTGTAAGAGGGCTTGCGTTGTGTCCGAAAACCTGTCTAACATGTTTTTACGACCATGTCAGTGTTATTCCGCAATGGATGATTCTATTTCTTTTGTAAGGTCCTAATATTTTCAATATATATGCAAGTGAAAAATATTAAGTGTCAGTGGCAAACCTTTTTCCATAGAACTTATGACATCTCCTGACTACACTTTTTCCACTTTTAAATATATGCAAGGCGTTTGGTAACAGTTTCCAATGATCTTTGAGCCCTGCTATATTGATGAATCAATATACTACCACCTAACGGTTTACATTGTTGCTATGGTAACCTTTCGCGTCACAAAAATGACAAAAACTTGTTCAACAACGATTGGATTGAAGGAATCTACCAAGAATAATACTGATTCCAAATTTGAACTTATAAGTTCAAATTTTGAATCAAAGGGAAAAACGAGGATGGTTTGACGATTCTTCACCACTCACCTCTTGGCTTTTTCCGTGGCTTTGCTTATCGCGCAATAAAATGTGATGGAAAAAAAAAGAGGATTCTAGCCTAATTAACATCTTCAAAAGTTATGTAGATGTTTGTTTTGAACTGTGAGGCATTGACTCGACTGTGCATTACAGTATATGAGTAATTGGTCATGGACTTTTTAAAAGATCATATTGACAAAAATGATGCCATATGCATCTGCTGCGGTGTTTTTTCAGTATTTTTATTTTTTATGTAATTTTTATTTATTATATAGACAAAAGGTTTTTACTGAAAAATACAACACCCGAAAAATTCATACGAAACTACATTCTGGACCCAATAGGCGTCAATTGACGGCTGATCGTGCAAAACGTCCGTTACGGTGGCTTGAAGATATGAGTCGTATCTTTTCGTGTTTAAAACAATATTTGGTTCGTTCGCTGGGCGCGGTCTGGGTACAATATTGTTTATACCTCTCCAGCTGATAAAATTTCATATCTTTGCACCACCGTGTGATAATGCTCTGTCTAATGCAGTTTCGATATGCCAACGTCGCTAATAAATTTTGAGGATGTAGACATCAAGGTCGAACGGCATAGACTGAAATTAAAGAATTCTTGTGTGAAAAGGATCGTTTTCGAAACGTTAGCTCTAAAAACCATCAATTATCTTCCTCAAAATTAAAAACCGCACCTTCAAGGTATTGAATTTTTCCTTGAAGAAAAATTGATTTGTGTTTGCCCAGACAGATGGCAATCAACACAGACAGGCGAGCTAAGGATATGGAAAGCATCATTCAGATAATTTTTTAAAACAATGTTTCTTTAAAATATTAAAATAAAACCGTGTATTAGAAAACAAGGAAAGCATACTGTACTTTTCACGTAATTTAAGCTTTTTTTCCTTACATACCGCACAGTGTAGCGCACTTTATACAACAACAGTCCGGCACACTTTGCTAATTAGGCCTGCCGCACATTGTAACAGTCCCTTATTTTAGTTGTTTCAAGTACAACAGTGAAGCTTTCTAAGTTTTACATATATGCTTTTTGCCTCTGTTTCGAAACGAGTCCTCGTGCAAATCTTTTCTTACGAATAATTTGCATGAAAATGAACTTACAGATAAGACGCAATTTCATAAGGATGAATACTCGTTTTGACACTGAGGCAATAGAGAGCAACTCGGAAATTAAATGGCCTATTGTAATACGCCTTGGCGTAACCTTGAAATGTACACTGAATGTTCGGCAGATTTTAATTTTTTATCTATACCTTAAGATCCGTGTCACATATAATACAATGTAAATGGTAGTAACATGTAGAACATAGAAATTTCCCAACTTGACGACTTCACCAAATTCTCAGAGAAATTACTCTCCGCGCGCACATGCTCCCCTGTAAGTTGGTGTCCCCGATAAAAGTTAAGCCTACTACATCGTTTTCCTCCAGATCATGTAATAATCACTAGTATCATGCACTTGAAAACACGCCAGAGATGTTACCGTATTTGGAATTCATCTTACCCTTCATCAGCCTTTTCCCTAAGAACACTGCTGGCTCCAACAGTTGCCGCACCAGTTTTTCAGATACAGATCACGCTCTCACTGGTCGCGTAATGCAGACTCTTAATCACAAGTCTTTTGAGAGCTGCACATTATTCCTGTGAACTGGAGCCGCAATGCTTCAGTGTCAACTACATTTCATTGCACAAAACTTGTCGACTGAACGACGCAACCAAGGAATACTTTCCTGGTGAATTGGTGACACAGAAGGGAGCATTTTACATAGGTATGGTGATTCGCAGTTATAACCCTTGTGCGAGCATGCGCTGTGAGAACGGAGACACGTGTGTCAGCAGTCTTCGCTTGAAGTGCAAGTCCCTTAAGGGATCCAGTGACGTTAAGAGAATTTCTACATATGGCGTTTTTTCCTTGTAACCTCAGTAATTTGAACATGAAGCGCAGTTCAAAGCCAAAACTGAAGATATCGCTTAAATAGGATGGCCGTCTCGAATCCTCTGGTTTAACGGAGAATTAACGAGGCGCAAAGTTTTGCCCAATGTCGAAATGTCTCGCCAAAACGTTTGAAATGTGAAAACTTGCGGACACACAAGGTTTTGTGATGTTGGCGGACACCAACATACCAACGTGATTATCAAGTCGGTAGATCACTCGATCTCTCGTGAAGGTGTAAGTAACATGAATTCTTAAAATTTTATTTCTGTGTGGCATATTACAGTTACCACATAGAGGATGGTGTTCCATGATCTCTGAGAAAATAATGCGTTTGAAGTCTAAAAAAACTGCTGTTGAACGCACGAGCGGAACGCGAGTGAGTTAAGCATTTTTTTTTTTAGTCTCAGAAGTGCATTATTTTCCGGCGTAGAAAACATAGGAACACCATCTTCTATTTGGTTTAGAATTAAGCATGAAAAAGTGAAAATAATTAAATCTGAGAAGGGGCGGGACATACGTTCTCTATAATTGCCATCGCTCAGCTCCGATAGCGGGCCGACAACAGCTATATTCTAAGGAGCTGTCTTCAACAGAACAATGCATTGTTTGTAACAATAGTTTTTAGCTGTAAGGTCTCTAGGAATCGAGAATGATGTAATTCCCGATGGACGCATACGGGCTTCCTCCGAAAAGACTGGTTATGACGCATGGAAAGGACGATTAAACGGAAACTCCTGTTGTATTCCATTAAAAAATAAAGCTACACTGTACATAAGGATTGCTTTTGTAACCAAGGTTACCATTGTTGCCATAGCTACGCAAGGTGCCCCTGATACCTTCTGCTGGGTGAAGAGTTACTACATACATTGGGGGTCCTATGTACCGTCTGGGGTGGTTATGGAAGCTGAACCCAAGGTAAAGTAGACATCATTCTTTTTTTATTCTTTGTCTTGATTTTACTCTTTATATTTACGTTTCGGTTTAGTTTTTTTCGAACATCGATAACAAAACATTGGAACCTTGCTTATCAGAAAAGTGATTTTATTTATATGTGCTATGCAGCCCAATCGATTGTGTACTGTCAGACTCTGTGATAGACCTTGCCGATAGTCCAAAGAACGATGGCCCTGAGTCCAGGTTAAAGTGGACAAAAATTCAGCAAACGTATGAAAATGTTCACCCCAACCTCGCTCTGCAGGCACTGAAGTGGAATGCGGGAAAGGTCTGTTGAATTTCTCTCTCCACTCTAGGCCCCCTTTTTTCAAAGTAGGCCGGATTACGGTTGGTCCAGAATTTTTAGATCATAGGCTCTTAGTCAGCGTAAATTTTGATTTCAGTTTTACACCTTGTAAGTGGGATTATCTGATTATGTTTTCTGTACTCCAGTTTCGATGTCTTTTAAACCACCCTTTTAATTCTGATACTTGCTGGGGTGTATAAAGAGGAAACGTTACAGAGAAAGACCCTGACTGGAAATTCTACCTTAAAAAAGAAAAGAAGAGAAAAGAAAAGAAACAGAACTTTATTTGTTCCTTTTCACACAGGTGTATCAGGCGAATTCATACCAGACCACTATTGTCACAAACGTTTTGCCAAATCCACCACAAAATGTCGACTTCATTCTTATCTATCCGTCAAGCTGGATTCGTGTATTGCAATGAGACTCGAAGTGTACGGATACTAATAGATCTAATAAATCTACTTTGTTATTTTTTACCACTTTGGGACGTCTGCAAGCGTTGTAAACATGATGAGAAAAACATTTTACAATAATCTTACTGTAGTATTGTGCAGTCATTTGATCTAGTAGACTTACCTGTAAATAATCTATAACAGCATAATAAAGCCTCATTTCTTGTTTACATAATTGATGTGGTCTGTTTAGATCAGCAATATACAACATAGATGTAATTTTAAAATTTTCTAGATACCCGACTAGCGGCTTAAGTTCTTGGAAACGTTGTTTAAATTAACCGTTTCCCAAACTAAAAATCATACAGCGATCCTTGTTGATGTGGAGTTAAACAAGTTTTCATCCTGGTAAAGAGTCTTAATTTGAGAGTCTTAAGAGCAGCTTCGCCTAAATATCAACTAGACTTGGAAATAGCGAAAAAATCGAGTTTCTTCAAACTCGCCCAGAATGAAGCCCTACGGGCACTAGTTACAAAAATATCGTTTTAAGTTCGATAAATCAAAATTTATTTTTTTCCGCAATTTTTTCGTTTCGATGCCCCAAATCGGCCAAAATCCATCGAAAATAAGCGGCATATTCAGAGGCTCGTAAACTCAAAAGTAAAAATCTTCATTACAAACTGATTGCACGTCGTATTTGTACTTCCTTTTTTGTCTATTTAGAGCTAAATAGATCGTGATTTGATTAGAACTTAAATATTTGACGAATTTCCTAAATTAACGACCCAAGACAGCTTTACAAGAGGTCTACATTTAGCCTATTTTCAAATGCTAAAAAGGCGTTCTGGTACACGGCTTTTCCCAAAACGACTAGTTTGGTGTAAAAGAGCATTCTTTCTTCTTCAAATTAGTGAAATAAAATTTTTGGGTAAATAAAATCGCGAGCGCTGAGATAGCGAACTAAATGCAGCACTTCTTCCTGAAAACGTGACCTTTGACCCGAGCGTAACGAAACCGATTACTGCAAGAAAACCCGGAAGAAAAGCAAACGCTTCGTTATTTTGAAACAATTTCTAGTGATATCTCTCCGAAACCATGATTGCAAGAAACTATTTCCAGATATGAAATCTTACAGGGTCAAAAAAGGAGCTAAAGGGCGCATTTTGACACAATAACTTTGTTTGCTGAAAATTGAAGTCAACGACCGTTAACGAATTCCAGTCAAATTTGCAAACTTGAAGTATGTTAGCCGATACTTACCTGAATATTTATATTAATAGAAGAGTCGTCTTCTTGGATTAACCTTCAAAAGAAACAGGATCCAGATTTGAAAACCTCTAAAAGAAGAAATGTTTAATGTTCCGTGACCTGCCCGCCGCTATAAATTAGCTTAAATTCCATGCACATGCCGACCGCATGTTTGTCGTAAAACTCACTTAACTCCACTGACAGTTTCCATGGGCAACCCCAAAATAAACAATCCCCAAAAATGTAAAGTGAAATTGGCTGTCTTCATGAACAGTTAGAAGCTAGAGTCAAGTTCCATTACCTTTTAAAAGTGCTTGATTCTACTTTGTTCACTCAGTAGTTACTGTCACGTTCGAATACTGCGTAGTATCGGTCACGCCAAAACACTGCAGACCGTGCAGACTGAGTAAGTTTCCCATACAAAGTCTTGTACGCGTTTGTCTATTGAATCAAAAGTCAAATACTGCGCTTGTGCAGCCTGTGGATAAATGACAAACTTTCAGATATATTTAACACTATTTTGTAACTAGACCCAAAAAAAGGAGTCACAATGAAAAGCCCAAACAAGTGTCTGCAGTCTGCACGGTCTGCACTGTTTTGGCGTGACCGATTCGCGGCATTCGAACGTGAGAGTAGTAGACAAAGTCGACGCAAACAAATAAATTCAAGCACTTTTTAAAGGTAATGGAACTTGACTCTAGCTTCTAACTGTTCATGAAGACAGCCAATTTCACTTTACATTTTTGGGGATTGTTTATTTTGGGGTTGCCCATGGAAACTGTCAGTGGAGTTCAGTTGGTTTTACGACAAACATGCGGTCGGCATGTGCATGGAATTCAAGCTAATTTATAGCAGCGGGCAGGTCACGGAACATTAAACATTTCTTCTTTTAGAGGTTTTCAAATCTGGATCCTGCTTCTTTTGAAGGTTAATCCAAGAAGACGACTCTTCTATTAATATAAATATTCAGGTAAGTATCGGCTAACATACTTCAAGTTTGCAAATTTGACTGGAATTCGTTAACGGTCGTTGACTTCAATTTTCAGCAAACAAAGTTATTGTGTCAAAATGCGCCCTTTAGCTCCTTTTTTGACCCTGTAAGATTTCATATCTGGAAATAGTTTCTTGCAATCATGGTTTCGGAGAGATATCACTAGGAATTGTTTCAAAATAACGAAGCGTTTGCTTTTCTTCCGGGTTTTCTTGCAGTAATCGGTTTCGTTACGCTCGGGTCAAAGGTCACGTTTTCAGGAAGAAGTGCTGCATTTAGTTCGCTATCTCAGCGCTCGCGATTTTATTTACCGAAAATTTTATTTCACTAATTTGAAGAAGAAAGAATGCTCTTTTACACCAAACTAGTCGTTTTGGGAAAAGCCGTGTACCAGAACGCCTTTTTAGCATTTGAAAATAGGCTAAATGTAGACCTCTTGTAAAGCTGTCTTGGGTCGTTAATTTAGGAAATTCGTCAAATATTTAAGTTCTAATCAAATCACGATCTATTTAGCTCTAAATAGACAAAAAAGGAAGTACAAATACGACGTGCGGTTAGTTTGTAATGAGAATTTTTACTTTTGAGTTTACGAGCCTCTGAATATGCCGCTCATTTTCGATGGATTTTGGCCGATTTGGGGCATCGAAACGAAAAAATTGCGGAAAAAAATAAATTTTGATTTATCGAACTTAAAACGATATTTTTGTAACTAGTGCCCGTAGGGCTTCATTCTGGGCGAGTTTGAAGAAATTCGATTTTTTCGCTATTTCCAACTCTAGTTGATATTTAGGCGAAGCTGCTCTTAATCGCTAGGTCCGCCAACAATTCACCTTGTTCATTTCATTTCTTCAGTCAGTAATCAAATAGTTCTTCTTCCGTGGAATTTCTTACTCTTTACTCTTTACTCTTTACTCTTTACTCTTTACTCTTTACTCTTTACTCTTTACTCTTTACTCTTTACTCTTTACTCTTTACTCTTTACTCTTTACTCTTTACTCTTTACTCTTTACTCTTTACTCTTTACTCTTTACTCTTTATTCTTTACTCTTTACTCTTTACTCTTTACTCTTTACTCTTTACTCTTTACTCTTTACTCTTTACTCTTTACTCTTTACTCTTTACTCTTTACTCTTTACTCTTTACTCTTTACTCTTTACTCTTTACTCTTTACTCTTTACTCTTTACTCTTTACTCTTTACTCTTTACTCTTTACTCTTTACTCTTTACTCTTTACTCTTTACTCTTTACTCTTTACTCTTTACTCTTTACTCTTTACTCTTTACTCTTTACTCTTTACTCTTTACTCTTTACTCTTTACTCTTTACTCTTTACTCTTTACTCTTTACTCTTTACTCTTTACTCTTTACTCTTTACTCTTTACTCTTTACTCTTTACTCTTTACTCTTTACTCTTTACTCTTTACTCTTTACTCTTTACTCTTTACTCTTTACTCTTTACTCTTTACTCTTTACTCTTTACTCTTTACTCTTTACTCTTTACTCTTTACTCTTTACTCTTTACTCTTTACTCTTTACTCTTTACTCTTTACTCTTTACTCTTTACTCTTTACTCTTTACTCTTTACTCTTTACTCTTTACTCTTTACTCTTTACTCTTTACTCTTTACTCTTTACTCTTTACTCTTTACTCTTTACTCTTTACTCTTTACTCTTTACTCTTTACTCTTTACTCTTTACTCTTTACTCTTTACTCTTTACTCTTTACTCTTTACTCTTTACTCTTTACTCTTTACTCTTTACTCTTTACTCTTTACTCTTTACTCTTTACTCTTTACTCTTTACTCTTTACTCTTTACTCTTTACTCTTTACTCTTTACTCTTTACTCTTTACTCTTTACTCTTTACTCTTTACTCTTTACTCTTTACTCTTTACTCTTTACTCTTTACTCTTTACTCTTTACTCTTTACTCTTTACTCTTTACTCTTTACTCTTTACTCTTTACTCTTTACTCTTTACTCTTTACTCTTTACTCTTTACTCTTTACTCTTTACTCTTTACTCTTTACTCTTTACTCTTTACTCTTTACTCTTTACTCTTTACTCTTTACTCTTTACTCTTTACTCTTTACTCTTTACTCTTTACTCTTTACTCTTTACTCTTTACTCTTTACTCTTTACTCTTTACTCTTTACTCTTTACTCTTTACTCTTTACTCTTTACTCTTTACTCTTTACTCTTTACTCTTTACTCTTTACTCTTTACTCTTTACTCTTTACTCTTTACTCTTTACTCTTTACTCTTTACTCTTTACTCTTTACTCTTTACTCTTTACTCTTTACTCTTTACTCTTTACTCTTTACTCTTTACTCTTTACTCTTTACTCTTTACTCTTTACTCTTTACTCTTTACTCTTTACTCTTTACTCTTTACTCTTTACTCTTTACTCTTTACTCTTTACTCTTTACTCTTTACTCTTTACTCTTTACTCTTTACTCTTTACTCTTTACTCTTTACTCTTTACTCTTTACTCTTTACTCTTTACTCTTTACTCTTTACTCTTTACTCTTTACTCTTTACTCTTTACTCTTTACTCTTTACTCTTTACTCTTTACTCTTTACTCTTTACTCTTTACTCTTTACTCTTTACTCTTTACTCTTTACTCTTTACTCTTTACTCTTTACTCTTTACTCTTTACTCTTTACTCTTTACTCTTTACTCTTTACTCTTTACTCTTTACTCTTTACTCTTTACTCTTTACTCTTTACTCTTTACTCTTTACTCTTTACTCTTTACTCTTTACTCTTTACTCTTTACTCTTTACTCTTTACTCTTTACTCTTTACTCTTTACTCTTTACTCTTTACTCTTTACTCTTTACTCTTTACTCTTTACTCTTTACTCTTTACTCTTTACTCTTTACTCTTTACTCTTTACTCTTTACTCTTTACTCTTTACTCTTTACTCTTTACTCTTTACTCTTTACTCTTTACTCTTTACTCTTTACTCTTTACTCTTTACTCTTTACTCTTTACTCTTTACTCTTTACTCTTTACTCTTTACTCTTTACTCTTTACTCTTTACTCTTTACTCTTTACTCTTTACTCTTTACTCTTTACTCTTTACTCTTTACTCTTTACTCTTTACTCTTTACTCTTTACTCTTTACTCTTTACTCTTTACTCTTTACTCTTTACTCTTTACTCTTTACTCTTTACTCTTTACTCTTTACTCTTTACTCTTTACTCTTTACTCTTTACTCTTTACTCTTTACTCTTTACTCTTTACTCTTTACTCTTTACTCTTTACTCTTTACTCTTTACTCTTTACTCTTTACTCTTTACTCTTTACTCTTTACTCTTTACTCTTTACTCTTTACTCTTTACTCTTTACTCTTTACTCTTTACTCTTTACTCTTTACTCTTTACTCTTTACTCTTTACTCTTTACTCTTTACTCTTTACTCTTTACTCTTTACTCTTTACTCTTTACTCTTTACTCTTTACTCTTTACTCTTTACTCTTTACTCTTTACTCTTTACTCTTTACTCTTTACTCTTTACTCTTTACTCTTTACTCTTTACTCTTTACTCTTTACTCTTTACTCTTTACTCTTTACTCTTTACTCTTTACTCTTTACTCTTTACTCTTTACTCTTTACTCTTTACTCTTTACTCTTTACTCTTTACTCTTTACTCTTTACTCTTTACTCTTTACTCTTTACTCTTTACTCTTTACTCTTTACTCTTTACTCTTTACTCTTTACTCTTTACTCTTTACTCTTTACTCTTTACTCTTTACTCTTTACTCTTTACTCTTTACTCTTTACTCTTTACTCTTTACTCTTTACTCTTTACTCTTTACTCTTTACTCTTTACTCTTTACTCTTTACTCTTTACTCTTTACTCTTTACTCTTTACTCTTTACTCTTTACTCTTTACTCTTTACTCTTTACTCTTTACTCTTTACTCTTTACTCTTTACTCTTTACTCTTTACTCTTTACTCTTTACTCTTTACTCTTTACTCTTTACTCTTTACTCTTTACTCTTTACTCTTTACTCTTTACTCTTTACTCTTTACTCTTTACTCTTTACTCTTTACTCTTTACTCTTTACTCTTTACTCTTTACTCTTTACTCTTTACTCTTTACTCTTTACTCTTTACTCTTTACTCTTTACTCTTTACTCTTTACTCTTTACTCTTTACTCTTTACTCTTTACTCTTTACTCTTTACTCTTTACTCTTTACTCTTTACTCTTTACTCTTTACTCTTTACTCTTTACTCTTTACTCTTTACTCTTTACTCTTTACTCTTTACTCTTTACTCTTTACTCTTTACTCTTTACTCTTTACTCTTTACTCTTTACTCTTTACTCTTTACTCTTTACTCTTTACTCTTTACTCTTTACTCTTTACTCTTTACTCTTTACTCTTTACTCTTTACTCTTTACTCTTTACTCTTTACTCTTTACTCTTTACTCTTTACTCTTTACTCTTTACTCTTTACTCTTTACTCTTTACTCTTTACTCTTTACTCTTTACTCTTTACTCTTTACTCTTTACTCTTTACTCTTTACTCTTTACTCTTTACTCTTTACTCTTTACTCTTTACTCTTTACTCTTTACTCTTTACTCTTTACTCTTTACTCTTTACTCTTTACTCTTTACTCTTTACTCTTTACTCTTTACTCTTTACTCTTTACTCTTTACTCTTTACTCTTTACTCTTTACTCTTTACTCTTTACTCTTTACTCTTTACTCTTTACTCTTTACTCTTTACTCTTTACTCTTTACTCTTTACTCTTTACTCTTTACTCTTTACTCTTTACTCTTTACTCTTTACTCTTTACTCTTTACTCTTTACTCTTTACTCTTTACTCTTTACTCTTTACTCTTTACTCTTTACTCTTTACTCTTTACTCTTTACTCTTTACTCTTTACTCTTTACTCTTTACTCTTTACTCTTTACTCTTTACTCTTTACTCTTTACTCTTTACTCTTTACTCTTTACTCTTTACTCTTTACTCTTTACTCTTTACTCTTTACTCTTTACTCTTTACTCTTTACTCTTTACTCTTTACTCTTTACTCTTTACTCTTTACTCTTTACTCTTTACTCTTTACTCTTTACTCTTTACTCTTTACTCTTTACTCTTTACTCTTTACTCTTTACTCTTTACTCTTTACTCTTTACTCTTTACTCTTTACTCTTTACTCTTTACTCTTTACTCTTTACTCTTTACTCTTTACTCTTTACTCTTTACTCTTTACTCTTTACTCTTTACTCTTTACTCTTTACTCTTTACTCTTTACTCTTTACTCTTTACTCTTTACTCTTTACTCTTTACTCTTTACTCTTTACTCTTTACTCTTTACTCTTTACTCTTTACTCTTTACTCTTTACTCTTTACTCTTTACTCTTTACTCTTTACTCTTTACTCTTTACTCTTTACTCTTTACTCTTTACTCTTTACTCTTTACTCTTTACTCTTTACTCTTTACTCTTTACTCTTTACTCTTTACTCTTTACTCTTTACTCTTTACTCTTTACTCTTTACTCTTTACTCTTTACTCTTTACTCTTTACTCTTTACTCTTTACTCTTTACTCTTTACTCTTTACTCTTTACTCTTTACTCTTTACTCTTTACTCTTTACTCTTTACTCTTTACTCTTTACTCTTTACTCTTTACTCTTTACTCTTTACTCTTTACTCTTTACTCTTTACTCTTTACTCTTTACTCTTTACTCTTTACTCTTTACTCTTTACTCTTTACTCTTTACTCTTTACTCTTTACTCTTTACTCTTTACTCTTTACTCTTTACTCTTTACTCTTTACTCTTTACTCTTTACTCTTTACTCTTTACTCTTTACTCTTTACTCTTTACTCTTTACTCTTTACTCTTTACTCTTTACTCTTTACTCTTTACTCTTTACTCTTTACTCTTTACTCTTTACTCTTTACTCTTTACTCTTTACTCTTTACTCTTTACTCTTTACTCTTTACTCTTTACTCTTTACTCTTTACTCTTTACTCTTTACTCTTTACTCTTTACTCTTTACTCTTTACTCTTTACTCTTTACTCTTTACTCTTTACTCTTTACTCTTTACTCTTTACTCTTTACTCTTTACTCTTTACTCTTTACTCTTTACTCTTTACTCTTTACTCTTTACTCTTTACTCTTTACTCTTTACTCTTTACTCTTTACTCTTTACTCTTTACTCTTTACTCTTTACTCTTTACTCTTTACTCTTTACTCTTTACTCTTTACTCTTTACTCTTTACTCTTTACTCTTTACTCTTTACTCTTTACTCTTTACTCTTTACTCTTTACTCTTTACTCTTTACTCTTTACTCTTTACTCTTTACTCTTTACTCTTTACTCTTTACTCTTTACTCTTTACTCTTTACTCTTTACTCTTTACTCTTTACTCTTTACTCTTTACTCTTTACTCTTTACTCTTTACTCTTTACTCTTTACTCTTTACTCTTTACTCTTTACTCTTTACTCTTTACTCTTTACTCTTTACTCTTTACTCTTTACTCTTTACTCTTTACTCTTTACTCTTTACTCTTTACTCTTTACTCTTTACTCTTTACTCTTTACTCTTTACTCTTTACTCTTTACTCTTTACTCTTTACTCTTTACTCTTTACTCTTTACTCTTTACTCTTTACTCTTTACTCTTTACTCTTTACTCTTTACTCTTTACTCTTTACTCTTTACTCTTTACTCTTTACTCTTTACTCTTTACTCTTTACTCTTTACTCTTTACTCTTTACTCTTTACTCTTTACTCTTTACTCTTTACTCTTTACTCTTTACTCTTTACTCTTTACTCTTTACTCTTTACTCTTTACTCTTTACTCTTTACTCTTTACTCTTTACTCTTTACTCTTTACTCTTTACTCTTTACTCTTTACTCTTTACTCTTTACTCTTTACTCTTTACTCTTTACTCTTTACTCTTTACTCTTTACTCTTTACTCTTTACTCTTTACTCTTTACTCTTTACTCTTTACTCTTTACTCTTTACTCTTTACTCTTTACTCTTTACTCTTTACTCTTTACTCTTTACTCTTTACTCTTTACTCTTTACTCTTTACTCTTTACTCTTTACTCTTTACTCTTTACTCTTTACTCTTTACTCTTTACTCTTTACTCTTTACTCTTTACTCTTTACTCTTTACTCTTTACTCTTTACTCTTTACTCTTTACTCTTTACTCTTTACTCTTTACTCTTTACTCTTTACTCTTTACTCTTTACTCTTTACTCTTTACTCTTTACTCTTTACTCTTTACTCTTTACTCTTTACTCTTTACTCTTTACTCTTTACTCTTTACTCTTTACTCTTTACTCTTTACTCTTTACTCTTTACTCTTTACTCTTTACTCTTTACTCTTTACTCTTTACTCTTTACTCTTTACTCTTTACTCTTTACTCTTTACTCTTTACTCTTTACTCTTTACTCTTTACTCTTTACTCTTTACTCTTTACTCTTTACTCTTTACTCTTTACTCTTTACTCTTTACTCTTTACTCTTTACTCTTTACTCTTTACTCTTTACTCTTTACTCTTTACTCTTTACTCTTTACTCTTTACTCTTTACTCTTTACTCTTTACTCTTTACTCTTTACTCTTTACTCTTTACTCTTTACTCTTTACTCTTTACTCTTTACTCTTTACTCTTTACTCTTTACTCTTTACTCTTTACTCTTTACTCTTTACTCTTTACTCTTTACTCTTTACTCTTTACTCTTTACTCTTTACTCTTTACTCTTTACTCTTTACTCTTTACTCTTTACTCTTTACTCTTTACTCTTTACTCTTTACTCTTTACTCTTTACTCTTTACTCTTTACTCTTTACTCTTTACTCTTTACTCTTTACTCTTTACTCTTTACTCTTTACTCTTTACTCTTTACTCTTTACTCTTTACTCTTTACTCTTTACTCTTTACTCTTTACTCTTTACTCTTTACTCTTTACTCTTTACTCTTTACTCTTTACTCTTTACTCTTTACTCTTTACTCTTTACTCTTTACTCTTTACTCTTTACTCTTTACTCTTTACTCTTTACTCTTTACTCTTTACTCTTTACTCTTTACTCTTTACTCTTTACTCTTTACTCTTTACTCTTTACTCTTTACTCTTTACTCTTTACTCTTTACTCTTTACTCTTTACTCTTTACTCTTTACTCTTTACTCTTTACTCTTTACTCTTTACTCTTTACTCTTTACTCTTTACTCTTTACTCTTTACTCTTTACTCTTTACTCTTTACTCTTTACTCTTTACTCTTTACTCTTTACTCTTTACTCTTTACTCTTTACTCTTTACTCTTTACTCTTTACTCTTTACTCTTTACTCTTTACTCTTTACTCTTTACTCTTTACTCTTTACTCTTTACTCTTTACTCTTTACTCTTTACTCTTTACTCTTTACTCTTTACTCTTTACTCTTTACTCTTTACTCTTTACTCTTTACTCTTTACTCTTTACTCTTTACTCTTTACTCTTTACTCTTTACTCTTTACTCTTTACTCTTTACTCTTTACTCTTTACTCTTTACTCTTTACTCTTTACTCTTTACTCTTTACTCTTTACTCTTTACTCTTTACTCTTTACTCTTTACTCTTTACTCTTTACTCTTTACTCTTTACTCTTTACTCTTTACTCTTTACTCTTTACTCTTTACTCTTTACTCTTTACTCTTTACTCTTTACTCTTTACTCTTTACTCTTTACTCTTTACTCTTTACTCTTTACTCTTTACTCTTTACTCTTTACTCTTTACTCTTTACTCTTTACTCTTTACTCTTTACTCTTTACTCTTTACTCTTTACTCTTTACTCTTTACTCTTTACTCTTTACTCTTTACTCTTTACTCTTTACTCTTTACTCTTTACTCTTTACTCTTTACTCTTTACTCTTTACTCTTTACTCTTTACTCTTTACTCTTTACTCTTTACTCTTTACTCTTTACTCTTTACTCTTTACTCTTTACTCTTTACTCTTTACTCTTTACTCTTTACTCTTTACTCTTTACTCTTTACTCTTTACTCTTTACTCTTTACTCTTTACTCTTTACTCTTTACTCTTTACTCTTTACTCTTTACTCTTTACTCTTTACTCTTTACTCTTTACTCTTTACTCTTTACTCTTTACTCTTTACTCTTTACTCTTTACTCTTTACTCTTTACTCTTTACTCTTTACTCTTTACTCTTTACTCTTTACTCTTTACTCTTTACTCTTTACTCTTTACTCTTTACTCTTTACTCTTTACTCTTTACTCTTTACTCTTTACTCTTTACTCTTTACTCTTTACTCTTTACTCTTTACTCTTTACTCTTTACTCTTTACTCTTTACTCTTTACTCTTTACTCTTTACTCTTTACTCTTTACTCTTTACTCTTTACTCTTTACTCTTTACTCTTTACTCTTTACTCTTTACTCTTTACTCTTTACTCTTTACTCTTTACTCTTTACTCTTTACTCTTTACTCTTTACTCTTTACTCTTTACTCTTTACTCTTTACTCTTTACTCTTTACTCTTTACTCGGGAGGAGATGACATCTGTAGCGCCAATCACCCATCCACTTACTGACCTTTCCCAACAAGTCTTAACTTACCTGATCAACCGATTAGCGGTGCTGCCCCTGGGCTACTGCTTCTTTGCCCCTGAGAAAATAAAGAAATTTGAACAGTTTTAACTTTTGTTTAAAAGTGACATTTGCACCGAATTGAGATTTTCAAACCGGATTATTGAAATATAATAACATTTGGGGGAAAATATTATTTCTTAATGCTACTTTTTAAAATAAAAAGACTAAATTTGAATAGGTATGAAGTTCAACTTTTAAACTTTGTCACAGTACAAAAGTCTCCCGTACTAAAATTTATTACTGCAACCTTCAGTTGTTTATATTATCTTTCGTAACTTTTATCAATGTTAAGGTTGGTGTTTCTGTACATAATTTGGACAAGAGTTTGCAGATCATGCCTGAGTTTATTGACGATACCTCGAGGAAGGTCCAGCACCACAGGCCTTTTTACAGCGAGGGAAATACAGTAAAAACAAAACTAACACAGAAGAATAAAAGAGGTGGAGACTGCGAGTTATTTTCCTGGTTGGCTAAAGTAGAAAAGATTACGGCTTTTGAATAGAAAGTTAAGTCAAATTTTGACAGCGGCAAATCTGCAACGCCTTCCCTAAGACAACAAGTCCACGGGAAACAGAAATTTACAGCTTCCTGAATATTCCGCAGCCAGTAACGTTATTGCAAGGCGACGGCAATCCTACCCAATCAAGGAAGAGATGAGGTAGGCACAAAAGGAGAGATTTACATTGCTCCAGAATAAATATTTTTATTAATACGAGTTGGTTTCGTTTCTCTCCTTCGTGATGGACTTGATTTATTTTTCACGTATCGCTTTCAGTTGTTTGAATTATTGCTGTTTAGATAAACAGTTAATGGCCTCCAAATCACAGTTGTGAACGGCTTCAGAGATTGTGGAGGTTTATGAACAAACTCATCACGACTGTCACTTCTGTAGATTTGAACATTATCGATGGTTTTAACTTGTTTGTTTACTTTCCGTTTCATCTTTTCTTCAGACCAAATGATACTTTACATAATTATGCTACTACTTTTGTCAAGGTGCATTGTTGCATCATCATTTTATACGATATGTCCTATGCCGTAATTATGGTGATTGTATTGGAGGTGTAAGTTTTTCTTTTTTGACAAAAGGAAACCTGCAATGTGATAACGAACTTTGAACTGGATCGTTATTAAAAAGTTTGGAATTTTCGGTCCTCCGGCCTGCTAGCGGAAAGCGTTATCTTTTACGGCATTTTTATTGTTACATTTTTAATAAGATAACGCAGTGGTTTCGAATTATCTCTCGCTCTTTCTAAAGCCCTGGAAACTTTTCGGGTCTGCAAAGCCATTTTTAGTTAATTTGTATCTAAAAACAGAAAGGTGTATATGCCTGAAACTTCTTGTATGAAGGGAACTTCTGGCCATATTCGTCGTCGTCGGCAGCCGTTCATCTCGGGAGACGATGGTACGTGTAGCGCTATGTCGATGCGGAGCATCGTCTCGAGTGGCTATAGAGTCCCACTCTGGAGTGGCAGCCTCTGGCCATATTAAGAATACGTAATTAAAACAGCTCTGTAATCATAAGGTTTGAGATTTCGCTACGGCTTTCCGGGTGCGGAAACTTTTCGGGACCCTCAAGAAACGGGCCCATGCCGGGATCATTTGTGGTCCCGAGAATATTTGCGGGCCTGTACAGAGCAGCTCCAAATTTTAACTCGAAAAATATTACAACAAAAGAATGAAAGTACAAGAAATGTAAAATTTTAAAAATCCGGAATCTCACTAAAACAGAAATTTAAGTTTTTATTTTTTCTAAAAACGATAACAACAATAACACTTATGTCACTGATCATCTCTCATTAGGTACAGCGTCCTTTGCAGACCGATTTAAACTTACTTTTACAACGCATTTCGGCGTCAGGTGCTTTTGTGTCAAAGAAGTGTAGCTACTCCGTTCTGTAGCCTTCAAGCCCGGGTTTGAATCCGCCTGGTTGTTACTTAGAATTTTTTTTTTATAAATATTTTTATTAATACGAGTTGGTTTCGTTTCTCTCCTTCATGACTGACTTGATTTATTATTCACGTATCGCTTTCACTTGTTTGAATTATTGCTGTTTAGGTAAACACTTAATGGCCTCCAAATCACAGTTGTGAACGGCTTTAGAGATGGTGGAGGTTTATAGGCAAACTCATCATGACTGTCATTTTTGTAGATTTGAACATTATCGGTGGTTTTAACTTGTTTGTTTACTTTCCGTTTCATCTTTTTTTCAGACCAAATGATACTTTGCATAATTATGCTACTACTTTTGTCAAGGTGTTCTATTTGCAACATTTGTTTGTTTATCTACAGTGCCCTCAACTAGCACAACAGTGCTAAATAAATTTGACACTTTAATAAAATAATCATTATTATGATGGTGATGATGATGGTTATTATTATTAGTATTAGTAAATACCACACAAGTGAATAGTGCTTTTCGCGCGCTCTGATTGGTTAACTCGGGGGTGATTAGCAAGTACTATTCACCTCCGAGCAGCCGGGCGCGAGAGATTTTAAAATTTCCGACCGCTTGTCACACATAAAATAACGTTTTGGTCCGCTAATTATTCAGCTTGTGTGGTATATACTAAAACAGTTATTCCCCTCAGTGTCGGTGAAAGTGATGGATATTTACCTCCACTTCGGTGAATAATTGTTAATCATTATTATCATCATCATCATCATCATCATTCAATTATTTTTCACCCGATAAATGTAGAAAACGCGAGCCGCAGGCGAGTGTTTTCTACATTCCCTCGTGTTCTCAAATGCCGTCGTGTTTTATCCCATGTAATACCCGGCTTCGGCTTCTTTATTTATTAAACAACAATGACTTAATATTATTCAGTTGAAGTTTCCTCTCTTAAGGCGGCATATTTCTTTCAGGAGTAAATTTTTGCTAAATGCTACGCGCGAAAGCGGGAGCCCTTTTCACCTCGAATGCTCTTACTCTTGTTCTTGTTCTTACTCAATTTTGTCACTCATCCAATATCCAACCTCACTAAGCAGGACTCAACGACCTCAATCATGTGTCCCATTCATTACAACGGCTTGTATTTAAGCCCTGCATTACATAATCGTAGATTCGTATTGGTAGTTGTATGAATATGATTGTAATTAAGGATTTACACTACGAATGATATTTGAAAATTCTCTCAAAATTTGCAATTTGAAAGAATTTTCAAATATCACGAGTGGTGTAAATCCGTAATTGCGCGAGCTTTAAGCTTTCATATGATTACTCATTTGTTATATGACTAAGAAAATGACGGACGCACGCTCGTTTATCTGCACTGCAGTGCAAATTAAAAGTTTTTTCAACCAGATAATATTACTCGTAATCATCAAGGTAAGTAGGTAGTTTCATCTGTTCTAGATCTCCGAAAAAAAGAAAAAGAATCCTTGACGAGTTTAGCTATGTTTACTTGCAAAATTCTGGATTCACCCGAGTCAAGAAATACCTTCAATAGGGGCCTCTTAAACTGTTATAATTAAGTAAACGGACATATATCAAGATTGGTAAGTAAGTTTTAACTTGGTATCTAAGTTTTAAGCTGAGAAAGGCACTGATTTCAGACCCGCTTTGAGTTGACGGATCGAGAACGAAGAACTTAGGAGGTTCTGAAACACTGAAACATGGCGGAAGATTAGCTTCCCTGAATTTCTCCAAGCTACTGGCCCTTGAAAAAAAATGTTTGAGGAATTGGACTTAACTGGCGAAAGATATTTAATGGTACAAAAGGCATTTTGCCCCAGAACTTCAGGTTGTGTTAAAAGACCACTAGCTTCGATATAAGAAACCTGATGATCAATGTCAACCATAATTATTGGATTTATTAAGAGGAAAACCTTTCGTGGAGTGCCTTAAATGCTCGGTTCAGACGCCGCACTTCACATGAGCGGAATCGAATGCTAATGAGGGAGAACAAAGGATTTTTCTCATTTGCATTCGATTCGGCTCATTTGAAGTACGACGTCTGAACTTGGCCTTAGTGGTACAAGTCATACTGAGCTCTGTGAGTAATCGCGTTAGATTCCGGGAGTGAAAAAAGGGGGAACCCATGCAAATAAAGCGCACGTTTCCAAATAAGCAAATTGATGTAAAATATCCTGTATTTCCGTGAGCCGATAGATTACTTTTTGTTTACTAGAAATAACTTGTGATTAGCTCCCAAGAAATCGTTATGTGTATGGAACAATACCTAGTCTTAGTTGTTGATCGACAATGCAGAATAGGCGCCGACGCGAAGTGAAACAAGTTGTCCCAGTCATCCTGACCGAGTCTGGTAAATTGTACGTTTAAGACAATAGGTATAATCTGGGCAACTGTAAGGAAAGTAACCAGAACTTTTCTCTAAATAAGGGCAGATGATCGGAACAATCAATTGATTATAACGTGGAAAATCTACTCGAACGAAGGACACCATGACGATCACTTGAACCGCTTCAGTTTCTAAAGGGATGATTGGAAGAACGTGAGCGATCTCGAGATGCGATCGGAGTGGTCGATCAAAACCAGATTATCCCAGAATTCAGACCTTTTTGTGACCGCCAATTTGTTTTAAGGTGGTCTTATACATACCTTAAAAATGAATTATTTTTTTATAAAACAACGTAAATCAAGGAGTGATACGAAAATACGTTTTGTAAAAGGTCAGAGATGTTGAATCTTCATGTTTCGGAAAAATAGTTTTTTGGAGGAAAGTTTATCTGTCATAGTAGAACACCATCCTAGGTAAGGTAAAGTCTGCATACGAGCCAAGTGGCCCACCAGGCCGGAGCTTATCCCGGTTTCTGCAGCATGAAGCGACTAGGAGTATTTCTACTCCCCCCTGGATGGGATGCTAGTCCATCGCGGCATAAAAATGCTATTTGACGAAAATTGTTCCGATCGTCCGCATCACTTACAGTGCTTTGAAATGACAAATGTGATCTGGATTATCTCAGGATTAATTTTTGTGATTATATCAAAACCGACCTTCAATTTTTAAAATGGAGTTTGTGACAGTTCGCAAATGAAAAAGTAACTAATGACATAAAAGAAACTCTAAGAAAATGCCGGTATTAATTGAAATATAAAACAAGACTTAATTAACTAGGAATATACAAGCGAAAATGTGCCATTATGTACAAGAAATGTGTACTGAATTAATAACAAAAAGAGGCTCCGTTTGATATGTTTTAATTTTAAAAAGTTGCTTTTAATTTCATCTAGCCATGACTTCGCCCTTGTCATCGACGAGCCAGAAAGTTAGTCTCTTTGGATCTTATGGCTTTTATTACAATTCTACGCCTTCGAGCCATTTTTCATTATTAATTTAATACAGCAAATATATGGATTAATTGCATATTAGTTAAAGCTAGTAGTAGAACAAAACTTGCTACAAAAGTGTTAAAATAGAGGGCAGCACTTTCGAAAGTTATCATATTTTATTAAAATAGCAATTGAGCGCGGCCAAATGTTCGTAACAATACGTGACAGATGTCTTATAGGCAATTTCAGTTTGGCGTTTGCAGGAAGCCACAGATCAATATTTATCTAAGACAAAACCTGTGTGTTATACCAGAGGAGCTCTTCCCAAACAACATTTTTAGCAGAGAATTTCAGCTGGAACGAATGTAGGAACTGCAAGCAAACGAGTTCGGGACTGAATGGCATTTTGTCAAAAGTGACGTGAACTATCAATCAGAAAGAAAAACGACGTATGCTAAAAGACTTTCAAAAAAAGAACTTGTACTCTTCTTGCCGCGTCGTATTATTATTGAGGTAAAGGTGCAAACTTCACAATGGGAAAGATTAGAGGTATGACATATGTTTCATAATTATTTTTCTAGTAGTTAAACTCAACCTTACTTTTTTTCGTTCACATCCTTACGAAAATATCAGTGTCGTAAAAAGATTATTCAACTTTACCTAGGCAGTGAAGCAAATCTGTAAGATCATCTACATTTTTCGTTCTGCAAAGTCGACAGGAACTTGAGGAAAACATTTTCAACTTTAAAATTATCTTAAGAGCGTTAAAGTTCTTCCCTTACTTATTCCATTTGGAATGATTTTGTATTACGCATACTTCATTTGATATCAATAAAATTGAGTAAAAGGAGTTCCACAACAACCCTCTTGATCAGAAAAAGGTAATAATCTAGAAACTATTTTAATACGCTTACGATTATGTCTTATGTGCTTCGGTTACATGTCAAAATTTCATGACTTGAAAAATTAAATTTTGGTCATAAATTCGCCCTTGTTGTGCTACAGTTATTGCGTGTCGAATACTGTCATTTTGAAGCAATGAAAACGCAAAGATGTCAAGCTTAGATTTGATCTGTCACGAGAAGGACTTAGAAGGCTACATAGACATCTATTTCCTGGTTTCTGTTTTGAGAGGATCTCGCGGTTGACTCTCTGTTTGAACAGAGATAAAAAAAAAAAAAACGGTCACGTTCGTATACCCAAATGGACAAAGATCTTATCGATCTAATTCTAGCTAACCTTGATATCAACATAAACATGCTGAATTTTCTCTTCGTAAACGAACAGTACCACAAATGAAAAGAGCAAATTTTTACATCCAAAAGATATTCTACATCATTGGAAGAGACTATTTAGACATATAAACTTACGTCACTTTGAAAAGCGGGTAAACGATGAACGAAACTGGATGAAAATAATGATTTGAGACCGTGCTTAGCTAAATGGAAAAGCTTAAAACTGAAACTATTAAGAACCAGGAAAAAGCGACAAGATATGACATCGATTAGGAGAAACATTTTAACTTGCAGAAATACTTTTTGTTTATTTTTAGTTTCAGTTTCATTACCGAATATGAAAATTTCAATTCCCAGTTCCCTCAGAAACTAAGAAGCAAGCTTTATGAATTACTTTTTCCGTTACAATTTTACACTAATTTTAACTGTTGATGTTTCCATCTAAGGTCAACAACATTTCCAGCTAATGCTACTCTCCAAAGCTGTAATTTATTCAATAATGGGCATGCATTCTTGCGGAATAGCTGCTGAGCAGACATGTCGCACGTCCAGACCAGTACCGGACCACGTACTTACAGGTCACGTGATCGCGTCCCTTGAAGGAAAACGCCTGGATAGCTGCGTGATCTCTTGTGAGATCACACAGAATTGCTTTAGCATTAACTACTATAAAGCACTCAAGAAATGTGAATTAAACAGGAAAACAGCTGAATGGTATCCCAGTAACTTGCTCCCAAGATCTGGTGCAGTGTATCTCAACATGGTGGTACGTGACTACACGCCGTGTGTCGATCGAAATCCGCCATGTTCAGGAAAATGTGTTGTTATCCCTGGATCCTTAACGACACGGTGTGTTTGTGAATCAGGAAATGCTGCTTGCAAAAACGACTGTAAGTTTGAGTCACAGTTTACATCACTTGTAATTACTTCGCTAATACAGACGGGCCCAATAAGATAGCATTAAACAAGTGTATTTAATATAAACCATTTCTTTAAATTAAGACCTAATGCAGACAGACGGAATACAGCTATTAATGCAGACAGACATGGGTCACTGGCCTGAGTCACTGTACTCGACTTTTGGGTTTTACAGTCCCTTCGACCAGGAGAACTGATATAATGAGATAAATTGTTAAGGCGCATCAAAAAGCTCCTGCAATAAATTGGTGAGGCCCCGTGTTAAGCCCTGTCCATCGGAAAATGTTTAGCAACCAAACACGATCAAGCACTGTTTAGTGGCTAAAAATGTTGATGATGTACTGAGTGGCCAAACCGTATATATTAAACATCTTTGATCACAGATCACCGTCCAAATGAACAAATTGTTTTACAATGTTTGATCAAATTCTGCCCGGCATCGTTCAAATTTTATCAAACACGATCAGAAACACGACCAGACGGACAAGGTGTCCAAACGGGAAAATCGTTGGTCACCAAACAATGTTTGATCGTGTTTGGTGGCCAAACATTTCCCGTTTGGGCAGGGCTTTAAACTGGACTAAAAAATATTTTTGGCCATTAAGTGCTTTATGTCATCTCTTTTCCCCCGGCCTGTCGTCTACCTTATACTTTTATTTAACTAACAATTTGCTACCAGTTAAAATTCAACTGTCCGTTTTATATTATTACGATAAAATACAGCCTGTATTTCTAAGCCATTGGGAATGGAGGACGGTTCAATTCCAGACAATAAGATTACAGCATCATCCACACACAGCAACAGTGAGGTGGCTTGGGGAAGGCTTCACTATTCACAAGGAAGTTGGACTCCGAGAACAGATGACAGATACCAATGGCTCCAAGTGAACTTCGTACCGAATGTGAAACTCATAACACACATCGCCACGCAAGGAAACGGAAAGGGCTGGTGGTGGGTAAAAGAATATTACGTCATGTATAAGAAAAGACAGGAAGCCCTTAAAGAATACATGGAAAATAATCATCGAGTGGTGAGTAAAATTCTAGTAGCTCCAGCTTTCTCGTAAGCAGATTGAAGAGGGGAAATGTCTTATGAATTCGAACAACTCAGTCTTAATTGTTGAACTTTTAAACTTCTAGCAATTAGATTTCGATAGCGTGCTGCCATTTTCTGCCCTAGTTCTTCAGTTGCATTAGCTACCCAGGAGAATTATTCTTGCACTCTCCTCCTGCCCCCCTTCCCCTCTTCCCACCGCGTAATCCCCGGGCCGAGACCAGAGGAAAGTTACTAGTAAAGTTAATGCCTGTTCTAGGCTACATTTCAACAGCGCGCAACAGAGATATCTTTTGTTGGCTCTTACTCGGTGTAGAAGACACGACGTAAGGAGGCAGCTAGCGTGACCGAGTGGTCAGCCCGTCGGACTTGCAATCCAGCAGACCTGGGCTCGAGTCCCGCTTTGACCACTTCCTGGATTTGTTTCACGGTAGCCCAGAATTCAAATCGACCTCGGCCACGCTTGTAAATAGGAAAACGGTTTGCCTCCGGCCAGCTGGGATTCTTAACAATGTTATGTTCAATATGAATTATTTGTTTCAGTTGTTTTCCTCGGCCCCACTAGCCTTTGTGCTATAAACACTGCCGAGGGTAAATAAAGGTATATTTATTTTTATTTATTTATTTATTAAGATCGACAATAGAGAACAAATGGACAAAAGAACGGGGAATACAATGAAAAGGATAGGTTTGTGAGGCGGTGTTCTATTGTGATGTGTCCTGTGTCTTCTACTGAGACTACACCAAGAAGGAGTCCTATTGTTATATTAACATTACATGCAAGGCCCATTATATTTATTCTGTTTGTTTCAGCTCTTCTCAGGAAACAAAAACAAGGATGGTGTAGTAAAGAACCAGATTAACAATCCCTTTGAAGCGGACACCGTGCGTATTATACCCACAGCAAATTATGGAAGGATAGCTTTGCGAATTGAGCTGTATGGGTGTGACGCCCGAGTACCGTAATCTCTGACACTTTTGTATTTAACTTGACCGAATGTGCAATGGCTGATTAAGATTTCCCCACGATAACTATCCCTTACCATAAGAACCCCTATGATTAAGGATCTCTCCAGGTCGAGATTTCTTGGAAAAAATATTCCCCGGAAAAAGAATCACTCAGTACAAAAATCTCTGGGGAAAAAAAAAAGGCTTATTATCCAGCTCTACTGACTTGGTTCCGGTTCCCATGATCGAGTTAGTGAGCTCAGTTCTTTATTCTCGGTTTAATCATCAAGACCATGCTTATCAAAATATATCATGTTTAAGACAGGTTTTCTGTTTTATTCAAAGATGTAGAGTTATTTTTTCCTGTTTTTCGGTAGAATAGGGATGATTGGTTGAAGTAGAAGCCAGTCAATTGTAGTTTGCGGAAGCTGGGCGTGCACCAAAAAAATCGTTAAGTATAATTGTAAACAAAATATCGGACTAAACTGGCACTATGCGCTCAGTGATTTATGGGCACAAGTGGCGCTTCGAAAGTTCTGAATATGACGTCACGAGCCCATAAATAGATGCACATGCATTTCCTAATAATTACTAAATACCACACTAAATTTACTGATGTTTAAAGATCGGAGTAAACAATAATAGGAAGAGATAAATTAAACTTATTCAAGATTTTTCAAGATGTTGTAAAAGATTTCGGTCAATACAATAATTAATCGTCGCTGCTGAATGAACAAAAGCTAAAACTGCAATATAGAAGGTTTTAATTAAAAATATCTAGAAACTTGTTCGAAGCAGATTTTCATATATAGAATTATTGAAAAAACTCAACTTTGAATACTTTACTACTGCAGTACATTTGACACATTCATTGGAGCATTTAAATTAAAGAATTTGTACTTATGTAAATGAAACTATACTTATTAAATTTAATTAACCTTTGCAGCGAATATAATAAAAAATCCTAAAAAAAAAATAATAATAATAATCTGAAGCCCTTTTCAGCTTTTCAGGGATCCTGAGTTATCTCATACAGTTTCTTTGTCATTTGCTTAGTTGCTGTGAAATAACCGTGCAGTCGGCAGGCTTTCTGTAAATCACAACAACCAGGCGGGATAAAAACGAATGCAGTCACTGATATTAATTATAAGGGGAGGATGTTGTAACCGAGCCTTAACCATTTTGTACAGTTTTGTTTTTCAACATATTAACCACAGTTTAGACATATGAACAGCTTGGAAGAGTAACAATAGGCTGAAGATAGCCAATCACCAACCAGTATACATTGTAGAACTACACCTCGGTCCTGACAAAACCGCCTCCAACTGATGATCAATGATTAAAAGAAAGTAAAAGTGACTTCTGCTGCGCTTGACAAAATGACTGCACGGTTAGCAATGCAAGGGAAAAAAGTTTTATTATTCATTCTGTTTCAAGAGATCATGAACGCAGCAGACTTGAACACTGTCGAGAAACCGTCGGTGACATCGACTTCACGATCGGCATTTGTTGTTTTCCGTAAAAACACGCAACTCGTGGGCCACGCTATCAAGTGGTTTTATTCGCCGAGTTTGCTTTCGTGCGGCCAGTTATGTTTGAGTAAAACCTGGTGCGCGTCAATAAACTTTAAGATGTCCTCTAAGGAGGACGGCAAAGGAACTTGTGAGCTTAACAAGCACAACTGGCCCTTGATTGACGAGTATGGAATATTACAAAGTCAGCATGGAGTGACTTTCGCATTGCTTCTCAAGGTAAGTCTTGGGCCATACCTTTTTAAGTTAATCTTCCATTTGCAGTTAAAATAGAATATTTGCTTTGAATTTGTGCTTTACAGTAAGGCAATCAGCCATGATTTCTAATTCATTCGACATTTTAAGGTTTCAGTTTGCTCTGACTTGCCGCTCACACAACAGCTTGCTTGCAGTTCGCAATTAAGGGCCGTCCTCAGGGCTGTCCTACTGCTTTGAGTGCGTCAAAAGGGAAAACATGAATAACTTCAAACGTTCAATACATATGAACTAGTGTGACGTTTTTACTTTACCCATTTTGATGACAATCTTTAATTTTTGCCGCAACTCGGTCCAGTTTAGATGGTATAAAAATTCAAAGAACTGCCACTTTTTCCCCTGCACTGAAATCGTCCGTATTGTACTATTCTACTATCTCTTTTTAATAACTTGGCGTGATTTCCAGGAATTACCGAGTCATAAAATCAAGTTCTGTAGCTCACTTGGTGCAAAAGGAACGATTTTTCATCAGCCGTACCGTTTTCATAAATCCAGTCGTATACGCTCTTTTTTTTTAACAAGAATAAAAATATTGTTTTTACTGCCGAGACTGAATATTCTTATTTTTCTGGCGATGTTAGGCTGAAAATATTCAGCGTCAAATATTCTTAGATTATAACGTACGCCATTTCTGTTTTCGAATGTATTTGGTGTCTGAATCGTGTTAAAGTAATTTTGGAGCCTGCCTGCGGACATTTAAGCCTGATATGACACATAACGTCTTGCAGAAAGCATTGAACATACGGCTACAGCTGTTTTTATTATTTTTTACCTGGTTTTGCCGTTTAGATCGAGAAAGGGCGAGTTTTATATGGTTTAGTTCAAAAACATAACTGTATTGCATTTACAAATTTTCAACACACAAAATATTTTTCTTTACAAAATCTCGGCCTCAAATTTATTATTAAAATTTCGCAAATCTCGTAAATTTCAGCCTCAATATTCTTACAAAATATATTCTTATAAAAAAGAATGTATTAGCACAGAATGTTGGAAACCATCAGGAAATGTGTTTTGACTCTAGATACACCAGAAAGATCGAAAGTAATTAGAGATGCTTATTTTAGGGCCTTTCCAGGTCATTCAGTCATTTTCCATGGAAAATAATAAAATGATCAGGAAATGCCCTGGGTTCACTCCAGATGCCCTAGAAAGATCGACAGTATAAATACATCCAGACAAATACATATATTGGTCACTTGAGAGTGCCAACATGCAGATGAACAGGAATATGTTAGTGTGTTTGTATTTGCTCAAGCTATTTTTGATGACAATGTAGATATCGACCACTTTGACAGCACCAACAGGTGAACAGGAACAAGTCCCCAACGTCACGTAATCATATCATCAATTTTGATTAAAATCACTTTCAAAGAAAGCCATAAATTTCTCTTAATGTCAAAAATGATCTCAAAGGCTAAGACTGTTTTCAGGTGACAATTACAATTTCCAGTCCGAGCTATTGGAGACTAAATTCTTAGTACCTTCATCATTTCAGTTTTGTCCAGTGCTTTTATGGCAATTTTTTTTAACTTTGTTATTATTTTTAACATCATTTGTATATGCTATTTGTTATAGAAAGCAATAAATTATTACATTAATAAAAAACTATAGGCATATAACTTGTAAAATATTGTAGTCTAGTCGGTCCTCGTTACAAAATCGAAATAACTTTTAATCTTTGTTATTATTTCTAATATTATTTGTATTTGTTTTGGAAAGCAATAAATGATTATATCCCAAAAATATTTATGCGGGCTTTTACTCCACTTATTTAGCGTTGAGAACTTATTGATGCAGCAAGACAATTCACCATAAATTATGATTTTCTTAATTCTTATCAACTTTCTTCTTTACAAGGTCTTCATATTGGAAGGAGAAAATAAATACTGATCAGTATAGTATATAGCCACAGCGTGTTTCATAACCCATTGCTTTTGATCGCTGATTTCCGCCGACTGACTGGCTTTTTAATCAGATTTCGTTTGCTATTTTCCTATGGATAAAAAGAAGTATCCACGATAATTTAAAATAAAAACATAAATTTACGTGTAAATGAAAAGGTGCGTAAGTATAGAGAAGTATAGGGAATTAGAACCAAAAGTGCGAATCAAGGAGGGAAAGAAATTTTCTCAGGGTATTTCGCGCAATTGTTTTTGCAACTATTTAGAATCAAAAAGCTTCAGAGGCACAAGGTACATTTTAAAGAACCAGTAAAGGCCGAAGCAAGTAAGAATTTGAAATGACGTGAGGTGAAGCTGTTACTCTTCTGTTGACTTCCAACTCCCATGATCTCTAATTCTCTGTTAAATTCTCTGAGTTAAAATCTCTTCTGTGAGGTATGTAGTTGCCCTAATCGAAAGGTTTTAGTTAAAGATCAATCATTCGAAACCAAAATTTTAGCGTCCAAGAATCTAGCCAATCAATCTAGCTCCCCAGAGCCCGTGTCGGTCAGTGGGAACGCTGGGATCTGGGTAACAGGATGACTCCTATTAAACCGGAACTTACTCAAGACTTTTAGGCCATGTCCACGCTACTCCGGGGGAATTTAAAACCGTAACAATCACCGGTCATTTTGGATTTGTATTTGAGCAAAACTCGGTCAGGAAATCACATAATTATCTTGACGCCATCGTTTTCGAAAAGCTCCGTTTTCAAAATGTTTTCCTTCCACGCTAAAACTCAAAGTCGGCGTTTTCAAATTCCCCCGGTTTGAAGAGCGTTTTCGAAAAGCTCCGCTTTCGTGACGCATTAGTGTGGATGGAAGGCTTACCGGAGAAATGAAGCTCCGTTTTCAAGTTCTTCCGGGGTAGTATGCACGGGACCTTCAACAGTAAACCAGAGTTTTTTTGTTTGTTTGTTTTTTTTTTGGTTGTTGTTTTTTGTTTTTTGTTTTGTTTCTAAATTGCATGTTAATTCTAACTTACTCTCAAATCGTTTGACAAGGCGATTAGTCAATGAATGAGTGATGAAAATGAAGACCCTAGTGTGCCAGTACTGTATACCATGCAGTTTCTCTTTCAGCCCTCATTGTGGTTTTGAAATTGCAAACAAAACTGTGAGAATCATTTCTCCGCTTTATAAAATATCTGTCAGTCATAACACCCGCTGTGACTGGTCAATTTAGCAGGCCGTAATCGACTGCCCGCTAAAACCGCCATGTTAAAACCTAAAGCGAGGTATTGGTAACTAGCTAGACAACAACGAACAAAAGAAACTACATCCCGGTGTGAATTAATAAAAAAATAGTCTTTCACTCCGAAGTTTTCATTTAGGGCGGGTTTTTAAGTCCCGCATTAACACTGTTTCCTTGATTTTACACTGTAAATCACATTGCCCTGTTATGACATGCAGCTGAAGCCGAAGGCTGAGGCTGATACGTCGACCTTGATTATTCAGCTGAATATAACAAAAACCTCATCCAATAATTGTTTAAAAACAAAAGGTCGGACTAAACTGCCCACGTTCCAGTCACGAGCCTACATATAACTGCACGTGCATTTCTAAATGTATTTACTAAATGCCACACTAATCTCGTATCCTTACTGAGGTTTAAAGATCGGAGTAAACTAATAATAAGAAAAGATGAATTAAACTCATTCAAGATTTCGACTTTATTCAAGATGCTTAGTTAAAGATTTCGGTCAATGCAATAATTGCTAGTCGCAGCTGAATGAACAAAAGCTGCAACTGCAATAACAGACGCTTTAATCAAAATTACGATAAAAACGTTTGCTGGTTAAAAAATTTCAAAAAGAACACGAGCTTTCCGCTGTCAATCTTAAGCCTTCAACGGATAGAAATGGATGCAGAATGATGAAATATATATGCAAGAAAAGGCGAGATAAAAATAAGAAGAAGAACAAAAGCAAAGTAAAAATGTGTAGATTAGCTGACTATTATTTAAAAGAATGCTATACTGGTTTGGAATCGGCTTAAAATTATTGTCAGCATGCTTGGTAGCAGAGGGGTGCCAAGCCAACAAAGTTTTTCTAGGATAGATGAATCTTTTTTTCACTCGTTTGTCTCACGATGGAGTCACTTTGAGATGTAGATCGCGACGTTTCGACGTTTTTACACATCTTTAATGAAAAAGTTTTTCCAATGCGAAAAGAGCCTTTGTCGATGACACAAGAGTTATCAAAATCTATGCGATGGTCGAATGACCACGCATGTTTCGCAATGTTTGATCCATTAGCACATGTTTTGACATTCATGATATGTTCTTTCTTTACGAGTTTCAAAACACCGGCCAGTTTCGCCTACATAACACCAATCACGATCGGCCCAGGATTCCAAACCAGTATAGTATTTCTTTTAAACAATAGTCCCTAATTTACGCATTTTTACTTTGCTTTTGTCTATTTTTATCTCGCGTTTTCTTTCTCATTCTGCATTCCATTTTTATCCGTCCAAGGCTGTACTTGACAGCCGAAAGCACACGTTCCTTTTGAAATTTTTCAGCCAGCGAACGTTCTAGTCGTAATTTTGATTATATTATTTTATTACATTTAACCTTTGTAGCGGAATACAGTGAAAATCCTAAGAATACCTTAATCTGAAGCCTTTTTCACTCTTTTGAAGATGCTGAGTTATTTCATGCAGTTTCTTTGCATTCATTTAGTTGTAAAATAATCAGTCGGTAGGGTTTCTGTCAGAGTAATCACAACACTCAGGCGGCTAAAAAAACGAAAGCAGCCACTGATATTATCAGGGGAGGATGTTGTAGCCGAGCCTCAGTCAGATTGCAATGTTTTGTTTCTCAACATATATATTAACCACAGGTTAGACATATTAACAACCTGCAAAAATTACAATAGGCTGAAGATAGCCAATCACCAACCTGTATAGGACTACACCTGACAAAAATGCCTCTCACTGATCTGTGATCAACGATGAAAAGAAAGTAAAGTGACTTCTGCTGCGCTTGACAAAATGACTGCTCGGTTAGCAGTGCAAGGGAAAAAAGTTTTATTATTCATCCTGTTTCAAGAGATCATGAACGTAGCAGACTTGAACACCGTTGAGAAACCGTCGGTGACATCGACTTCACGATCGGCATTTTTTGTTTCCCGTAAAAACACGCGACTCGTGGGCCACGCTATCAAGTGGTTTTATTCGCCGAGTTTACTTTCGTGCGGCCAGTTATGTTTGAGTAAAACCTGGTGCACTTCAATAAACTTCAAGATGTCCTCTAAGGAGGACGGCAAAGGAACTTGTGAACTGAACAAGCACAATTGGCCCTTGATTGACGAGTATGGAATATTACAAAGTCAGCATGGAGTGACTTTCGCATTACTTATCAAGGTAATACTTTTTTAAATTAATCTTCCAACTAGTTGAAATAGAATCTAGTTTTTTTAATTTTTGCTTTTACGGTAAGGCAGTTAGTCGTGATTTCTAAAATTTATTCGACATTTTACCGTTTCTGTTTGTTCTGCTCTGAAGCGCTCGCTCATCAACTTGCTTGCAGTTCGCGCTTGACGCTGTCCTCAGGGCTGTTCGGCTACTGCTTTGATAGCGTCAAAAGGGTAAACTGGAGTAACGTCAGAGTGAATTTTGCCACTTTACCTATTTTTAATGACAATGTATGTGCCTGAATTTATGATTACAATGTTGATGAACCCTTATTGCCCCAACTCGGTCCAAAGTATAGGGGAAATAAAAAATTCAAAAGCATGTCACTTTTTTCCCCCACTCTAATCGTCCGTTTTGTATTCTTCTACTATCTCTTTTAAATTATTTGGCGTATCGCTTGGCGTGATTCCCAGTCCTTACCGAGTCCTAAAATCAAGTTCTGTAGCTCACTTGGTGCAAAAAAGTATGCGCAAATTTTTCATCAACCGTACCGTTTGGTGTCTGGATGGTGCTAAAGTAATTTTGCAGTCAGCCTGCAGCCATTAAAACCTAATGACGCACAAAACTTCTTGCAGAAATATTATTGGCATCGAACATATATACGGCTGGTGCTGTTTTGCTGCTTTTTTGCCTAGTTTTGCGGTTTAGAGAAAGGAAGAATTTTACACGGTTTAGTTAAAAACATATTCGACACAAAAAAAAATGCTTTCTTTTCAATTTTACATTCTCAACTTTCGCAAATTTCAGCCTCGATATTCTTACAAAATATATTCTAATAAAAAAGAGTGTATTGGCACAGGATGTTGGAAATAATCAGGAAATGCCGTGTTTTGACTCTAGATACACCAGAAAGATCGAAAGTAATTAGAGATGCTTATTTTTGGCCTTTCCAGGTCATTCAATCATTTTCCATGAAAATAATAAGAAGCACAGAATATTGGAAATGATCAGGAAATGTCCTTATATTTTGAGTCCAGATGCCCTAGACAGATCGACAGTATAAATAAATCCAGACATGTACAAACACATATTGATCACTTGAGAGTGCCAACACCGGGGGGGGGGGGGGGGGACGGGTGCTCGTCGTACTTTTTAGAGCTTAAAAAAGCGGGAACTTTAGCGGTACTTTAGAGTATTGAGCCAAAAAAAGTGACAGTAGACGGAGTGTTGTTTTAGAATCAGTACCTCTTAAGGGGGAAAGAAATTTCACGCCATATCCGGTCCGTAAAAGAGGGTCTTGGAACCTCTTAAGGGGGTTCTTTTCAAAATTTCCCGACGAGCACCCCCGTCCTTTTTATATGGGGGTCCCCCCGGATGCCAACATGCAGGTGAACATGAATAACGTCAAAACGTCAAAATCAGAACTTCAAATTCAAAACGTCAGTAAAAACCAGCGTGTTTGGTTTACTCAAGCTATTTTTGATGACAATGCAGATACTGACCACTTTGACAGCGTCAACAGGTGAACAGGAACAAGTTCCCAACGTCACATAATCGTACGAACCTATCTCACGCTTCTGTTTTTGATTACAATGTATATTAACCACTTGGAAAGGAAGCCAGAAATTTCTCTTGATGGCAAAAATGTTCTCAAAGGCTAAAACTGTTTTTAGGTGACAGTTACGATTTCCAGTCCGAGCTATATATTGGAAACTAAACCTCAGCTCAAACCTCAACTCAAACCTCAACTCAAACCTCAACTCAAACCTCAACTCAAACCTCAACTCAAACCTCAACTCAAACCTCAACCTCAACAGGGTATTTCCTGTGCTTTCATGTCAGTTTACTTTTTATTTCATTTATTTAGCACTGAGAAATTGTTGATATATCAAGGCACTGCACCATAAATTATGATTTTCTTAATTCTTATCACCTGTCTTCTTTACAAGGCCTTCACGTTGGAAGGAGAAAATAGATACTGTTCAGTATAGCATATAGCCATAGCGTGTTTCATAACCCATTGCTTTTAATCGTCGGCTTTTTAATCGAATTTCGTTAGGGAATTTTCTATGAATAAAAAGACGAATCAACTTCTATGCAAAACAGACAAGGATTTGACATGATTTGCTCTCCCTTGCCGTCATTTTTTTACCCTTTGTTTTCATTTTTAGAATTTTTGTTTGTTTTTCTCTTAGAAGATAAGTTATAAACGTAAGCCAACTTTTTTAGTCAGGTATTAGGACATTCCGCAGATTGCTTTTGCAGTGTTTCGTTCTTCTATGCATATTCAGAAGATGTTTCTTTGCTTTGTATCGCTTGTCTTGTCTGTTTTTTCAGGGTTGTCTTAAAGCAGGCTGTCTTGACGGAGGTTCCTGTTTATTTGACAAGAAAAACGAGACATTTTCATGCGTCAAAGAACCGCAAACGGACGATAACAGTGACATCCAAACAGGTTAGACTAGGAAACAGGTTTTATATAATGGAAAGCGATCACGTACGACTCCTTAGGCGTGAATTACTTGATCGAGTACACTGTACCCAGATCTCTCACGGGTCTGGATACGCAATACGCATGCGTCTTACGTAGTAGTTGTTTAATCTCGTACCTAGGGTCAGCACTGAGGGACTAACGTGCATTCTATTAAAGTGGACTTTTGCCTATTGCTAAGGAAAACAATGACTCAGATATCAAATCTCCTGTGCATGTGTAATATTGTAAATTTGTTTTGTCTGTTATCACTAAATTAGACTGCGATAGTTCCAAGCCATTGGGTATGGAGGACGGTTCAATTCCAGATAATAAGATCACAGCATCTTCCACACACAGCAACAGTGAAGTGGCTTGGGGAAGACTTCACTATTCACAAGGAAGTTGGACTCCAAACACAGATACCGGTTACCAATGGCTCCAAGTAAACTTCGTACCGGAAGTGAAACTCATAACACACATCGCCACGCAAGGAAACGGAAAGGGCTGGTGGTGGGTAAAAGAATATTACGTCATGTATAAGAAAAGACAGGAAGCCCTTAAAGAATACATGGAAAATAATCGTCGAGTGGTGAGTTAAAACACAATCTTGAACGGTTAAAAAATGGTTTGTTTAGTAGGTAATTTACTTAAATCTGTTGTCTTTTTAAAACAGAGAGGCACACAGACTGATGGGGAGAGAGCCATAAAAAGTAATTTCAATGTTTTCTATTTTTTGTTATAGCTCTTCCCAGGCAACAAAAACAAGGATGGTGAAGTCAAGAACAAGATTACCAATCCTTTTCAAGGGGATACTGTGCGCATAAAACCGACAGCATTTTCTGGAAGGATTGCTTTGAGAATTGAATTGTACGGATGTGAAGTCTAGTCAGTACTACATCCATAAAGTTCATGAAGGAAATTATAAAATAGCTGAAAACCTAGCTTGACAAAAATGCCAGCAGATAAATTTACTGTGAGCTTAAGTGGGAAGGGCCGGGACCCCTGGTGAGGGGGGACTCCCATATCTTAAAAAGAACCCCTCAGAGGTACCAGGATGCTGCTATGTGGGCGTGCCATAAAAAGTTTTCATTCCTAAGAGGTACCAGTTCTAAAACAACACATAATGTCCTGTTATATTTTTTGGCTCAATCTAACCCTAAAACGGGTACATGTACCGCAAAAAGCTCCCGCCGTGGACCTTTTGAGGCAGAACACCATTAGAAGTACCAAAACCGCTTTCTAACCCCTGAAAGGTACGACGAGCACCCCCGGTCCTTTTTATATTGGAGTTACCCGGGGGGCCGGAACAGGCTGGCATACAAACCGGCCCTACCACTTAGTCAGTAATCTCTTGTTATTAGCTGTAAGAGTCAAATTATTTCCTGAGATTATCAGAATAATCCTAGAACTGTGTCGTATTAACTCTTGTTTTTAGGCCATCGTAGCTTGATTAAGAATATAACACAAACAGCGGTGATAAACATTGTATTCCGACGCATTTCAATACAGAACTTGACGTTATATATGCTAGTCTACATACATTTTTAAAAGTGACCGTTACAATTTTTAAAAAGCTATATATCGTAATTATTAGAGGTCTGAAACCTAGACTGTGAGAAATGATCTGTAGGTTAACGTACTGCTGCAGATCATTACTATCAAGTCGTCACGGATTTCAGTAAGTGTGTAAGTCTTTATCTAAAATTATATTATTACTATAAATTGTCGCGGATTTGACTACATCGTCGCTGCATGGATTTGACTTTGGCTACATCGTCACGCATTTGACTTTGACTATATCGTCACACATTTGACTTTGACTACATCGTCACGCATTTGACTTTGACTACATCATCACGCATTTGACTTTGACTACATCGTCACGCATTTGACTTTGACTACATCGTCACGCATTTGACTTTGACTACATCGTTACGCATATGACTTTGACTAAATCGTCACGCATTTGACTTTGACTACATCGTCACGTATTTGACTTTGACCATATCGTCACGCATTTGACTTTAACTACATCGTCACGCATTTGACTTTGATTACATCGTCACGCATTTGACTTTGATTACATCCTCGCGGATTTGGCTTTATCGTGAATTTACGTCCGTAAGTCTACGGACTTACAAGCGTTCATATAAAACCTCAATTTGATTTTAAATTATCAAGGATTTGACTATTACCTTCACGGATTTCACCATAATGTCACAGATTTGACAAAAAGCCGTGAATCAAAGGTACGAATATAGTCACTAACTGAGTCGTCGCGGATTTAACTCTACCGTCACGGATCTTATGTTTTTCCGTCACGTGTAAGTCACAGGTCCGTCACGGAGCCTTTACGTAAATAACTGTCACTTGTTTTACCAGTTTTGACCGTCACGGGTTTTACCAATGTCCTTAAACGTCGCCTTTGACTAGCGTCTCCTTGCCTTTTTTTTAGCGTAATTGCATTAACCAGTCAAACCTATGCATTATATCACACTTAAGGTCATTCCACTGAAATAGAACCGGCACTGAGATTTTTGTCAAACTTTGCCTATTGACTGTTTATATTGTAGGGACTTAAATTTGTAAATAAAAATGAGGGGTCCCCATGTTCGTTTAGGAGCAATAGCACCTTGTTTATACGATATAAATCCTTACAATAGCACCATGATTATAGTCACGATTTCTTGCTAAAATCACGTTTCCGACGATTGTTTCCTGCTCAACACTGAGAATTGGCCCATATTTATTTTACATAGAGAAATTTATTACTCAATTCAACACAACAGAAAAAAATGATGGGTCACCGTACTCGTTTTCGAGAAAATGACGATTTACCTCTAGGGTGAGGTCCAGCCGCAAAGAAAAAGCCGCCATTTTTTAATGCGCGCGCGCTAATCACGCGTGAAATTATGCGTAGCAGGGATGCGCAATGCAATACTGGGGAACGACCTTAACCGTTTCTGACCCGATACTTAAGTACTTTATTAGAGCGCAGATGTTTTAAGAGTCATAGTCTATGAGATTCAAACTTTGGCCGGCCACCGTACCTCACCGATTTTGCTGAAATTTGGCATCCAATCTTGTTTTAGGATCGTAACTACGAAATGGATGTTAAAAAGTTCCAGTTCTTTCTACTTTGGAAAATATCGAGAAGGTCGATTTCGGATGACCTTGGCGGATGGAAGGAGTTCTTGTTACTTCAATCCTGATCCTGCCATCGTAATTTCTCGACAATTCTTGTAACAGACACAAACAACTATCCTTCTTTGTCTTATATATCAAAATAAATTCGGAAAATGATAAGTTTGAACGACCAACGGCCAAGAGGCACGAAGGTATATTTTCTTAGCTTTGAAAAGTCGTAAATTTACTTCAAATTGGAAGGCTGATATCTCCAGTGTTATCTCGATTGAGAAGTAGCCAGTTACCCAGAGTGTAGCTTAGTTATTGCTGATTTGATTCCATTAATAAAACTTTGGGGGAGTTGTAACAGCGTAGACTGAAAAATTATATTATTAGTAGTAATTTATTTTCTGCGGAACAGCTTGTTAAGCCAATATTTGTCGAGGGAAATAGAAAACGATTCCTGTCGCTTAAATAATGCAATTTCCATATTTTCTTGCTTATGTGATTCAAAGAGCTGTGTTTGAAAACAGGTTTCAAGATTGTGTGTGCGATTTTTAGCGAAAATTTTACACTGTTCACTTTGTTGTTGCACTGTAAAAAGTCTTCACTGAAAATCCAAATTACAGATTTGAAATCGCCAAATGCGTGAACATGTCCCGTTCAAGTGCTTATTCAATTGATTATCTATTTTTAAATTCCTCTCACACTATTGGGATATTGAAATCACTTATCTTCTGGCATGAAAAATCTGTTTGTTCCACACAGAACAACGAATGTCGATGAAATACGGCGAATGAATTTGTGACAAGCTCCTGTGAAATGAACATCGTGAGGTGCGCTATATCGCTAATTAATTTTATTCATTTGGTCATCTGACATTGTGCAAATGTTATATCTAAGTTAATGAAACCGATTTTTAGGTTTAACAGTTACAGTAGTGTCGAGTAGCACGTTTTAGAAGTATTTGTTGGTGGAGCTGCAAGTTTATTTATAATATTAGTATCGATGATATGATACCGTAAAGTTGGTATGGGGATATTTGAAACGCGGTCAGTGTAAAACATGGACTACCGACTGTGGACTGTAGAATACGGACTACGGACTGGGTGTAAAACACGCACTGTCAATTTCAAGGCATAACTAACACGGCGTTATCTTTTAGAATGATCTAAGTTGTTCAAACTTGATGGTTTATATTAACGACCGAAGAAACGGTAAGATGATACTTTCCGTCTAGCTGTAAGTCTACATTTTTTGATGGCTTCGAGTGGGGTGTAGGGGAGGGCCGCGGATGTCCATCTGCTGTACAGCAAAATTTAACTACAGCGAAAGACAACTCTAAATGAGGAAAAAAAATAAAGTTTTGCAAAACTCTCTGAGGCAAGTTTTTTTGCAAGTTATCACAATGCAACTCTCATTTCATGGGCCCACAGAAGACGTGGTTGAGTGGTAGCGGAACACTCCGATACCATTGGGGTTAACGCACCAAGAAACGGAGCTTTTCGTTTTCCTTGTTGACCAGGCACTTCCAGTTTAAGTAAGCGACAAATTTCGCTTAGTTTACCGATTTTTAATATACTTAGCTTCTGTGAAGTGACGAGTTCGCAAAGATTGTAACCATCGCACATGACTGGGTGCTTGGGCTGTATGTGCTCCAATACCTCATTTCGTAAGGTTGCCAGCGCTTCTTCATTTTCAGCTGCTTCATAGTCTTCGCCGGAAATTGACTGGGCTTCTGAGTTTTTGTATTTTGCCCGCCGTGAAAAGAAACTTTGGGGAAGACAAAATCTCCTCGTCTGAGAATTGTCTCTGACCATCAACATCTCGAGCAATTTTCGTTTTCATTTCTTCCTTAAATTCCTAGGTTTGATAGGGCGGAAGTTGCTATGTGAAAATGAAGCATCGGTTGCCGTAACGGTAGCGTTGTGACCTTCAATGCCTGAAAGAAATAATGATCATGGTGAGTAATAATTTCTCGACGGTTTGACAAACAATATATAAAAATAAATAATATTTCTTTTCCCTTTTAGCACCCTCTTTGCAATTTGCAAATATATTTAATGCAAATCAAATTAAGTTGTGAAATATATTATATTGTGATGTTTTTGGCTTCCTGCAGTAAATTGAAAACGCCTGCAAAGAGCATATACTTGTAATTAGGGAAGTACCGTTAGAAACGTTACAATGGGGTATATACCAAAAGCAAAAAAAAAAAAAAACTTTGAGCAAGGGAGAATTGCGCAAAAAAGTCCTGCACAGCGATCAGCCCAGGCAAAATTCCCTGCCGCATCAGAGAGTAGGTACGATCGGGAAAAAAGAAAAAAAAAGAAAAAAAATCGTCATCAGCGTCAGTCAGTGATAAGTCATATCGTACCCTTCTAATGGTCTGCTTTGTTTGATTCTTCATGTCAACTATGTGAATGGCAGGATGTCCTTTCCCTAAACGAAGATTACCCCACTCAGGAATATTGCGCTTAGAATCCAGATTACCGGGCGCTAAGGATTAGTCGTATTTTGGAGGAACCGTCGATACAGCGGGTATAGAACATCAAATTATGGGGCGAAAATGTTTACAATGAAATAGATAAGTAATTCGAATCAGTACCTGCTCTTGCCCAAAGTAGCTGAATTTCGCTTTTAAGCGAAGCATCGATAACGTTAATTGAAACATTTGAGATGAGGCCTTATATCTCTGGTGCCTTGTGAAAACGATACGCACTCGCTTGATGCTATGCTTTGTCCGCAGCTATCCGTAAAAAAACCTTGAAAACCTACATCTAACCACTGTTACTTCATTTTTGTGTCGATGAAAGCCAAAGAAATAAAGATAGAAATAAAATAAAACCACTTACTTAATTCAAACCATAGCAAGGAAAATTCTTCACCCTGTGCACGGTAGGATTGAGTGAATAAACTTAATTAGCGAATGCGCGCGCTGCAAGTTAGCAAACGGGAAAGGATGTTCATTTCACATCAGTTTGTCTATCAGTCATCCTCGTTATGTCCTCGACGTTCATCGTTCAGGCTTCAAATTCTGCCGGGATACACAACCTTTTCACAATAGAAGCTAAGGTAGGTGATTTTTATATGCCATCTAGAGAAAGGGGAGCACAAAGGGGAGTTTAAGAGCCTGAATCAGTTAAAGAGGACTTCATTTGAAACGTGACGTAATTTGCATATTTGTTCTCAACAGTGATTGAAATTATGTCGGTCGCTATTTCCGCGATATTTTGTAGCCACGTAATCTAGGTAAAATAATTTTTTTTTTTTTTGATATTGGAAATGAAAATTGAGTTCCTATGTTCTGGGTGGTTTCCAGGATACTTTGATTTGGAAAAAAAGAAATCTAGTGCGTGTTATGAAGAATGTTTACAATTCCACAACAAAATGATCCATATCAATTCAAGATTTCTCCAGAAATCACGCATCAGTAGTTTTTTAACATGTCTTAAGACGTAGAGTATTTGTACCATATGAACAAGAAACATGGAAAAAACTTTATTTAGACGACAGGAATAGTTTTGTTTTCATTTCTCTCAATTAAGACATCTGCCGTATTCGCTTAACGGGCTGGTCCTCAGCAATGGCTAAACTGGTCAGACTGTCACTGGTGCTATAATTTTTTTATATCCACGGTTAAATTTCCCCTATTTTTTTTTTATTGAAGGAATCAATTTTTCAATAAACAAGCTGTGTTCAGGGTAAATGGCTAGTTCTTAATCGAGATAACAGTGGAGATATCAGCTTCCTAATTTGCAGTAAATTTGCGACTATTTAAAGCGACGTAAACATAACTTCGAGCTTCTTAGCCGTTGCTTGTTCAAACTTCTCATTTTCCGAATTTATTTTGATAAAGAAGAGAAAAAACGATAGTTCTTTATGCCTGTTACAAGAATTGTCGAGAACTAATTACGATGGCAGGATCAGGATTGAAGTAGCAAGAACTCCTTCCATCCGCCATATTGGCGGGTCGCCAAGGTCACTCGAAATCGGCCTTCTCGATATTTTCCAAAGTAAAAGGAATTGGAACTTTTTAACATCCATTTCGCTGTTAGGACTCTACAACAAGACTGCAAGCCAAATTTCAGCAAAATCGGCGAGGTACGGTGGCCGCGACCTTTTTATATAGCTCGAAAATAACTGAGTATGACTCTTAACAAGTTTTTGTTAATCCTAAATGTTGCGTGGGTAAATAGAGGATTGTATTGCATTGCATTGCATTGCATTACGTTGCGTTGCCTTGCCTTGCCTTGCCTTGTCTTGCCTTGCCTTGTCTTGCCTTGTCTTGCATTACCTTGCCTTGCCTTGCATTGCATTGCATTGCACTGCATTGCATTGTATTTTATTGTACTGTTTATTGTACTGCATTGCATTGCATTGCACTGCATTGCAGGAGCTCGGGCTGCAGAGATCCCATTCAGAGGACAATGCGTTATACAAATAAATCTGAAAGTTAATGGCCCTTCCGTTCCTGCCTCGCCGCCAGATCAAACATATGTTCCTTCGCCTTCAAGTTGACGCCCAAAATGAGCCCGGCTGCAGAACCTCGTCAGCTGCATGAAACGACAATGGATCGAAAGTGCGATTTTCCTATCAAAGAAAACGAGTGTCTACAGACAAGAGGGGCCATTAAAGACGATTCTTTGGTTCCTCAAGGATCCACAGATTGGTCGAACATCCCCGTCTATGAACTCAAAACAGTTCTTCCGGGGTGGGGGAGGGGGGGGGGAGCTTTTGTTAGAAATGAATCCCAGTAGTTGTCGATACATTTATTTTTTCGAAATTACCTTTTTACATTTTTAGGAACCTCCACGATTTCTGACATATTTAAAGGAGGCGCTTTACTTTTAACATTCAACTTTTAAGCCATTAGGAAGAAAGCTCTTACATGCAAGGGTTTAATCTGACTGATAAACATGTTTTTTTGTTTCTTTTTAAACATGTTTTGATAAAAGCCATGCAGTCGGTCACAGTTTATAAAAGAACTTAGAAACTGACTCCTTATGCGTTACACTCAAGAGCTTCAAGTTCCGAGAAGCACTCCACGCGTCTCGTGTTTCTTTTAGTACTTCAGGAGTGTTGTGCTGAAAGAATCCCCTGATACATTACTGCCAGCATATTACCAAAACCTCCCATGATAACTTCTTTACAAGGACACAAGTGCTAATCACGAAATTATAAAGAGGCAAGTCGTTTAAAGAAGCAATCCCGTTCCTCGAGTCTTTGGTCCTTACCGCCAAGCTTGACGGAACGAGCGACTCCTGAGAGCTCCGTTGCAGGTTTGATTTTGATTGGTTTTAGAAACAATGAAATGAGCGGAAGTGAAAGACCGTAAAACACCAGCGACTCGATTGCGCGATGTGTTTGTCAGTTAGGCAGGCGCAATTTAACCTGAACTGAGATTGGGTGACTGTTGGATGTTCTAATTAACCACCACGATATAGGATCTCTCCATGGCGAGCAGCTTCGTGCAAACATGTTCTACCATGCTGCTAGGTTCGATTACGTCTTAAACTTAGCAATCCAGCTTAACATTGACTTAATCGAAGCTGCCATTCCTCTTCCATAAGTTAATCTTCAATTTGGCTTTAAAAACAAAATTTGCTTGTAATCGTCCCCTGCAGGTATAAGGCATGAAGATAGAAAAGATTTTATAAACTCTTGTTTTTAGGTCATCGTAGCTTCAGATTAAGAATATAACACAAACAGCGGTGATAAACATGGTATTCTAACGCATTTTAATCCTTCGGCTTTAACTGTAAAAAAAAGAATTCCTACGCCCACAACAATCACTCGATCGGCTCAAAAACGCTGGTAAACCTAGAAAAGTGGTTTCTCCGTCGAACAGTACAGTTTCGTCTCCAAATGTGAAATCAGAACGGAAATATAAAGATAAACATTTGTTTTACGGCTTTGCTTCTTTGTAAATTTGCCCTGATTACCCAAAATGCACCTTAGAGCGTGAACTCCTCTATTCTGATGGAATGTTTTTGCCGGTGTTTTTGAAACCTTTTCGACCTTTTTCCTCCGACGTTTTCCTCTGTGGTGCTTTCTCCGACGACACATCTAAGTTTATATCAAAAATCTACAGACGGAGAACACTCCGAACAGCTCGTCGACTTTCAAACACAAACGTTTGACAATCGTACATACGGTGGCAATCTGTCACGCAACCTTTTAATGGCAAGTGTACTTCTCGTGACAACCCGTTGACAACTGTCAATTAGAGGTAATTAACGCAAAGAAACGTTTTTCGTTTATACCTTTGCCTAGAATCAATCTTTTTTCGTAGAAATTTTTTAAATAAAAGATTGCAACAAGATCTATCTGAAAAAGCGAAAGACAGTCTTTTTGAAAAATGGTAAAGTTTGGGGTATACTGATACCTTAATCAATCGATGAGATTAAATGAAATTGACTCTTGTCCAACTTACTAGACCTTAGTGTGCAAATACTGCATAACATGCATTGTTTCTTTCAGTCTTTATTGCGGTTTTGAAATCGTAAACAAAACTGCGAGGATCATTTTTCTACTTTATAAGATATCTCTCTGTCATTACACGTGCTGTGATTGGTCAATTTAGCAGGTCTTATTCGACTGCACTGCCCGCTAAAATATGACGCAGTCTGCCAAGTTGTTTGCGAAATTTTCGTAGAAGTCTGGGTCAAAGTGAGTTATGATTGGTTGACTGGCTTGTAATTTACTTATGTCACCTACAGCAACGTAAGCACAGCACAAGCATAAGAAGAACGAAACATTATACGCGAAGACTTTCGCAATGCTTTTTTCCAATTATTACTTTCTTTTCCAAAACTGATCAAAAAATTAAAACCAATATAAATCATTACTTATGTAGCAGAAGTTTCATTTCGTTTATCTTTAACACAGTGCCAGTTTTCCGACCAATTGTTTTCTTTCGTTACTTATGAACTACACGCGGCAGTTCAAAATATGCGGCTGTCAATCGTACGCAGTTTAAAACAGCAACATTTAATAAAACCGCTTAGGTTTTGTACACAAAACCAGTGACAATACATATAATTATCAACAGGATCAGAAAGGTCGCTCTTATAGCTTTGATGAACAGAAAATAAAGCACACCCAAAAGACAACATCCGAACAAAATCCTGAGGTTGATACATGAAAGACTGAACGAAGACTTCCTTTGGACTTCGAATGGTTTACTTGCTGTAATATAATCGCGGGAATTAAAACAACTTTGGTCGTTGTTCTAAAAAACACGGTAAGAAAGTAAATATTGATATTTTTTCCGAATAGGATACTGAAAACTAAGAACAAAATGCTGTCGCAATTTTGCGCTTTGCGCTGGCAAATATAATCATTGCCTACAAATGTAATGGTGGGTATAGAATGATTTAGCTGGTACTAAGATAAAGTGAAATATAGTTTTTCAAGGCTAGATACAGATGTAAATGAGAGATGTTAGAGTATCGTTGTACCCGTGTCCGGGAAGTTAAAGATCTCTGGATTAAAAAAAAGACAGGTCCAAGTACCGTTGGTTGCTGAAAAAACCAATGAAATCTACTGAGGACAGGTTTTTTTGGCTGAAATTGTCTTCTTTCACCAATTGTGTCTACTGAAAATAGAATTCCCCCAAAAAATAATCATAATATTAATAAATTGGATAATTGAAATCCGGAGAGCTCTCGAACGGATGAAAGGGTTTGACCCAAACAAAATATTAATGAAATCTAGTGATTGTCATATATTTATTTTACGTGTCTTGGTCCTCGCAATTCATCACAACTCATGGCCACCCGAGGACTACGAGAGAACCCTACTACAAGGTCAATTCTATCTCTGACCAATTTTTAATTAACAATCCTCTTAGTATTTTTCTACACTAAAATATTTTTAACTGGTTCTTTCCGTTGATTTCAGTATATTAGAAAAATCCTGGTAATTGCTTCAACACAGTGCTGCAGGTGTATCAGTGTAACAGGCAGAAATCCTAAACTTGTACAATGCGTCGTTTATCACACAAGCTAGTCTGTTGAATGAGAAACACTGTAATTTCAAATTAATTTTCAATTTTTTACGCTTCTGTATCTTGAGGACCAATATCATCAACGCTAGAATGACTAAAACATCTAATTTGATAAGGTTTTTCAATCCTTCCCGAATAATTATGACACGAAAAACGTTAATTTGTTTTCTTCTTTATATAGCTCCCGCAAAAGCGTTAAAGTTTTCATTCATTCATGTCAATTTTTTGATTATTGAACTGTGGTCTGTATCCCTCTGATAGGGTGCCGTTATTCTCTCTAAAAGTGACGACACGTTTCTATTGACCTGTGTCATTGGGCAAGTGAGTCACTTGACAAATTCTCCAAATAGTGACCGACAACTAATTTTCCCCCACATGGTGGCTCAAAATTCAATTAAATAGGTTCAAGCTAGGCACATGTGACTATTGATTCCACTTGGCGTGTTCGTTGTCAAGGTTCATCTGTTATTACACAAAACAGCCGCTATTTTTCATTGAGCTGAAAGCTTCCTGAGAGTTTCCTAAAATAATATATATAAAGAAGAATCAATAAGTCGAGTTGGTGCGTCGCTTGTAGCTTGGGATTGTACCGTTTGTAGAGTGGGTGCGCAATGCTCATGTATAAGGCAAGAAACTGTTGGAGTCGGGTGACTTCTGACGTCATGAACTAAGGATATGGCTTATTTCTCAAACTTACATTAATAGAATAATATGGGGATCAGTAGGGTGAGTGGAAAAGGAAGGTTGTAAAAAAAAACACAAATTTCCTCCAACATTTTAGAGAATGCTGGTACAACATATGTAGGCGACTACATGTCAGCAACAATAACAAAGCGAGTGAAATGGTCAGTATTCCACGGCCTCACGTTTGTAGTGTCAGCAAGCGAAAGAAAGATTCCATGCATGATACGTAAAATCCTGGTAACTAACTGGCCTTCTTTGCAGGGAATGCCTGTGGTGTCCAGTCTTCTTTTCCTACTTTCCATCCATACCGCTGACTTCTGCCAAGTTATAAAGCCTATCAAACAGCATGAGCTCATTGGTCACGTGATGAAAGCGATGCAAGAGACCAGTTTTGAGATATGCACCTATCGCTGTGAACTTGACGTCAAATGTTACAGCGTTAATTTCCACACAAAGACTGGGAGATGTGAATTCAACTACGGAAGTAAGGAAATGTTTCCTCAAGATTTCAAGGAGAGCCGAGACACGCTGTACATCCACAACATCAGGAAAGACATGAAAGATCCATGCAGGCTGCTGTACTGTCTGCATGGCGGCTCATGCTACCCGCTGCCGCAGCCATACTGTGTGTGTACTGTGGACTTCACAGGATCAAGATGCCAAAACATAAGTAAGTTGAAACTTTGTTTCGTGCTCTTATCTTTCCCAAAACCTCAGCTTGGAAGGTCAGAGCCTATTATTAGTGTCGAACAAAAATTATTCACAGCCAACTCAAACGCAAAGGGAGGATCATGAACTTTTGCAAACTAAGTAGGTACTTTTTTATTCAAAGCAAAAAATGTACTGCTTTCCTTAGTACTCTTTCTCTCCAGCTCTGCCGTTGGAAGCAGAAAACAACAACAAAACGTCTGCATAAAAGAATCAATTATCAAATTTTATTCACAGCCCACTTAAATTCATACTAAGGGAGGAACATTGAGTTTGCAATTGAGTTAGTTCTGGAAACACTTTAAAATGGACTGCCTCCTCGATCCTCTTTGTCTCTAGCTCTGCCACTGAAAGCAGTAGGAATAGAAGACGATAACAAGATATTCGACGGTCAGCTGACCTCCAGCACCTCACCAGTCGGACACGAGGCATGGAGGGGCCGACTTCACGGTCCGGGGAGCTGGAAACCAGTGACAGGAGACTTGGCACCCAATTTTAACATCAGCTTGTTTTCACCGGTGAATGTAACTTATATTGCGACACAGGGATCCCCGACGGAAGACTGCTGGACAACGACATTCAGGATATATTATAGGATGCAGGGGGGATCGCTAAAACAATACCCAGAGGTATATATCATGGTGACTAGCCGTAAGTTTGTCACGTGACTGTCTCTTCTTGATTGGTATGTGAAGTCATTAGTTAAAGAGATTAGCAGTTTTTAACCTAACTGAGTGTCCAAAAAATGCGATCAATATAACAAATCAAGGCAAACTTTAAGAGCACAGCGAATCAGTCCACACATACCCGCCTAGCGCCAAGTGGGGTTAAATGCGTGTGTCCTCCATCGTGGTTAGTTTTGGTCATACATGGACGTTTATCTCATTGGCTGGGTTGGTGACTCGAAGTTTTAAACCAACCACAGAACAGCCCAGCTCAATTCTTTAGTATCTTAGGAAGTTAATTGAAAACCGCTCTTAGAACAAAGTAAATCAGCGTCAATTGAGGGACGCAGAGGATCACGCAACGAAGAATAAAACTGCTTAGCTTGTCTGATGACAGATCTCTTGCTCAGGCAATGCTTGTACCAGAGGTCACTCTAAGCGTAAAAGAAAACTGATCGCAAAACTGATACTACGGTTCAGTACGGCACTACAGCAAACGGGCAAAATTTATTAACTAAATTAAAATTTCAACAGACAACTAGCAAAGCCCAGACTTCTTCAGGGTCTAGTACTATCTTTGTTGGACGTAAAAAGTGTAATTTTCACTGTACTCATTAATTTTCCTCTCCTTTCTTGCTTTTCCAGATCATCGCAGGCAACACAGACAGGGATACGGTGATTTATCACCCCCTTAAACCGGCACTTGTCCAAATCGAATTTTTAAGTATTCAACCATACTCTTCCAACAGATGCATCGGTCTTAGAGTGGAGTTATATGAATGACATTTTCAACTTGAAACGGCAAACGAAAGCTGCCTTCACATTCATGATTCAGGCACCTTTCACGTTGCTTTATAATCGGGTGAAGCAGCAAAGTTCCCTTCAACATTTCCGTTGCAAAGATATGAGACAATTAATTCGTGCTTTTAGTTTCACATCATAGAGTCATGATCGATGTACCTTGAAGGAAAGGAGAGCACTGTAACAATTCTTGGGCCTAGTTTACACTAGCGACATAACGACATTAGAAGGACGTTACGCTGTTATGATTGCAGTGTGAACATTCTTACTTAATGACACAAAAGCAACAGAACACCACGAACTTAACGACATAAAAAAATCGATCTTTTTCCTAAGTCTCTATGTCGATGTTCACATTAACGACATGGTTATGTCGTTTATGTCGGTATGTCGCTGGTCTGAACTAAGCCTTTCTCTTCTTTCGTTCTCTCCAGGCCTCCCGAGAGCATCATACACGTGACTCGATGAAGGACACTAACTTCAGTTAATCACTTGTTAATTACTCCACAAAAAGAAAACGTATATCGAAGCGATCTGTCTAGCCGTGATTGTTTACATCTTATCTCCCATTTAGTAACATTTTTCAGTAAGGACAAAAGCAATGATATAACTAGAAATAACACGCAATTTATTTCCCGAGATTTACTCATTGTACCGAGTTAAAATTGAACTGCTGCAAGGCTGTGTGGCTATAGGATTGGTTATCTCTCCTTTCATTTCTTTGAAACTTGATAAACTCCGATTTAACACTGAAAAACGTGAACTATCATTAGCTTTTGGGCTTTTCGCATGCCTGTGCTGGGGACAGCTTTCTCTTAACAGTTTTATTTACAGAGTGGTGCCACAGTCATCAGTTAATAAATTAATTAATTCTAAGTTTTTCATGGACGAAAAAAGGCCACTGTAAACAAAAATCGCCTTCAGGAATACACCGGCATTAGTAAGTGAACGTTCATACTACCGTTCATGCTACTCAGTGTTCACCACCGTTTCACCCCAGCTTCGATATTTTTTCTCAATACTTATGCAATAGATGCACACTTGCCACAGAGCGGTAAAGAGCCGTTTTCACTATTACTAGCATACCTTCCCTACCCGCAGTTCAGGTATATTATTCAGTAATGAATATTTGTAATGTACACATTTATTACTAACGATTATTGAACTTGCCCAAAACAAGGAAATGATCTGCTTGATTACACTGCGAAAAATCAGTTACTCAAGAGAGTACTGGAACCTAGTCCAGTTTTGTGATTTCTTTAATTTATTAAAGCTGTATTAGAAAGTTTCAGAAACAAGCAGTAAAACGCAATAAAAACGCAGTTTATCTAACGTGATGTCTGTGTAAGTCTTCAGTTAAAGCAGCAGCCGTGCCATTGTTAATGAAATGCATTACATTATTTTGTCATATTTTTGAAACCCCTTTGATTACTTTCATGGCTGTACTTATCACCGTCTTTAAATAAGCTAAGCTGTTACCGTTCGAGTTCTCCTGACACCCAGAGTCTTTGGGATTTAATAGTCATACTGAGCTCTAAGTCGGCGGCTTGTTATACCAACCGCAGATGACTGATGCACCCATCTCCCCACCGCCAAACTTCCCCATGCATCTCACTCCGAAAATCTGGGCATTCAGGGCAAACACTGGGTACTAGTGTCTAAAGCCACTTAGAGCGCCTGTTATATATATCATATTAGATGTTTTGGTGTGTAGTATCGCTGTATATTTTTACGAGCTGTGCCGTATTTTGACGAGCCCGTAGGGCGAGTCAAAATACAAACAACGAGTAACAATATATAGCACTTGTTCATTCATATACTCGTTGAATTTTCGTCCAAATAGCCTTACTTGATGCAATCACTGGATCGATCTCGTAAGAACTCTAACTTTTGAAAGCCACTGAGTCCTTACAATTGTTTTACAGGTGTTGGTGTTATTCAGATGTTGCGTGCACTCAAATATTACGCAACAGTTTTTTTATTCCTTTTACAAAATCAGTGGCGGAATGTCAATAACGTCTGTGATGTCATAACCACGTTAATTGCGTTCGACGAAGTGGAACGCAAACCTAATTTTGACCTGTGGCTTTTCAGAGTTGGTCTGCCTGTGCACGGTTCTAGGCCGAAAAAAACCACATTCCTGTAAGGACACCAAAATGGCCACCCCGCTTGATTTTTGCAGGGGCATGTCACGGTTAGTAAACTGGTGCCGTTTAATGCTAAGACATGTGATAAGACATGTGGCGAACATGTGAATATGTGAGCAGACCATGTGAGCTCGTCTTTCCGATGGATCTTTTTTTTGACTTCTTTCCATTCGGTCGCCGTACGCCTCGCTATTATGTGCTCTCAGCGTTAGATTTTGGTGAATTTAAACGCTTCGACGGCAGCATTTATCGCGATCTGAGGAATTGTCCTTGTTTATTAACACGACTTGGCTTTGGGATGATAACCGTGGGAACAGCTACATTTTGATTGCATTTGTTAATTAGTTCCTGTCGCGACAGATAGTTCAGTCTTTATCCGGTCGAAATTTTATTGTTTGGAATCGGTGGAAAAGTACTCGGGAGGCAAGATCCATAAGACTACTTTATTCATCAGGGGAAATACTCGATTTAGTCGCGAAACGAGCACGCGACTACAAATGCTAGCTTTGGATAATGTACGTAATTTAAATATTCTATGAAACTTGAGAGACCACAGAAACTGGCAGCGTCACGCAACGTATCAACAAATCGTGACCTCTTCACTAGCATGGACTTTGACACTATGCATATCTGACTGTAAAACCTCGGTTGTTGCTGAAAAATGTTGATTTTAGCAATAGACAAAGGTTGAAAGTCAGCTAGTGAAATCATTTACTTACGATATATAATTATATATTAAAGTGAGAGCGTCGAACGCACTCTCATAATCTCTGATTACTACTAGTTTAAATAGTTTCATGCAAAGCTTGCTTTGCAATCAGAACACAAATTAAAAAAGAATATAAATGAGTGCATGCTCCCACACATCAGAAGACTTCTGGTTTAAAGGTCTGATCGTGAATGCCATAATTCCCTGGAGACAAGATAGAATCAACTCTTTCGAGTGGAACCGTGAAATGTCCTTTTTGCTGTAAGTTTCTCACTGTTCGTATCCATACAGTTCTAGCCTCATTGCTATACATTTAGACCAACGTTTCGGCCTTATACGGATCCAGTCCACTGCTTGGAGAGGAGCTGAGAACGTGTTTGTCACCGTTGTATTTCTATCTGTATTCGCTTGGTATTCCTGAAAATGATACAAATTTGACAGCGTTACTATGGAGATTGGGATGAGGGGGTTTACTGGGAGCTCGTGAAGATTATTGCAATGCAGATCTAACTATGATCTAAGACATTTCTCGTCATTTAATAGTAAGAATTTTCCCTTGGAAACAATCACAAATTTCCCAGATTAGGGTCTGCAGGTTAAAGCTACCCAACCCAAAACCTGAAAATATGAAAAAAGTATCATAAGTTATACAGTTCCAAAATACTAAATCATGTTTTTTTTAAAGTCTTAAACAGAGAACCAAAGATGATAATAAAACTCAAGGTTAGATAGAAATAATCATCTAAGCAGGAAAATTAACGTAAGAAAAGTAACATGACGTTTCGACGACTTCGATGTCATCATTGTCGAGTGAAATCTTTGAAATGCTGTTGATTAAGAACAAAAGACCGAAACTGAACACGCAAGCGGATTCCAATGATTCGCGCGAAACTTTTTACACGAATGTTTTCATGTAAAGTTTGCTAATTTTATTTTCTCGCATCCTAAGTACTATAAATATGCCTTGCATGCCGTAATTTTTAATTCATTCATTCGACAATGATGACATGAAGGCGTCGAAACGTCATGTTACTTTTCTTACTTTGATTTTCCAGCTTAAATGTTTCTCGAAATCGTTTTTTATAGAATTAAGGGACCGTTCATTTTTTATGAGGGAGGGGGGGCTGGTGGGATTTGGGAAGCACCATTTAAAAATCGCATGACCCCCCCTCAGCTTACCAATTTTTTCACATGGCCCCCCCCCCCCTTATAGCGGTCATTTTTGGGGATGACCCCCCCAAAAAAAGAAATTGAACAAACAATATTTAGATTTCAACTTCTTTAATGTTTCTCTATTATCCCCCTACTTCACGTTTTGTGCTCACTGTGAAGACAATATTTACAATCCCTATACTACAGAGAGCTGTTGTTTGAAAAACAAATCAAAAGAAAGAGAAGTCAATTTCGGATCTCCTAGTTATGGCTCGCCCTGAGCGTGTGGCATTTGGCCTCTCATTGGCATCTCCCTCATCTGAATTGATGAATGCCCACAGTTTTAATGTAAAACAGATCAAATGTGTAGAAGCTAAGTTGAGGAAGGTCACGCAGGACATTGAAGCACTAGAAAATAAGAGCAATTATAACAGCACATTCAAGGGCATACTCAAACAGCACATCAACAAAAGGAGAAGGAAAAAGAAAACCGCAGGAAGTCAAATGAAAGAAAGAGGAAGCGGACTGAAAACAACGTCCAACGAGTTTATGGAATCTGTGTTGGAAACCCGCTAGGAAATGATCTTCCACAATGCCTTGTGTACCCTCCTAGAACGGCCGTCCCGGGAGAGTGTATTAAAGTTGAGGATGTTGCCGCGTTGTTATTTAGAAGAGATGGGCCATACATCGCATAGCTCTTGGAAGGGAATTATTTCACCAATGCTGCAAGAAGCAGAATCACCACCAACCTTGAGCAGGAAGTCAGAGATTATGTTTACACCTTCATGTACCCTGAAGAGTACACTCTGACGGAAAGCATTGCTGCTTCTTGCAGCATCGGTGAAAGAGACTCCCATAGCAGCACAAGCGGCGACGAAGAACTCGACGACAGCGAAGATGAAGATGAGTGCCAGTGAAAGTTGCATTCCAAAATAACAGTGTTAAATACTTCTTTTCAGTAGGTACAAATGCTTTTTGTCGCCAAACGTTTTTTTAAAGCAGAAGGAAAGTTTGTAATAAATTTGTATCCTGCCTTCTATGTTTATTCTGTAGCAATTTTTTTGATATTCAAACATTATGCCATTTTAAAGTTTTACTAAAATATTTCACGTGACCCCCCCTTTTTCCCTTATTTTTTTGGGATGGCCCCCCCTCGAAAGCCATTTTTTTCGCATGCCCCCTCCCCAAATCCCACCAGCCCCCCTTCCTGATAAAAAATGAACGGTCCCTAACAAACATTTTCTTACCTTTGGACTGTGAAGAGTGCCAGTAAACCATTGATAACTATACCGTTCCACCCAGCAATCGTCGATTGGGGAACCTTGCGTAGCTATGGCAACAATGGTTACCTTGGCTGCAAAGTTCACTCTCAAGTACTCAGTATCTTTATTTTGGATCGGCATCCAACAGGACGTTCCGTTCAGACGCCCTTTTGCTGCTTCATAACCAAGCTTTTCAGTGGAAGCTTCTATACTTGCGTCAGGAATGTGATTATTTTCCATCCCCAGGGCCTGAAGATCTGATAAAAATATTGGATTTTATCGTAGTAAGATATCTGACTACTGCTCGCCCCATTTACTCTTTTTTTATTATCATAAAGGTTACGAGCTGACGTTTCGGCGTCATCGTGACACCAGTCTCAAGGCAAAGCGAATAAATTAATGCGAAGATCTGATTTTGATAGTTCACAGTCTCTAAAAAATAGTATAATAACAAAGGTTCACAAGAATGGTGTCACTATGACGCCAAAACGTCGGCTTTTAACTTTAATATTCGCTTGTTTTTGTTTTAAAAAGTCATTATTGATCAAGAGTTTATTATTATATATTATTTAATTACCACATACTTAGAATACATACAAGACGACTACTTATACTCCTTAGGATACAGTGCGTCTACTTGCACCTCTCGCCTCTTTTATTTCACAGTGTTTCAAGAAGCTTTATTTCACTTATTATCCTTTAGATTTGCATTTCATCCACCCATCCATTCATTCATTCATTCATTCATCCACCCATCCATCCATTCATTCATTCATCCATTCATTCATTCATTTATTCATTGACCTTCATTCGTTCGTTCGTTCGTTTTTTCGTGGGTTGGGTTAAACATTTTTAGCTGAAATTCGTCTATCTCGTGTCACGTCATCTTATTACTCCTCGCGAGTAGATTGAATTGCGCTTTATGTAAATATGATTCGCTAGATAAAAACTCTCTTACTTTGACAGAGAAGTCCACTGAATCCTTTCAGACACTTGCACTTTAAGCTAGGACTGAGAACACAAGTTCCACCGTTCTCACAGCCCATGCTCAAGCAAGGATCATAACTTTCGCAGCGAGGTCCACTGAATCCTTGCCGGCAGTTGCACTTTAGAGAAGGACTGCTAACACAAGTTCCTCCGTTCTCACAGCGCATGTTCGCGCAAGGGTTATAACTGCGAATAACCATACCCATGTAAAATGCTCCCTTCTGTTTCACCAAGTCACCAGGAAAGTATTCCTTGGTTGCGTCGCTCAGTTGACACGTTTTGTGCGATGAAATGTAGTTGACACTGAAGCATTGCGGCTCCAGTTCACAGGAAAATGTGCAGCTTTCAAAAGACTTGTGATTGAGAGTCCGCATCACGTGACCGGTGAGAACATGATCTGTAACGGAGAAACTGGAGCGGCATTCGCTAGCAACACTGCTCCTGTAAAAGAGGCTGACGTAGAGTAAGACGAATTCCAAGTACGGTGACATCCCCGGTGTCTCTTTTAAGGATCACATGACCTGCATTAATAAAGATGAAGTGTGGTGTCAAAATAGATTTTGCTATGAATACGTGGTTAAAGAATAGAGCGTTCTTAAAATTTGAATTAAGTGATCAACAGACTTGGAATTTACAACTCCTTTAAGATGATTTTGACTTCGTACTGCGCACTCTCGAGAGTTTGTTGACGTCTTTTGTTTTGGTTCATGTAAGACGTCACGAAATGAAATATTTCGCAACTACTTACAGGAAGTTTCATGTCAACCCTATTATGCATGCGAAGCTTTATGCTTCGTTCTGTCTGACATCACTAGATGAAAAAACTTCGAAGCTGTAAAAGTCAAAGAAACTGTTGGAAAGAATTTAAAACGCTTCGAAGATAAGGTATGTGGTTCGTAACGAATAACATCGATTCACCTTCCATCGCGTGAGACTCACAAACATTGAGGTTCTGAGGCTGCGCAGTACGGACTGTAAATCGTCTTTAAGGTCCAAATCCACTCCAAGCGACCCAAGAAAAAGGCGGAGAAAAAGAGTATGCGAAAAGAAGAAAAGATAGTGGAGGAACTCAAATAACAATGAAGCAAAGCTCATTACTGCTTAGAAAACTTAAGACAACAAAGACATAATAGAACCCAATTTGAAAGACAAGAATTACAACCGTCGGACAGCTGTTTCTACCTAAAGACAGACATTCCTTTGATATTTTGTATTTTCTAGACTGCTTTAATACCAAGGTGAAATTTTCTTTAACATAAATAAATCCAGAAATAAATATATGCAGCAAAATTTGGACCACAAGGTGCGAGAGTCTGCATTCCCGAAAGACCACTTATCGGTCTACGAGCTTCCTTAAACGCAGATCTATTCACCTCGTGCGGGCTTAAATTTATATCCCGGAAGCCTCCCCCCCCCCCCCCCTCCCTCTCCCACAGCCGCGATTATCCCGTACATCAATCGCAATTTAGCAATCTATTGTTCTAATTGTCCACCTTTTGGCTTGTAGACACTCGTCGGTATAAGCAGACACCATTACCTTGTACCGCACGTGCATTGTACATGTTGGCGAACCGCGACGACGACATTTCTCGTTGAACTTAAAAATTATATTCAGCTCTAAGATGGTTTCACATGAAGAGAAACGGTCATGCAGAATGGATCCATACAGGTAATGTTGACAAAACGATGACGGGCGTTAGTATTTAAGGTTCGCAACGATTCAGTATTTTAGGGTAGGCTTACTAAGAGGTAAAGCAGAGGTTTAGTTTAGGTTAAGGTCGGTTTTCGGATTACGGTTAGGTTTAGTCGTATCAAATATTGTTAGGGTCGCTCTGCCTTCACACCCGAGCGATGACTTCACCCGTTATCTCCACATCCCTAATGGTAGGTACCACAAAGCCTCTCCTATGCATTCCCAAATTTTCCTATTCATTCTCTCCTATGCATTTGTAACTCAGGAACACAAGCATCGAGGATTAACTCTTGAATGAAGCGGAGAGTAGCTTAGTTATTTAACAAACACGATAAAATATTCCTCATCTGACTTAAAGTTAATTAACGTGCGATTGAGCTATTTATTTAGTCTTTTGAATTTTTAAATATCTCTTTCCTTCAAAATTAAATTTCTGACGGATTTGTTTTGTGCCGGCTGAAAATTACCGTTTCTTAGTATTTGCACTGGTGCGCAATACTTATCTTATTTAGCAGGCCTCTATTACAAAATTTGTATTGAGAAATGAAAAAATACTTAAGACTTATATGTTATGAAGTAAAACGGGCTTTCGTCAAAATAAATTTTGGTAACGCAGTTAATATTCAGTGGTTTTATGTTCAGGTTTTAGAGAGCAATGTTGTGAGTTTCCCTTTGCATGATGCAGCAATGTTACCACTATAAATGCATGCTTATGTTTCAACGTAAGAAAAAATACTATTTTAACAGCTCTTTGTAAGAGCTACTACTATTGAAGATGAGCTAAAAGCATTGAGCCATTTAAATACTTTTCTACGTCTGCGCAAAACCCGTAACAAATTAACCATAAGCGCTGACAGCAGAATATCTCAAAGATTTTATGATAGACTGAACTATAAATTAAGCTTAAATAACCCCCGAGTTTGCCACTTTTTTTTGGTACTTTAGCCTTTCGTTCTTAGCGGCAGCGGGTGTGAATATTCAACCATATCTTGTTTTGAATTTGCTTGGTGTTAGAGCGGGCGCAAATGAGCAGGAAACTTAAAGTTCTTCAAACTTGAAAAGGAACAAATTCTAAAAAGTATACGAACGAGCAATGATTTACCTTGCTTAAACGCCACTTGTATCCTGGGTTTTACTCTTGTTACTAACCGCAATTCTGAAATTACTGCTCCAATTTCGCCCTTCAGTCATCAGAAAATAACATTCATTTTAACTAATTTACTCAATTTGACAGGGTGAAACCAGTCTCCATTCGTCGGATTGACTATTTCAAGTAGCTTTCCGGTAAAAGGACAACAAAGTAAGGTGCTATCGTTATTAAATTTTACCCACGCCTGGTATCAGCAAATAATGCAATAAAGTGTACTATACGTGTTGTCTGACGAAAACCAGCATCTGTAGCTTGCCTCGGAACTAAACGGTATATCCTGAACATAAAATAACAACATGGCCCTCCATTTCTTTAGTTTGAAAGTTAACCCCCTAAAAATGCAAGACTTCAATGTTTAATATGTCAGTAGCGTGACGAAAATTATTACGGTTTTCACTGAGTAAACTATGACGTACATTGCTGTTTCATATTTTCGCTTAAACGAATTTCGCGAAAATGGGCGAATTTAGCGAGGTCTAATTTTGCAATTTCCCAGCTGATTTCCTGAGACTTCATCGAGACGGCTTTGAAGTAGCCTATTTTAAAAACAGGAAGGTTATTTAATTGGACGTTGAAAAATTGTAAATAAAAAAAATCGATGCTTCTAAAGATACTGAATACGGACTGATAGACAGCTGGCTTATCCGCAACACGTCTGTGTCTGGAACGATAATTATTCAAGCCTGCCGATAAATTCCTAGACGTTATTTCTCAATTCTATTTTACATTACTTATGGATCTTTTAACGATGTTTACAACTTAACTGTCAGTATACAAAGCCAAGTAATTGTTGATTAACAAAACATTGAAGTTACTAAAGCCATGCACCCGTAACAAGGCGCGACACTTTGATGTAACTTAAATTAGCATAATTAAGGCGCGATTTGTTGAGTCTTGTCCACTGAAACCCGAGACAACATTATCATAAATTAAAATAATTTAATCACCTCTGTACATAAATAGATAAAGAGAGTGAGACAAACAATCTGTAAAATCGTATCTCCAAGTTAAGTATGCATGATAATTTATTTGGAAGTTGCGTTGTGTGTTCGCTTGAACACCTCATTGGAACGCAAAGCCCCTTTCAATGATACCACTTTTTGACATCATCCAGCCCAGGGAAAAAATTATGCGTGCCTTCCGTAATCAGAGTGTGTTTCTGGATTAGGATTTTATGACGTAGAGCTAAGGTAAGTCCTAAACTACTGACTTTGAAGAACGGAGGCCATTAGAAACCTATTTAGCCAGCTAACCCAGCTTCTGTATTACAACCGACCAAGAGTACGTTGAAATTTCTGGAGGGTACTTTGACCGCAATGAAGGGGTTAAGGAATTTTCTGCAGCCAAAGGACTAAACATCTATTGCAATATTGACAGCCCGTCGTTTCCGGGCATATTAGGCGAGATCTAAAAGTTTGTATCATCCGTTTTCTGTTCGACAAAATTCCCTCTGTAAATCCATCGAATCGTAATTAAGGAATCGAGTAAAATTTTTGAACACGTATCCGGTGAAATATGCACATGTGACGGGAAGTGTTGAATTCTATGACTAATAAGTTGTAGCTTGCGACCATGGCAGTAATAATAACTTCAAATTGTTTCTCGGTGGAAAAACTGTTTGATCTCAGTCGTCTTGTTGATAAGAAACTTAAGGCCATAATTTGACAGTAACTATAAAGTCCTATCTTTAAAGCTATATAGTTCAGTGCTTGCCGGAAAATATCAACTGACGTCATGTAGTGATTAGCGTGCAGTTGCGCGCATTTTCAGTGTTGTGCTTTGTAAATTCTCTTGTTTATATAAAATATAAAACATCCAGCTAGACGTTTAGAAGTTTACAAGACAATTGAAACGCTACCTTAAATAGCGAATATCTCATTTGTGGTGTGACTGTTAAAGCGAAATTTTCACTCCATCGACATTAGAATTAAAAGTTTATAATCTTTATATGTATTTCAGTCGACTCTTCGGGTTTAACTCAGTGTTACTTGGTAAATGCTGTCAAACCGAAACGTATATTGCTTTGCGTCTTCATCTTGGGCATTTTTGACCATTCCAGGGAATAGATACATCTGAAAAGGAAATTCCAAGGTGTACACATGACACGCAATTAATGACTTTGTTTACAGCTTGTATATGTCAGTGATCACAGCTCAGGGTGTAGCACTCTACTAATTGGGGAGTACTAAATTTACTTACAACAGTATTTAAGAGTCATACTCAGTTATTTTCGAGCTATATAAAAAGGTTGCGGCCACCGTACCTCGCCGATTTTGCTGAAATTTGGCTTGCAGTCTTGTTGTAGAGTCCTAACAGCGAAATGGATGTTAAGAAGTTCCAATTCTTTTTACTTTGGAAAATATCGAGAAGGCCGATTTCGAGTGACCTTGCCGGCCCGCCAATATGGCGGATGGAAGGAGTTCTTGTTACTTCAATCCTGATCCTGCCATTGTAATTAGTTCTCGACGATTCTTGTAACAGGCATAAAGCACTATCCTTTTTTCTCTTATTCATCAAAATAAATTCGGAAAATGAGAAGTTTGAACAAGCAACGGCTAAGAAGCTCGAAGTTATGTTTACGTCGCTTTAAATGGTCGCAAATTTACTGCAAATTAGGAAGCTGATATCTCCACTGTTATCTCGATTAAGAACTAGCCATTTACCCTGAACACAGCTTGTTTATTGAAAAATTGATTCCCTCAATAAAAAAATAGGGGAAATTTAAGCGTGGATATAAAAAAATTATAGCACCAGTGACAGTCTGACCAGTTTAGCCATTGCTGAGGACCAGCCCGTTAAGCGAATACGGCAGATGTCTTAACTGAGAGCAAGAGAAAATGAGAAATGAAAACAAAACTATTCCTGTCGTCTAAATAAAGTTATTTCCATGTTTCTTGTTCATATGGTACAAATACTCTACTTCTTAAGACATGTTAAAAAACTACTGATGCGTGATTTCTGGAGAAATCTTGAATTGATATGGATCATTTTGTTGTTGAATTGTAAACATTCTTCATAACACGCACTAGATTTCTTTTTTCCAAATCAAAGTATCCTGGAAATCACCCAGAACATAGGAACTCAATTTTCATTTCCAATATCGAAAAAAAAAAAAAACCTTTTTATTTTACCCAAATTACGTGGCTACAAACTATCGCGGAAATAGCGACCGACATAATTTCAATCACTGTTGAGAACAAATATGCAAATTACGTCACGTTTCAAATGAAGCCCTCTTTAACTGATTCAGGCTCTTAAACTCCCCTTTGTGCTCCCCTTTCTCTAGATGGCATATAAAAATCACCTACCTTAGCTTCTATTGTGAAAAATTTGTGTATCCCGGCAGAATTTGAAGCCTGAACGATGAACGTCGAGAACATAACGAGCATGACTGATTGACAAACTGATGTGAAATGGGACATCCTTTCCCGTTCGCTAACTTGCAGCGCGCGCATTCGCTAATTAAGTTTATTCACTCAATCCTACCGTGCACAGGGTGAAGAATTTTCCTTGCTATGGTTTAAATTAAGGTAAGTGGTTTTATTTTATTTCTATCTTTATTTCTTTGGCTTTCATCGACACAAAGATGAAGTAACAGTGGTTAGATGTAGGTTTTCAAGGTTTGTTACGGACAGCTGCGGACAAAGCATAGCATCAAGCGAGTGTGTATCGTTTTCACAATGCACCAGAGATATAAGGCCTCATCCCAAAGGTTTCAGTTAAGGTTATCGATGCTTTGCTTAAAAGCGAAATTCAGCTACTTTGGGCAAGAGCAGGTACTGATTCGAATTACTCATCTATTTCATTGTAAACATTTTCGCCCCATAATTTGATGTTCTATACCCGCTGTATCGACGGTTCCTACAAAATACGACTAATCCTTAGCGCCCGGTAATCTGGGTTCTAAGCTGGGAAGTGACTTGAAGCGCAATATTCTTGAGTGAGGTAATCTTCGTGTAGGGAAAGGATATCCTGCCATTCACATAGTTGACATGAAGAATCAAACAAAGCAGACCATTAGAAGGGTACGATATGACTTATCACTGACTGACGCTGATGACGATTTTTTTTCTTTTTTTTTCTTTTTTCCCGATCGTACCTACTCTCTGATGCGGCAGGGAATTTTGCCTGGGCTGATCGCTGTGCAGGACTTTTTTGCGCAATTCTCCCTTGCTCAAAGTTTTTTTTTTTTTTTGCTTTTGGTATATACCCCATTGTAACGTTTCTAACGGTACTTCCCTAATTACAAGTATATGCTCTTTGCAGGCGTTTTCAATTTACTGCAGGAAGCCAAAAACATCACAATATAATATATTTCACAACTTAATTTGATTTGCATTAAATATATTTGCAAATTGCAAAGAGGGTGCTAAAAGGGAAAAAAATATATTATATATTTATATGTATTGTTTGTCAAACCGTCGAGACTACTGTAACTGTTAAACCTAAAAATCGGTTTCATTAACTTAGATATAGCATTTGCACAATGTCAGATGACCAAATGAATAAAATTAATTAGCGATATAGCGCGCCTCGAGATGTTCATTTCACAGGAGCTTGTCACAAATTCATTCGCCGTATTTCATCGACATTCATTGTTCTGCGTGGAACAAACAGATTTTTCATGCCAGAAGATAAGTGATTTCAATATCCCAATAGTGTGAGAGGAATTTAAAAATAGATAATCAATTGAATAAGCACTTGAACGGGACATGTTCATGCATTTGGGCGATTTCAAATCTGTAATTTGGATTTTCAGTGAAGACTGTTTACAGTGCAACAACAAAGTGAGCAGTGTAAAATTTTCGCTAAAAGTCGCACACACAATTTTAAAACCTGTTTTCAAACACAGCTCTTTGAATCACATAAGCAAGAAAACATGGAAATTGCATTATTTAAGCGATAGGAATCGTTTTCTATTTCCCTCGACAAATATTGGCTTAACAAGCTGTTCCGCAGAAAAGGCTAAATTACTACTAATAATATAATTTTTCAGTCTACGCTGTTACAACTCCCCCAAATTTTTATTAATGGAATCAAATCAGCATTAAGTAAGCTACACTCTGGGTAACTGGCTACTTCTCAATCGAGATAACACTGGAGATATCAGCCTTCCAATTTGAAGTAAATTTACGACTTTTCAAAGCTAAGAAAATATACCTTCGTGCCTCTTGGCCGTTGGTCGTTCAAACTTATCATTTTCCGAATTTATTTTGATATATAAGACAAAGAAGGATAGTTGTTTGTGTCAGTTACAAGAATTGTCGAGAAATTACGATGGCAGGATCAGGATTGAAGTAACAAGAACTCCTTCCATCCGCCATATTGGCGGGCCGCTAAGGTCATCCGAAATCGACCCTCTCGATATTTTCCAAAGTAGAAAGAACTGGAACCTTTTAACATCCATTTCGTAGTTAGGATCCTAAAACAAGATTGCATGCCAAATTTCAGCAAAATCGGTGAGGTACGGTGGCCGGCCAAAGTTTGAATCTCAGAGACTAGTATGACTCTTAAGAAGTAGAAAACAAGTACCGCGTTTCTATCGAGTTTAAGTATAAATCTACTAGCGTTCTATCACGAATGCCGTTCTCTGATTGGCCACGCTACTCACTATCTATCCTGTGATAGATAGTGAGTAGCGTAGCAGTTTGCGCTTGTTAACAAAATTACTTCAGCTTCTTGGCGTTTTCGAAGTGTCTATGCAGAGGATTAAGACACAGTTTTGAACGACTAGTAGACTTATACTAAAACAATTGGATTATTCGCTCTCGATTTCTACCACACGATAGAAATCTAGAGCTCATAATCTAATTATTTAAAAGAAACACGAGTGAAAAATTGGGGGAACGAAAAAAGTTGTGGAAACAAGAGCCGACAGGCGAGTGTTTCCACAGCTTTTTCCAGAGCTTTTTCTTGGGCTATTTTTTTTTAAACAAAATAACAGTAAATAAGTCAGAGTGAAATTTTACTAACGCTAGTCTAGCTACGACAAAATAATCAATATCTATGAGAATGTGACTAAATTCCAGAGCAATGGAGCTGAGTTTCTCAGCTTCTCTTTAGTAGCAAAACCAATGTTCCATGTGTTGCAATTTGCTTAATATACGTTTCCACTCAGTGCAAAATTACATCACGAGGATACTTCTAAATCTGGAGCGGCCTGATCTGTAGCCTTCTTACACCGCCTGGCCGCGCTAAGCTCCTAACATAGTTCAAAGCGAAGATTACGAGGGAACGTAACGTTGGGCCTGCGGCAAAACTTCTTCAGTCTAGGGTCGTATACATCGAAATGAGTGGGAGCATTGATCTAGGACGAAACCCAGTGCTTCTACAGTTATATTCCTTATAAACTGACAGTATGCGCTCTACCCAGTGTGTTAGCTCCCGAGTAAAGTTTTAGTACTTAGGGTTGGTCACATAATAGAACCAAAGAATATAGACAACATCAAAGGAAAACCTGCGTGTTGGACATTCTCAGTCAGCCCTCGCACGTGTTAAGTTTTTGCTCTTGGAAAATTTGAGTGCAGATTCATTAACTGAATTCTGACGGAGCAGTGTGGCTGGTGATAAAAACTATTGGTCATCACTGAACATTGATACGGACCCAAAAGTTTAGGCAAGCGCGCAAGAAAACTGTTTCTATCAAAATGTAATTTCTCCTTAAAGGATCAGCACATCAGCAAGCAGCCAAGTGATGAGAATAAAGAATATCACTAGAATCATGAGATATTGTCGCGGAGTGCCTCCACAAAAGTCCGTACTATGACGAGGTAAATCTTGTTACTTGAAGCGTTATATGTGTCCTGTAATTGTCCTTTGCTTTCTCAGTTTTTAAAAGAAACTATAATAAACATGATCTGCGTGAGTATGAGATCGTAAATCATGGGACTGATAGCGGTAGCTGTAGGCTCCATCATTAAGAATGACGAAAGTACCTTGAGAAAATTGTGTCGTGTCCGCTATTTACGTAAACCGGTCGACTCGACTGAAAAAAAGACAACAGTTTACATCGTATGAAATATTTTTTCCAACATTCGGTGCATTGTACTTGGGACTAAAAACATTTTTGAACTCTGTTTCATTAGACCTTTTTTGAAAACGCAATTATCATCTGAGAGTACATCTATTTCAAGATTATTCTTCTTTTAATATATAAATAGCCTTTTTCTAAACAGCATAGCTTGAGGGCTTCACCAACAAAAAAATTAACCCGTTCGACTGTGACAAATTCGAGGCACGAGAAATAGGTTTGTTCGGTTTCGATTCATTGAACTTTCATTTTACATTTGAATGCGATCCGTTTGCAGCCAGCTACTAATGAAACTACGATAATAATTATGCACAGCCGAAAACTCTTCGCTGCATGTTTAGTAAGTTTATTATCAACATAAATTAAGTCTGCCTGTTTGGGTCATGCACGCCAGTGCTACCAATCATGAACGCTCACGTGGTTTCTGCTAATTTATGATCATAAATTATCATTAAATTACTGTCAGTGATTAATGTACCTCGAAAAATCTGAATTACCGACCAAGAAAATTGTTATTTAAAACAATAATCCCACCGTTTTGATGTTTTTCTTTTTTTTTTTTGGATCATTCTGTCTTAAAGAATTTGTACATTTTCAGATCTCAGTTTTCTTAAAGTTTTTCTATCTCAAGGCTCGCTACGCCAAAAGCGTAAGTTTAGATAATTAGTCAGGGGCAAAAACTGACGAAAATTTGCATGTGAAGGTCAACAAAACTTAGTTTCACTCCATTATTACACAGATAGAAAAAAAAGCAATAGAAGATCGCGCACTCCATTGCAATTAGCTAATATTACCTGAAAACAATAAAATTTACACGTTAAAGATTTATTTCACCTTTTATGATACGGAATCGGGCATGGAAGACTGAACTGTAGCATTGAGTTCTGTTTGTGTAAATTGTCTAAATTATGTTAACATACCTTGAAAAGCTTGAAATTATTTAAGCTTTCTCTTTACTTAATGCTCTGGAGGTTTTTAGAATTTCAAGGTCAAGATTTCCAACGTGTTATTCACTCAAAAAAATTAAGTACTGTTCCGCGCCAGTTCTTTAGTGCGCCATTTTTTTCGCGCCCGGTCAAAGGCTAATTATGATGTATACTGACTGAAAACGTGTATTTAGCTCTGAGTGCAACTCTCAAAGGAGCATTCACAATAAAACCTGCTGAGGGTAGGAGCAATAACAATACAGTAAAGTAAAATTTATGTTCTATGAATAATTCCAAACCCTTCGTGTGAACGGCTGACACGAAAAATCCACATCTAGGCCGACAGAGCCAGAACGAGGTGGAGTCTGATCTCAAATCAGCTGGAATATGATTGTCGTCGTGTACGCTGGGTCGAAACGCAATTTGGCTTTGCTACAGACCGCCCGCCAAAAGTTATATCGCTTTGTAGGTAAGGATGTAAAAATATTAAAAGATGTGTACTACGTAGCATGCGGTTAAACCGACGGACTTGTAGTTTCTGCGCCATTCAGTCGAGTTGTCTGTTTTACGTAGTGGGAAACTACAATTCGAATGGTTAGCGGTTTAATATGACGTTCGATTCGATAGCAGATTCATGAAATCAATATTATTATTGTTTGTTTCTATGACATTTAGAAGGAAGTTTTTTTTGCTAAGTTACACTCTTTGAGAAAAGATTTCTATTTCAACCGTATTTCATATCTATGGTCATCTATAGCTTGCACCTAAAGTTGCTTGTTTTTACTTAATTTTGGGAACAGTACTTTGGTAAACGGTACATTGAGATCTGATTGACTTAATTGAATGCAGTTTCCAGCAGTAAGAGATTTACCCCTGAGTCCAGCGCATATTATGCACCTCAATTTTTCACTCCAAAATAAAGATAAAACGATTCTAGTATTATTGTTATATATAACAACTATTAGCAAATGATTTATCCAAAAAATTTTAAACTTGTGGCTAAGCCCGCATTTCTGGCTATTTTCCAAATTCTTTATTGCAGATGTTTTTTTTTAAATTTTCTTCGACTGAAGGGCCTAACACTTGCGAACTGCTTTACTATTTTGCTATAAATCACCGGGATATTCAGAACTGTGCTGTTTTCTGGTAGAGACTTACCGGTGTAGAGAGTTATTCACTGTACCAGAATCAGTGCGCGCAATGGTTTCGCAGTGTGTTTAAATTGACTACTAAACGAGCACGTAAGTTTGCTTTGTATCTGGTTTGCAGAATTTTAAAATGTCAAGATTTACAAATGGCTTCACTCTATGAACAAATTAATTTGGATGTTACGTTGGGTCATGTCTCTTTTGGAGAGATTTTCAAATGCGCAAATCATTTATAGCTGTTTTATCACGAAGGCAATAAATGCGGTCTTTTTGTTCTCAAGAAACCTTAGTTTTATCTATTCCTATTTACTAGATAATATATATACTCATTCTGTCCAATTTTCATACGTTAATCAGGCAAAACGGCATCCCTACCTTGCAGCGAAATCTAAGCTGAATTTTCGTCAACTAATCTTAAACAACTTGAAAGTACTGTTCCCTTAAGTAAAGCGGAGTCCCCGCGAAACTGCAAATGCCTGCGGGGAAATGAAGCAGGAACAAGCCCCTTCCTGTGAGTACGCAAAGGAAGCATGTGGTGGTGCACACGAAATGCAAGTAGTTTAAATCTTTATGTTGTAGCGAGGACAGTTTGCAAGAGTAGCGCACACGAGTGTGACATAGAAAAGTGAGATCATTTTGTTCCTGCTTCATGAAGCAAGAATTTAACTGAATCAGCTAAATTTCATGCAACATGTTACGAGGACATAGTTTGTGCTCACAACAGAACATATTCTCAAAAACGGGCATGATATACACGAGCAAAACTATCGCTGCCGGCGGCATATCACAGCAAGTGAGTCTAACATGTCCCCTATAATGTGCCGACCTTCTTGAAGTGGATCGATAAGAGAAAAGAATGGTAGTGTTAGCCTAATTTTCATTCGCGTCCCAAGTATAGCTAGTTGTTAACCTTATCTGTTGGTGATAATTTTATTGCTTATGATCTCCGACAGAAATTTCTTGTCTATGGGTACTTCGTATTGCATTGGAATGTTTGCGTTCAATCATTAGTTCCCATTTCCTCGCGCACCGGGTATATCAGAGGATTGCGTGCTACGTCGGTCGTAATATTGCCAGTTTGATTCTCTTTGGATCGAGTGAAACAGTTATGCGGCCATTCCAAGTAGTACAAGACTATGATTTACGTGAGCGCAGTCAAAGTATGAAATAAGTATGAGGCTGTGTTGATAATAAATACTCCTATGGAGATGCTTGCCGCAGAATTGTCAGTTCAGAGGTTATCTCAAGGTATCTGTCGGAGTTGAACGTTTTTTTTATAATCTAACGCGCGATTTTGAACGAGTGGCTGAGATCGGAAAATTAGAAACAAAAGTTCGAAACAGTTTTTTTGCTTGTTTGACAGATTAATTTTGGCCCAAGAAATTATTTCAACTTCGGAATTCGGAACCGGCAACTTGATAAAACCTCGAATAGCGTCGAAAAAGACTTTGTTTATTAACTTGCCGCGCCGATAATTTGAAAACATTTCCCGCCTTCATTTTCCCGCGCAAGGTGAGCAAAGGTTAATGTATTACAAAAGTGTAATCCAACTTCCGCTGTAACCCAAATTTGGCATATAATAGTTGTAAATTTCCATATTTGCCTTGTTTTAAAGCGGAAGTGGGCTGCATAAGCGAAGGCGCGAAATGTTTTTACGGGCATGTCGTTGTGAATCTTTGAGTATTTGGGGCTCATTCAGTTTTTCCTTTAAACGTCGGTAAAAGGAAGTGAGCATTCTACACAACAATGTTCAGGTGTTCTAAATATCTCTTTCCTCGAGACAACAGGTGAGTAAGTCGGAGTTATGCCGTTGGACCCAAAACGCGTTGTGTACGCTACTCACTCGAACTTAATCTCGAACTCAATTTCGAACTCGTTTGTGCTTCATGTGAGCAGTGTATACACTTCAATATACTTATTTAGAGAAGTAATAAACCTCTTCTCTAAACAGGAAAACACACTGTTACCGTCAGATGACTGAGATACGTTTTGAATGTGAGACAATTTTGCGCCATCTAAATTCTATTGCGCATAATAACTTAATCCGTTGCAGGTCAGCTGGATTTCATTGTGAGTCACTGAACCTTATAACTACCCAATTTTCATAGACATCACGCTCGTTGAACAAAGTAAACCTGTCAGTATTGAGATATTTTAGGCTTCATTGTTCGTTTGGGGGGACTTTGTGGCAAATTAACGTAAAAACACGTAACAAGCTGCTCAGACTATTTGCGCTAATGCATAAGCTACATACAGGCCGTAATAAGCTTAAAACTCTGGGTTTTCTTTCCCGCTATTTCTCTGGTTTAAAAATGTCATTCGCTAACGCTCTATTTGTTTTCAAATATGCTTGCTACAAAAGGTGTTTTCGTCTAAAAATGAAGTGGTTTTGGCATGCTTGTTTTTCTTAGCTCAATTAAAATTCATCCAATTTCTGTCAGCCCGCGTTTTGTCGCCATGCCATATGCAGCGTAATGTAAGCTTTAATTTTTTCTATTGTTTTTTTTTTTTTGCATTCATAGTTTTAATCATTCTTATGCGCCATATTTGACTGTGTTCTTCTTTTGTCTGGTTATTTATTTAACAATAGGTTGATTATTTTGTGCATTTTTTGTTTGGTTATATGTTATATTGATTAATTAATTTATGTTTGTTTACTTTTATCTATTAATGTTTCTAGAGGGTTTAAGGTCATTCCTTACATTTGCATCACGCATCCTTACTGCACATAATTTATGGCGTCATTAGCGCGCGCTCGTGCATGCGCATATTGAAAACATGACGGATTTGCCTTGATATTGAGCTCTGTCATTTGAAAAATGGCTCTAGCTCATCAATGATCATGAGAAACAATTTTTTTTCCAGTCATTGTAATCAACTAATCATAAGCTTTGCGTGAGAAAAGACTGATCTAATTCCTATTGCTGAAAATTGATTAAATAAGAAAAATAGCAGATACACTGGTCTTTTCTATTTTGCAGTTTGGTAACCACATCAAGAAATTTGGTTCAAATTTTTAATCAAGGATTTAGCTTTCTGTCTGAATCAAGCTTAAAATGTTTATTTGCATCCAACACAATGTATTGACTGTAGTTTAATGCCTCTTCTTATGAGTCGGGGCTCATAAAGATTTTACAATTACTGGTGATGCGTTCTTATAGTAAGCATTAAATAATACCAAAATGGGGCATTTTCAAGGCCTCACAGCTCCTTAATGAGCATGGGCACCCCCCTTTTTTATTTCAAAATTGAAGTTATCATATAACAAATATTCAGTAGACAAAGTTTGAACAAGAATCTATTGTCACTTTTATTTCAGAGGAATTACCTTAAGAAATATCCATGGAAGTTATAGAGGACATTACATGGCCATGCGGAGAGACGAAATTCCTCTTCATGTGTAAAAAATATTTCCCTCATTCGATGCGCTCTCTCATGAAATATTTTTCAACACCAGGAGAGACGTTTTGTATCTCTAAGTTGCCATGCAATGTTCTATTTATTATATTATCATATCTATAACAAAATTCTCAATCTTGATTGGTTCTCCGTATGCCTATTGTTGCCTCAAGCAACTTGCATGTTTCTTTCATACTCTCAGAATTTCCCATGTTGATCATGAATCAATTATGACAATTGTTATTGCTATCTTTTCTAGCAAAAATCAGTCTTACATAGAACCAAACAAATCTTAAAAGCAGTGGCATGGTTTTATTTGTTACAGATGACATTTTACTGTGCCTCAGATTAAAATCCTTACAAATGGAAGCTAAAGAATCATTTGATCAACTTTGCCAACTACTACAATTGGAGGAGGGATCCAAGGAAAGGGCTTGGAATGTTTGGGAGTCTGTTTCAACAAAAGTTGTAGAAACTGCACAGGTACAAGTGCTCTGATTATGTGCTATTTAGTTTTAAACATGATGGTTGAAATAACTGAACTTGAATGCATTTGTCCAGGACAGTATCCCTCCCCCCCCCCCCCCTCCACCCTCTAGTCCTACGTCTCTTGGCACTTGCATCAATATAGTCTAAATAAATAAATAAATAAATAAATAAATAAATAAACATTTATATAGCGCCATTTTCCACTAATTGTCCATGGCGCTTTACAATACTTTAAAATTAAAATCCTAATTCTTTAAAAACCTAAAATCCTAAATCCTAAAAGTTAAAATCCTAAGAATTAAACACGCTATATAATACAATTAGGCTACAAATAAAAAGTAAAAACTACAAATCAAATGCATGCTTAAAAAGATAAGTCTTAAGATTAGCCTTAAAAACTGCCTCTGATGATGAAAGTCTGATCTGGAGGGGTAGTTTATTCCAGAGCCTTGGTGCCGCCACGGAAAAAGCCCTTTCACCATACGTTTTAAGATTTGCTCTAGGCTCATCAAGCAACCTGTTGTTTGAAGATCTTAGTGTGCGACCAGAAATGTTAAATCGCAGTAGGTCTCTAATGTAATCAGGGGCCAGCCCATTCAGAGCTTTGTAAGTTAACAACAATATTTTGAAAATAATCCTAAAATGAACTGGCAACCAATGTAAGCTCCTTAGTATTGGTGTGATGTGTTCCTGCCTTCTAGTCAGGGTAACAAGGCGAACTGCTGATTTCTGTACAAGCTGAAGTCTATTAATCAGATACTTTGGGAGACCGTACAGTAGGGTGTACTGATTGTACGGAACTGATTGTAATAAATTATTAATTTTAGGAATATTTAATGTTAAATAAATAATCCCCTGACTTTGTGGCAAGTAGAGTTGTCAAGGCAGGTGAAGACTTGATTAATGAAGACATCTTACATGCTCATGAAGTTTTGGAACTGATTGTAATAAATTATTAATTTTAGGAATATTTAATGTTAAATAAAAAAAAATTGTGGAAGCTGTGAAATGTACAGTTTCAGAAAATATCCATGCAATGAAGGCCATTAAAAATTCTATATGGGCCTAACCATGTCTCACCTTGAATTGTCTATTATGGAAGGTTTTTGGAATATTATAATAACAAAATCTTTGTACTAATTCCATACACAATTATCTCCCATTCCTGTTACAGGGTGCCTTAATTCCATGGTTTATATGCGCTATTTATGTCACAAATTGCCACGAAAAGTAAGTAACTGAGGATTAGCTTTTGTTTTCGTTATAAAAACATGCACTTGTAAATAGAAGTTAAACTACTGAAGAGAATCAGCAGAAGACAAATCATTAATTATTAAGCACATAGACAATGTACATGTACATGTAAATGTGCTGTGTGCAAAGTCAGCAACATATTAACATGTAAATGTTAATATGAAGAAAGAGAACATACAGAGAAAATACAGTCGTTTGTTACCCTCCTGATACATGCACTCGCACTCAAGCCAAACAGTGGAGATATTTTGTTGATCAATGTTTCTGTGACTCTTTTTTATTGACAGGTTTAAAGTTGCCCAGGCCAGTGAAACTGCAACGACTCATTCCATGGGTAAACTCCTGAAAGTGGCCAAAATGAGGTACACTGTAGCTGTACATATGCAACCCATGTCAAAAGGCCAATTTGGAATAAATAAAATTTTGATAGGTGCACAGGTTTAAGAGACTAATTTATTGTGGAGGCAGTGTGCCCGAGTAGTTTAGGGCGCCGGTAGTGTAATCCAGAGGTTCCGCGTTCAAGGCCTCCACCCTGCCACCAGTGGGATTTGTTTCTCTGTTGTTCGGAGTTCAAATCCTTGGTCACGCTTTGTAAATAGGCAACTGGTCTGCCTCCTGCCAGTTGGGATTTTTAACTATGTTATGTTTATTTAAGGTTACAGTATACCTTCAGGGGTGTCTCGCGCGCAGGCGATGTAGCGCGTGAAGTTTAAGCTGTAGATACCTAAACCCCTATATCAAATAAAAGCTTATGGAGCTGGCTATCAAACTATACCAAGAATTTTGAAAGAAAATGAATTGTTGAATTTTTCACGACCATTAAATGCGAGCGCCCGAATCACCTTTCGAAAGCTACAAGTCAAAGCGAATTTCGTTTTTCGCCAATTTAATTGTTTCCTCGGTTTCAGGGCCCAAAGCGCTTAAAAAACGTGTCTGCGTTTTGGCATATTTAATTGCAGTAAAAAGTTACAGAACATTTTCGAAATAGGATTAAAAAAATGTGGAGTGATCGTACAAAAATCGCTCTCAAAGAAAAAGTATTTCGAAGTTAACAATTCCCAGACACGCTTTTGCAGTTTATATGTTAACCTAGCCACTGTCCAAATTTAAGAGCAATTGAACAAATTCCCTTTGAGTTATAACTCGTTAAAGTGTCTGCTTCAAGTGAAAAAATTTATTCGAGAAAACAGCGCTAAGAAAAATTTTCTGCTTCGCAAACAAACTCCGCCCACAAACGCCTTCAACTGGGTTCTCAGATAACTAAGCCAATCAGTGCAGGGAAAGTTTACTACCGTTAACCTCCTGGTGAAATTTACGCGCGAATCTCTAAAAAACTCTTGTGTTTTGCAATGCGCTCAAGGAACCGAAGGCAGAGAGAATTTTTCTGTAGCTCGGTTTTTCTTGAAGCTGGTCTGGCAAAATGGGGAAGACTAAAAAAGGATACGAACGCTAGAGTGGCTGAGCGAAGGAAACAAACAAAAGAAAGCGCGGAGAGCAACTGTGTGTGGGCAACTGTGCATGGATAATATTCCAAATGGTCTCAATGAGTCCGACGATTCGTCGATATCGGACTCATCAGAAGAGTCTCTGTCAGCATCCCTGTTATTGCTGTCAAGTTCCGAAATTTTTACAGAACCTTTCTTTTCTCTTACCACGAATATTTGCCCGCCTTATACGATAACTATAGCTTCATCCGCGTGGCGAACTTTCGCTTCTTCACTCATTGATGTATTTTCATTCGTTCTTCGCTGTTTTCCGCTTTTTCGAACTGGTCCGTGGTTTAAACGTGGTCTATGTTTACTTATAACTTAATAGAGACACGCCTAATACCAAAAATGCTGGGTAGTCAGAACAACAATGCTGATCAACTGAGTATCAATTCGTGACATCCATATAGGTAATTCCCGCGAAAATCGTCTCGGTTGATTGCATACGCGCCATAGGGCTGTCAATCAAGAGGTAAACTTTTACTTCCGGTGAAAACATAAAACTGCCATTTCTCCGCCAATATTTAGCCTTTTTCAAAAATTTTTTTCAGAAATTAGAGATTATTCTTCGACCACTATTTTGACCCAAAAATCCAAATTTGAAGAAAATTGCCGACCCGAAGGTATACTGTAACCTTAAAATATTTGTTTCCTTTGTTTCAGTGGCATGCCTATAAACTAGCTAAGGTTATTGCTTGTATAGCTAAGTGCATGACCACTATAAATAAGATTTACATTTACATTTACATTTACATTCATCCCTTAACCTCAATGCTATTCTAATTTGTTTTGTTCCCTTAAGCCTCGCCACTATTTAAAAATGCTAATTAATTTCACTGTTGGCTCACTTAAATAGTAACATTTGTGGAAAAACAGATAAATTTTTATTATCAGGTTCTTGTGGACAGTAATTTCTGAATCAATTTTCATGTTTTCATTTTTTTAATGATATTGATTTATGTATTGATTTTTAAGTAGAGTTCTCTAGTTGTATGTATAGATGTCTTGGATATCTTTAGTGATTTAAATTTTCTTTTGGTTTAGAAATTAATTTTTTTCAAACAGTATGATTTTTATCTCCTACTAGATTATGATAATTATTAGAAAACAGCCCTAAGAAAATATGTGCGCTGATTGGTTAAAAATCGTGTTTCCATAACTTGATAGAAACACAGAACTAGCACGAGCTGTTGATGTAATGATGGTGAGATCAAAGAGAATTTACATATCGATAATCAAAGTTAACAAGTTGTTTTCCTTTTTTTCGTCGCAGTGTTTTCTAAAAGAAATAGTAAACGTGTTCTCTGTGTTTCTATCGAGTTATAGAAACACTCATGAAAGTTTGGGAGAACTCAAAAAAGCTGTGGAAACACTCGCCTGCGGCTCGTGTTCCCGCAGCATTTCTCATTCTCCCAAACTTCCACTCGTGTTTCTATAACTCGATAGAAACATGGTACATGTTTTCTATTTCTTAAATAGAAGACAATGCCAAGCTGATTTGGAAAATTTTGAACCAAAAATAAATTAATTTTATTAACCACTGGACAGCTGTTCTAAAGGGGACTGTTTGTTTGTTTGTTTATTTATTGATTTATTGATTTTTTTTAAATTTATTTTTCATCAGAATAGTAGAGTTTTTTCAAAAGATGAAAGTTTTTCTTACAATAAGTGAAACTGGGAATCCTGTGACAGAAAACCTAACTGAACTGAAGAAGACCTTCTGTATATCTGCTGCACTGTTTTACAAGTTTAAGAGGTACAGTGTAAATAAAATGCAGTAATTCCTTGTAGCAATGTTACTTAACCTGAATTAGGGAGATTTCTCAACTCTAGTGGATTTGAGTTTTCTAATTTATCAGTTAATAAAAGAGTCCAGACACTTCTGTTTCTTATCCTAATCTGTTAAATATTTATTTGTAGCTAGATAGGTGTGTCCTCATAGAATAAGTTATACATGTGTATTTTTAATGTAGTTGTAAGGCCCCTAGCTAAGCTCTTGAGCTCTTGGGCAAACACATACTAAAAAACAGAGCTTGACGTTTCAACTGCTGGAGTTGCCAATGTGACCACAAGTTTTTCACTTGCGACTTACACTAACTTTTCTCACTTTTCACTAAAATACTTTTGCTGGCGACTAAATCTGTAAACTTACGGGCCAGCTGGCCCCAAGGTTTTTTCCTGAAAGTGGAGTCGTGAAATATGTTTAAATTAAAATAAAAAGAAGATTAAAGGTTTTGACCATTTAGTTTAGTAAAAATTTATGACATCTGAAGAATGCCTCTATACATGTAGACTCTGGTAAACAGTTTAAAATTAATAACCATAAATGATGTTTGCTGTCTGCCATGTACTGCTTCCTTCACAGAGTCACGCAAGTAGTATTCAAAGGTCATCAAGCTTTGGATGAAAGGTATAAAATATTTTCGAAATCCATCTTTGGTTTTATATAATTCTTTTTGTATATAGAACTAATGTGAAATAACTTGAGGGGTTTGTCTATAGATCAATTGTTAGACCACTGATTTTAATCAAAAGTTAGTCTGGTATTTGAATTATATAGAGAATGACTAAGAGAATTTTTGTTTAACTCTGTGATTTCTTTTGTCAGTGAGGAAAGAAAAGAAATCTTCTGCAAAACATGCTGGGTTTTATTTATTGTCTGCAAGGGTAAGCAGTGTCAGTCCTCCTACAAACATATTTTGTTCTAAAGGTTATAAGCAGCTTCCCCTGAACAGTTCAGGAAATCTCCGCTTCTCCCCCCTCTCTTATCACACTCTAATTTCCAGTGAGAACATTGTGAAACTTCAACTTTTTAATTTATTTGGCAAGTTATGTAAGATTTAGTTTTGATTGAAAGAGTCCATTGTTGCAAGTCATGAAAATGAAAAAAAATGTTTTATGTTTTGCAAATTTGGCATGTCAAGTTTCCCCTGACTCTTTTTCTTATTAACTCATTCCGAAACGGTGTCTAAAGTTAAGTTTACTTTTACTTCATGCCCTCAGATATCAGCTCTCTCTCTCCATTCCTAATCCCACTCAAACTAAGTTGTATAAGCCTAGGGCATACTACCAGAATTTAAAGATAAATTATTTAACTGGACCTAGACTTAAATTATGTGTTTGTGTTATTGAATTGTTTTTTTTTTTTTTATTTTATTTTAATGTGCCTCAGGCTGGCATTTGCAGCAAGTGACAGACCTGGTGACAGCATTCAACCTCTTATTGTGTTGTGTGGACTATGTACACAGACGATTCTTCAAACAGCAACCCACAGGTTATCATGATTGTAATTACATACATGTATGTGTAGCTGCGCCAGGTCATAGAATCCATAGGCATGCTGGTCTAAACTGTGAATAAGCTGTTTAAAGTTCTTCCAGGCTAGTCAGGGTCCTTGTCATATTGTTATTAGGCAAACTATTTCACACTCACACCATAAAAACGTTGGTTAAAAGCCACCCCTTCCCCTGCATTAGCTTTAGTTGAAAGTTCAATACCCACTCCAATACCCAGAATAGAAATATGGTCTATTAGTGATGGTCAATCTTTTTTTCTATTTTTCATTTATTCAAACACAGGTCTCTTGGAGACAAATGGAATTCTGGTTAGAGTCTTTATTTTCTTTCTCGTGTTATCAGTGATTATTCCTTTGATTCTGCATAATGTATTATTGTTTATTCCACTCAGAGTATGTATGTATATGTTGCCATGTAATTTGCATGTTTTAATTCTGTCTCTAGGAACATGGGATTCTTCCAGATCTTTGCCAAGAGTCAAATGTTCCTTACTCCGAGGTATGCACATACATGCAATAAGTACATTTTGGTCAACTGCTGTCAATGAAGTGTCATGATCCTGTTACAAGCTGTAGCTTTTTATTAATTACATCCATGATTTTAATGGCTTGAAAATTGCCATCTGGATCAGAGTGGTTTTAAGAAATACACCAAAAACTAACAATAATTGTTAGTGAATTCTTACTCAAAATGATTGAGATTTGCTTGGGTAAACAGATAAGTGCTAGTTTTCATCTCTGCTTATCACCACAAGTAAGGTTCCTTGACTATCGCAAAGGTCACATTCATGAGGTGAAGAGTGACTGTTGACCATGTTTTATCGCAAGATGACTTTGTCTGTTTGCAGAGGTTTTCACTGTGTTAACCCAGTAGTTAGTATTACCCCAAAGTGTTTTCCACCTACACTGTACATGTACAGTACATGTAGTGGAGGCATGGTGGTCAAGTGTCGATTGATACTCTCAATTAACAACACTTGATCGATATCTCAATTGACACTTGATGGACATCTTGATTGATACTTGGTCGACACTGGGTTAACATGTCAGTGGACACTGATTGACGTTCAGTCAATGGAGATGTAGATTGACTGTCAATCAAGTATCAATCAAGGGTATCAATGGAGGATATTGATTGGCACTCCACCATAGATGCCTATAGTACACATGATCCCATTCTAGCCCTGTTTGAACAAAAGTCAACCAAATGCACAAGTGTAAAACAATGATTATTTTTATATTGATTTAGGTGAATGCAGTATACACAGAGTACTTTCAACCATTTCTTGAGAGCTGTTGTGAGGTAAAACACCTACTGTTAAGCTGAAGTTATATATGATTACTGTGTACAATTTGTATGTACAATAATATTTTAATGTTTTCAATCTGTGATATGGGGCCATAAATTATCTTATTTTACAATGATTATAATAATAATTACAATTGTTAATTAGTTATTAATTAATCATTATTTAACTACCAGATTCCATCATTAGCTTGAGAGTCCTGTCTGCTTTTAGATTTCATCAAATGATTTCTAAGTGCTCCTCATATGTCACTTGTGAGAAGGGCAGTATGGCCTGAATGGAGTAATACCAACAAAGTTAATAACATTGCAGTCTGTTGAGTTATCAACTGAACACAATAGTACACTAACCTCAAGTTACGTACACTTGACAGTGTCCTCCAGCGTACAGTCTTAGGCCTACATGTAGATTAAGCAGCAAACTTCAAATGACTAAAAAAAGCTATTATTTTTGCATATTAGCCTTAGATTCAAGTCATGTAATGTTCAACGTTTGATCATCAATGTATGGTTCTTATACCACTGACAGTACCTTTTAAGTTTGATCTTCTTCTTTCTTTTCATTTTTTAGAGTAACACAAAAGACTTACTCAATGTAAGTACTGTAAAGCACACAAAGTACTGGACATCATGTACAATACATGTATACTCTGTGCACAGCTTTTTTTTTTTCAGGCTCTCTTTGAGAATTAATTGCTCAATCATTCAGTTTTTAAAGGGTGGTTGAGACATGTGCTGTTACTGTGTCACACCCATTTGTATCAATATGAACAGGACTGTAGTGTCAGTGGCCTCATGAGCTGAGCCTATCATGTTACATGTGTGCATTTCTGGCACAGCATTGATCCAAATGTCTTACTTGACAGTCATGCCAAAGTCAAACTTAAAATACATCAAGTGAATACGGGAGAATGATAATGCTAATAAAAGTATATTTGAACCAATCTTCGACTGGTCTGACTTGATCTGTGTTTGTGTACACGTCCAGGTGAATGACTTAAATTCCATGTATGAAGATATTTATGACAAGTCTAGAGATGTTGATGAGAGAGACTTCCTTGACAGAGATGGCTACTTGTGGATACCGTTTGATGAAACAGACAGTGTGGGAAATTTTGATGGAGGTGTAGCTAACTCATCTGTGCATGATGAACCCCAGTATACAACTGGAGCTTCAACAACTCGCACAACACCGACAGAATCAAGGTAATATGGGCCAGAGGACAGCTTAACCAGGGTTGACACAATATTTTGAAGTCAGCAGCTTTATGTTGGCGTGACTCTCTTGACTCTTCTTTGCCCCTCGAGGAGCAAACCACTCAACCACCTGAGAAGTTTGCTTGTACATGTAGTATGTCTTTTACCTCATATACAACTCAGAGTACAGTACAACTCAACTTGGACCCATACTATGATCTGTTCACAAATTGCTAGCCCAGGCCTGTAATGTGCTTGTATTATCACATTACTGATTGTGCTTGCTTGTTTTCCATTTTAGAGGGCCTTGTCTATCAGGTCCGTCATCTCTCACTGATTTAAGAGCTACACTTGAGGAGGCCAGGTACAGTGATATAAAAAATAAATAAAATAAATATACATTTATTTACCTTCAGCAGTGTGTATAGCACAAAGGCTAGTGGGTCTCACCAAACAACTGAAACAGATAATTCAAGTTGAACATAACATTGTTAAGAATCCAGCTGGCCGGAGGCAAATCAGTTGGCTATTTACAAGCATGGCCAAGGATTTGAACTCGGGGCTACCGTGAAACAAATCCAGGTAGTGGTTAGAGTGGGACTCGAACCCGAGACTGCTGGATTGCAAGTCCCATGTGCTAACCAACTCGGCCATGCTGCCTCCTTAACTCAATAAACTTATGGTTTCAATTGCTGAACCAAATTCTCATAAGAAACTCAAAAGAAAATGTATCATAATGGTAGAATCTAGTGTAAACGGAAACTGGGAAATTGCCGGACAATGCATCCAAAACACGGAGGGGTTTCCTACAAGAGAGTAGCATCCCACCCAGGTAAATAACTACAGAACTTTATAACTCTACTATCCTAGGTGCTCTGCCTGAGTTATGTCTTAAATGTGGTGGACTCGTAAGTCATCTATGCTTGTAGACAATCTAAACCTTTTAATAGCGAGTTTAAGAAACCACGACTCTGACTCTGAGGACAACGTCGATTAAAATATAAATTTACATTTTACCTACATGTATGAATCTTACAATACTCTTAAGTCATTTACTTTGTTTATCACTATCACGAAAAACAAACTCCGGAACACAGGGAAAAATTTGAAATAGAAATTTTAAAAAATAGCTGTTGTGGTTCACATTCTCCAGACAATGCAGAATTTGGTCATTTCGTGTTGTTTTTGCAGAGGATGGCAAAGAAATGTATCAAGAATTATAACACACGTGCACAGCCATTGTTCTCCTCGCTAAACCTTTTGTTTAGCAACATTGCTGTTGCCCTCATGATTTTCTCCAACTCCCTAATGTATCCCCAATAACATTCACTCTACTGAACAACAATGTAGAAGTGTCATTTAATTATCAATGCTACACCAAGGCTGATCATGCTCATTAATACTCTTTTTTGCTTCTTACTGGTAGCCATATGCCAAGTCAGGAGCTCATAAGATTTTGGCATGTGAGTACAATTTTATTAATGTACATTTTGTTTCAGTCTGTACTTAAGATTACTTCCCACCTTCAGAGGCCAAAAGAATCGTTTTTTCTTTTATTGGACAAAATTTAAGTTCGTCATTTTATCCAGTGTTTCCAAAAGAAAAACATTAAAAATCTCAAAAAGTGGCCGAGTTATTTAGAAAAAACGTATTTTCAAATAAAGTTAATAAACTAGGAAGGTGTCACAATCTTGTCAACGGGCGAGAACCCTGGGGAAATTTTCGCGGCAAACACTCATTGCTTGAATTTCTTGTCGTTTGCATATTTTTATTTACATCACGCACTTGACAAAAATTTCCACGTGGAAACTCTACGCTAACTCCTATGGAAAAATCAAAAGCAGAAAAAAGTCCTTGGGTAAAGAACACAAAAAAAAACCGGCCCAAAGAAGAAAGAAAAAGCTCCACATTGGACAAAGGCTGTTGGTTTGGCCAAACGCCTTCGACAATCTCAACATCTGCTGAAGATCCGGAACGTTCGAATATCCTTGGAGCAAGTAGCTTAAAAATCATAGTCAACATCAGTGCAGGCTGCAAACAAGATTCTTCGTCGGAATCTGGCAGAAGTGATGAAGAAAATGAAACCCACCCAAGGAAACTCATTTCAGCAATAAGGGTACATGTATTTTTTAAGCTGTCCATCGATTCCTTAACCTCTTGTTTTTCAGCGGCACATTTTCCGCCTTAAACCTTTTTGGCGCGGGTTTTGCCTTTGCCTTTGGCGTCTTTGCCTATTATATTACGTCGCCATCCTGAATTGAACTCCACTGAGCGAGATAAAAAAACATGTTGCAATGCAATGCTTTTCCCAGGAAGTCTTGATCTGTTGTCAGAGACCCTAGGAGGTCCTGTTGTTCTATTGGTTTGCGGTTTCATTAGGCGTGATAATCTCCGGGCGTGGCACGAGTTGTTTACAAACCTTTACAACCTAAAATCTCGCATTTGATTTTTGGAGGAATACATCCACTTTGAGCGAATTTATAGGGTATGCAGATTTGACGGATTTTCGTGAAATTTCGCCAGAACATTCCAGAGATAATGACAAACCAAAGTGTGTTGGGAAATTTTGATATTTAACACATTTTTCCTAAGGCGTCCATTTGCGCAACACGTCTCGCATATTTTTAGCTACTCCAACTTTAGAAGTGGATATCTAGACAACCAATCAGAATATCGAAAAAGCCCGACATACTTTTGTTGTTTGATGGCTTGTGAATAAGACTGTGCAGCCATTTTGCTCGTACTGTGGAATCCGATACCCGATAAATTCAATAGAAGAAGCCTCGGTCGTTTCACGCCTTACCGCCTCCTGACACTTCCTAAAAGAAAACATTGCTAAAATTGTATTGTTTTCGTAAAGTACATTTATTAAGCTTTCTTATGATATATAGTTTGTTGGAGTTTTATTGAAACTGGCGCGCGTACAATTTTTTTCCCGAAGGGCACCCGCGAAGGTGGGAAGTAACCTTAAGCAAAGAATAATTCTTTGGAGTAACAGGATTAGAACATGATGCTAATCCTGAGATTTGAAGACCTACATGTATCAAAGAACTTGTTTCTCTGTATCAAAATCAAATTACAAGAAAAGTAAATTGTTACATGTTTTCTGTATTCCATGTGTTCCGCTACTCCAGCCCAACTACCCAATATCCTAGTCATTCTGGATGGCAAAAGAACTCACTTGGACTTTGCATTTGAACTGTCATAACAACTTAATCCTTCCATTAGTTCAGAGCTCAATGTTGCAACCACTGGGATCACCAATGCGACCAAATTTTTTTCATTGGCAACTAACTTTCCACGCTTCTCAATGAAAGCTGGAGACTGACAACATAGGGGTCAGCTGGCCCTAAGGTTTTTCCTGAAAGTCGAGCCCTGTAGTTTGGCTCAGCCATTAATTAATTTGGATGTAAACAGTTTTTTATTTATTGTTTTATTATAATAGTGGTTTTCTTTCTCTTTTAGTGTTGTCAAAGAAATCCTCAAAACTGTATACAGTCACAACTAATTGGTGAGGACTGTACATAATTATAATTTTTTTAATTCTATAATTTTGACCTCTGTAAATATTGTACGTTCAACGGAATTCATGTTCATTTTTCAGCTGTCCAGGATTGTTTTATAAAAAGTTTTAATGATGCCGCAGTTAGTGAAGACAGTAATATTTCAATTCAGGTAAATATTTTAGTATTTTGAAATACATGTATTTGTTAACAGAAAAGAAATTGATTTTTGATCTTAAGGCACCTGTGATTCACTGCACTGTAACTGCATATATGATGGAACGTTACCAGGTCCTTTTGCAAACTCCCAGGACTTCCAAGGAGGCAATGGAAGTATCGTGCAAACCTTTGACATCCACATTACTATTAAACTGTGTACTGATTGAAACATTCTACCCAACAATCACACTCAAGCGATCATCATGCTTTACGTAAAATCAATTTGTAAAGTTGACGGTTAGCTGTTATCCTTGGAGTTGTTCAAGTTAACCAAAGTAATTTTCCTTTGCAGATTTTTGTCCTAACAAAGAAGCTGTATTATAGAGTAATGGAAGCCATGCTGTTAGCGGTGAGCTAATGATTATTTTATTTTGAAGTGGTACTAAAAATTAAGCATAAGTTATAAAAAGATTAATTTGAATTTGTCAAAAACCAGAAGCGATTCACAACTCCAGACATTATTGAACTCTTCTTGTTGAAATGCAGCAGTGCTTGTCCCATAATTTCCAAGTGGTCCAAATAACACTGTCCAGGCCTGGGCTCTTGGTTGTAGTATACTATATTGGCGTTTTGGTTGTAGTATTGGTTTCCTTTAATTCTAAGGAAGGAAAAATGTTGAGAAAGAAGAAAAAAATAGGAGGAGATTTTTTTTAAGTTAACTTTTCAAATTTTGTGTACACATTACCTTTCAGGAGGAGAAAAGATTATCTTGCAGTGATTTCAGGTAATGCATATTGTTAAATTGGGAGGTGCGGTGGCCTCATGGTTAATGTGCTCGTCCCCGGAGCGAGCAGTCCGGGTTCAAGCCCTGGCCAGGGAGACGGTGTTGTGTTCTTGGGCAAGACACTTAACTCTCACAGTGTCTCTCTCCACTTAGGAGTATAAATGGGTACCGCCAAATTATTGGGGAAACCTTACAAATTGCGGGGGAGAAACCTGCGATTGACGAGCATCCCGTCCAGGGGGAGTAGAAATACTCCTAGCCGCTTCATGCTACAGAAACCGGGATAAGCTCGGGCAGCTATGAGCCATCAGCTCCAAGGCTTCCCTTTACTCTACTTTATTGTTAAATTACAGAGATCTACTTATGATTTTCTCTTCTATAACGGTGATAAAGACTAACTTGGTTACTTTTGCTTAATTTTTTCAGTGCTTTGCTCAACAGTAAGGCATTTCACATTTCTCTCATGGCCTGCTCACTTGAAGTGGTAATGGCTGAAAAAGGACTTCCATGTATGTCACTTTTTTGCGTGTGTGTAGCTGTATAATTTATGTTTTAAAGCACTGGTACAATAGTGGTCTTCTTTGTGGAATGGTGAAGTATTTCATTGTAACTCCATCATATAACTATTGATCCCAGGCATCTGTTGAAATGGCTTTCTTTGGGCAATTTAGGCATCAATGGTTTTGTTTGGGCACTGAAAAAAGTGATCAAGTGCAGGGCTGCAAATAACAGTCAGACATTGGCCGACCAAAATTTGCTTGTGTCCGACGAAATCCCAGCTGTGGTCAGACATGATGTCTGGACAATTTTTTTGTATCGTAAATTGTGGTACGATAAGGATGAACAAAAATCTACCCTGCGTAAATCTTACTTTTTTGGTGATGTCCGACCACAATTTGTCGACCAAGATGGTGTCTTAGTAGGACATATGTCCTTTCACGAGAAAACAGTTATTTGCGGCCCTGAAGTGATGACGATTTTTAGCTTTCAGGTAGATGACCACCAAAATTCCATTTTGACGCTTGTAGCAAAGAAACAATCTGTTAGTTTAATTTGTTCTTTTGGTCTCATTTTCAAAACTTTCCTTTTCAGGGCCAACTCTAGCATTTCCTTGGATTCTCAGAATTTTGAATTTGGAGGTAACTTCAAAGATTATTCAGTCACAATTCATTTTGCAGTGGTGTGGGTTTAGTAACTAATTGATCATACTTAATCTGGGAAAATTGAATAGTTTATTAAGTCAGATTAATGAACGTTTCTTCATAACTGACTAAAGTTATTTGACATTTCAGGCATTTGATTTTTTTAAAGTCATAGAAAGTTTTATTCTTCACGAGCCACTTCTTGGCAGCAATTTAATGAAGGTGAGTCAAGGCCGTGGTACATTTGTGATATACTGTACTCTGTTTCGTCTGGATTCGTGCACTACCAGTATAACTTGTGATTTTTTGAAACCAACCGTTCATCTTGATATTTTTCAGCATTTAAATAGGATTGAGGAGCAAGTATTAGAGAGTTTGGCTTGGACAACAGTAAGTGAGATAAAAGCCGGTGAGGCTTTTTTCTTTTTTTTTTTACGAAAAACGTAAGTGTGGGAACCACAATTTAGCAGTGTTCTGATAATGGAGGCTACCTCACGTGACAAATTACTAAGACAAATTCTGATGATTTGGTAAGACTCGTACCTATTGACTCGTTAGAATTCCTTGATACCTCACCATTCTGGAGCCCCGAGTAACCATATCTGATAATTAGTTGACTACGAACCCTATAGAAAGTAAAATTATCCATGGTTTAACATGTTATTACACAACGTTGTACGTGGTCTGTTAGTATATTGCCAATTGCATTTTTATGTCCATACGCCTACATTTTATTCCAGGGTTCGCCACTTCTGACAGCACTGGAGGCTTTCTACCCGCATTCTGATCCAGCAACAATGTAAGTACTTGGGGGTTGAGGGCACTGCAAGGCAATAATATTATTAGTAATATTATTAGTTTGTATTTTTAAGTAAATGTCTGTCCTTTATAGAGCCAATAAGCTCAACAGGCCAGTATTTACTCTCGGTTTCTGTACTTTGAAGCGGCAAGGTGTAGGTTGCATGTTCGGTAACTCCTCAGCATTGTGTCAAGCTGCCTCAGGTTACGCTGTCTGGAGAAAGGGACTGAACAGCAAAGTGTTTTAGACGAGCCAAGGGCACGGCGCCCACGAGAACACCCCTTCTCGTCCATGTCACGTTTTTTGTGTTGGCGTTCACGCTCGTCAGGCCCTAAGAGAAAAGGTCGACTGCAAGTAAGTAGTCCACGCACTCAAAGCCTCACCCAATAACCCTGGGCAGCGCTCTGACACGTATCACTAAACATGGGGCCGTCATGTCTTCCACACTCTACGCGTTAATTAATTGGTATTACTGTCGCATACGAACGTCTTTTGTCTAATGAGCAAAAAAGCACAAAATCCTTTAACTTCTCCAAATTCTTTTACTTTACTTTCATTGTCAGGTTACTGACAGATGTAGGAGACGAAGATGTTGTTTTGATGTTTGTGTCTTTGTACTTCCATTTTTTACACTAAAGTAACATGTTCCATGTTGTTGTAACATTCTCATCTTCTCATCTGTGTTTAGCAACTCTGGTCAACATCGAAAGAAATCCCAGCCTCTAAATCTGCTCTTAAGAAAAGGTTAGTTTCAAGATACTAGTTATTTAGGTGCTTCTCAGTGTTGATACAATCATCACCTTATGTCTGGCCCCCATAAGACACGCCATTACTGGGATCCAGGAGTGGAAATCAAGATGGTATGCTTTTAGAAGACGTTTTCTGAGATGTACATTAATAACTAGTAAATTAGCTGAACTAACCATGAACCGTAACTCAGTGGCTGGTTCGCTTGACCGCTATCTCAGATTTCATTGGCTTGAAGCATGTTGGACACTGAGATTTTTCTTTGCTCCACAAACGTGACATGATGGAAATTATATACATCAATCTTGCCTACCTGCTTGTGACGATGTTGATTTGTTTTCTTTTTTATCATGTTTTTTTGCTTGTTTCCTTTTTCGGCAGTGAACCAGCTGGCTTACAATCGTTTAACATCGCTTTGCAATAAACTTGAAGTAGACGATGAACTGGTAAGTGTTGGACAATAGTGCACGTGCGTTGTAAATCTTTTTACATTTCTTTGCCGTCCTCTGCAAAACAACAAGTTGAACGTAAAATGACTTTCCTTTTGGAATTTGACGCTGGCATTACATGTTTAGCGTGAACAAGTTCTGAGACCGATAGGTGCAATAAGCAGATCTCGACAATTGCAAAATTTGAAGGTACAATATAAATTCACTTTTTTTTGGCGTTGTCCTCGGGGTCGCCCTCGTCAGTGTTTGAGCTCCCTATTAAATGTGACTAGACGTAGTAGAACCTTTGTTTTTGGTAGCTTTGTGAATGACAGCAGAGTACGAACTGCCCTTGTGTTCAGGATATCATTTTATTCATGTCATTGTCTGTGTTTTAGCGAGGTCACATGTGGACGTGCTTGGAGCAGTCACTAAGACTTCACTGGCAGTTGATGAAGGACCGGCATTTGGACCAGGTATGACAGGCTCTTGTGGGAGGCGCGGTGGCCTCATGGTTAGTGCGCTCGTCTCCGAAGCGAGCGGGCCGGGCTTGAGTCCTGGCCGGGGACACGGTGTTGTGTTCTTAGGCAAGACACCTAACTCTCACAGTGCCTCTCTCCACCCAGGAGTATAAATGGGTACCGGCAAATTGTTGGGGAAACCTAACAATTTGCGGGGAGTGACCTGGGATGGACTAGCATCCCGTCCAGGGAGAGTAGAAATACTCCTTGCCGCTTCATGCTACAGAAACCGGGATAAGCTCCGGCAGCTATGAGCCATCGACTCCAAGGCTTCACACATAACAGGCTCTTTAATGCATTCTACAGCTCAGCACCTCCACGTGTGCACCCCTGCCATGATGATCCTTAGGTGTCTCCATTCACGAGTTTTGACAATGTCTTACATTGTGATAAACCTACCTTGTACATATTTTTTCACTGGCCTGAACAGTGCCAATCATTGATAGAAAGACCCAACATGCTTCCAGCCACTTCACTCGAGCTAGAACCCCCTGTGTACTTCAACATTCATTCGATAAGGCTTTCTAATCAGTGTTCACAACTCTTCCAAAAAAGTAGTTTCTGTTAATGGAAGATGATTGTTATTTTCTGATTACAGATGCTTTTGTGTGCAGTGTATGCTGTCTCCAAGGTTGTGGGTAAAGAGATTCAGTTTAAACAGATCGTTTCATCGTACAAAGGTCTTCCTTTTGCATGTGCGCAGGTGAGTTATGATCTATGACCTGCATTAGTATTCTTCAATCTCTCGTTCGTGCATTTGTTAAACCGTATAGCTTTACCTCGATTAATATACCCCCCCCCCCCCTGCTTTGGTGGAAATATTTGAATTCTCTCAAACAATCTTCCTCCATTCTCACTCCGTCCCCATAAGTAATTTCCAAATGTACTTGTATTTGACCTTCTCATTTATTCTGTGGAGCTCTGTAATTAGCGCGTAAAAAATACTCCCGTTCTTTTAACGAAGCACATATCCGTTTCCTGGGTTCTCTTTCTGATGACCTCGGCGTCGCCTTCATTGCTATCTTCTGCCACTTAAGAATGTGCAGACGGCGCTGGTTCTAGAAGACGGGGGCCCGTATTAAAAGACTCAGCAAAGAGCGCAAGACACAAAAGGCCCATATTCACCCTTCCGTTAAAAGGAAAAGGACAAGGCCATTCGTCGCTTCTCCTTCATTCTTTTACCCTATACCCTTCTGAGCTCATAGAGAGCGTTAATAATTTTGTTGTTCTTGTCTTTCAACAGGTGTACAGGGGAACTGCTGGTAAAGAACAAGACTCCATCATTGGATTCTACAACAAGGTGTACATGGTCGCCATGAAGTCAATTATTCTACAATTCGCACCAAACAAGGTGAGGCAGCTTATTGTACAGTTGAATCATATTTCTTCTCACTGAATGTTGTGGACCCTGTTTTTCTACACTCAGAATGGCAAGTGCCTTTTTCCGTGGAATTTCCATGTTCGAGAATATACTAAACTCGTGATTTTCAGCAGTGTATCGGTGCTGATAAGCCACATGACTTATGCTCATGGAAATAAGCTGACGTGCTGACTTCAATTCGCTTGTGTGCAACGTTCTGATTGGATTATAAGAATTCCAACTCCCCCTATGTTTCTGCGGGGATTTATTATCAAAAACGGCCAAGAAGAACACGTCCTTTATCGTGTTATCGTGTTAAAAGTCCTATCTTTTTCGTTGTAGAATCCGCCTGTTTCCCCTGCTCCCAAGAGTTCAATGAGGTATGTAGGTTAAAAACCATTGATAATTCACATGCAGATGCAAACATAAGTTGCAATACTTCAAGTAAGGCAGCATGTTTTTAACGATTTAAACTCGACGATATAAGGGGAAAATAATGACTTTTTCCAGTGTACACGATGATGATATTTGCATCAGGAAAGGAAAGTTTTCATTTGTTCATTCATTTGTTCATTCGTTCTTATTAGTTTGCTTTTTTTCTTGGTCAGTCGTTCGTTGTTTTGTTCCTTTGTTTGCCTGCCTCTTCAGCCTTTGTATCTCGCTCACTTTCTTACTTGCTTTCCTTTTGGTTGGCGGGACATTCGTTTGTTTGTTTTGTTTGTTTGTTTGCCGTCGTGCTTGAATCATTTGACATATGTATCAGTTACTGTTGAGGTAGCAGTGACACGGTGTAATTGTTAACGCCTCAATAGGATTCCTGGGAAAAAGAATTTTTACTTGTCTCCTTTGCGAAACTCTCCAAGTGAAACGTTGACACCGAAATCAAGGTGAGTAAGGAACAAGAATATTAATCATCACTTGAAAAAACGTTTCGGACGATTTTAATTTCGGACGAAAAAAAGCGTCCGAAAATAAAACTGTCCGAAATTTTTAAGCGTCCGCAACATATCCAGTTCCAAAGCTCTCGGTTTCCTTTGGTGAGCGAACTCTGATTAAGAAACTGCTTAGATCAGTAACGGCTTTTTAGGATGTGTTATTTTCTCGTCGGTGTAAACTAAATGTATGGCAACTAATGTAATCAACTTGGTATTCTCATTCTTCAGTACATTGTTTGACATGAAATTATTGAATCATCAGTTGCGTTTTCTCGATGTTGTAAACCCTTAGCCGTAACTCGGCCTTAACTTTGGTATCAAACTTTGAATAGAAAAATTGTACCCAAACTGAAGATGTTTTTTTTTATTTGTCTCATTGTAGGTCATTGTACAGCTTCGGGGAGTCCCCAGGGGTAAGTTGTTTGAATGTAATATCATGGTTGCTCGCCATTTACAAAAATATGTTTTAATTGAACGTGTCGCGAAGAACCTATGGTCGTGAAAACCGAAAGGCGTGGCCGGATAAGCCGTGCAAAATATTCTCACCGGTAAATGGAACACGAATTTCTATTCGTAATGTTCTAACCAGGAAAACGGTCCTTCCTTTGTAGGAGTCTTTTAAGTCGAGGAATTTTCCAGTGGAGCGAATTAAAAAAGCGTTTGCCATTGCCATTTTTCTTCGAACCGAAATTTCCGTAATTTTTCACCAAATGTGAAGCACCCCATGTGGTTAATATACAGGGCTGGGTTGTTCGGAAGGCGGTCAGCGCTAATCCAGGATTAACAGGTAAACGACGTATTAATTTTTCTAGTATAAAAATGTTTTTCACTGCTTATGTTTTGTGTAGTTTGAGATTATTCAAACTCAAAACTGAAGGACAAACAATATCAACAGAAAACCTTACCGAAAAGTTAAAACTGAAATCAGAATTTTCTCTAATCCTGGGTTAGCTTAATTGGGTTTTGAACAATCCGGCCCAGATGAACATTTTTTAGTACACGAAACATAACCTACAGTTCATTCAATGATGTGTGGCCATTCTTGGCTTTATAAGGAATGGTATCCAGCAATTTTTAAGGGAAAACTGAAGAAAAGAAGCTCTTTCAAAAATGTGTCCTGTTCATAACAATGTTGCAGGACAAACTGTGAGCTCTGTTTACTTTTTCTCTCCTTCATTCGTCCACTGTTCCTGTCCTAATTTCATGTTTTTGTCTTTGTTTTTGTCGTTTAGTCTGGTGACCGCGAGAGCCTTTCCAGAATCAATGCGTCAATGCGAGCAGCGGTGCACAGTCCACCCAAGCTTCCTCAGAAACGATTACGCTTCGATGACTGTGACACATCCCAACCCGGTCCAGTCCTCACTAACGGCCACTCAACTGAGAGGAAGACTGGGTCACTTGAGAACGGATCAAATGGTTCAAACGATGAGGCCGAGCAAGAATCTGAAAGACCGGAGCAGAGTTGACACATGAGAATATCGCGACAGATTTAAGTCTGTATATAAAATCGTAACTTTATCACTATTGGTTTCAACGTATTTATCATTTTGACTTCGAGAAATGACACTCGTATTTTGGAAACTTGACATGTTCTCTGTCCGACATATAAATATAACGGTATTACTCAATGAACCTCGATTCATGGAAGAACCGGGGCATGTGGCAAATTGACAGAAATGTCTCGATTCTGATTGTTAAATGATGACTTCATCCAAAGGAATAGAAATTGCGTGTTAAACGCACATGTATTTCATTGGAAAGAATTTTAATATTAATTAAATCAAGGGAATTTGCATGCTGCAAATATTTCGGCTGGGCCAGGAAACAGGATTTATTAGAAGAGGAAATTCGTTATAACGGGGTTAGTTTTCCAGCCCTTTGTAGTCGCTGTTGGTGATTAGGGTTTCATTTATGTGTTTTTTTAACCTTTTTTTTTTTCCGTTCTTTCTTCTTTACACGCAACATCTGTCCGGCTCTTTTCATCAGGAGATTACAACTTGGCTTGAATTGCAAGTAGAATAGATTTAGTCGTTGAAGTAAAGGTCTTCGTCCTTGAGCTCTCCGAGTGAACCCTCCATTGTTGATCCAATTATATATTTTTACTGAAACTGATTTTTATTATTCCCAAGATATGATTGTTCTATTCCTTGGATCTATTTTGTAAAATAATAGAACTGCATAAGCGGTATTTCCCATCTCGTTATGGAGGTAAAAGTCGCGAGATATGCGCTTGTCTTGATTGCCAAAGTAATTTATCATTTGGACAAGACAGGAAGTAATTTTTACCTCGGACGAGATGGAGTTGATGTTGAGAAATTACAAGGATGAGTTTTAACGTGAAATAACTAAATGTATTTATACTTGGCAGCTTTATTTTAACTTGATGTTGTCAAACACTCGAATTAAGCAGTGAAATATATATTAACAGAGGTGTACAAGAGTTGTTCTTTGCATGTTGTGGTGTACATTTTTTTTAATGAAAGTGTCTGCTGTTTTTGATGGGAAACACGAAAAGCTATCAACTTTCAAGGCCTTCCCTCTCTCAACTAGCAGTATGAAATAATAGGTGCTGGTAGACTAGTTAGAGCGACCAGAAAAAATGCTGACGGGGAGGGTGGGAATGCGATGACGTACCATCCAAGAGCTAGGACACATCATTCTTTAGCTGCTTCATGTAATTACACGGGATAAGCACTTGTGGTAGGGTACTTTGATCCTTCAAGGGATGGCCGACATGCGCCGCATTGAATAACTACTTTTTTACTTTCCCCATACATTTTGCCGCACATGTTAATGTCCTATACAACGCATGGAGCTGCGAGTGAACCGGCAGGGCACAGAAAAGTGCTGTGTCCCTGTGCGCTTCCGCGTACCACCCGAACACTTACTCACACACAAGCTCTATTAAACGATGCAAATAACAGACATTCCAGATAAAGCCTGGTGTCCAGTTAGTTGATAATTCCAGAGCTGGGCATGAGCACATGTGACCCACAATGCATGTAATGGAGTAGGGCACGTAGCACCCGGTGTGGTCTGTTCCTATCTCATGGGTTGGTGCTTCACAAGGAGTAAATCTCAGTGCACCTTTTCCCCTTGGACAGAATTGCCCAAGAAAAATGACTGACTGACTATGACTGACTATGACTATGACTATGACTATGACTATGACTATGACTATGACTATGACTATGACTATGACTATGACTATGACTATGACTATGACTATGACTATGACTATGACTATGACTATGACTATGACTATGACTATGACTATGACTATGACTATGACTGACTATGACTATGACAATGACTATGACGAAGGTGAAGTGCGCCTCCTAGACGTTTGAGAGACAATTAACTTCATACTCGTTAGGAAGGAAGGGAGGACTCCTAAAATCTTGTCTAACGTTAAATACCGCAGGGTTAAGTGTTATCATTAGAACATCTTCAAATTAAAGGAAATCTCCAAACACTAGAGGCACTGGATGATGTAATTCAAGAGTTTTTATTGGCTTAGCCTTGATTGTATATGAGCAGTTATACCATGCTCTACGAATATTGTACGCGTAATTTTGGGGGACGTTTTTATTTTTATTTTAGTTTAGTTTTCTGTATTTTGGAGGCGTTTTTAACAAAACAATTATTCCACTGGCTCTTGTGGAATTACGATTATAGCCAACTCGGCGTTAGGCGCGTCGTTCGCTATCTACCATCTCATATCCAACGCGCGCTCGTGGAATAATTGTTAAGTACGGGAACAAAGATATATGAAGATTTGTTTGAAAACGACGCCCTAGAAGACAGACTAAGACCAATTTGAGCTACATGTAGCGAAGGTTACCAGACGCATCTTCAACAATTTTAAAATGACTGTTGTCATTACATACAATCATCTGTAAAGGATAACTATACAATGATGATCTCCACTGATAGCCAATGCTCTTTGTATAATCCGGCAAAATATATATATGGGTTATTGACCAAGTGTGAGGTCAAGATGGCTGGATATTGGCCAAGTTCTTTTTTTGCGTGTTTATGGACCGAGACGGAGTCGAGGTCCATAAACACGCAAAAAGAGAACGAGGCCAATATAAGCAATCTTGACCGAACAAGTTGGGTCAATAAAGGAGTTATTATATGGCTTTCGGGGAAATTTTTCTTGCGGGACACGGCGGGTAGTCCGGAGCGGACAAGATAGCTCCATCTTGCCCGCTCGGGTAGCCAATCACAACGCAGGATTTGATTCATCTTGCCCGCTCACGGAGCTAGCCATACAATAGAAAAAATAATCCGGTTTCGACGGGGAGCACTAATGAATCAATGAGGAGTACTGAATGCACTCATGGGTTCGAATCCTGGACTCGGCCTGGTATAAACTGTACTGAGGGTTTTTCTTTGGGTTCGGTTTTCCTCCCTCGACATGAACTAAGTCTCTCGGCAAATTCCAATTCGATGATCTCGATGTATTGACACGTTATAACTGTTAAATACTCCCACTGAAAAGTTACATTTTTTCTTAAATTAACTGTCGTTGAAATAATTCTATTTTACCATACACTGAGGTCTAAACAAATTACTTGAGCGTAGTCTCTCGCGCGGGGTTTCACGTTGAACTGAGAGATTGTGAGAACGTTACGACTGAAGCGTAAGCATAACGGAAGTCAGGTCGCCCACAATAAAGCGCACGGTAGTGAGCACGCGCACAACACAAGCTTAAGCACGAGTAGAACAAACGTTTTTCTTCTTCTTGTGCTTGTCGCATCTGTCAAGACTTAGGGTCCGTTCCGGCCTCGTGTCCTGTTTGTCCTTTATTTGGTTCTTCGCTACTGGTCGCTTTTATTGGTTTTATCGCACGAAGTTTTCCTGTTGTCTTGTTTTTCATGTTGTTCATGTTGTGTTTCATGTTGCTTGTTTGTCCTTTGCTGTCTGTAACCCGTGATGTGCAATTTTTAGGAGGCGGAGTTCGATTTCTCGGCGAAGCTAGTGGGCGATATGGTTATCCCTCATGTGGTCCAATCTCTTCGGGGATGGACGACACTGTAGGTCGGCAGGCATTGCACCGCCCACTAGGGGACCTGACCGTCCACCTTAAACACAAAACACTTAAGTGAACGAGTGTACTGCACGAGGGACCCACGCAAAATACGCAATTCATTGCGTGCAAATTAAACATATTTTCTTTCTTGTATGCTGTATCAGGTTCCAATGTGGACGGAAAAAAGACAGTGGGCGCGGGTCTGTAATATTTATTTTGTTTTTATTTAAAACGAAAACGTATCCATGACCGAAATGCAGATTTCCTGTGATGTCAGGTAAATGACAAATTGCAATTTAACCGCGTGGGCGTGCATCGTTTAAAATGCGTCAAACCTACGTCTCATCAATTTATCTCGATCTCCGTCACCCCTGGTCTCAACCCCTTTTAATTTTCATAAATAATGAACGATTATTTCGTCAGTTTTCACCTTCTGTGACACCAAAAGGCCTTAAAAATTTTTAATTTGTCTGGAGTATCCAATACTGGAGTTACTGTTGAACAGACCAGACTTGCGCGCCGACGAAACATGTTTTTCAACGGGATTACGTTTCTAGTCATCAGCTGATAAAAGGTCATTAGGATCAGTCAGGAATTACCCGGGAAGGAAGGATTTAGTTCAATATTTGAAACCCCTCGTACTTGATGATAATTAGGGATTAATTATGAGCGAGGATTAAGCCTATTTGTGGACTCTAATCCATCGGCGACGACAAAGGTACTGTTACAAAATAAGATTATCTTTTTAAAATTCAAGGACTTCCCAAGGTAAACAAACACCAAAGCGTTGAGAATTAACCGCAGAGCGGAATCAAAATGAAGATGATTGATTTGACGAAAAGAAGCTTCGAGGAGGCAGAACAAGACGAATTCGGAACAGTACACTTCAGACGGGTTAGGCAGATTAGCTACGTTTTACATGTCAGCGCCAGAGAATTCCACACTTCTAATATCAGTGCACAGAAATACACTGACATGACCGGCGATAAGATAAGTTACACTCCACTGACAGTTCAAGCTGTGTAATGAATTGACCGTCAAGAAAGCTTTTAGAGTTTGTTTCTTCTATATCGGATTAAGGTTAAGGTTAGCAATGCAAGAGTTTGGTACGTCGTGACTTTAGGCCGTACATAGCACTTTGAAGAACAAAATTAAAGTATTACCGTAGAAATTTTTGTGGTGGGAAAAAAAGTTTTAGGTGTGAAAGACTTGTTACAGATTTATCTTCGAACTTTAGAATGGTATATCTTTTTTGTCCATCGTAATTAGAGAAAGTTTATCAAATATCTTTAGTCCATTTTACTGCAATTGTAACACTTGAGTTACCTTTGAGCTTTTTCGCTCCAAAGATAATATTTGGAAGTCTTGGAACACATTAAACAGGGGCTGTAGAGATGCACAATGGTTGAGAAGGTCACATAGTTTAAATAAAATTCTGAAATGTCACGGAATGTCTCAGCTGATAAGTGGTCAGACAAACCTGAATACATATTTAGACCGAACGTGCTGTATTACCAAGCATATCGATGATGAACGCCTGCTGTAAGCACTGCTCAGGTTAACCAGGGGAAGAAAAGCACTAATCATCTCTTGCTGAACATCGAGCAAAAACATGAAGTTTGTCGAGTTCTGTTGGCTTGGAGTCATTTTTTTAATCTGCAACGCAAAGAAAGGTAAGCCAGTGTTTCAATTGAAATATCGAAGTCATTCAACTTGTTGCAGTGGAGGCGTTTTCACAGCGTATAAGTAGTCGATGTTGTTGTTTTCTGGCTTTCAAAGTGAGACACTTTCAAAGGAAAGAAAAGTTGAAAGATATTTTCTTCTCGGCAATCGTCTTTTAACTTCGTTTTTCACGCAAACATATCGAAACAAAATCAAAGGATTGGCACGCCAGTACAAGCCACAGATACAAAAGGTATTTGCTTTACTGATTTATTGTTAATTTAAACACCAGCTGAGAAAATTAATTTACACCTGGCGCGTGCTGTTCACGACAAAAAAATACAATTTCGAGACACGATGTTGATAATAAGTTCAAGAGAGGGAAGACTAGCGGAAATATGTCGATAAGTCGGTCCTTGTCACTGTTTTGAAACGATAAAGCTCTACAGCACAGCTCTGTTTATTTATCCGATACTCTATCGCTATGTAAATACGACGGAGCCGGCCAACTATTGTTCTGTGTAGCCAGCTAATGCTATCGCCAAGTGTTATGGTGAAGAAATAGCAACAAAGCAGTCGAAAGGTAATTTTCACCTCCACAACCCAGCCTCTTACGAAAGTATTCCACTGTCAACACAGACGAAGTAAACATCCAAAAGCCCTTTACTTAACACGGGTAAACATCAGGCTGCATGCGACCTTTAAATGATTTTAAATGCTTTTATAACCCAGTAGATTGGTCTTCAATGGACTGCCGTGGGTTTAAGAACGTGCTTCAACTGATTAGTTCAAACATACCTTTTCTTCAACCAATCAGAAGGCAGGTTTTCCCACCAACTTACACAGCTGTCCTTTTGTTAATGGTACATTATTTACCTTTGTTGTGATAAGCAAAAGATATATAACATTCATTTAAAAACATAACTGTCTAGAAGACTTCTCTACCTACGAACATATCTCATTATGCAGCAGCCAATTCAAACAAACCTTATCTGACTTGATGTTTGCCACTGCATTAGATGTTCTTTTATTGGGGAGCTTTAGCAATGACGACGGCGACGCCGAGGACGACGCCTTGTGATAAAATATGAATTTATATTTTATCTATATTTTACCTTCGAGTGTCGCAACTGTGTGCAGAGATCTGTTCAGTGCGCCTATCAATCTACAAACTTTCTCGGCCTAAATATGCAATAACGGCATTCAATTCCAAAAGAAGATTTAAAAAATTAGTCATTGTGGTTCACGTTCTCCAAAATACACCTTGGTCATTTCACGTTGTTGTGTTGCAAATGACATTTAAGAAATGAACCAAGATTCAAATCGCAAGTGCAGAACCATTGTTCTGCTGATCAAACCTTTTGTTTGGTGACGTTGTCGTTGGTGTCGCCATCGTGGTTTGCTAAAGATCCGTATTTTTTTACATTTCAGAGACAGGAAGTTCTTCCATGATCGTGAATCTCCGAGTAAAGGCATTGTCTCCAAACAGTCTCTTGGTCACGTGGGATCCCCCAAAGGAAGTCTCCGATTCACTGGTTGGGTACAGCCTCGTTTTCGTTCCCGTTCTAGCGCACCAAAAAAGGAGAACGCACGTGGAACTTTTCGTACGTCATCACTTATACGTTTTCAATCATGTTAGATACGACTATTAAAATAATATCGACCGCATGGCTGAAGTTCACCAATAAACAACAGAATGGTCTTCGCTCGACTAACCATCATTTACTACCTAAGCCTACAGCAGAGTTCTTTTGCAAAGCGCTGCTTCTCCTAAAGTGGCGCTGGAATTATGGAATTCTGTGCGTCAGGATTTTAGACAATGTAACTCTCTGGGGGTTACTGAGGGCAAGGAGAAGAAAAAACGCACTAATAACATTAAAGTAACATTGAAGCTAATCATGAACATTAACTGACAAAAAGGTTTATTTTAATTTGCATATCATGAAATCTGTTCTTTCTTGTTTTTTTTTTTTTTGGCAAAGGTACAGGTTGTGTGTTTAGAAACTTATCCGAGAAAGAAATCAGTTCTCTTATGAATTTCTGTTATAGATACTCGATGTGATCTTCTTCAGTTACCCGCGAGTACATTTTCATTAAACTTAATTGCTTTTTTTTTCCACGACAGATGAACCGGCATATCCTAACTAACCTTCGCCCAGGCACACGGTACAAGATCAAGCTTGCGCCGCTGATGAACAGTGGAAAGATGAAAGGAGTTTACACAAACTGGATTAATGCCAGAACTCTAGCAGGTGAGAAAACTAATAGAGGGGAACTCCCATACAAAAGGACGGGGGTGCTCATGGGAAATTTTACAAGAACCCCTAAGAGGTATCAAGATTCTGTCTTGTGGGCGAGGCTTGAATTTTTTTTCAGCCCTAAGAGGTACCAATTCTAAAGAAATACATTATCTCCTGTCATATTTTTTTCGGCTCAATACCGTGAAAGGTTCCGTAATAGCTCCCGCTGTGGACCATTTGAGGTTGAACTCCCTAGGAGACACCAAAACCGTGTTTTTAACCCGTAAAAGGTACAACAAGCACCCGCGTCCTCTTTATTTAGGACTCCCCCCCCCCCCCGCCCCCCGTGGGGACAAACCATCATGTTCTCACCTATCACCGCTAAAGGGAAGACAAAAACTGCTTCAGTACTGCGTATGATCAAAAGTTGCTTTGCAAAAAAACAGAAGTATTGCTTTCTTCTCAGATAGCAGCTACAAATATATTTGAAACTATATGGCGCAAAGACTTTACGTAGTCAGGCGTCTGATGCAACTGCATAAATAAGCCCTAATTCCACAAACAGTTTAATGATACTTTCATGGTTCTCCTGCTTGAAAAATGTTGTTGTAGTCGCACCTCCCATAATCGTTCTTCCTTGAAGAAGTTACAATTTTATGGCAGGTTAAAATTGAAGTCTACAAGTTGAATTGTGCATGGTTGGAACCTTGACCAAGTGTCCGCCTCAGTACAGGAGGTGTTCGTCAGCGAGATTTTTACTGTGTGAGCTAATATAACTCCCCTTGTTGGCCTTGTGCTTCGATATATATTTTTGGTATTTTGATCACTGTTTCCGCCATTTGTAGATAACAAGACTGCCTTAGGACAGAAGTCTGATTCCAAAGTCGAGCCACCGATCTCATCCCATGAGGTCCCCGGACATTGCTCGCGCATTAACCGACTTTGTGAAGACGTCGGCTACAACTTAACCCAGATACCTAACCACTTCAACCAACAAAACCAGAATGACGCCGAGCAAGAGTTGTCCCAGTTCACCAACATGATCCAATCGAACTGTTCATCTGTGTTGCACGTGTTTTTATGCTCACTGTATTTTCCTCCCTGTACTGATGATTGTGATCCGCCCACGCCCCCATGCCGCTCCGTGTGTCGCGCGGCCAGACGTGACTGCGAGCCTTGGCTGAAGAGGTCTGGGCACACATGGCCCTATAAATTTAAATGCAGTGCTTTTCCAAATCCCAATGAGAGCGCTTGTGTAGGAGAGGACGGCACCATAACCTCTGGTAGGAACTGCGTACTCTCTCTTCCACTGTTCTGTGTCAATAATGTTACAGTTATGAAATACGATAATCACCTTAAGCACTGGAGTTTAATAGGAAAAGTCGCATAAGCCTTGTAGCTGCTGTTCTTTTCCCTATCCAAAGGAAATTGATTATGTCTTAAAAGTAAAATTCCGCATTCTTAGAAAACATTCACCCCGCTATCGATCATCTGAAGAAGAAGGTGGCCCTATCTAACTAGCGCGCTGGACTAGTCTGTAATGCATCGTCACTGTAGTTTCTTCATACCTGCTTAGCATGCTGTCTTCATTGTTGTTAGTATTGTTCTCACATGCGTGATAAAATGCTAGTGACTTTATTCGTAACGTACATTGCACAGCGCGGTGGTCTCATGGTTAGTTCACTCGACTCCGGATCAAGCGGTCCGGCTTCGAGCCCTGGCCGGGGACATTCTTGGGAAAGAAAGGTCACTCTCACAGTACCTCCCCACACCCAAGTGTATAAATAGGTAACGGCAAGAGACCGGAGAATTTAATGCTGGGGGGGGGGGGGTAACCCTACGATGGACTGGCATCCAATTTAGGGTGAAGTACTAAGGTCCAGCATAGTTAACAGGGGAGTGGTTTTGAAACTCGACAAAGTTTTTTGTTGTATGTTTTCGTTCTCTTTTTTGGCCTTGACCGTGCACAAAACACAATAGTTGTTTACTACTGACCGAGGAACTAAGCAATAGAAATGTTTTGGTTACGTAATTCATGCATAGTGTATGAGCGCAAAACAGAAGATTGTGCACCGTCCTGGATGTGGGTTTCGTAACCATCCTCCTCTACTAACTATGGGTCTAGAAATACTCCGAGTCGCCAAATGCTATAGACACCGTGATAGGCTCCGGTAATGCGGACCACTTGGACCAACGCAGATTTGTTTCAAGATCATCTGATTATATATCCAAGAAACAATTTTTTTTACTGAAATTACGGGTGAGTGCACAATCTTATTGCCAAATTAACACAGTTTGTCATCATTTTTTCTGTTTTGTGATTTTCAAATAAGACAGTCTTTTTCTTTTTGGACTGAACCGGTTCTTATTTTTAAAAGCCGAAATTTAGCCCTTAAACTTTGATTTTTAGTGTATTCTACGCACAGTTTATTTCTATTAAAGAAGTAATTTAAAAACAAGATTTGTTCTCCTGCTAATCAAAAAATCTTAGTTTCGAAAACTAGTATTTTGTGAATTATGATTTAATGTAAGATCTATCATAAATCTTTTTGTTTCCTATTGTATTTCTACAGTCCTGGAACCGATAGTGGTACCGGAGCAATGTGAACCACTACACAACTCAAGCATGTGTCATGGTCTGGGGTACAACCTCGTTCAGATGCCTAACTTTTTCTACCCCAATTCACAAAAAGACGCGGAGGACAGAATGCGTGTATTTACACCGCTGGTGAACAAGGACTGTTCTGAAAATCTCCAGTTCTTTCTGTGCGTGTTGTATGTCCCTCCTTGTGTTATCAATATGGTGGGCATCATTCCTCCTTGTCGAGGATTGTGCGAGGAGGTAAGGCGCGGCTGTGAGCCCGACATGATAACTGCTGGCTACCCATGGCCACCATTTATGGACTGTAAACGGTTTCCATTGAATGATAAAAAGGGATTCTGTTTGAAACCAAAAGCCAAATGTCAAAAGAGTAAGTAGCAGTTCTTTCCAATGATTCCATACATTTTATTTGATGTTATATCTAAAAATTAGGTTTACGTATTAACTGTTTAATTGATCACGAGTAGCTGTCACGTAAGTGCTATTGCAGACCACGTCACGTAAGCCCGCGAGCAGGTTCTCGTGTTTTGGGCCGGGGACGCGAGCGGCGAAGCCGCGACAGAGAGACGCGCGAGGCGAGCCGGCGCGCTTCGAGTCGACGTCCTTCGTTCCGCAACGCGCGTCGTTCGTAAACTCGCTCTCGCGCCAAAGTGAAAAGTGAAATAGCAGTGCTTGAGTGCAAAATTCAAACACTGGAGCCTGCTCGCAGGCTAACGTCACGTTTCCTGGTCATAACGTAAAATGGGACCACCTTGACATATTAGCAACAGGACGGTCAGATACCCATTTTATGTAACCTACCCTAAATGATAATGTTAGTAGTGAAAAGCTTTATATTTATTAGTTTGCATGTTTTTAATACCCTATTTTTTCACCTTACGTCATTCATTTTTATTGTTCCTTAAATATTACAGTAATTAGTTACTTCTCTTAAATTTAAATTTAGTTGTTACTTCTATTCTAAACGGTCACTTTTGAAGATGTATTTTAAAACATACGAAACGTCAAGTAAAAAGATAGAATTTTTGTTATGAAAAACAGTATCATTGGATTATGCAATTCAAGAGTTGGCTTAGCCATCATGGTATATGAGCCATTATATCATGCTCTACAAATATGCTAAGCGTACGCGTGATTTTTGGGGACGTTTTTACTTTTATTTTAGTTTTCTGTATTCTGGGGGCGGTTTTAATAAATACGCGACTCGTTTGCTATCTACCATCTCTTGTAATCCATCAAATATCTTTGCTCGCGCGCGATTGGTCTGAACACGTCACGTGACCGAATATTCCCCAGCTAGAACTGGGGAATATCCGAGATTAGTATATTCTCAGCTCCGACTATTGCATTTCTAGCTCTCTGATTGGCTCAAAAACTCCGACTATGAGCCATTAGTCGGAGTTTTACCTTATATGGAAAACAGTGCGCCAAGTTTAAAAATTTTCCGCTCTGTAAAATTGTTGAAATAAAAATCGGCGGCAAAAACCCGATTAAGAATATACTAAAACAATTATTCCATTCGACCTTGTTGGATATGAAGTGATCATAACCAACTCGCGCTACGCGCTCGTTGGTTATTTATCACTTCATATCCAACGCGGTTTCATGGAATAATTGTTAAATATTCCCCAATTTTCAAAACTGCGCGTCTCGCGAAAAAGATTTGAAGGATAATAAACACAGTGGCCTCCATTTGACGCGAAAATATCCCAGGATATTTGTCCTTGGACATCATCTGTTCCTCAAAAGCTCAGTTTTCCTCGAGCTACGCTCTCGGAAAACTGTTCGCTTCTCGGAACAGATAATGTCCGCGGACAAATATCCTGGCAAATTTCCGCGCCAAATGGAAGCTATTGTTTATATATCCAACGAGCGCTCGTGGAATAATTGTTAATTGCAATGTCCAGTTGAACCTACCATTCTCATACAGTGAACACTGTGTTTTATTGCAAAGAGAATTACGATCGACTTTCCTGACATTAAAAGTTTGAAGTTGTCCTTCAGTAGCATGTTGGGTAGTTAAATAGACGATTCGATTGAGGCCTGGAGTCACTGTATTTCTATTAATTCTAAGCTTTCGCCGATCTACGGCATAGTCAGGGAAGGTAAAGAAAATAATGCGTTCCCTGAAGATGCCGTAGACCGGCGCAAGCTTGAATTAGAAGAAATACAGTAGATCATAGCCTCTTTGCGCAGACGCTCTTTGGGCCCAGAGAATGGCCGCGTAGGAGGCTGTGGATCAAGAATATAAGAGCAGAAACCGACACAACGTAGGATGATTATTTGGAAGGTGTACTAAATTTCGGCTGGCCAAACCAGCCTTCTTTAGGTACAATGAGAATTTAAGTGGATCAATGCCTCAATCGAATCGTCTATCTACTCTGACATTATCTGACATTATTGTTCACTTTATTTCCAAACTCAGCGACAGAGGTAATGAAACCACAGCAACGCTGCCAGCCACTGAGGATTGCAATGTGTAAAAGTTTGAACTATACTCATACCATACTGCCAAACTTCCTGAACCATACCAGCCAGTCTGTTGTGGGTCGTATCTTCGATACAAAGGAATTCAAATCACAGCTCGAGTCTAATTGCTCTACTCAGTTGAAACGCTTCGCTTGTTTCCTGTTTGCACCGTTTTGTACGTCTGACGGAACGGCACTACCGCCCTGTCAGAGATTCTGCGAGAAAGTTAAGACGGATTGCGCCAACCTGACTGTTCGCTGGTTGGCTGATTTGGACTGCACGAGATTCCCGACTCTGTCACGCAAGCGCTTGTGCCTTGGCGATCCGCTGACCACAATAGACTGTGTTGGTCCTCACAGCAGACCCTGTACAGGTAGTACAATTCGTTGTTGTTGTTGTTGTTGTTGTTGTTGTTGTTGCTGTTTTTGTTGTTGCTCTTTCTTTGCGGCGTGCTCGTGAGTTCTTCATACCTGCTTAGTATGCTGACATTATTGTTGTTTGTATTGTTTTCGCATGCGTGATATAATGCTAGTGACTTTAATCTTAGCGTACATTGCATAAGGCAATAAATAAGGAAAATTATTGCCTGTTTTTTTGGTTTTCTCCTTGCAATCACGTAAAATCAAAATGAATCAATAAAAAACGATCACTTTCCTTTGGTATTATTTTTGAATCCTTCTTATCCATAGAAAATTCAAGAGGAACAAAGTCTCATAGAGGCATGTAGCTATTGCGGACCTACGCTTGCGAAAATTAAAATGCACGCGCAATCCAGTCCCTCGACCTTATCTCTCCTCCTTTTGATGGAACTTCCGGTGCTAAGAAAATGGAAGTCTTGTCAGAAAAGGAGTAGCAAGACCAAGCTACTGTTCTCTGGCCGTAGGCGCTCAAACAGTTTGTTCTGTCTGTTGTATTTGCAGTGATTTCATCGACTTTTCCAATTATCTTAAGATGTTCGTCGCCTGGCACCCGCTTTGTCATTGACGAAATAACAATCAACCAACACAATGGAACGAGTGTACTTATGACGTCAACATCGGACGCTGTTCGGCAATGCAACCAAAGCCGACGACAAATCGAAGGAAGATACGAATGTCACTTTACTGTCAATTATGGCCAAAATGGACTGTTTTCAGTGACTCATGTGGCCGTGAAATACCATTGCTTTAAAGACTGATCGGGAGGTACCAGGTCATGTGACAACCAAACTTTACATCGTGTATGTGTGTGTGTGTGTTTGTGTGGTGCATTTGGAAATAAAAAGCAACGTCAAATAATAAACATTGATATCGTGCTATGATAAGGTCAGACATTCCACTTAGGACATGAGTTGATTGACAGACAGCTCGAGAATTCCTTTCTTTTTGCTGCCAGTAGATTGAAAAATGCAGTGCATTACTTCAAGATTAGATCTGCCCCAATTGTCCTCCGCAACTTTTGCGCAACGTTTGGCGTTTAAAGCAATTTTTTGCGGTTCTAGCAACCTCGAGTAAGTTTTGCCTTTCTGAGCAACTTTTGAGCAAAATATAGGTTTAGAACACATATCAAGCACAACGATTTCATAGAAAACTTCCATTTATGCGAATTTCTTGAAATTTAATCGACTTTTTTGAAGTTTGAATACATAACCTGTTCGCAGGTCTATAGTTTTGAGCCGTTAAACTTAAGAATATCCTTAAATTTCGCCCATATTTGCTAACAACTCTTTATTAAAAGCTAAGTTTTCTTGACCGATGACCGTTAGTAGTTATTGTGAAGAAAGAAAAATAAAGCTTTTAATTAGAATTTTATAAAAAGCAACTTTTGAAATTTACGTCGCAATTTTTTGGATTTTGGTAATTTTTAGCAACTTGTTGGCATTCCAGTGAGCAAGGTTCCAGCATTTTACGAGTACAATCGGGACAGGCCTATTGAAGACTGTTGCACTGGCGAAGGGCTGACCCTCGAAACATTGACTGTTAACGGTGGTCTCTTGACCTTTATCAACTTCAAGTTTCTTGTGCTCCTTGTCGACATAGTAAAGTCCGGCGTACATTTTTTTTGGTCATAATTTATTTTGTATAAAATTAGGCTAGTGTATCATCCAAATTCTTCCATTACTACTGTTACTGATTAATAGTATAACTACGGTAGTTTGTAGTGGTTTGAAGTATGGAACTTTGTATCCTTTTACAAACTATCTTTAAAGTGACATGCAGCTGCAATGAATTAAAAAGAAATAATGAAAAAACAGCTGAGTAAATGTCTCTCGTGCAGGTATCAAACGCGTCATAGTCTTTGAACAAGTGTTATCATATGACTTGCTCCGTTGGCGGGCAAGATAAATCGCCGGATCCGACGCTGGGATTGGCTATCCTAGCGGGCAAAATGGCGCTATCTTGCCCGTTCGGGATTACCCGCTGTGTCCCGCAAAAAAATAAAAAACAGTGTTCTTTTCCATATAATAAATCCTTTATTGATCAAGTTTGTTCGGTCAAGATGGTTGGATATTGGTCTCGTCCTTTTTTGCATGTTTTGGACCCACCCTGCGAGCAGAGCCTCTTTTATCTCTTTTTACTTTGTCTTTATGCTTGTATCTTTATACCCTGCTTGCAGGGTGAAAAGGACCTTGCCCCCTAAATATCCATCCACCGAGCAAGCTTGGTCAAAACCCCATATTTGCATCACGTTCACGAACGTTCGAAAGTGTCTTGTTGGTAAATTGTTGGGACACAATGTCATACAATTGAACCTGAATTCGAACTATCTCGAACTGCTATGTAAACTTAAAAGAGTTCGGGTAAAGTTTCGAGATGGCCGGTAGTTAATAACTGAAACAAATTTAAGTTCGAGATATACCGCTGATCAATCAGCGTTGATTGCGACTGTTTCACTCGATACACTTTATTCACGATGGTGGCCAGGTGAATATCGAATTCTTGTTATAACCATATGCAAATTAGCCGAATGATCGGACAGAAAGCAAGCGTTGGAAGAAGACAGTGTCTGGAAAGTTGACTTATTCTAACAGTGAAACATTTGTGCCAAAATGAGTTAAGAAATCCATATATGGTCATATATGAACTATTGATTTTATTATTCTGCCTATTTGAGTTAATCAATATTTTTGTTTTCCAAGTCACTGCAGCGGAACTGCCTAAACTTTCTAGTATTTTATACTAGTGTACTAAAAGTATAGCATGAATTCGTAAAAAGTATGAGAAATAAAAGGAAACCAGTTGTAATATGAAAACAAACATGGCGTCTATCATTAATAAGGTAAAGGTAAAGGTAAAGTCTGCATACGAGCCAAGTGGCCCATCAGGCCGGAGCTTATCCCGGTTTCTGTAGCATGAAGCGACTAGGAGTATTTCTACTTCCCCCTGGATGGGATGCTAGTCCATCGCAGGCTTACCCCCAGCATTAAGTTCGGCGGTACTCATTTATACACCTGGGTGGAGAGAGGCACTGTGAGAGTAAAGTATCTTGCCCAAGAACACAACACAATGTCCCCGGCCAGGGCTCGAACCCGGACCGCTCGATCCGGAGACGAGCGCACTAACCATGAGACCACCGCGCCTCCCTCTATCATTTCTATCATTAATAAACTAGCGGCTAAATACAGGAATTGTGCCAAGTCTGCTCTGGTTTAGTCTGCTGGCAGCAGGTTTTCTCTCTAAGGGTCACTAGGACGAGTACTTAGTCATCGTAAAGGCAAAAGGGCGGTATGGCGTTGGCCGCGTAGGGAAGAAGGCGGGACAAGGGCGGAATGACCGAGTAGGGAAGAAGGCGAGACGAGAAGCGTGCCCCATGTCTCGTCCCATTCTCCTTTAGCCAAAACGTCTCGCCTCATAACCCCTACTGAATTTCGAGAGAAAAACAAACTGCCAGCAGTCTAACCTACGTATCACTAAATACCACTTTGGTTATTAACAGGACTCCGTTTAGCCTAAACAGCACTTTGGCTAGCCTAAACTGCACTCCGGCTAGCCTAAACTCCGCCGGTTAGCCGTATGCCCCTTCCACTCTACGCCGGAGAAATTTGAAAATGCAACTTTATTTCTACGTTATATACAGTTCCACTTTTGAAAACGGAGATTTTCGAAAACGATGACATCACTATAATCAGGAGGTTTCCTTGCTCGTGTTTTCCTCAAACACGAATCGAAAATGACCGGCCATGGTTTCGTTTTCAAATTTCTCCGACGTAGTGTGGACGGAAAGCATTTGATGCGTTTTCAGAGTGAAAACGCCGTTTTCAAATTTGTCCGTCTCTAGAAGTTAAGTTAGCGCTGGCTTGGGATTGGTTAGCTAGCTCTTTGACTGGATGCATTTTCTTTATTTAGCAGCATGTGTGAAAATTAACGGTGACTAAGGTCTCTTCGCAGATGACTTTATTACGGGAAGCTGTAATTATCAGACATAAAAAATCTCTGGCTTCTGACGCCATGTGAAGCCGCTAATGAAACCCTCTGACTCCCAAGATCGAGATATTTTAATTTCTCCCTATACTAATTACATTCATTACAAGTTTATTTGTGAGAATTTAATGATACTCTTAAACCGGCCATTTTTTAGTTTTCTCATCACACGACTGCTTGGCGTTGAAATAGTAAATTATTTCGTATCCAAATTTTCCCTGAATGTGAACAGGAGATGCAACTAAATCAAAGAAAAATTTAAACAACCGACAAAAAATCTACCACACGTATTATTATTCTTTTTATTTCGATTTTAGCTTGTCACTTTGTGGTCAAAATATCACTCTCCAAGCCATTTATTGTCATTACTTGACTATATACAGTTTGAATACACATTTGCACTGAACTTAACGCTTACAACTGAATGATGCACTGTTGATATCCTGCGTTATTATGCTCTTGCTATCGAAATCCTCCATCTTTCAATCCTTCTCTCATTTTAATTATCTTACATGTTCGTCGTTGTTTGTTTGTTTTGGGTGCTAGCTTCTGGGTTAGAACGGGAAAAGTTATCTTCCCTCCAAAAGAATAGTTTTGGTGAAGTTTTGTAAATAGCTTCCCGAATACTTCGCAATCGATAGCTGTAAATGAATGGGTTGACAGAAGAATTCACAAACGACAATGTTTCTAAGCAAATATAAGCTAACTTGACAGGCCCAGTGAATCCGAGGATAGTATAAGCGACAAGATAACAAATAAAAGGAACGTAAAACAAAACTACAAGTGTTACTATATATACTGCTGTTAAGGTGAAAGTCCTAAAACTTTTAATCTCCGTTGCCGCCATTTGGCCGTGAAGACGATTGCTCAGTGCCACTTCGTCATGGATCCGTCTTTGATGACGTTTGATCACTTTAAATATCTTAAAGTAACTCACAACGTTGATAGTTAAGTTCACGAAGGATACAACAGAAGCCATTCCTAAGAATGTTTGATTCGGCAGCCCTGCAAATCGAGCCAAATACAGAACAATGCATAATAACCAATACAACGCCACCAGAAGCACAATACGAGTATGCGTAACAAGTGTGTTGTGCTGGAGAGGTTTTAACAGAGCCACAAGTCGCTCCACACTGATAGTGGTGAGAATACAAAATGACACACTTGAGATTATCCAGGTTAAAGCGTTCTTTGCCAAGCGAATACTGCAGTACATGTCAATGTTATGTAATTCCTCCATTATTCTTTGCACGACATCTAAAGGTTGGACTACAGCGCCGACAAGGAGATCAGCGAACGCGATCCAGCAAAGAAGGCTGTTCTGGGGTGTATGAAGGCTTGAAGTTTTCCAGAAAGATATTAAAACGACAGCGTTCGAAGATGTTGCGATGAGCGCAAAAATCGCGTTCAAAACGCCAGCGATTACATTTGCAATGGAAATGTATCTAAGAGACTGCTGATTTGTGTCTAAAAACAAGCAGTTTGCCGAGGAAGTGTTGGAAGTGTTCCATGCCATTAGTTCTGGTTTGCAATTATCACGTCAGCTGAACACATCCTCAAAATAAAAATCAGGTTCAAAGATCAATTTAGTTTTATCCTGACTGCAGGCTGTAGCGAGAGTCTGTTTTGTTTTGTGGGCAAAACTACTCAGCAAGACAGAAGGTTAATTGCAGATCTGCAGGGAGTTTCACTTCAAACCCAACTGTAGAAGGTAATCAGGAAACCGCTTGATCAAAATCGTAATTCAAATGGAAATTTCTCATCATGTGTAGATTTCATATAAGTGTTACCTAGCGTTTGCTTAATTTCGACAGACGGGGGTGGTTATATGCCCATATTCGGGGCTACTAGGTCCGTGCTTGAGCTTCACCTAATGTTGTCTAAAAGGTGGTTTCAGAAGTAGTAAGGAGGGGGGGGGGGGGAATTGAGCGCTAAACCCGGCCGGTCCCCTCCTCGGCGTCTTAATGACAGGCACATTTAACTGTCAAACCCCTAGTAAACATTTGGACTACAGTTTTAATTGACAACCGGCAATAAATCTTCGCGTAAACCGTCTTAAAAATAGAAATTTAAACATTAATGGGATCTCGAATGTTAAGCTTTAGAGCTGTAGTGGAGAGAAAATTTAAAGCGTCTACATGTAAGGTATATTGGAAAGAAAGCTAGTGACCACCAATGAATGCCTTGAATAGGGTATTATAACTGAACAGCTCATAGAGTCTATTTTTTTCTAAAGAATAAAAGAGAATCAAAATTAGGTATTTACTGCTTTTAATTACTAAGTGGAACGCTTAAAAGGATAGCAAAATCAGAAGTGGAAGGTAACAATTTCAAGTGTGTTTTCACGCTTATCCAAAATTCAGTCAAGTACTTCCCTTAAAATGTTATATCATGTTCTGAAAAGTAATAGAAAACCAGACTTTCGCGTTAATTATCTTTAAGGAACAGATAACGTCCTATATCTTGATGTTTTCACTCATTAAATGGATTCTCAAATTTGCATGAATATCTAAATACTTTCAATTTCAATTTGCGGTAGATGAATTAAAGTTTAAGCACCCTATGGATATGTAATGAGCACTATAAACTCCTTCTGGTGACGTTACGATAAACATACCCACCCACACGACATCAATTGACCGTTACGCTTCCGAGGCTTAATGCATTAAACAGTTCATGCAGTGAAGCTTGCAAGTAAAACTGTCTTTGCAATTTCTCATAATCGTTTTGAAAGAAATTTATTAACGAAATAGAATATTAGACCATCTGCGATAAATTACCTTTTCAAACATTTAATCCAACAGAGGAAAAAGTTTAATGAATCACGACAGAAGCTCTTCCTGCAGTCAAATGCGGTTTACTTTTAAGCGAACCTTTCCACTAGCGATCCCAATGGAAACGGGTGAAATATTACGAAAACTGCGGGGAACATATATCCCTGGGTTACTGACCTTTGAAACAAACACAAGGTATTTTAAAAGATGAAGGGATAAAAAAAAAAGATAATTGGGCTAAGTTTGCAAAAATACGGAACGTTTCGACAAATTAGTCGCCTTTCTCGCTTTCACCCCAAAGACATTAAATAGTGAAACTGGGTACTTCATGAAAATTTTATCTTTTGTTTTAGTCTTTTATGTTTAATATTTGGAACCATAACATCTCAAACTCGAATTTTCTTCTTTGTGATTTCAATATTGTGGTAATATTTTAGGTTTTAATTAATTTTAAAATCCAACCTCCTTTTATAGTGTCAACAAATTTCTAATAACTAGAAACGCGGATTTTTAATATATTTACTTTATTCGTGCAAACGAGCTTTTGAAGACTGCAAAAAAGCTGAAAAAATATATGAATACTTCCTTACAAAAAGGGATAATGAAAAATGAAGAAACGTTAGTTTTGTCCTTTCATTTTGCCACTAATCACGTGACCTATTCTGCGCACGGCTGCGTATTACACATTCTGTTTTTCGCGGGCATTTCCTGGGCTTGACATGCGTTGTAGCTGGCTGGTGTTTTGTCATCTGACCTCAAGCACCTTGCATCTCGTGTTTGAAAACCTGACAAGCAAATCAGTGTATCACGAAAACGACCAAATAGAACTAATAATCAAAGAACTAACTTTAAGGTGGCTCAATCAATGCTAGCGCTCTTTTTCAGCTGATGCTATAATAATGGTATCAGTTAAAACCAATGGCCAATGATCGGTTAAAACGTTAAGGTCGTGACGCTAAAGGTTGCCATAGCAAGAGCGCAGCCCGCGAATTCACTCTTAAGTTAAAAGCGAGGTCGATGATCCCATTTTTCATTATGTTAAATGCAACTTTTTGTCAAGTTTAAATGAGGGAGGGAGTGATCTAAATCTACTCCCACAAATTATTTTGAACTTTGTGAATCTTGGCCTGCTGTTTACAATTCCTTAATAAAAACTCTTGCTTGAGTTATAGATGAGTTGCTAAGCAACTTCACTAACCAAATATGCAAGCTGAGTTGATTCTCTTTGGTTTAATTTGTCTCTTACTGAAAATATCAATTACTGTCCGACCGCACTGCTTGGTAATAAAGTTCACCCTGTATTTACCGTTTCAGGAAATACCATCTGCACATTTGTCATTGTGATGCAAAAATGTATCTGTTGTCCATTATACATCTTTTGAGGTGTTTCTTTGCACGAATCTTGCGCACTTTCTCCTGCTCTGTGGATATAATGATCAATGAATAAAAATGAAGCTACTTCGAACTGTTTCTTAACTAATTTTAGTATCCCGGAGTTACCATCATTTTTGTGTTTGGGTAAGTTTGGCTGTTAATTTTATGACACGTCGCATATATTTGATAGGCTGTGTGTCCTTCATAAAATCCTTTGCAAAGGCAGGTTGAAAAGCAGATGCATACATTCATGCATGCACTTTATTTATGCTTGACTTTACAGAATGGTCACACATAGCTAATATCTTCGAGGAAAATTAAAAGAAACTACGCGAACTGAACGAACTACACGTACAAATGTATCTAGTACAGAGGTCCTTTAGCCTACGATCGTTCGGTACTCTTCTAGATGCCGGGGCATAACTTGAAAAATTATAAATAGTTTCCTTTTGTAGGGAATATGAACAAGTCTATTATATCAAACGTTCTTACAACGACTATTTCCTACCCAAAACTACTCGAGACCAAAAGCAATCATGATTTGAAATAAGTCGTTACCCACACTTGACGCCCGCCACCTTTTCTCCAACCTCGTTCCCAGGCTCTCTCTCCTCTGCCTCCCTTTGTTCGTTGGGAAAGGGAGGCAAAGGAAAGAGAGCCGGGGAACGAGGTTGCCTTTTTTCTCGCGCTTGGCAGTAATTGCTACTGATCACACGCTTTCCGCACTCGACACTGGCTGCACGTTTTCAGGATGGATACAAGTTGATGCAAACACGAGAAGACGTTTGGGAGCGGCAGTTAGGATGGGCTCGATTACCAGCCCGCTGTTCGGGAAAATGAACCCGCAATCCAAATCGGGCCTACAGGTAAGATGTCTTTCTCCGGGTCCTCTAATGACACAAAGAACGATGGAACGCTCGCCGAGAAAACCGAGCCGAGAGGAAAGAGATTCTGTCAGGACAGACTGTCGAGCAAACGAAGATAAGGAAAAGACGGTGACCACGAAAAATCGAGATTATGTGCGCGACTCTGGCAATCAGTCTTTGAAGTCATTAACAACTTTTTGTTTACGCACTGGTGTAGCAAAAAGAATTGTGCAGTGAAATCACTCATTGATAACACAAAGAAACCGAAGATGAAATGAGATAATTTCAAAAGGCTGAATTTGTTATAGACTCAGTTTAGGAAATGAAAAACACAATTAGCTGAGAGCATTTTTCTGCAATGTCGAATTTCTTTATTAAACTGTCAAAAATCAAATTTCCTTTCGTCCGACAGGCAATTGCTCGCACAATCGGCGGGCGACGTTATTCTGTTATAAGAGTGTGTTGAGGTGTAATAATACACAACTCAGGCAGGAAAAAAGGCATTTGGAACAAACCGTTTGATCAAGTGTGATTATCGAGGTAAGATTTCTTTCAAATAAAAAATATTCACTTTTCTGTGAATGATTTCTTACGAATACCTCAAATGTAATAAGATTGTTCTTAAAAGGGTTTAATCTTTTTACTCCTAGATTTAATTTTAAATTTCTGGACTGTTATATTTTCTACGGGATCTTTACTATCAAGGAATTGTACTTTTTACCACGCAGTCTAATTGGAAATTTGAAAGTTCGCTCCAAGACATTAGAATTAACAGCTAAAAAGAAACATTTTCACTTACACCAAAACTAAAAGCTTTTCTTTTATTGCTTCAAAAAGTGATATGTACAATTTAACTTCAAAAAACAATACTGAATTTTGTATTCACATGTGCAGTGTGGTTACACAAACTCTACACTGAGTTGTTTATTACACCGCCATAATGTATCACAGCTGGTCAGAAAAATATTACTTTTTCAAAGAGGTGAACTTCGAAATTTTTTTCTAGCCCGATGACATTAATTTAATTTGCTTGCACGGTAGCTAATGGTGTTACTCTTCCGAGGTGATTTAAAGCTGTTAGTAATCGCTTGAATATTAGTAGGAATTTTTGCTTCACGCTCAGTCCTGAATAACTCGATTTCTTGGGTAACTGAACCCATGATGTCCACTTCACCAGAAAATTCAAATCGTGGGTGTTTACTCACTTATAGCCCTGTCAAATATTTTATTCGTCGTAAACAGACACTTAACTCGATATTAAAATTGGGACTTTTTAATTTGTTAACATTTGTTACTTCCTCACAACTGTTTATTAACTGTCTTAGACATATAAACACCCAGCTGACATTTGTAATATTATTAATAGGTTTTTCTACGAACAAACACGAAGCCACTTCACTTTTCCAATCGGAAGTTGTTACATCATTTAGTGCGTCATTTGGAAGATACCTCAGAATAATCAACCTCGTTCCCAGGGTCCTCTCTCTACAGGACCTAGGGAATGAGGTTGTCTTGGTAACAAACTAAACAAATGAAAGTGAAGAATGATCATCGCAGTAAATTTTCCAATTTTAGCAACTGGAAAGAAGAAGCCCGAAAAAAATCAAGGCTTCACCGGGATTCGAACCCGTGACCTCCGCGATACCGGTGAGATGCTCTACCAACTGAGCTATGAAGCCACACATTGGGAGTGAGGTCAATTAATTGAGTTCATATCTTCCCATGAGGAGTGAAATGATGTGAAGTATATATGAAGTAATTCATATTTGAACTGCGGTTGTAGATGAAAGTGAAGAATGATCATCGCAGTAACTTTTCCAATTTAAGCAATTGGAGAGAAGAAGCCTGAAAAAAAAAAAATCAGAGCTTCAACGGGATTCGAACCCGTGACCTTGCGCACACGCCGGACGCGAATACAACTTCACCTGCCTAACCTCGCCCCCCATCCCCTATACAATGTTGAAAACTACTACCTGTAATTTCTTCTGACTTCAAACATCGTATGGTGTGGCGAGGGGGAACAGTAACGCATTTTTAAAAGAAAAGTAGCGCTTTCTTCAAACTTCAGTAGTAAAACATATACAATTCGTTAAATTCAATAACAGTGTCCCGAGGACTTTTGTCCACGATTGTAGCTTTTCCCTGCAGATGTTTGCATCGCTAAATTAAACGAGTTGCCGTTTGCAAATTTAACTTAAATTGTGTACTACAGTTTCGCAGTTATTAATGAATATTGCATTTAATTTGGAGAATTATTCAGCTGGTTTCTCAGCTATACAGTAGTTTTAATTTTTGCATTTAAAC